>NW_026937104.1:100000-765477 GCF_032062105.1 Saccostrea cuccullata
ACGATGAAAAAATCATTAGAAACTTCTCACCAAGTCGGTCAAACCATGACGTCCATTCAAAACCTTCCAAAACCTCTAATAGTCCTTCCCAATGTACATCCAGAAAATCTGCAAGGTCCTCCAGCAAGTCTGAGGACAAGCCTGAAAAACCCTCTACCGATAGGACACAGGGCTCCTCAAAACAAGGGACTGACTCAAAATTGGAAAAACAAGACTCAGCCTTGGGAGGAGGAGATAATGACAGTAAGGGGAAGCAAGTGAATATTGAAATAGAAATTACTGACACCTCAAAGGTAGAATCGAAGGCAGATCCCAAAAGAAGTAGGAGCACCACCCCTCAGTATCTGTCTCCCCCCGAGCTTGACACGGGGCCGGAACACATCGTGTTATCATCAGAGGAAGCCATGGTGGACCTGAGGAAAAGGGACAGGGAAGCTCTCAAAACCAACATGATGAGAATGGTTAGCATTAATACTGAAACAAATTTTTAGTAAAAAAGATATTCAGGATGCTAACTGTTGAGTTATAAGCTCAAATTGGTGCTTAAAATTTCAGTTGATGTCGTTTAAAATCACATTATTATGATTGACTATTAAATCAACATAATAGTTTATATATCAAATTTTGGAGCTATAAATATTTTGTTTGAATATCCCTATCATTTATAAAATCATTTTTGTGTTTGAAATGTTTGATCTTTATACACATTGATTATATGTTTTATATACCATGATTCCCTTTGGAACAAATGAGTTTAAGTGGTTTTCTTGCTGAGATCTAGATTCAATTCTTAACAGTCTGATTAGGTTACTTTGAAACTTTCATTTTGACCTTTAAAGAAATTTGTAAAATAATTTGATTATGAATCTTAAATACATTTTGTACTTGACACTTCAAAATTCTCTCTTTGCAGAGAAAAGCTATTTAATTTTTTGTATGAGTTATTCTAGTTGTATTAAACTAAGAGTTTTCCCGATTGCAGTCAGCCAAGAGGTTAGAGGAGGGGCCAGGCATCATTAAGGTGGGGGATAAGGCTATAGATGACCACTGTATGCAGTCCACGCTGGAGGGGGAAATGGCGGGGATGGTCGATAAGTTTAGACAGCTCAAGCTCAGAGAGTTCTATGAAGTTAACAAGCTATGTTCCCAACAAGGAATTGCACTCAGTCCTTCTTTACTAGAAAAAGGTATAAGTGCTTAAAATTTTGAAATTGGATTAATAAGAATTTTCAAGTACATTTATTATAGACTGAATCGATGTTATACTAGTTTTTAAATTTTGCCAATTCCTGTGCATGTCATATGTTTTCAGAAGCTTTAGGCCTTAAGTTTTATTAAGAGATATTCGAAACACTTCAAGCCTAAGCTAAACTTAATAATAAAAAAAAGCCATTCTTTTAATTTCTTTAAAAGAATATTAACCATTACGTAAGATTCTCTTTGAATTATAATATCTCCTGTTGTTGGTTTTTCAGTTCTGTTGTACCCTCCGGATATCCCACACACCTTTATCAATAAACAAGTCAAGACCCCAGGGGCGCCCCTTCTCTCCAGTCACTATGCAGATCCCCCAAAGAGGCCCCGGACCCCCATAGAGGTCAAACACAAGGACCGTGTGAGGCGGTCACAGAGTGGTCGACTTCTGATAGACAGCCGTCACCGCTACCCCCAGGGTCGCTCCGTGGCACCCACAGGCACCAGGGCCACCCTGTCTACTGGGAAAGCCATCATAAGGAGAAAGGTAGATTGCTGGATGTCCTTTGAGGAGTATGACAGACTTACAAGGTAAGGATGGCTGTGTTATTGAATCTCAGGTGACCAACGAAATCCCAGGTCATCTTCTGATTACACAGGAAGAGAAATCTTGTGTGATTTAGTTTGAGTATATCTTATTGGATTATTTTGCATCTTCCTTTTGCGTAAAAATACAATAATTTTTATTATACTAAAAACTTGTCTTATATAATTGATTTCAAAAATTATATCTAGCTTTAAAATAAATTTTTCCGTATCTGGTGCTCCCAAAACACTTCTAAGATAGAACTGATATATGATTCAAATCGTTAACAATACTCAGTCACAATTTTTGATTTTGTAACAGTCACCTGGCAATCAGGTACCAGCAGCTACACGGCTCTTCTGATTCCAACGCCTTCTGGCCCGGCCAGCTTCTGGATAAAATTAGACTGTGTATGCCCCCGTACGATAAACCAGAAATACCAGACCAGAGCGGAATCGTCTTCCAGAAGGTCAAGGAGAGAAAGCTGACCAATCTCGGGAAGGCGCGGGATTACTCGGCCTGGCCAGTCAATGACCAAGGATACGTACAGTCCGGGATATACGATCCATTTGCTAGAAAATTTATACACAACTATTGATGCTAGAAAATTTTTATATTTAATCTATAAAAGCATGTGCTATTTTTATGCCTTAAAAAACATTTACACTCATGTTTGTTACTTGCAATGTTAGAAGTCTGATTTAATTTTTATTTGTATTTTTTTATGCATTCAGGTTTGTTTCTGCAGAATTTATTTTTGATATTTGTTTGACTCTGAGAGAAATTTATTTGTTAACTGTTACCAGTATTAATGGCTGTTGCACATAAAAAGTTCTAATTTTGTTTTTTTTTAATGCAGTATGTTCGGATTAATTTAAGCAATAGATGACCGCAGATTTAAGATGAAGTGAATTAAAATATGCAGTTTAATATTTAATTTGTTATCACTTCACAAAAAATTTTGAAGTTTTATTTAGCCAAAATAAATTGATAAAATACAGTTGTATATGTTTATCCTATAAACTAATTTCTGTTCATGAATACTTATTTGTTTTGATAATATTTCCCGAGGATAAATGGCAGGTATGGTACACCTAAAGTAGAATTAGTAAACTGAGTATTTATACCTTAATACAAGATAATTTTCCTGTGTTTATGTTTAAAAAAAATCTTCATTCATTTATAGAGGGACTGTCAAGTGGTTAATTAAAAGAATGAGTTTTTTTTGGTAAATTCTATTGTATATTTTGATTTCGTCTGAATTATAGTAGATTTACACAGAGGAACTGTATGCTATGTAAATTAGGTAATAATGAAATAAATCACAAAGAAAGTCAACTATACAAGTACTACCAAAGTCTGAGGTAGTAGTTCTGAGTCCATACTCAGTTATTATGGGGAATTTATTCATTTTGAAAAATAAAACTAGAAAGCAGATTGAAAAATCACAATGATAATTCTTAATGAGATGTTGATGTACACATATTCCTTATACAGGGAACAAGTTGTTGTAAATGTGTAAGCTTGGCAATAGATGTACTATAGAACTACCTTTACCAGTGACTGTATTTCTATATATTTTACTTTTGATGATTGCTGCCAATATAAACCTGTGGCCTTTCTAATTCATTTACAAATTTTTGTTCAAATATAACTGTGATATTTTTTATACAATTTTTTTTACGTTTTTTTTCTCTCTATCTTTGCTGCTGTGTTATTTTTTTACTGCTGATGTATGAAATATTAAATAAAGTACAATATTATTTGTCCTTCAAGTGTTGATGTTCCTACATGTACCTGACTCATGACATCTAGTTTAGTGTATATTTAGGTCATACCGGTAGGTTATTAGTACATAATATAATTAAATACCAAGCAAATGCTGGGCTTGTTACATCCTTTGGGTACTGTATGTGACTTACATTTCACACTTGAGTATTTGGCATTTACATGTCCCTTTTTTATTAGGTCACCTGAGTAAACTCAGGTGACCTATTGCTATCCGTTTTCGTCCGTCGTGTGTCGTGTGTTAACATTTGAACATTTTCAGCTTCTTCTCTGCAACCACTGAACCAATTTCAACCAAATTTGGCACAAAGCATTTATGGGTGAAGGGGAACAAAAATTGTGAATTTCATGATCCCTGCCCCCCTGGGGTCTGAGGGGTGGGGCCAAAACCACTAAAATTAATGCAATCTTTAAAAATCTTCTTCTTTACTCCTGGACATCAAGCAGTCAAACTATTTGCATGATTGTAATCAGCATTGAGTCCTCTACCAAAATTGTGAAATTCATGGCCCTGGGGTCAGGGGTGCTAGGGCGGGGCTAAATAAGTATATAGTGAAAATGCATTATTTCTTTGAAAATCTTCTTCTCTGCTCCTGGGTATCAAATAAACCAACTATGTACATAGTTATGATGAGCAAGAGTGCCTCTACCAAAATTGTGAATTTTATGGCCCCAGGGTCAGGGGTTCTGGTGTTAGGGTGGGGCTCTATTGATTATATAGTAAAAATACATGATTTCTTTGAAAATCTTCTTCTCTGCCCCTGGGTATTAAATAAACCAAGTAAGTAAATAGTTATGATGAGCAAGAGTGCCTCTACCAAAATTGTGAATTTTATGGCCCCAGGGTCAAGGGTTCTGGTGTTTGGGGGGGGGGGGGGGGGGGCTCTATTGATTATATAGTGAAATTACATGAATTATTTGAAAATCTTCTTCTCTGCTCCTAGGTATTAAATAAACTGACTAAGTGCATAGTTATGATGAGCAAGAGTGCCTCAACAAAATTGTGAATTTTATGGCCCCAGCATCATTGGTTCTGGTGGGGGGGGGGGAGGGGGGGACTTTATTGTTTATAAAGTGAAAATACATGAATTCTTTGAAAATCTTCTTCTCTGCTCCTAGGTATTAAATAAACTAACTAAGTACATAGTTATGATAAGCAAGTGTTCCTCAACCAAGATTGTGAATTTTATGGCCCCAGGGTCAAGGGTTCTGGTGTGTGTGTGGGGGGGGGGGGTATTGATTATATAGTGAAAATATGTGAATTCCTTGAAAATCTTCTCTGCTCCTAGGTATTATATAAACTAACTAAGTGCATAGTTATGATGAGCAAGTGTGCCTCAACCAAAATTGTGAATATAATGGCCCTATCATCAAGGGTTCTGGTGTTGGGGGGGGGGCTCTATTGATTATATAGTGAAATTACATGAATTCTTTGAAAATCTTCTTCTCTGCTCCTGGGTATTAAATAAATTAACTAAGTGCATAGTGATGATGAGCAAGAGTGCCTCAACCAAAATTGTGAATTTTATGGCCCCAGGGTCAAGGGTTCTGGTGTTGGGGGGGGGGGGCTCTATTGATCATATGGTGAAAATACATGAATTCTTTGAAAATCTTCTTCTCTGCTCCTAGGTATTAAATAAACTAAGTAAGTGCCTAGTTATGATGAGCAAGAGTGCCTCTACAAAAATTGTGAATTTTATGGCTCCAGCGTCAATGGTTCTGGTGGGGGGGGGGGGGGGGCTTTATTGATTATAAAGTGAAAATACATGAATCAAGGCCGTAACTACCATTGAGGCAAGTGAGGCAAATGCCTCACTAAATTTGTAGAGTTTTCTGAAAAGTGAAAACGTTTTACGATGAATAATTTATGAATTATGAGTGTCTTCGTGCTAAATTAATATTTCAAGTTTCAATTTCTGTAAATGTTTCATCTCACTAGGTGCCCCATTTTCGTTAAGAACGCATGTAAAATATAATTCAAATTGTTTGCTTTGTAAATTGTTTGATTGTTTAACATCCCTTCTAAAAATTTCTAATTCATACTGAGACAGCAGTACTTGCCAATGAGGGCTGCAAGTTTTAAATCAGTACTGAGCTTTTAGGGTAACGGAAGATAATTGATCAGCGAGAGTTCTTTTTGTGTACGATTACTTACTGTGATATAGAAACGCAGTTTCTACCGTCTCATCTGAAGGACCGGTCTCTATATCCTGCAGTGGGATTCGAACCCGCGACCTGAATGATTGAATCCTTACTTCGCGACTTAGGAGCATGTTTGTATATGCTCTAACCACTGTGCCATGCGGGCGACAATTCAAAATGTAAAACTTTCTAAGATTAAAACTTTTATTTTCTAACACCAAGGTTTCAGAATCCTCTTCCCGTGAAGGAAACCCCCCATCACTGGCCATCACGTACTACCTTTGCCCCGTCTGGAACTAGGAATGCCCAGCACCCTTGCCTCACTAAAAGTTTGTGCCTAGTTACGGCCTTGCATGAATTCTTTGAAAATCTTCTTCTCTGCTCCTAGGTATTAAATAAACTAAGTAAGTGCATAGTTATGATGAGCAAGAATGCCTCTTCTAAAATTATGAATTTCATTGCCCCAGGGTCTGGGGTTCTGGTGTTAGGGTGGGGCTCTATTGATTATATAGTGAAAATACATTAAATCTTTGAAAATTTTCTTCTCTGTCTCTGGGTATGAAGCAGATGAACTACCTATATAGTTATGATGAGCAAGGGCCCTAATCTTGCAGAATTGTGAATTTCAAGGCCCCAGGGTCAGGGGTGGGGGGCTCTACTTATATACTGAAAATGAATTAATTGTTTGAAATCTGGTCCTTTGTATTTATAAAACATTTATTTACTTTTTGATAGGTAATTTTAAGGGTGCCTTTTAAAAATTTGTGCAACCTAGGGTCAGGGGTTTATGTCAGAGTGTTAGGGGCACTACTGATTATTGATGAATATTACTGATTAGTTGGAGTGCATTTTTGTTCCCCTACCCTGCGTATGGGTATTCAGTAACCAAGCTAAGCAACTGCTAAGTTTATTGTTATGATGATCAATGGTGCCCTTTCAAAATTGTGAATGCCATATAGCATCTGGCTTAAAACATGAATCAAATTCAATACACTGTAACTGGAAAGTTGTTGCATAATGCTCAGGTGACCTATAAGGCCCGTGGGCCTCTTGTTTTTTTACTTGGATAAACGCACTCTTCTTAAATCATTAGTACGCAATGGCAAATGGAGACCATCTCACTGTAGTAATAGATCAGACAGGAATGTGTCCAAGACAGAAATATTTTCAGTGTTTGTAATCTTAATAGTAAGCTATACATGCATGGGATTATTAACCTGTTTAAAAATTTGGTTCCAAGTCCCAGTGGTATCTATAAAAGAAAGAGGTAGGATAACTTGAAGATTCGACCCCCCCCCCCCCCTTCTTTACGCTGTGAGGACCAGTTCCAATATATGTGCATGTCATTCTAAAATTACTTTTGCACTCTTTTTTCAATATCATTTTCTTAATCTTCAGAAGAGAATTCTGTATCCCTTAACAGTCTTGGTCTAGTTACCAAGAAAGATGGCCAGAACTCTCCCCTATTTCATACTCCAGATATACTTAACATACAGGGGGTATTATGTAGTATGCCCTTACAATCTTTTGACATGGAACAAGTTATTTTACTTAATTGTCAGTACATGTATAGGGGAAAGAAGTCATGTTCATCGAGTGTCTGTGCGAGACGCATCTCTGCAAGCATAACATATGCTTGGAGAATTTTAACTATAATAATGAGACATATGCAATGCCTCCAACATAAAAGAAAAGTTAACTTAGTCTGTTTTCCCCCTTCGTTGTGACTCATTTCAAGAGCATTAGACAGAGGAGTAAGTTGGATGAGATTGCATTCCTTTAAAAAATGATTTTAAAAAAACGAAATCATTATCTATTTATACCATAGTTAGGTGTGATTTCTTTTGTTAAAAGTGTGGGTTTTCTGTACATAACCCACACTTTTCTATAACTCCGCCCATCGAGTCGGGACAAAAGAACTATTTATAAAACGATCAAGCACGGTTTTTAAGGTCAAGATCTAGTAAATGAAAGGTGCCTACAGATTTATCAAACTTGAGAAATAAATTTCTTTATTGATGCTTTACAATTTTAGCTTGGTCAAATAATGTGTTTCGGGGCATATTTTGTAGGTAAACAAGGTGGAAAACTGTATTTTAAACTGTCATTTTCAATAAAAGATTAAGAAAACCAGTCATGAATATGGGATTTTTTTTAATATTCGACAAAGGAAATGTATCCAGATTGCCTACAGTCTCTCAGAAAACGGTAATTAGCATGTTCATGGCCTCTTCTTTAAATCAATATCAAATTTAATATAGGTATCCGGTTTACTTTTCATATGATTTCAAATTGAATGTCAAGAAAATACCATATTTTCTATATAATTCTGCTAAAGCCGTAAAGTACGGAAAAAAGAAAGTTGAAATTGATTATGACGTCATAATGAATCTAGCACCAAAAATTAGTCTAAAGTTATTTACTAGATCTTGAGCTTAAATGAAACAATCGTATGCATGATACGGGCTTGTTATCTTGGTGGTTAAAAAGGAGAAAAAATTTTCAATTGTCTACAGCATTTTGTAATAAATAACAGTTAAAAACGGCCATTAATACTTTAACTTTAGTTAAAGGTGAAGAAAAAAAAACCATCAGAAATCGCTTGATTTTTAAAACATTTTTTTGGATAGTGTAATGACCAGGGTGACGTTAGCTTAGTAGATTTCAATATATCGTTCTTTTGATAACCAACAAAAAACATGTGTACACTACTGTACTTAAATAACCTTTTCAGTTGCGGATCTAGCCGATCAAAGATCATATTTTTTATTAAATTGAAATATACATAACCCCTAACAAACATTTCAATCAACGTACCACTGTGCACGGCAAAGTTTGTATCAGGTTTACAAAAATTGAAGTTAAACTAATTTCATATTAAATTTAAATTACTGGTATGTATAATTTTGACGATTGAAATTTACGAGAGAAAAACAACATATCAAATTAACATATATCACTGAAACCAAACTCGTCATTTTTTCAATTACATAAATCAAACTTTTTAAACGGGCCTAGATATGTTTAATTTTTATGTCGCTTGCGGAGCCCAGTGGTTAAAGTACCTGCCCTAGAGTCACGAAGTAAGGAGTTGAATCCCACTGTGGGACGTGGAGACCTATACAGTATAAAAAGAGGTCCCGGTCGCAAAGGGTTTGGACAGGAAGAAGATCCTTCACTGCTCAATGACCCTGAGTGCCGAGTTTAGGGCAAAATTTGTAGCAAAATTTGAAAAGTATTGTACACAAATCACTTACCCTATATTCGATGGACGTGGTCAGAAGGACACGAAGGAGCATGAAATCATATAAAATCCAAATGCATCTTTGAAACCAAACACTTAATGTTTCAATCAAGCGAACAAGTCCGACCGATTCCTAAGCTGACTTACATATGAATGATTTTTGAAAACTATGGTACAAGTCATTTACCCCATAACACACTGTTGATTATGTGTAGATACCCGATGGACGTGGTCATAATAACAACTCGGGAGCTACGCTCTCTCGTGTCATTATGACCACGCCCATCGGGTATCTACACATAACCAACAGTATGATATGGGGTAACTACTATGTGTTCTATAAGCAATGAGCAGTAAAGAGTGACATTTTATGCTTTTTAGAGGTGCAAGCTGATTTGAGCTAGAGAGGCGGGCATTCAAGACAAAGTAAACGCGGATGCTAATAATGACTAGGTAATTATAGGGAAGCAAATGCGGATGATTTTAACTTATGATTAGCTACATGTAATAAACAAACGATCATTCATATGAATACTAGTATATTGTATTTCTTATGTTAGGACGGTTTGATACTGAAAGAATCTGTCAGCAATGTAATAAGATCGTAAAGTGAGTCAATTACATTATTGAAATAAGAAGTCTATAGTTATTTACAGGTTTGTTTCATGAAAGTATTTTTTTTATACAAACGGTTTCGTTAATACTATTGATGTATTTTTTTGTATTACAGAATAATTAAGAGATTCCGGAACTGAGTTACAGATCGGATGAAAATCAAAATGAGATATTTGTTAAAATTTTTTACAAAATCCTTCTATACTTGTAAGTAAAGAAAACAATTAATTTCAAATACTTTAAATATTATGCTTATGCACGTAGAAGTCACTTATGATTTTTTTTTTTATTGTTGAAACAAATCGAAATATGAGGTATATTAATTTTAAAGAAAAAGAATAATAAGATATTCCAAGACCTAGTTACAAATATGATGAAATTAAGAATGAGCTATTTATTCACTTTAAAAAATCCTTCTATTTGTAATTCAAGGAGACAATTTCAATTTATTCATTATGCATTTAGCATCCAGATTTGCTTTGTCTTTAAAGCCCGTCTCTCCCCTTAAGGACGTTCGATCCTGATATTTTGAGCGTATTTCGCGCAGGTCCTTTATTCATAAAATTAAGCATCATTTTAGGTTCTAACAATAAAACTGAATTCTACAATGCAAATTAAACTATATTCAATGAAAAAAAACGCGATTAAATTTCATTCAAGTAGAATTAAGGTAGGGACTATATTTTGTTGCGGAAGGTTTTTTAGACGAAAATAATCAGTTTTCTCCATTGAACTATAACAGTACTGTTAATTTTGGATGCCTATTTTTCCATGAAGGTTGCACACAAAGCTGTTTTTTACAGTGAAATATCTTATGCTGGTTCTGAAATATCTATCAAATTATTTCTTATGAATTCTATCAACAAACTGTGACAAATATAGTAAATATATTCTGAAAATCCGGGAAAAAATTGAGCCAATTTTTACGTAAAATTCACACTTTTTTAGTAATATCTGAAAATGTACATCATATACCCCCAATTTTGATGTTCTTTTCTAAATATTCAAGATAACTTTGACATATTTGCTTAAAATCAGAAAAAGTTTAAGACTTTAAAATAATTTTCTTGCCTATTATATTTTCAATGTCGGAAAAATAACATTTTATTAGTGCAGAAAGGTCAAATAATTGATTATGCGAAGCAATTTGAATCTTTTTCTTAGTCACAATTTTTAAGTGTCTTTTTTTAAACAGACTTTGAGTTCATTTTGTTTCATGCTTTAATTGGATAAAAATATTGGTGGGAAAACGTCGAAGATGTAATTTTTAATTAAGACACAAATTTCAGTGCAGAAAGGTCATATTAAATGTACTGTAGCGCTAAAAGAAGCATATTGACCCCCAATTTTTGATTTAAATTTTAATTAAGCTATGTATGTAGAAACTAAAAATATACTTGGCAAAAAAAGTTTAAGACTATAAATATCAGGATCGAACGTCGTTAAATCACCTTGCACCTCAAATAAGCATAAAAAAGTATTACTCTCTACTACTGTAATGGTTCTAGATTAACTAATTCAAGTTTAAAAAAAATAAATCCGAATTCAAAGCTACACAAGAACACGCCAAAAAGAGTATCCATCTGTATTTAATTTCTAGTCAGACCCCTCTTCCTTTTTCCCTGCATACAAACTCTCTCCCTTTCCAGAAACCTGGTTATGGCCCTTTTTTCCAGTATTCTTAGATGTGTTTCTTTGTTTGTTGTTTAACGTCCATCTCGAATTTTTCACTCGTATGGAGACGCCACCACTTGCCGGTGGAGAACTGCAAATTTGTCCTTTACTCGGCACTTACATCAATCGAGCAGTTAGGGATCTTTTTCTTGCCAGCACCTACTGCGACGCGGGACATCGTATTATACGGTCTCATCCGAAGTACTAGTACCGGTCTCCACGTCCAGCAGTACGATTCAAACCCGCGACGTAAGAAACAACTCCCGACTCCGCGTTTCTAGAGCAGGCGCTCTAACCACTGCGCCACGCGGGCGACTCTTTGATGTGAGGTTAGAGGACTTGAAACTACGCATTATTATTCCCACTTCTTATCAATATCTACCTCACATTTACAATTATCGTACAAAACAACCCTTAGGGGTCAAATTATTAGATAGATAACCATTTGTCTGCTAACATTTGATATTCTAAGTGCTGTAGGTAATTATTCCCTGAACATTCGCGCCAAAATGAAGCTTTCCGTGCGTGTTCGAGGTGACTGGTTTGCTGTCCCGTGTAAAGGGACTGAGAAAGTCACGTGGCTTGGAGAGGAGTCCTTAAGGAGATACTATAAATCTAAGTCTGGGGTGGGGCATGCTCTCAAGGAAAAAGTTTATGAGGTTCGGAAAGCCAAGGGAGCCGCCATCTTGGATCCTGATGACGCAATTAGAGATGTCCTGGACGAAAATGATTTCGTCACTGTCGGTAGGATAGAATTATTTTGATGGTGGACATAGTGCATAAAAAATCAATATATATTTGACAAAGATAAGATATTTTTAATGAAATGCAATGCAAACCTTTGACATTCTTCTAATTCAAATAATTATGTCATGTACCATACTATTATTGATCTCTACTTTATTAGTACTTGACAGCGATATATCAAGTCCGGTAACGGGACCAGCCGAGCCGGTGTACGTGGAGGAGAAAATGTATCCTAGTCTGACATTTGTTTTCTTTTAAGGCAGAACTGAACAATTTCTATACGAATATAAAAAAGTGATACTTACCAGGTGCAGATGAATGATTCGGTTAACTGACATGAGTAGCGCACCATAGCGTGCTGTAACTCGATAAGCTGACAAGAGTAGCCAATACCCGGTATAGTGTGCTGCAGCTACTTGACAAGCATTGCACGCCATGATATATTGTACCTCGGTGAACTGACAAGCATTGCACGCCATGATATACTTTACCTCAGTGAACTGACAAGCATTGCACGCCATGATACACTGTACCTCGGTGAACTGATAAGCATTGCACGCCATGATATATTGTACTTCAGTGAACTGACAAGCATTGCACGCCATGATACGCTGTACCTCGGTGAACTGACAAGCATTGCACGCCATGATACACTGTACCTCAGTGAACTGACAAGCATTGCACGCCATGATACACTGTACCTCGGTGAACTGACAAGCATTGCACGCCATGATACACTGTACCTCGGTGAACTGACAAGCATTGCACGCCATGATACACTGTACCTCGGTGAACTGACAAGCATTGCACGCCATGATACTAGTATAATGTACCTCGATGAACTGACAAGAGTAGCTTACTATGGTATAATGATGCACCTCGGTAAATTGACAAGAATAATATGCCAGGGTGTGCTGTAACTCGGTGAACTGACAATCATGTGCTGTTACTTGGTAATCTGACAGTAAGGTATATCAAGGTGTAACTCGGTTAACTGACAAGAATAGCTTACCTTGGAATGTTGTTACTCCGTGAACTGCCAAGAGTAGAACGCCATTAAATGTTGTACCTCGGTTAATTGACAAGACTATATACTGTAAACCAACTTTTATTCTGGTGCGAGAAATTTTCGCGAGGTTCGCAAGAGCTCCGTCATCGCGAATATTTCTCGCCTCGAACCGGTCCTTAAAGTCTATGTGGCTATTAACAACAAATCTAAAATAGGCTTGATCGCCAAAATTATTCGTCGCGAACTAGTTTATCCTGGTAAATCGCGAAATTAAGTCGTCGCAAATTACAGTTGGTTAACAGTAGCTCACAATGGTATGCGCAGTTAACTGAAAAGCTGAAAAGCGTGAAACATCAAAGTATGCTCAAACTTTGTTTACTGAACACTTAACTGAAATACAAAACATTTTAACTGAATACATGACACACCTTTGTATGCTTGTAGTTCAATTAACCGACAAGAGTAACGCACCCTGGCTTGTTTGGAATCGGATATCCTACCAGCTTAGTATACCCTGTTACGCAATGTCACTTGACATACAATAGCATATTATAGTATGCTGTGCTCAGTTTTAAAAAAGAAATATACCAAAATATTATGAATTTCGGTTAAATACAATGTTAAGGTAAATAAATTCTATGGTGATTATGTATGTGACTATTGTGACTATGTTTTTTCCTTGACCATCGAAGTGCTAAGACTAGTGTGGAGTCCGCCACGGAGGTAAAATCCTTCTGTAGCATTTTATCTGAAATTATTTTTACTAATTTGCATATTGGATACGAGACTTTTTTTATACTCATTTATTATATACATGCTGTCTTACAATCGTAGATTCCTGAAATTAATCATCATATTCAAGAAACTTGTTTATTGTTTTTATCATATTGATTGTCCAAGACTTAAACATACGCTATATTTCACACAAGAACTCTGCAATGCCTTACTTTGCTGAAAAACACGAACTTTTCCTTTTTGTTTTAACAGTACATTGCTCTAGATGGCAACAGTCTATCGACCGACGACTTGCTGAGGTTAGGCAAAGGCCATTACCTAATAAAGGTAAGGATTAGATAAAGTGGGAATGAAGAGCTTTCTGAATTATACAATCAATAAGGAAAAGTGCCATGTCTATCTTAAGTGTGTCAAATAAAAAAATAGTCACACATCCTCTTTCTCAACAGTGACACAAAAAGCAAAAATAAGACTTAAACAATGTCTAAACACAACATTAGACATCTCACTTTTTATAGCTGACAGTTGAAGCAGAACAAAAAGTAAATGAAAGCTTCTGGACGACATTGTGAGCAGCAACAAAGGTAAAAAAAATATTACAAAGGAAAGGGAAAAGAAAACTTCTCTTATGCCCTGTTCACAAACAATTCGCAGTAAATTAATGCGAAGTAAACTGATGCGAATCAAATTAATGCGAATTAAATTGCGTTCACACGACAGCTAATGCGAAGTAAACTAATGCGAATTAAAAATTTTCTTTGCAGTAGGCGTCAGTAAGTCTATTATGACGTCATTTGTAAATCACGTCATGTATGCAGAGCCATCCTTTGATACATCATATAGTGGCTACAGGTATATTGATTTTAGTGCTCAATTTTTGAACCAAATATAGCACAAATACCTATATATAAAGCTTCTGTCTTACGATGCGTCAAAATTTAATTCGAATTGTGAGCGCAGCTAATGCGAAGTAATTTAATGGCAGTAAATTAAAAAAACTAATTCGCATTAAAGTGAAACGCTAAGCGAAGCTAATTCGCAGTAACTTTACGTTTAATTCGAATTAAACTCTCCGTGTGAACAGGGCATTAAAAATAAAAAAAAATAATATTTGAAGTTAAGACAAAAGGTTTCATGATTTTGTCGACTGCATGAGTACATGAGTTTACTTAATACTAAGTAACTGAAATTAAGATTAAATATGAAACAAATTTCTAAGACTCAAATGAATTTTGACATTGTGTTTTTTTTCAGTTGTTTATGGAATAACAACTGGCTTTGGAAAATTTGCAAGAACCACAATTGAGAAAAACAAACTAATGTGAGTTATTTCTACATGATTGTAGGGTCAGTTTATTAGAAAGTGCATGTCATATTTCAATATTTGATAAGCTCTAAAAATCTAAAATCTAAGATTTTAACTGTATTCCCAAGTTTCTAGCACTTTTCTTTATCTATACTTATGTATCATGTTGATGCGCTATCATTTCTAGAGAACTTCAAGAAAATTTGATTCGATCTCATTCAGCAGGTAGGTCATTATAAACTAATATCAATCAAAGTAAATTACCAATGTTCAATGATACAATAAATTTCATTAAATAAAACTTTCATTTATATTTGTAAAATGAAAAACAAAAATCGAAGTTTATTTTTACGACTTTCCAGGCGTTGGTCCCCCATTGTCGCCTGAGCGGACCCGGATGTTGCTGGCATTACGAATCAATGTCCTGGCTAAAGGTTACAGTGGGATATCCATGGGAACTCTGAAGAAGTATATTGCAGCATTTAATGGTAATGTGTAAACTATGAAAAGATAATAAAACAGTAGACATATTCTGGACAAGTAGATAATTTAAGGTACATAAGACTTAATCCAGGTTATTTCCTGAACTAATTTAGAAGTAAGGCGAACACAATAACACAGAACTCTGACTCCATAAACTTCCCATGTTCCCTCTTAATACTCAGTGTAAAGGTTTTCTCTACTCAAGAACGTTTATGAACTTTTTTATAGTCAGCAGGACCAAATACTAAAATATTATGTATTTGCTTCGTAAGACTCGATATATCCTGAAAGGACTAGTACTGAGTATATGATTTTAAATGATTGAGATTCCTTTTGGACATGCATATAAATTATTGCACAGATGGTTGCAAACTTCTTTTCACCCTTAAACGTGGACATAGACACTTAATCTGCGTTAATTTTATATAAATAAATTGGTTCATGATCTACAGATGTATAAAATCATCTGTAGTGTCTCATGTGTTTAGTACATGCTTCTGGTTTTTGCTTGCAAATTTTTAACACCTAATTGACGAACATTATCAATTTCTGCAGCTAATTGTTTGCCGTGGGTGCCAGAGAAGGGGACAGTTGGTGCCAGTGGCGATTTGGCGCCATTATCGCATCTAGCACTAGGAATGATGGGAGAAGGCAAAATGTGGAGCCCTCAAAGTGGCTGGGCGGACGCTAAATATGTAAGTTCTCAAGAAAATATTAAATTCATTTTTTTAATTTGTTTTATATTAAACGTTGGTTTTTGCTTAGCTCATGAACACTTTGATTTAGGTTCTAGAATCAAACAATTTGACACCAATTAAACTTGGACCCAAAGAAGGCATCGCTTTAATCAATGGAACTCAACTGATCACAGCACTCGGTGTTGAAGGTAGGAACCCAATATACTGTAAACAATAAGAAATTCAACTGTCGTTGTATTTTATTCATTGTCATATTTCCGTAATTACAATCTTTGAATCTTTTACGCGTTGTATAATTATCCTGGTTGACGAAGTAGAGAGTTGTGAAGAAATAATTTTCTGGTTTCAGGACTTGAGCGAGCAGAGGCCATAGTAAGACAAGCAGACATCGTAGCTGCTTTCACCTTGGACGTTCTGAAGGGAACTACAAGGGCCTTTGATAGCAGTTAGTATTTTGTAGAGAATATGCAGTATCTCTAACTAAGTTGGCCATTTCCCCATATAATTTAAAGTCTTTTCTATCAAAGATTCTATCACCATATGATCAGCATGTTCTTTTAGATCTCTTACATCACTTTCAAACCGTTTTGTGGCCTTCAGTTTGTCACGAAGTATGTGGATTTGATATCTAGTCAGTTGGTAACATTTGGGGAGGGGATTGCCTTCTCTTACGATTGTGATAAAATTATTAGTGTATCATTAGATATCCATGACGTCCGACCACACAAAGGGCAGAAGTTGGTGGCTAGGCGCCTTCGTTCTTTGCTTCATTCTGACACACATCCTTCCGGAATAGCAGGTAAAAAATTCTTACAAACACCTTGCAAGTTGTGTAGTGACAAATCTTGGTTCCTTTTAAAACACTGAAATCCGATTTGATTTTATTTGATTTGATTTTAAATGTTTCTCCTCTCCACAGAGAGCCATCGCTTTTGTAACCGCGTTCAAGATGCCTACACATTGCGTTGCTGTCCTCAGGTAAGTGTTAAATTATAGGCTTCTTCTCATAAGTTAATAAGTTACCTAGATATTGCTATATACGTCACAGGTTATTGAAAGGTGCATAATCATACTTTGTGAATACATAATATATGCATAATTAACATCTTGGGTCTAATTACTGTTATTGGTAGGTACATTTTTGAATGTCCAGGATGCTTGTTCATAATCAAATGTATATTGTTATAGGTACATGGAGTAGTAAATGACACCCTGGCCTTCGTCAGAGGTATCCTGTCCGTGGAGGTCAACAGTGCCACTGACAACCCTGTATCCTTCTACCCACTAACTCAGTCTCTAACTATTGGCCCACTTAATTGATGCAATGTTCATCCAAAATTTTAAATTTCATTCGGTTATAATTTGAGATGCTGATGATAATGCTTTCCCTAGACCAAAATGATTTCTTTTTTAATATAATTTTAATGGTTTATCCTCATTAAACTTTTATTTAAAATCATTTCTTTAGCCTTCTGTAATAGATGGTATTTGCAGAAACAGGAGAAATTATATCTGGTGGCAATTTTCACGGCGAATACCCGGCTAAGGTAAATAGGAGGTTAAGGCACATTATTAAGAAAAAATAGTTACAATAGGTTATGATCTTTTTATTTTCAGAACCTGTTTTGTAATGTTTCTATTTCAATGTCTAAAATAGAATTTTTTCTAATAAAGTACCATGTATCTTTTTTGTTTGTTTCCTTTGTAGAATCAAAGGGCAAAACATTTCCAGTATACACCACTTATTTGCCCTTATATGATATAAAACTAATATAATATATTATGACTTGAACTGAACATATCCTCTCATCTATGAATATAAAGTGATAATTATTAGAATACTGTAAATTGCAAGTTATATTCAGTCTTAAATCAAGCATATGGAAGCATTACTTATTTTTGCAAAGCCAGCCACCTTTAATTAATTTAATTGAAAATGCGAAAATAACAAACAGTTATCATTCAGGGTCTAAAAAGAAGTCCATTTAAAACGAATACAGAATGGAGCCAACATTCACTTCTACAAGAAGAGATGGGTTCATGTGTCATGGAGGAGTAAGCATCCTCTGGCGACCGGTCAAACCGACACTGTGCTCCTTAATATGAACGACTAGTGGACACTCAGTGTAAAAATGATGCCTTAATAATCTATACGATACACGTCAATCATCATTCAACCTAACGGAAGATTGTAACTGCAAATTTAAATAAAGTCACTACAATCGGCCATTAAAAATTTAAAGTCATCATGTTTATCAAAAGGTTCCTTGTCAGTTTTTCATTAATTATGTATTGTTTGAAGATATTGTCTTCGAAATCATATTGTTGGAAGATATTGTCTCCAAAATCTATGCCAATATTGTCAAGGTAAAACAAAAAACAAAAATAACAATTGTAGGATGAACCCCAAAGTACATGTACACGTGTTTGAACTCCAAAATACTAGTATTTGAAGAACATTTATCACTCCTTCGAGACAACACACTTCAGTTTTGCATTACAATATATTCATTTTATTTAAGGCTCTAGATTATTTGGCTATTGGAGTACATGAAATCGCAAACATGAGCGAGAGAAGAATAGAGAGACTGGTCAATCCTGGTATCCAGACATTTTATCCTTCTGAATTGTATATGAATTATTAAATTTATTATTTTTGATGGAAAATTTGTAGTTAATATGATAATGTAACGAAAACATGAATTTTCAGCCTACAGCGAGTTGGATGCTTTTCTGACCCCAGATGGTGGTTTGAATTCTGGGTTTATGATTGCACACTGCACAGCAGCTGCCTTAGGTAAAGCCGCTATCAGGAATAAATCTATCATCTTAAATCCAAAAAAAATTCTTTGACAAATTTCTTACATTATGATTTTGCCTTTTTTCCCCAAGTGTCTGAAAATAAAGTGTTGTGTCACCCGGCCTCGATCGACTCCTTGACGACGAGCGCGGGAACTGAGGACCACGTGTCTATGGGCGGATTTGCCGCCAGAAAATGTCTGCGTGTTGTAGAACACGTGGAGCAGGGTAAGACAAAAAAGCTTAAAGAATAACATTTTGCGGAATTAGAAAAGCGGCATGTTTTCATTTATGATCCAGAGAAGTCACGATTCTTGAATATTCCATTGGTATGGTTATGTTAAGATCCGTTATTTGTGACGCTGAGGAGCAGGTAAAATATAATTCGGGATATACTTGTAGAACTTAAATATTCCAGTAAAGTATCACTTATTTGAAGCACACATGACGTACTTGCACTATCCGTACATGTTACTGGTTGGATTTTGGCATTACATCTTTTCAAGAACAGTCGCCCCGTGGCGCAGTGGTTAGAGCGTCTGCTCTAGAGTCGCGACGTAAGGAATTGATCCTTACGTCGCAGGTTCGATACCTACTGTGGGACATGGAGACCGGTCCTTCGGATGAGACCGTATAAACTGAGGTCCCGTGTCGCAGTAGTTGCTGGCACGAAAAAGATCCCTCCCTGCTCAATGGCCTTGAGTGCCGTGTACAGGACAAACATTTGCACATTTCCACCGGCAAGTGGTGTATCCATGAAAAATTCTTGATAGGGACGTTAAACAACATACAATCAATCAATCAATCAATCAATCTCCAAGAACAGTCCCTGCGTGGCGCAGGGGTTAAAATGTTTGCTCTATATCAGTTGAGAAAGAAGTTGATACTTACATGTACCTTGCGGGTTTGCATTCTACTGCAAGAAATGAAGACTAGTCTATTGGATAAGATCGTATTACTATCAACCGAGTTCCCATGTACAGGAAGTATTGGCTTGAAAAAAAACTCGCTGCTTACCTGTAAAAGACTGTAAGTGCCGAGTATAGTTTTAAATTGCATTCCCAGCGGTAATTGGTGGATTTTTAAATTTTAAAAAGAAATTTATCGAAGAGATGATAATCAAACAACAAAGAAAATATTCAAAAATATTTCATTCATGTTGAGATATAGTAACTAATTACTTATGAACTCCAAACATATATATAATATGACCAACGAGCAGTGAAAGGTGTAGCTTTTTTGCCAGCACCTACATCGATAGGGAATCTCGAGTGTTCGGTCTTATCCCAGAACCCATCTCTTCGTCCTGAAATTGTAATCTGCGATATAATATTAATTCAATCCTTGCTCCGCAACCCTTGAGCGAAGTGTTACCTTCATTAAAACCACTGCACTACGCGGGCAAGTAGGGCTATACGGAACGTGTTTGTTAAGGATTTAAAGAAATCAACAGTAGACATCACATGCCTTTATGTAACATCGTTACGAAAAGAGTGAATCGAGCAAGACGTGTGTATTTTCGTCGAATGATATCTTTTTAAGTAAGTACCTATCTTAAAAGAAATGGATATCAAAATCCCTGTTATGTATATCTCCTGACATTAGACACTTACATATTTTTGCAGTGTTGGCGATAGAGCTTCTTGCTGCCTGTCAAGCCATGGAGTTTTTGAGACCATTGACAACAACACCACCGTTAGAAGAAGTGTATAAACTTGTCAGAAATTTGGCGGGGTAACTCTTACAGGAATCTTGAAAAAAAGTATTTTTTAAAGAAAGCTAACAAAATCATCAAGCAAGTTGAAAGATTAACCTATGAGAGTTTTTTTTTTGTAAACTTTTTAGTCCATGGAAAAAAGACAGATACATGGCTCCAGATATAGATGCCGTAACAAAACTGTTACAGGAGGAGAAGGTAGGTCAAATACCTGTTCATTATCTTCACCTTTTTTCAAAGGCATAAAGAGCAACATATGCAAAATAATATGACCCCTATGTGCTTATTTATACAAACCATGAAAACAAAAGTAAAAGTATATGAATCAAACAGTCCACTCTGATCTTAAAGGTTTGGAGGAAAGTAAAGCCATTCATGGATAATTATCATGCTCAGCAGGATGTCGAAACAAGAGTTTTCTCCCCTACATCAAGTTTTTCTGCTGAGGCGCCATCTGTTGCCAAAAGACGTAAAACCAGCAGTATGTCTCGACCACGATAATCCACGAGGCTGACCAATCTTGTTTAGAATTCAGATTGTGTTTTCTCTTCACAAAATTTTACCAGAACATGGGTACCGGTGTTTTAAAGTCTGGAGTTGGGAAAGAATATGTGAGAATCATAACGCCTACAATATATTTGTAATTAAACGGAAAATATATAAGTTTTTATTTTTTTAATTTTTATTGTACTTTTTCATTATTTGAATTAATTCATGATCATGTATCTGGGAAAAGGTTAGCTGTGAAATAACTGCTTTTAAAACAAGATGTAATCGGTATTTGATTTTTCTACTTTAGTAAATTGGCAAGAGGCATTTCTCTTCTAAAAATCGTCTTCCAAGTTATCTTTCATATGAATTAGTTTTTGATAAGCCGATGAGAAGTTTGAGCAAGAGAGCGAAGATGTACAACTGTATGCAAAGTTGTATTAATTTACCCAGGTGTAAAAGAAACGTTATTTTATTCTCCATCATTAAAGTAGCTGTTCATCTAAATTGGAACTCCTAATAACTCGGTAAATAATCAGTTTTTTATTTTCTCACAATTGGATGGATGATTTTGTATGGGTCTCCATCTATAATCACTTCTTTACTGCGAGTGTCACTGTTGAAATTTTATAAATTCTAATATGTCGTTCAAAAAAATGCATTAAAATGACGAGTACATAGAACATGATATTTCATGTTAATACATTCTGCTGTCCATATTTTCATTGAAAATTAAATCAATGTATGTAACCATTTTCTATATTTTTAAATATAGCAATGATTTTATCTCCAAGAAGGATATGGAAATAACTACGAAAACCCAGAAGGCTCTTTCGAGATTCGAAGTTCGAAATACGAAATTCGAGATTCAATCAAAAGAGCCTTCTGGGCTTTCGTAGATAACGAAGTGTTTTCATAGTTCAAATTAATATAAAATTGAATTTAGATTTGGTTGATTTACACCCATTGCATGTTGACCTTACACTGCTTATTACTTTAGATATGTATATGGTTTGCACATAGTTTCCCATTCAGTGTATGCTCAAAATTTGTAGTAAAAAATTGTTTCCAAATGTTTTGTTTCCAAATTGTTCCAAGTTCCAGAAAATCATACCAATTTTCTAAATCATTTACTCAAAAATAACAAAGAGACTAATTGATGCAACATTTATAAACAAAAAAAGTAACAAGCATTTGAATATATAAATTGTATAGTTCGTGTCCAATGGGCGAGCGTCCGTTTTCCAATAAATCTACTCACACAGATATACATAAGTTTTATGTCTACCCTTTTCATTGGTCTCGATTCTTCTTGGGTGGCAGTCATCGTCTGCCATTATTCAGGAAGGGATGTTGGCTTTGGGCGACGATCCTTTTCTTCCTTTTTTGGGGGTCGTCTGCGGTCACCTTCCTCATCGTCACCGTCACATCTGGGTGGTGGTCTTCGGCGGTCACCATTTTCTTCATTCTCCCGTTCTTCTCTTGGAGGAGGTCTTCGGCGGCGTCCACCCTCTTCATTTTCACGTTCCTCCTTTTTTGGGGGTCGTCTGCGGTCACCATCTTTGTCATCGTCACCGTCGCGCCTGGGTGGTGGTTTTCGGCGGTCACCCTTTTCTTCATTCTCCCTTTCATCTCTTGGAGGAGGTCTTCGTCGGCGTCCACCTTCATTTTCGCGTTCTTCTTCATTCTTTGGGGGTCGTCTGCGGTCACCATCTTTGTCATCATCACCGTCACGTTTTGGTGGTGGTCTGCGGCGGTCACCATCTTTGTCATCATCACCGTCACGCCTGGGTGGTGGTCTTCGGCGGTCACCCTTTTCTTCATTCTCCCTTTCATCTCTTGGAGGAGGTCTTCGTCGGCGTCCACCTTCTTCATTTTCGCGTTCTTCTTCCTTCTTTGGGGGTCGTTTGCGGTCACCATCTTTGTCATCATCACCGGCACGTTTTGGTGGTGGTCTGCGGCGGTCACCATCTTTGTCATCATCTTCGTCACGTCTGGGAGGTGGTCTGCGGCGGTCACCCTTTTCTTCATTCTCCCTTTCATCTCTTGGAGGAGGTCTTCGTCGGCGTCCACCTTCTTCATTTTCGCGTTCTTCTTCCTTCTTTGGGGGTCTTTTGCGGTCACCATCTTTGTCATCATCACCGTCACGTGTTGGAGGTGGTCTGCGGCGGTCACCATCTTTGTCATCATCCCCATCACGTTTGGGTGGTGGTCTGCGGCGGTCACCCTTTTCTTCATTCTCCCGTTCATCTCTTGGAGGAGGTCTTCGTCGGCGTCCACTCTCTTCATTTTCGCGTTCTTCCTTTTTGGGGGGTCGTCTGCGGTCACCATCTTTGTCATCGTCACCGTCACGTGTTGGTGGTGGTCTTCGGCGGTCACCTTTTTCTTCATTCTCCCGTTCATCTCTTGGAGGAGGTCTTCGTCGGCGTCCACCTTCTTCATTTTCGCGTTCTTCTTCCTTCTTTGGGGGTCGTCTGCGGTCACCATCTTTGTCATCATCACCGTCACGTTTTGGTGGTGGTATGCGGCGGTCACCATCTTTGTCATCATCTTCGTCACGCCTGGGTGGTGGTCTGCGGCGGTCACCCTTTTCTTCATTCTCCCGTTCATCTCTTGGAGGAGGTCTTCGTCGGCGTCCACCTTCTTCATTTTCGCGTTCTTCTTCATTCTTTGGGGGTCGTCTGCGGTCACCATCTTTGTCATCATCACCGTCACGTTTTGGTGGTGGTCTGCGGCGGTCACCATCTTTGTCATCATCACCGTCACGCCTGGGTGGTGGTCTGCGGCGGTCACCCTTTTCTTCATTCTCCCTTTCATCTCTTGGAGGAGGTCTTCGTCGGCGTCCACCTTCTTCATTTTCGCGTTCTTCTTCCTTCTTTGGGGGTCGTCTGCGGTCACCATCTTTGTCATCATCACCGTCACGTTTTGGTGGTGGTCTGCGGCGTTTTCCATCCTCGTCATCATCTTCGTCACGTCTGGGAGGTGGTCTTCTTTGTTTTCTTTCCTGATCGTCGGTACCTTGTTGTTGTATCTTATCTCCACCTTTAAATGAAGAATCTTATATTTAAATGGGATTATAATGAGACGAATTGATTAATCTTAATGAATAAAAAATGGAACATTATGAAATATGAAAGGAACAAACTAAAATGTTTAAAAAAAAACTAAAAACAAGCATTACCTTCTATTTCATCCAGCATACGCTCAAGAAGATCGATTTCCAAATCATCTGAAACAATAGAGGAGAATATTAAATGTATGACAAAGAAGTGATCCTGCGGGAAGAGATATGTATGTGATCGGTTTTTTTCTAGATGCCAAATTTTACATGCATCTTCATTGATAATCGATGGTTATTACAGAACAAATGAATTTAGCCGAATAGAGGGCAATCTACATCACACAAAATAAATAATCCTATATCACTATCATTATTTTTTTCAGTTTATTATTCTAAATTATTTTGTTCTAATTTTTTGATATAATTTATATAAAATATAAATATTTACCACGTTCTCCTCCTTTCTTTCCCTGTTTTAAATTAAATTTTAAAATGCAATTATTAAACAAAACAAAATTGTACAAATATATACGAGCTATTGTCATATTGTCTTTCGTTGTACATAATTATGTGGAGTGTAGAGGATCAGAAACCCTTCACTTGAGAAGATTTTATCATTCATGCAGTGCAAAAATTTATGCAAAAGTTTTTCTCACTATATCGGGCATAGTATATAGATTTAAAAAAAATAGCACAAGAAACAATTAATTTTGTTCATGAAAGATTTGAAAAGTTTAAAATACATTGTACATCTGAATATTATTTCTCATCGTAAGGCACTCCCATGAATCTAGGGTATTTTTCGATAATGTTACGATAATGTTACATGTATATATTATTCTGAATTTAATTAATTCAAAAAAATCGAATAAAATAAATTATATGTTAAAAAATTCAAATATTAATAAATTAAATATTAAAATGATTTAATTTAATGATTAGGCGTACATAAACCAAACTTTTTTGTCAAGATTTGTTTTTGGAAGATCTGAAACGTTTAAAATAAAATTCAATTTCTCATCCTTAAACACTTCTATGTTTTGTTTTTTGGGTTTTTAAAGCATGAATTTGAAGTGTTTTCTTAATTATTTAAATGAATATATTTACTTCTAAACATCGAGTAAAATATATTCTTCAAAAAAAGAATCGTAATATTGATTATGATATCCGTCATTTTGACATAAGAAGTAACTAACACTGATTTAATTTAATGATTGTGCATACAAGTACATAAATAAAACTATTCTGTCAATCCAGTAATTGATTTTTTAAAGTATTAAAATAAAATAATTAAGTTACTCCATACCATATATTTAAAAACTTTAAACAAAGCATGTAAATTTTTTTACGCATTTGAATTTTTTTTTAAATTATGAATTATAAAAATGATAATTTTTTTAATGATGTGATTACCTTCGGGGGTCGGGCCTGCACTAACAGGAATCCACAAAGGAGGGCGACGCCAAGAAGTGCGATCCTCATGTTCTCTTTTCTCCTCTCTCCCTGCTCCGGTCCTGGTCAGCTCCCCCTTATATATGTCCCACGGTACCCCAATTTCTGACCGAGTCAAATCGCCTTACGGGGCCCTCTATTGATTGCGAATCTTTTTAGAGTTTATATTTACAACATTATTTTTATTTCGCTTTGTTAAAATCTTACCCCCAAAAAAGAAAAGTTTATTAGAGACCATGACTTCTCATCACGAACTCTCCGAATGTAAACCAGAATAAAGATTAAAAAAGAGGTCATTTAATTTTTTTCTTATTGTTATCTGTGTGATTAGAATGTATTTTTCTTTTTCTCATATAACGAAAAAAGTACTAGTGTTATTAGTTGAAATCATCCAAAACAGCTGTTCCACGTAGTAAATTTTGAAATGTTCATAGTTTAACATTAAGAATTTTTAAAAGTTTATTATATAAGGTATGTCATTCGACAGTTTTTGAGAAAAGTTCACGCAAAACTTCTTACTTTGATTTAATTTGATTTAAACATATTGTATTGAACACAATCAATAGGATTGGACACAAGTTATGCCAACTTAGATTGTCCTCTCCAACACAAACAAAAATAACAAAAATATATACACGTGATGTACAAGCAACAAATATACAATAATATAAAAGAAGAAGAAGAAAGGGGTGCAGAGAGATAAGAAAGGAGGGGAGTGCAAGGAGAGAAGAAATAAAAAGGGGGGTTGTAAAGGATACAAAATGGTTACGCTGGTTATTCATAAAATCTTTTTGATTTTTTAATATATTTATGTACAGCTTCAACAATACTGATATTATTTTGTTGACACAATTCTGGGTCCCCGAATAAGATAATGTCAAGATCTATTGCTCCATTGTTATTCTGTATAGTGTTGAACTTCTTACTTCAAAACTATTTATTGCTTTTATCTTTGTTGTATTTTTCTGTTTTGTTTTCTGTCATAAATACTGAGTACTGAGAGAAAATATTTTTGAATTTAAATTTAAAATAATTTTTTTTTTAAAAAAAGATAATAATGTGGGTTTTTCTGGAATAGTGGATACGATTACTGATTAAAAATTGAAATAAATTGTCATTTCAATTGATTTTTTAGGATTGAAAGTTTTGTATGTGCTTATGCGCTATTTGGCTACATATTTAAAAACAAAAACAAAACAACCTCAATGACTCTGAAAAAAAAAAATAATGAATTTGATTTAAGTTGAATAGGGAAGGAAAGTAAGTTAATCATAGAAAAATGATAAAACTATTGATTTACAGATATATATTACATGGTGTACAATTGTTAGGAATCTTAGGCCTGGCTCTGCTATGACATGTTAGATATAAACGTTTCAACATCAAAAGAAGATCGGATACAAATGAATATTAGTAAAGAGTCGCCAACAGGTTGATTAATAAATTAAATAAACTATTTAATAAAGTACGTCTACAATCGTGCATATTGACCGCTGTAAGCTTAATAGTATTCTTTATGTTCTACCATTCAGCGTCCCTATTGGAATTAAATCTATTCTATTAGGTTAAGTGTCGACAATGAGATAGGTAAACATTGTTCCACCTGCTAAGGACACATTCGGAAACCTTTTATTTGTCAATGTAAATATTTTCAAGATTTACTGAAAAGCTGCTTTTCTCACGAGCTTTTATTCGGATTTAAAGAATGCTGACTGAAAGGAAAAAAATGGATTCGGGAGTACATGCATTGTCTGTGGTAAAGTTAGCAATGTCACTTTCGTGATGATATAGGCATATTTAACAATTAGAAGAAGTTATATATAGTACATATCAAGTATGATAGGGTCGAGATCATTTTAAATGTCAAAAAACAGAGTTATTTTTTCCTTAGATACATCTAAGCATAAGAAATAAAACTGATCTGTTTACTTTCTCAAAATATACATGCCAAGGGGATACATACATAGAAAAATAGGGAGAAAAAAACCAAAGAACATATTGTTAATAAAAATGTGGAAATAATATATAAAAAACACTTCTTACTTTACTAACTTACAACATGAAAGTATACCTACGGTGTTTGGAAATTTATATGATCAAGAAATGTTTGTTTTCTAATAATTATTCTGTTCGTGTTGGGCCTCTTTTCATGAGTTAAATTTCACTTAAATTATTCATAAATGACTCATATATATGCTTTGTTCAGTTTCAATAACTTTTCTTCATCTTATTTAATAAACCAAAACAATATTGGGGAGAAGGTAGGTACTTAAATATTAAGAAAAAAAATAATTTATTTAGCCAAAACAATATTTGGGAGGAGGTGGGTACTTAAATATTAAGAAAAAAAATTATTTAACCAAAACAATATTGGGGAGGAGGTGGGTACTTAGATATTAAAATAAAAAAAAATATTTTTTAAGTTTTGCTGTCGTCCAAGGGTATTTTCATCTTTTCAGGCACATTTCTTATTTCCCTGTTCTGAAAAGACCTTAATGGTAATCTAACAACCAATCTTTATGAAAGACGTGATACTATGCTTTCAATCATCAACTTCTCTTACTTATGCAGCAATATACCTGCATACGGGGTCTATATCTCTAAGCTGATTCGATAAGCAAGAGCATGCTGTACCTATGTACAATTTCTGAACGAAGTGAATTGTTGACAAACAAATTAATGAAACAAAAATAACAAAGTCTGGTTTAAAGTCATCATTTCCTAAGTTCTTTGGTCGATTCAATGACCTTGTCAGCAAATACAATTTATCATTGACTCAAATGCTGACTAATTTTTTTTTACTAATTGCTAGTCCATTATTTTCACACTGAATTGACGACGGGTTTCTACGTTATTTCCTGATCATGACAAGGAACACACGGCGGGTGTGACCTGTCGGCAGGGGATGTTCATTCCTCCGTAGCACCTGATCCCGCTTCTGATGGTTTAGATGCCCGTGTTTGCTCTGTTCCTTTTTTTTGTATTGTTTGATGGGCTTTTGAGTTTAAATATTGTTCTCCATATATTTCATTCGCAAAACTTTCACTTCATCATTTCATTTAATGTCTTTTATACGTTTTTAGGTTTATACATTTTTTTAATTAATTTCTTTCGGGTAGTTTATTTCCTCTTAATGAGTTTAAGTGATTTTGTAATTAGTTTGACAAATTTAAAATCCCACATGTAAACAGAGCTTCTCTCTTTATTTACGACAAATTTTGAAAATGTCATACCTTTTAGTTCTGCTATTTGTGCATTTTTATTTAAGATCCTTGTCGATTCTTTATCCAAAATGTTTAATTTTCAAAAATAAATCATTTGTTGCCTGTAAGCTTTTCTTCCTACTGAAATTTAAAAAAACGCCCAGCAATTTCACGATTATAATAAGCTTTTGATTTAATTTTAAACTTCAAAAGTGAAAAAATACAATCCATCTTTGATCAAAGTAAAACATTCTTATTTTAACGATATTAAAACAAAGTTCTAGATTCATGTAGCAATTGTTAATTCTTAACTGAAATATATGTGTACTTAGCAAATCAACACACAAGTCAACGTATACTCTAAGATTGTTTGTAAGTATAGCTTGGGGTATATTTAAAATCTATATAGGGTCTAAGTACATTCTTCAGATGAATGTCTAAAATAAAGAGTATGAATATTGTTCCACCTGTCAAAGAAAGATTTGAGACTTTAAAAATATTACCACAATTTAAATGAAATATCGTCTTTTTCTCACGAGCTTTTCCCTGGCTTACAGTTCGTTGTTATTGTAAAAAGTCACGATGGGTATATTTCTTTTATAATCCTATTGTGAAGTTAACTCATTAAATGTTCAATCACAAAATTACCGTATAGAAATTCAAAACTAATATGCATAATCAAATTCTTTAAACACTTAACTTATACCAGTTTCTGATGGTTACATCATTTATAAGCTTTCATTGCATCTCGATTCCAGCGCTAGCTGCAAGACAACTTTGAATTGCAAACAAACCTCACTAAAAATTTCTCCCTCTTTCATTTGGTTTAATATATATATGGGCGATAGAAGAATCAGGCTCCGGGGCAACAAAACTTGTCAGGTGAGCTCACCCTTCATCCTTCATCTCAGTCTCACTTTTTTTACACAAGAATAAATAGTGGAAAAGTGAGACTTAGATCAAAAGTGAGCTTGTCTCAGTTTTATGGCCCGTACTTAGATGGATGTAAAAAGCTCACATCAAGCGGCTGAGGGGCAATACGAAAAGCATGAAAAATATGGAGACAACGAACAGTATTCAAGATCAAAAGTCTTTAAAACAATACAAAATAGGAGCAGAGCAAACACGACCTCCAAAACATCGGAGGTGGAATCAGGTGCCATGGAGGAATGAGCATCCCCTGCTGACCGGTCACACCCGCCGTGTGCCCTCTGTCACGATCGGAAAATAACAGAAACGTCAATTCATAGTATAAATAATGGACTAACAATTAGTATGAAAAACGTCAGTCAGCATTTGACTCAATGACAAATTGTATTTGCTGACAAGGTCATTGTATCAACCATAAAACTTAGGAAATGATGACTTGAAACGAGACTGCTGAGGTCCTTGTTTCATCAACTTTTTGATGTCAACTTCAGAGTACTTGTGTGTACAATCAGACTGTTGTTAAACAAAGTAATTTTACAAATGACCAATGGCAGGGTAATTAAATTTTCGAGCTCCATTTTTATTGAAAAAGCAGCTGTCAATGATATCGAAAAGCATGGACTTTAATTTATCGTGGGGGATGGTTGTGTATAAAGTTGAAAAATCGTAAGTTTTTAAGCTGTTGATTTTGGTAAAATCTTGTGATTTCAAACTGTCTAAAAGTTCCTTGGAATTTTAATTTTAAGTATCTACATCTGATTTACACCACTTCTTGAGTATATTATTGCACAGTACTCTTGAAGTTTCTCCTTCACTATTGTAAGTATCTTAGTAAGGAGTAAAGAAAGAGGCTTCGTTGAACGTTTACTGGAACCCGCTATATCTTTGTAAGGTGTAAGGATTCTTATGAAGTTTTCGAATCTAATATATATATATATATATATATATATATATATATATATATATATATATATATATATATATATATATATATATATATATATATATTAAAATTCAAGATGTCCTTGGTATAGGTATGTACATATAGAAAAATAATCCAGAGTTTGGAAAAGATGATCACATTTTATTCCAAAGCGCTTTCGCCATTCGGCTCTTCAGTGGATTTTGAATAACAATAGCAACATGACATGATAACGTCGTTATTATGACGTCATAATTAAAGGACAACGTTAAAATTTGGCGCAAAATATGTCCGTAGAAAGCGCCAAATTAAATAGACTTGACACTGTAAATGATACATATTTACACAATAACAATCAATAATTAATAAATTTTAAAAACAATATTAACAGTCATTGATTAAATCAGAACATTTATCTGTTTAGTTTAGGCTTAAATTTATCAATGAAATATTGTTCTTTGGCCCGCCGTAACTGTTCATTTTCCTCAGTAACTTTATAAAACGGAAAGATACTAAAACGTCCTTTACCGCATTGTTCAAAATGTTCGCTGCACGGAGTATTTCTTACGGAGGGGTCCCTTATCTGCTGTTTGTGTACTCTAAACGGTCGGATATTTTATTCCCTGTTTGACCAAAAGTCATGCAATAAATGACGTTCTTGGTTTTGCAGTTCATATTATGTTGATCTTTAAAATCTATTCCTGTTTTAAATGTGAATGATTCTCCGATTTGTATAAAATCGCAAGTTCCACAGCGTGGATCATTTTGTAAATCAAATTCTTCTCCGCAAAGGTCGTTCAGGCACTGTTTCGTTGTGTTAAAGAATGATTTTTTGGATTCGAAAACGAATGGAATTTCTGTGTGCATATTATCGGATTCATTCTTTCTGGAAGTTCTGTAATTGGGATTGCTTCGGCTTTTCTTATCGCTTCGGCTATAAGATTTTGTGGATATTTTTGGCGGCGTAGAAAAACTTAATTCTTCTAGTCTTTTTGTCCGACGTTTTTCGTTCGTAACTATTGTACATATTCTTCTTGCCAAATTAAATGGTATATTCCGCTTCGTATGTGAAGGGTGGCAGGAATTAAAAAGAAGATACTGGTGTCTAAAATCTGTGGAAATGTTGGTGTTTTCCTTTATTATAAGTATATCCAAAAAAGGAAGTTCTCTTTGACTGGTTTCGATAGTAAATTTGATATTTCCGTGTAATCCATTAAGTAAAGTGTGAAATTCCTTTAATTTTAAGTATTTGTCCCAAAAAATAAAACAATCGATTTAGATAACGTTTCCATTGATGTCTTATATAATTAAACTTTTTCGGTTTCAGTGTACATCTTTTTATTCAAGGAATCCTAATACTAGCAGTACCTTTCACTTGTAAAAAGTACCTGTTGTCAAAAAAGAAATCGTTATTTTCCAGAACCAGTTGCAATCCTTCTAATATAAAATCCTTGGTAAATCTAGGGTCTATCTGGTTTTATTGTACCCAGAATGATATTCTTAGTCCCAAGGTGTGTGGTATATTTGTATAAAGGCTAGTCACATCAAAGCTTACCAAAATGGTTTTTTCCTCAACTTTCTTAGGGATGTGGTGAAGAAAGTCCATATCGTCACGGATGAAACTTGGTACTAGCTGACAAAGAGGTTTCAGAATTATATCTAACAAGTTACTTAGTCTCTGAGTAGGACACGATGGACCAGCTACAATGGGTCTAAGTTTTAAGTCTTCCGGTTGTGGTAATTTAACATAGTTAGATTTCCTTCCCTGTATACCGTCTTTTATTTCCTTTGATTTATGAATTTTAGGAAGTCCATAGAAGTTACTGTTTTTAACTTCAAATTCCAGAAGGTATTCTTGTTCCTTTTTAGTAAGAATACTTGAGAATTTAGATGTAAATTTGCTTAATTTATGTCATCACATATATATATATATATATATATATATATATATATATATATATATATATATATATATATATATATATATATATATATATGGACTTTCTTCACCACATCCCTAAGAAAGTTGAGGAAAAAACCATTTTGGTAAGCTTTGATGTGACTAGCCTTTATACAAATATCTAGAGGCAATATCATTCTGGGTAGATAAACATGAAAACCAGATAGACCCTAGATTTACCAAGGATTTTATATTAGAAGGATTGCAACTGGTTCTGGAAAATAACGATTTCTTTTTTGACAACAGGTACTTTTTACAAGTGAAAGGTACCGCAATGGGCACAAAGGTAGCCCCAACTTACGCTACGCTAGTATTAGGATTCCTTGAAGAAAAGATGTACACTGAATATATGGAAATCTCCAATTATATAAGACATCAATGGAAACGTTATCTAGACGATTGTTTTATTTTTTGGGACAAATCTGAAAGAGAATTAAAGGAATTTCACACTTTACTTAATGGATTACACGGAAATATCAAATTTACTATCGAAACCAGTCAAAGAGAACTTCCTTTTTTGGATATACTTATAATAAAGGAAAACACCAACATTTCCACAGATTTATTCTACAAGGAAACTGACAGTCACCAGTATCTTCTTTTTAATTCCTGCCACCCTTCACATACGAAGCGGAATATACCATTTAATTTGGCAAGAAGAATATGTACAATAGTTACGGACGACAAACGTCGGACAAAAAGACTAGAAGAATTAAGTGTTTTTCTACGCCGCCAAAAATATCCACAAAATCTTATAGCCGAAGCGATAAGAAAAGCCGAAGCAATCCCAATTACAGAACTTCGGAAAGTGAACAGAAAGAATGAATCCGATAATATGCACACAGAAATTCCATTCGTTGTCACTTATAATCCAAAAAATCACAACATCTTTAACACAACGAAACAGTGCCTGCCCATACTTCAACAATCAAGAAATATGAACGACCTTATTGCGGAGAAGAATTTGATTTACAGTAGAAGACAACCGCCAAATTTGAAAAAAATCCTCACCAAAGCCAAATTCACCTCTACAAAGGAAATATTTACAGTTTCCAAATGTGATGATCCACGCTGTGGAACTTGCGATTTTATACAAATCGGAGAATCATTCACATTTAAAACAGGAATAGATTTTAAAGTTCAACATAATATGAACTGCAAAACCAAGAACGTCATTTATTGCATGACTTGCCGTGGTTGCGGAGAAAATTACATTGGTCAAACAGGGAATAAAATATCCGACCGTGTTAGAGTACACATTTGGTATAAGAAATACTCCGTGCAGCGAACATTTTGAACAATGCGGTAAAGGACGTTTTAGATCTTTCCGTTTTATAAAGTTACAAGGAAAATAAACAGTTACAATATTTCATTGATAAATTTAAGCCTAAACTAAACAGATAAATGTTCTGATTTAATCAATGACTGTTAATATTGTTTTTAAAATTTATTAATTATTGATTGTTATTGTGTAAATATGTATCATTTACAGTGTCAAGTCTATTTAATTTGGCGCTTTCTACGGACATATTTTGCGCCAAATTTTAACGTTGTCCTTTAATTATGACGTCATAATAACGACGTTATCATGTCATGTTGCTATTGTTATTCAAAATCCACTGAAGAGCCGAATGGCGAAAGCGCTTTGGAATAAAATGTGATCATCTTTTCCAAACTCTGGATTATTTTTCTATATATATATATATATATATACACACATATATATATATATATATATATATATATATATATATATATATATATATATACGGTAATTCAAATTCATTTTGGTTCTTTGGGATATCAAAATTATTTAAAACTGACATGATTTTGAAGAATTTCTTACTTAGAAAGGAAAATATATGGAGATAACGAACAGTATCCAAGATCAAAAGTCCACAAAACAATTACAAAATAGGAGCAGAGCAAACACAGACCTCCAAAACATCAGAGGTGGAATCAGGTGCCATGGAGGTATGAGCATCCCCTGCCGACCAGTCACACCCGCCGTGTGCCCTCTGTCACGATCAGAAAATAATGGTAAAATCCGTCGTCAATTTAGTGTATAAATAATGGACTAACATTTGGTATGAAAAACGTCAGTCAGCATTTGACTCAATGATAAAATAAATTTGCTGATAAGGTCATGTATCATCCATAGAACTTATGAAATGATGACTTTACATGAGACTGCTGAGGTCCTTGTTTCATCAACTTGTTTGTTAATAATTTAGCTCGATTTAGAAATTGTTCCTATGTAGAGCATGCTCTTGCATATCGAATCAACCGAGATATATAAACTCTGTATGTAGGTGAAGGTATAATGCTGCATAAGTAAGGGAAGTTGATGACAGAAAAGTTAAAAAGTCATCAAGTTTATCATGAAGCTTGCTTGTTAGATTACCATTAATGTCTCTTTCTAGCTAAGTTTCAAAATAGGAAACAGATTTGTGAGACTCTGTGGTATCTTTAATCACAAGCTCAACAGGATTGTTAGATTACCATTAATATCCTATCTACAACTTGTCTATTTAACAATCTATTAACAACAGTTATTTCTTTTCATGGGTCGAGTAGATATATCCCAGTGAACTTGCTTTGTTTCTTGCTTAAAATTCCACTTAAATAGTATTTTATTTCCCAGCCACTTAATTGTCCTTGTGGAGGCAGGAATATCTTTAAATGAAAAGAAAAGTGGTTTCTTAAACATAAACTTTTTTTACTCCTTATAAATCGTTAGTTGATACATGTATTAGTGTGTAAAACATTCACATATCACTACATCATTTACATTATGAAATAGGGATAAAACGTTGTATCATAATCCATACTGAAGCAAAACATCCATTCATTGTAACAGTTGATTAAGATATATAAAACATTTGAAAAAAATCCAAATTAAATTATAATTATTAATTTGTTTAATTTCAGTTATTGCAACAACACTGAAAAACAGGAAAATAACATCTATTCTGAATATAACAGGTTGCCTTTCCTTATAGTTAAACAAGTTTATTGCAAAATAGACCAGAAAACTCCTGCTTTAAACCAACTCCTGCTTATAACAGTAATCTTATTCCACATACATGTAGTACAACAGAGAATAACAATGATAAATGGAAGTAGGAAATCAGAGTCTCTCCTGGTTTTGTTATATCCATGTTTCACTGTACAATAGCTGTGGGTTATACAATATGTAGGAAACCTCCACATTCAACCTCATAATGCCTGAATGTTAAACAGAAAAATTATCTAAATATTATTTCCTTGTTCACTGATATACCTGAGGATTAAACAAATATAGCAAGTGTGCATCAAAGGGTAGGCTTGGAAATATGCATAAGGTATTTTGTTGAAAAAATCCTTATTTTCCATTTCTCTTGTGATGTCTGTTATAAATCAAGAATTATGAAAGAGAAATAAAAATTTGGGGCTGAAAAAGTTAAGCACCCTGTGAAACAAGGAAGCATACAATACTGCCAGAGTTTAAAAAAATACTGCAGTGAACATCAGCTCATTAGTATTTTAACACCAGTTAATGTAGTAGGATGCTTTTGTATAAAGTTTGAAAAAAAATAAATAAATAATCTGATAGTAATATAAAAGTTCTCCAATAAACTAAAAATTATACATACATGCATTTCTTTTAAATTGCTTTCTAACACATGTAAAGGTTCAGCCAATCTGTCTTTTGAATTATTATTTGAGTTGTTAACCAGTCTACAAATCTTTTGACCTAAATGTATATCATTAATTCTCTTTAAAAACTATTCCCCTTTTCAAGGAAATTTAAGTGTAAACATGCATCAATAAATAACCAAGGCAATATAAAAACTCTTGTTTAAAAAGTACACTTTCGAAGTGCATAACGAACTCTGCATGCAGTAACAATAGTACAGCACAATGTAGGGCTGTTGAGTCATCTGAGAAAATTCAACACATACAACTTTCTTTGGATGATTATAATACATGGATTTCGTTTTTAATTTAAAAAATCTAAATACAGCAACTACTAGATATAAAGCAGTCACAGAGGGAATTATTTCTGTGAACTGTTGAGCTTCAGAATGAAGAAAAAGTATGCTTAAAGACCTTTTAAACACAATCGTACAATTTACAGATAAATTTGATAAATGCACAATTTTTCATTTACAAAAGGGCATTAAATACATCCACTGGAGATTTAATAACTCCAAGTATCAAGTTTTTATATCACTCAGTCTCACTGTTGTCAGGACTGTGCTTGTACTTTATTTTGTCCTTGAACTGTGAACTATTTTCATCACAAGATCACTCTGCTTATTATTATACAGCTGTAAAGGCTGATGGATATATCCAAAAGAGTGGCAAGTAAATAAACATACATACACTCATAAATGCTTGGGGAAAATCACAAAAGGCACAAATTTTGTAGAAAAGTGTAAATATGAAGTAAGAAATTCTGTTTGGTCATTAATCTACTCTACAAAGTAAAAAAAAAAATGTGAGCATAATCTACAAAAGTCAAAACATATATAAAATTCTCATTTTTGATACTCTCCCCAATTTCTTCACATGATTTATCATTAAATCCATTGTCCACTTGAATTGGTAAATCATTATATATTCCGCTTCTGTGAAGAAGAGGAAATAAAATATTTAATACCTAAGACAATGCTGTACAAATTGCCCATCTACTACAGTTTGAGATGGTCCCTTTTTGAGAATGTTTTTTTTCCAAACACTGACATGATCCTTACACCACTCAGTACACCATCACACCTTCCAATGAATTCCATTATTTACAGAAGAAGAATTATGGATAATATAAGGATCACAGATCTTTGACCTTGGATGTCAAATGTGTCTCCTGGCTGCGCCTTGCCTGGAACTGTTTTTCTGTCTGAAGCCCTAGAAGTCCGCCTCTGCACTTGTAAACGTGAAGCCGTGAAAGATCTTTTGGTTCATTGTTTTGAGGAGTTCCTTGTCTGGAGGAGTTAGCTGAACTTTCTCCATCGTGAAGTCTTTGTCAAAGTTTGATATGTCATTGTCAGATTTCTGTAATGAAATTACAAGCAACGTTAATAAATCAGACTTGCATTTACTATAAATATCTAATCTACAAGTCACTTTTACCATGCATGTTTCACTGTTGAGTGAAATAAAGCCTTTTTGGTGATCATTTTAAAATAAGAATTTACAGATCAAACACTCAAGCAATCATCATCAAAATCTTGAAAAACTAAATTCTAAATATATTTTGTTTATTCAGCTTTACGAACTTCTATATGATTCTTCAAATAAATTTTGGACCAAAGAACAATAACTTGTAATATTCCTATGGATGTAAAAATCAATTGAATTGAAGTGTTGATTTTCTAATTAATAATGCTTTCTTGTCATCTTTTGCACTCTTACTTGAAGTTACTTCCTAATAAAAATCATGATATCATCTTATGAAATATACTTATATTTTGCTTCTGAAATTAGATTTGTTTTTGCTTTTTTTAGGAAGTACATGTATTCTAAAATAGTTGTGTTAACATTATAGCTTCATTAGCTTCCTTTACAGTTATTTCCCTTTGATTTTGGTAATATGCACAATCTTAAAGATTAAAGATAAGTCTTCTTATGTGTGACTTGGAACATATCTCTCAATAATTCACATATTAAATAAATTTCCTTTTGCAAGTACTTGAGGCCAAAGTTTGAGAAAGTTATCTTATTTCTTCTTTGTTTGCTTTGAAAGATTTCTTTTTTCACAGCTTCTAAAGCAATCTTTGCACCATCAAGCAAGCCATAATTTCAGACGACTTACGATTTTTGGTTTGAATGGTGGCTCGATCTGTCTGAGTTCCATTCGATCCCAATCTATATTTTTGAAGAATGCCTGAGATCTGATTGGACCAGCAGCACAGTCGGGCATGCCCAGCCTCTCTTTGGGATTACGAATGAACAACTGTAAAAACAAAATAGGATAACTAAGAATCTAGTCTTATTTTTCACATTTTATTAGACAGGCATAAAAAGTGATTCAGTTTGAAAGCAAACGGTGCTTCAACTTCAGCACTGCTTTCTAAAAGACTGGGCTTTCAGTAATTCACAAGCTGACCAGAATGAACACAAATTCTACTACGATTATTTGCTACTTCAAAGGAAAGCCGCGGACATTATTCTCCAATAAATCACGAACGTCATCAAAAAATTATCAGATCAGAAACACGTATAAAACCTGTGCATTTGAAATGTACATTTGACATAAGAATGAAATACGTATTTAAACCACATTGATGTGTCGTCTTTTGCAATTTAAACACTGTATATTGCAGAAAGTAGCTGATGAATGTACTAGGTTTCTAAGGCCAAGCAGGGCTGTTTCCCAAACCTCCCTCCGCCATATTTAAACTCCGTGATCTTGGTAATAAGTGGTAAAATTGGAAACTGATTTTGTTATCGTATATTCAAAAAGATTAATCTTTTAAGCTACAAACAAGAAAAGGCTAATTTTAATGCAGCGAAAGCTCAAATTGTCTGCACTCTATTCACAGGTAAACAAACAAATTTACACTCTGGTGTTAAATGGAACAGCGTTAAAGCAGCATGGTGACCTAATTCGATTCTCTATAGAGAAACGATCAGTCGTATTTTAGGGCTGCTAACTACATGTAGCAGAATAGAAATAAAGTCCGTGTTTTCGTGAATGATGCAGAATAACCTCCTCAGTCTCGAAATGTTGTTTGAAATATATCTTTCAAACAACATTTCTCGACCTCGGAGGTTATTCTGCAACATTCACGAAAACGCAGACTTTATTTCTTAAATAAACGCCCTTGTACAGAGTTAGTGACTGCAGTATACCTACCAGAACTCCATCCTTGTAATGAAACTCATAAAACTTAGACACCTACTAGGTTAAGCATAGAATCTGCCTCTTTGTAATATAACTCATAAAACTTATAAACAACACTCACCAGACTAAGCATGGAAGCTGCCTCCTTGGAAAGCCATCTTGGGTAGTGTGGAGTGTCGTTCATAATGGAATGGAACAAATCATCTTCATCATCTCCGTGGAATGGAGACTGACCAATCATCATCTCGTACAATAACACTCCAAACGACCACCAATCTACAGACTGGTTGTATTTCCAGCCTTTTAGAATCTACATAAAGAATTCACACAGCTTTAAACAAGTCAACACACAAAGTATCTGCATATTATTTTTTTTTCCTTTTCCTTTTGTAACTGATAATTTCCAAAAATTTAATCCAGTATAGAAATTCATGCAGACTTGTACAAGTAGAATATTTGAGAGACCACAATTAATGAATTTTTTTCCAAAAATATATTTTTCTTGTGAGTCATAATAAAATGATGCTACATGATATCATTCAATAAAGAATAAGTTTATCTATGCCAGGTCAGGTTTTTGATAAGGGGTTTCTGAGAGAAGGTCTGAGAGAGGTATTCTCCCCCCCTCACCTAGATTTTTTTTTGGTTGGTTTATGTATATGTGCATTCTTTACAATATATGCATGAATAAAGAATTTCATTTCAAAAAGAGGGTGCAATCTCATCCAATGCAACTTCTGTCCTGAGTGCCATGTTATCAAACATGATCAAATAAAATCCAATCTTCCTAAAGAAAAAATTTCAAATAAAAGTTTTCTTTAAAAAATCATAAAAATGGACATTTTTAAATCCTCTCTGTTGGAAATTTTTTTTACAAAGATCCAGCTCCAAATCTTCCTCATTACTTAAAGGACATCTTTTCAAAATGGAAAACTTTAGCTGAAAACATGCATTACATTGGGGGTTGTGTTTTAAAATGACATTGATTTGACGTTTCGTTGCGTCTGTGTAAGTTACCTCGGGAGCTATGTAGTCCGGAGTACCACAGAATGTCGTAGCTTTCCTCTCGTCAAACACGTTCAATTTACACATTCCAAAGTCTGCTATCTTTATGTGCCCCTCCCGATCCAACAAAACATTATCTAACTTGAGATCTCTACAAAAGAAAAATGCTCTGTTATAGAATTTACAGCTCTTCACATAGAACTACAGGCATATCAAATGATCCTGATATATAACACTTAAAATATATAGCATATCTGAATTATTGCTCATTACAAATCTCACTTCTACATGTAATAGAAAATGTTTCTTACACATCCACTTATTTACTTCTTATTATGTGGGAAATATATTAATAAAACAAACAGCAAGGCCACTAAGCTGCCATAATGCAGCCCTTTCCACTTCTTGAAATGATGAAAACATTACATAAAAGATTAGAGGAGTACATTGTTTCAGAGATTGAGTTCTGTGCATTTATTATGTTTACTGAATTTAAGGCCTCTTGTGAAAAAGGTAATACAATAAAACAAACAGCAAGGTATCTGGACACACGTCTATGCAGTTATCTTATTCAAAAGAAAATTTAGTAAGTTTTGTTTTTTGCACAAACTGTTACCATACCTATAAACAATCCCTCTGGTATGTAAATACTGTAATCCTAACAAAATTTCTGCACCATAGAATCTGAAAAAAGCATAAAGTTAACACTAGTGACAAAAATATAAAGTAAATGATGAAACTTGTATAAGTATATAGTGTCAGATGAAAGCTATTTTATATTTGTTCTGAAAAGATGTGCAAATATTCTTTCATCATGTTCATAACAAATAAAGATACCATGAAGTTTTTTCTTGGTATGATATAATTTTCTTTACAATTTTTTTTCTATCAGAAAATCAATGAGGAGATCCTTTCAGCTTCTGAGCTCAGGTTAAAATAATTCCCATTAAGAAAATATATAACTTGTTATTTACCTGGGAACATATCAAACTTTCTAGAGAGCTTTATATGACTTTGTGAGCCCAGGGCAATCAAACTTTCCAAAGAGCTGTACATATATTATTTACAGATCTGGGTACATTTCTTTCCAGAGAACATGCGTAACTCACAGAATTTGAATTGGGGCATAACACATTTCCCAAAGAGCTGTTTATAACTTACTGAGCTCGGGGCATGTCAAATTTCCCTGACAGCTGTATATGGAACATCAAATCCCCTCCATTTAAATACTCCATGACAAAGAAAAGATGGCTCTGAAAAAATAATTACACACTGGGTACTTTTTGTTCACTTACATATTCTATTGGGAGAAAAAATACATTACAGGTGATAATTTTGTGCATATCCATAAGTTAATTTATGAAACTCCATTTCAAAAAACAAAGCTGACATCCAAGTCAATGATATTATTTTCTTGACTATTCTTGAAAGAAACTTTTAATAGTATTTTCTGGTGTATCTTCTCTGGCCTTTCTGGGTAATACCTGTGTTATTTTTAATACTTGTCTGGTGTTTACTAATATCTTGTACTGTGTGGTGCAAGTATTGGTGAGATATGTAAGCATGATGATATCCCATAATACCCATTGTTATTCTATCACTGTATGTTCAAGTAGTACTTACTAGTGTATATACCAAGTAGAACTTACTGGTGTGGTGAAAGTACTATGTAGACGAGTTAAGTAGACGTGCTGACAGCCCAGGGCCAGTACTTGTTTCTCTTCCTTTCATGTGCTATATCTAGTACTAACTAGTGTACATTAGTAGTACTTACTGGTGTGGTGAAAGTACTATGTAGATGAGTTAAGTAGGCGTGCTGACAGCCCAGGGCTAACACTTGTTTCTCAATCATTGTACACTCGACGTCGTCATCCTCTAGAACCACATCTTTCTTCAGGACCTTGACGGCGTAATATTTCCCTCGACCTTTCAGCTCGGCTAACATAACCTTTAAAGACATGAAGCATGAATATATATAAAATATATATATGTTAATATATTTAAAATGCAGGATAAATGAGTAGTAATGTATACATGCCATTTGTATCAAATAAATAAATTTACATTTCTCTTTTTACTTGAATTCTAAGAATTGAAGAAAATATCTTACTTGAAAGATCAGGCTTAAAGAAATTCAGAGTCATACAAATGAAAATATATTGCATATATACTCGCTGAAAAGGAATGCATTTTAAATTCACCTTTCCAAAGCTTCCTTTGCCTAAAACTTTTAGGAAAACAAAATCGTTGGGGGTGAATTTTCGTCTAGGAGCAGCCGGTGGTTTACTGCCAGGGGGCTCCAGCGGGGGGCCATTTTTATCCCAGATTTGTTCGTATCCCTGAGCTTCATCATCTGAGCTGCTCTCCTCTTGGTTCTAAAAATAAATTCAAACAAATCTCTGAAACTCAAATGTAACCATAACTATTCAACTCTCTGCTTTATAAATGTCTACTTCAAACAATAAAACCTATGTGTATCTCTGATATCTAATATCCAACATTCTCTTGATATTAGTCCAAAATATCTGACGTTTTCCAGGCTTTGTTATGATTTTAATATTTTATGTTCAAGGAAAACATCAAAACCAGCCTCATTACGAAAACTGGAAATTTTGCCGTCTCCAAACGGAGTTGATTTTCAATACTTGCAAACCAAACTAAATGCCGAAATCAGAATTGATCATTAGCACAATGATTCTAGTACACAGCATTATTGATGAAAAGAAAATATCACTCCATATTTATATATCTTCAGGACGTGCAAGATTTTGAAATACAAAAAATGAGGACAAATCTTGACAGTCTGATAAAATGTTTTCATCAGATTGTTTATTTTATAAATTAACCCTAAAAACGATATTGGTTAAGTACTGAAAGTATTGTACTATTGATAACTTGTGAGTACGACATTTACTTCAGTTTGCAAGTATCTAGAATCAACCCGAGAATGCCGCCTCCGATTTCAGTTTTTATAATGGCACCAGTTCTGACATTTTCCTGGCCCCTAAAATATCAAAATGTTAATTAAGCCTGGAAAACGTCAGATATTTCTGACTATTTGATACAGAAACTAGATTCTTTCATATTGAATTCTTGTAATCAAACTTGCATGAGTGGAGCCCATCAATACTTTTTGTAATGAATAATTAATGCAGCTGTGCCACAAAATGTGATCATAACCTCCTGTATATATTAACGTTCAGTAATTGCTTCATAAAAAGCCTTTTGATCGCTGATTGAGAAGAGGGAAAAAAAAAGAGAGAAAGATGCTGCTTATTAACAAATGTGGAATATACCTATTCTTTATTAACCTTCATTTGATCACAGTTGGTAGATCTAATTCATACAAATTAGTTGGAGCCTTCTCAGCTAAATTTAGCTGAAAAGCTAAATTTCTTAATCTCTATAAAAATCTTCCAAATCACAGTTTTAGGTAGCTATATTTTAGTTGAGAGATGAAATATAGATTTTTTTCACAAGAATTAAAGGATGAAAAAGCATTTCACTTTATAAGACATTTTCTTAAAACCCTTTTGAAAGCCCCCCACCCACAAATTTTTCTTATCATAAACTCTGTAAGTAAAAATGCTTATAACCAACACAATTAGAATGAATTGACACTTACAGCAATGTGATTTTCATTCCCCAGGAATTTATATTATATTGAGAACTTAATGGAAATAACGAATTACGTTTATATAGAAGCAAAATCATCAGTCTTGCGTACTTCGTTATAGGCATGTTTTACTATATTTAGTATTCTTGGTAAATGTGTCAATTATGCATAAGGTTATTGATGCATTCAATCATCTATCATAAATTTATACAAAAATCTCACTTTACTAATGTGATAGTAGCATGCTATTTCATCATCTTTATCAACTACAACTGAATAACATTTCACACAGTCAGTCCATTAGAAAACCAATAGTAGACCTAGTATGAAGCTGACAATTTTTGAATGAAGAATTGTATTCATCAAAAGAAAATACAGTCTTATGTGACTTCAGAGTTTTAAGTCTAGAGAAATCATTCATACCTTCTTATTAAAAAAAATGCTTAAATTTGCTTTGGAAAAACTCTTCCTATACAGAAAACTAACATTTACATTGGCTATGAAATCAACTAGAACTGTCCAAACGGGACAAAATACCCCCCGCTGCGTTTTTCAGAAGTAAGTTTTTCAATAATTAAGATATGTATCAGACACGAATTATGAAATTTTTTCTTCCAGTGACCTTGAACTTCCCAAAATGACCTTGGGTCAAGGTCTTGACACACCCTTGGGTCATGGGCAATTTTTGAGTGAAATGAGAACCTACCAAGTTTATCCATAAGAAAGATATGGACCGGACACGAATTATGAAATTTTTCTTCCAGTGACCTTGAACTTCCCAAAATGACCTTGGGTCAAGGTCATGACACACCCTTCGGTCATGGGCAATCTTTGTGTGAAATGAGAACCTACCAAGTTTATCCATAAGAAAGATATGGACCGGACACGAATTATGAAATTTTTCTTCCAGTGACCTTGAACTTCCCCAAATGACCTTGGGTCAAGGTCATGGCACACCCTAACGTCTTGGGCAATCTTTGTGTGAAATAAGAAGCTACCAAATTTATCCATAAGAAAGACATGGAACGGACACAAATTATGAAATTTATCTTCCAGTGACCTTGAACTTCCCCCAATGACCTTGGATCAAGGTCATGACACACCCTTGGGTCATGGGCAATCTTTGTGTGAAATGAGAACCTACCAAGTTTATCCATAAAAGATATGTCTCAAACATGAATTTTGAAATTTTTCTTCCAGTGACCTTGAACTTCACCAAATGACCTTGGGTCAAGGTCATGACACACCCTTGTCGTGGGCAATCTTTGTGTGAAATGAGAACCTACCAAGTTTATCCATAAGAAAGTTATGGACCGGACACGAATTATGAAATTTTTCTTCCAGTGACCTTGAACTTCCCCAAATGACCTTGGGACAAGGTCATGACACACCCTTAGGTCATGGGCAATCCGGAGTAGTAGATTCTAATGTAGGAAAGATATGGACCGGACACGATTGCACAGACAGACGGACAGACAGACAGACGGACAGACGGACAGACAGACAGACGGACAAGGTGATTCCTATATACCCCCCCAAACTTCGTTTGCGGGGGGTATAAAAATGGGGCATAATTGATAATGAAGGGTGTGTAACAATTCTGATGAATTGACCAATGAATGTAAGCGTACTAAGCGTACCACAGTTGTGCCTGCCTTTCGTTGACTGACAGAGGGCGCTTTCCTGACCTGCTGAAGAACCTCGGCTAACATCTTCTGATTTACTCCACACAAGTTAGGCATGAACTTCTCACACTTCTTGTGACAATTTGTCCCACACACTACAAAAGTATACAGAGCTTAACTTCTAGCCTATTCAGTGTAGGTTTCTTTTCTTTTAAAATTAATTCAATAAGAGAAAATGCAACTGCATGAAAAAGGAATTGAAATTGCTTCTTTTGAAAAAAAAAGTTTTAGGTATAAAATTAAGATCACCTTGATTTTCTCTGACTCTGACCAGTTTTCACATGCACAAATAAATTGTAAAGTGTCTATCAATTTCTTTTTACCTTCACATTTGAGCCCCTGTCTAAACAACCCATACAGCAGAGTTCCACAATGATCACAAAATGTAGGAGACATGTAGTTGTTGACCTTGAACCTGTGGGGGACATTGATGTTAAACCTCTCTGACATCAGCTAAAACCAAAAATCAAAATTATAGTAAAAACCATGGTAAATAGGTGAAAACTTGTGGTCAATAAAGTAGAGCCATGCAAGAAAATCTACTGAAGCTGAATGCCCTTGTACTACACTGAAGCTCCCCCCATATTTCACTGAATCCCCCTATATAACACTGAAGATCCCCTATATTACTCTGAATGCCCTCCATACTACACTAAAGGACCCCTGAACTACACTGCAGGTACCCTGTACTACACTGAATGCCCCTTATACTACACTGAAGGCTTCCTACACTACACTGATGGTACCCTGTACTACACAAAAGGTCTCCTATACTACACTGAAGGTCCCCTATAACCCACTGAATACACTGATGGTCCCCTATACTACACTGAAGGTCCCCTATTCTACACTGAAGGCCCCCTGAACTACACTGAAGGTCTCCTATTCTACACTAAAAGTCCCCTATAACCCACTGAAGGTCCCCTGTACTACATTGAAGGTCTCCTATTCTACACTGAAGGTCTCCTATTCTACACTGAAGGTCCCCTGAACTACACTGAAGGTCTCCTATTCTACACTGAAGGTCTCCTATTCTACACTGAAGGTCCCCTGAACTACACTGAATGTCTCCTATTCTACACTGAAGGTCCCCTATACTACACTGAAGGTCTCCTATTCTACACTAAAGGTCCCCTATTACCCACTGAAGGTCCCCTGTACTACATTGAAGGTCTCCTATTCTACACTGAAGGTCCCCTATTACCCACTGAAGGTCCCCTGTACTACATTGAAGGTCTCCTATTCTACACTGAAGGTCCCCTATTACCCACTGAAGGTCCCCTGTACTACATTGAAGGTCTCCTATTCTACACTGAAGGTCTCCTATTCTACACTGAAGGTCCCCTGTACTACACTGAAGGTTCCCTGTGCTACACTGAAGGTCCCCTGTACTACACTGAAGGTCTCCTATTCTACACTGAAGGTCTCCTATTCTACACTGAAGGTCTCCTATACTACACTGAGGATCCCCTGTACTACATTGAGGATCCCTTATACTACAAGGAAGGTCCTATACACTACACTGAAGGTTTTCTGTACTACACTGATGGTCCCCAGTACTACATTGAAGGTCTCCTTTACTACACTGAAGGTACCCTGTACTACACTGAAGGTCCCCAGTACTACATTGAAGGTCTCCTTTACTACACTGAAGGTTCCCTGTACTACACTGAAGGTACCCTGTACTACACTGAAGGTTCCCTGTACTACACTGAAGGTACCCACTGAAGGTTCCCTACACTACACTGAAGGTTCCCTGTACTATACTGATGGTCCCCTGTACTACACTGAAGGTACCCTGTACTACACTGAAAGTCCCCAATACTACACTGAAGGTCCTCTATACTACACAGATCCTTTTTTATATTTAATACATACATGAAGTCTACACTGAAGGTCCCCTGTACTACACTGAAGGTCCCCTATAATACACTGAGGATCCCTGTACTACACTGATGGTCCCCTTTACTACACTGATGGTCCCCTTTCATGACACTGAACTGACTACACTGAAGGCATAACAATGAAGGTTTATTACATATGTACTACACTGAATTTTTAACTATTATCAACATTACAAGATAACTGCAATAAAGGCCTTTTACTGACCTTGGTTTCACGGCTGTCTTTGGCACTACCAGGACATTGTCCAAGGATCTTTTCATGGCATTTCTTATGGACAGCACAATTACATACTGGAAAAAAAACATAACAAGAATCTAAGTCAGTAAGTCACTAATCATATCCTTTTTTATATTTAATACATCATGGTCACACTCCTCCAAGTCTAGAAGAGTGAATGCCTTGAAGTTGAAAGTCTTTGCTTTCATGATTTTATTGACTGACTAGAATGTTAAGCAAACATGAATTTATTATATTTAATATTTTTAATTATTTTCAAATTACAAGATAACTACACTTACTTTTACACTGGTAGCCTTGTTTGTTGAGTCCCCTGAGTGAAACATAATAATATTAATGTAATGTATATGACAGGGTAATAAATATTCTATCATCAAATAGTTCAAATTCATGAAATATCAATTTCATTTAGCAATTTATGGATATGACAAATGATTTAAATATCATAAAAAATACTCTCCACTGCAAAAAATATACTAACCAAAGAAATTCATTACAGAATGAACAGTAAGTAGGCTGTCGGAAAAATTTGGCAATGAACTGGTGACCTTTGACCTCATGAACTTTCTGTTGTTTAATGGCCCCTCTTCTCCTAGTGATTCCTCCCCCTTTTTCTGATTCTTGTGGAAATTGTTCTGAAAAGATATATTCAACTGCAAAAATGTTCACAGAACATCCATTTAGAAGTATGAAAAAGTAATTATATGACATATTTTTTTATCTTATTTTCCTGACATATATTTTAATGAACCTTAAATTACTTTTTGAAAAAATCAAGGCAAACTACATGAAGAATGACCATGATTGCACTGACTTTCATTGTAAATAAATGATAGGTTTCATTACTTGCAATCAATACAATCATCACAGCAGCATTGGTATGTTTTTCTGTACATAAACTGTAGTTAACAGTAGCAGTATTTATTAAGATTATCCAGGCTCTTCAAATATACACACACAAATTGATCTAGCAATATCTACTGGTATGTTTACTAATTTATAAAAAATTCAAAATTTCAATGGCTGACACTTAACAATAAAATTAAGCTTGGTAAAAAACCTGTTATATCAAAAGTTATATACTTTTCAAGATTCTGTTCATTTCCTACCACATATCAATAAACACTGCACCTATGCATTTTTATAATTACACCTTGATTATATATACACAACACAGCAATGCTATATAGCCATGATACATCATTTTGAAAGCAGGGTATTAGGACAGTACCTGATGCATATACAGGGATAACTGGCAATAGGGCTGTTTAGAAATGAGTGATTGCAAAAAAAATATCCAACTAGACTGTAGCTCTACTGCTTTGTACCTATTATAACTTATGAATGAAAAACACTTCTTTGTCTTTTTATCCTTTTATTTATAAAGAACTTTATTCGGTAATAACCAATATTAGCCCCCCAAAGCAAACTTTTGGAGATGTTTTATTTCTAAATTTGTAGTCAAAGCACAATAAGTAATAATTTATTGAATTCAAATCAAAATTGTACAGAAAAAAAAGATATTTTGGGGGGATGTGTGAATCAATATTTTGATATAATGATTTATTGAAATCAATAGGAAAACAGTTAAAGTAAAATGAAAGATTTTTAAAGAAACTAGTTTGTGATGTCATAAAAAAAAAAATTGTAAACTGCTTTGACACTATAATATTTTCTGTTAATTTATATTTCTCATACAATTTATTGAATTCAGCACATTTCAGGAAATCAAAAAACCAAATATATGCAATATACCGCATATAGTTCTTTGTAGTGCAACAGTAATTTATTGAATTCAAATCAAAATTGTAAAAAAAAAAGGGGGGGATTTGAATTAGCATGATTTATTGAAATCAAAGGAAAACTGTAAAAGTTGAGAGAGAAATTACCACTGTCTTAATCAAAAGAAACTCAATTTTTACTGAATTACAGATGTACTCATTACAACAGACAAACATAACAGCTCTAAAGAGTGCAGACTTTACCACGGCATGATTAAGCTTTTATGATCTTTGTGTAAAGCTAAAATATATTAATATCATTTAAATGGGTTATTTTTTTCTGATAAGATTTGTCATATTTATTGATTAAAAACCTAGACTTAAACTAAATTATTCATAAACTTTTATCTGATTGTTAAAATTCGAAAATTATATCTAGACTAATTATGTTATACTGTTCACCTTAAACATGCACTCCAAAACCTATAAGTTACAGATATTAGTATTTATTTCTTACAAAATAGCCCACAGATGATATCCAAAAGTTTTTCAAATTACAAACAAATGCTTTTAATCAAAACTAAATGAAATGAGTGGAACTAAAGTCGTGAATTTTCAGTATGATTGGGTGATAGAATTTGTATGACAGGGATGAGTTAAAGCAATGACTAGCACACAACCGATTGTCTAACACTACAGGCAAACACACAACCAAAGTAAACTACAGGCAAACACACAACCAAAGTACACTACAGGCAAACACACAACCAGAGTAACACATGGAAGCAGGCAAATCAATGGTTTTTACCTTTGGACTTGAGGGAAGGTCCTGGTGCTACCTCTACAAACATAACACAATCAGTAACAACACATACATGCTCAAGTCATGCCACATTCTGCATCATTTCATTCCACATTGCCCTTTTCTTTGATTAGTTTTCTTTCTTTAATATCGGTTTTGTTTACAATAATTCTATTCTTTGGCATTTAATTTTCAAGTAGTGTTCATTGACAGAAAAGTTTCATGAAAATTTTAGTGCTATAAAAACCCAATGCGATACCCAACATCTTTTACAAATAGCTTGGTTACAATTAAATTCCATGGCGTTCATGAACATCCTATTGTTCAAAATGTCAAGAAAAAAGAAAAAAACCTTTCTCATGCCTCATATCTACCTTATGTGTACATAAGTTACTGAGCTAATAGACTTGTACTGACATTTTAATTCATAAATTCAAAACTTTGTTTTGAATCTGTATCTAATAATTCCAGATAGTTAATATGAATCTACATAAATTTAATTGTTAAATTGTGCTATCTAACAATGGTGTAAGAAAAAGCCTTAAATTCTAAAAGGAAATTCAGTAAAGCTATAAGCAGTTTCCTTATAAAACTTTGACCTTCAAATAGTGAACAACTTTCAATTGAAAAATAGATTTAATAGGTCTGCGACAAAATAAATCCAATCAGTTACTTATCTCAACTTTTCCATACTTATAAGCTGACATATTGTTTTGGGGATGGCCATTATAAAACTAAATTAATATTACAGTACGACATTTCCTTAATCTTAAAATAATTATGTTTTATATATATGTTTATGCATGTGATGAATGTGCAGGTTTAATATATCAGTGTGATCAGAACTGCTTTTATCACTGTGACATTTTATTTTTACTATGTCCTTTTTTGGGAGTGTGTCTCAATGTCTAGATTTTAGATAATAACTCTTATTTTTTGTAATACTATACACTCCATATGTTTTGTTCTTAATGTTAATAACACATGAGAATGCAATGAAGAGTCATTGAAGAGAAAAATCTTCGTGCAGTCCAGGTACATATTGATGAGAGGCTTAATCCACTTAAAATCAAGTGTAAATGGTTCTCCCACTATTTCCCTTCCGACTGATGACACAGTTAATGACTCGCTTCCTTATTCCAGTCCACACTTAGTGACAACATTCATATTAGTTAAGCATTCACTGAATCCTTCAGTTGCTGAGAGCAGTAGTGCTACCACACATAATCCACTTCCACACAAAATAAAGTGCTTTTAATATGGTTCTCCCATTCTTTTTTAGTATATTTCCCATGGTTCTCCTGACCCTGGGGCCTTGAAATTCACAATTCTTAAGGCCCTTGCTCATTATAATATACATCTGCTTAATAATTTTCAAAGATTTAATTTATTTTCACTATACTAGAGCCCTGCCTTAACACCAGAACCCCTCCTGGGGCCATAAAATTCACAATTTTGGTAAAGGCATCTTGCTCATCAAAACTTTATAGTTTATTTAATATAGGAGAGAGAAGGAAAATCAAATATTTAAAGGAATCATAACTTTGCATTTAGTTAGTTTATTTTCCATTTTAGTGTGTATTTTTATTTCCAAGTTTTGTTAATTGTTTTTTAAATAATATTTTAATATTTTTCTCTTTTCTTCTGCTAAGAGCCTTTTATTTAACCATCATTCAATATTATGAGACTATTATAGTTACAGACTGGTTAACATAAGGACATAGACAGCTTGTCAATAAATGACAAATCACAGAATGGCCCTGACTCTGCAGCAATATAATTATAAACATTGCCATTTGAGGATACAATATCTTACATCAGTTTGTTGCAGAAAAAAAAAATGATTTTAATGATGATACTATTAATACTTCATTTCCTGAGATTTTTTTCCTGATCCATTCCTTTGAAGCATGGTACAGTCTATCTCTGGTATATAGTTATGTACTGAATTAAGTCTCAAACAAAAAATTTTCTTTAATTTAGGAAAATATATAAGGAAATCAATTTCACTTCTAAATTTATATTCATAAACACTTTTTTATTGTCTCTATTATATGTTATACAAAATTCAAAAAGCCACAGAACTCTGATTATATTTCTATTATCTAATCAAATCAATTTTAATTTAAAGAAACAGACATTAGGTGTCTTGACTCTGAACTGTACAGTTAGCACTTAAAGCAATACAGGTAGAAAGTGATGGTGGAATTTTCTATTCCAAGATGCAGAAACAAAAACTGACACATTTTTTTTCATGCCCCAACACTTACAATTTCTACAAAATAAATCAGTTGAGTAATAAAAGCTCATGTATTTATACCTTCTGTCTCTGAGAAAAACCGAATCTGTATTTGTAGTCTACCAGAAGGCTTCAAATCCAGCTGAAAAAAAATATGTTACAGATTATTATTCAAATATTCCCAGAGTGGGGAGATCAGACAAACAGACAAAGTGATTACTGAACAACATTGGCAATGATCTTTTATTCATGAACATGATCTAGAGAAAAATAATAGCTGGCCAGTAAAAATTTGTAATCTACTTTCAACACAATGCCTAATTCCAATGTACTATCAGAATCATCTACAAACTAAATGTCAATCACATCAGATATTTATAAGGAGTCATTATTTTCTCTGGAACTACAGACACAATTCTCTCTTCAATTACAGAGGAAAAAAGAAGCCAGATGAAGAGAGAGGGGGTGTTAGAGTAATCACAATCGGTACAGAGGGAACATCAATCGTGAACAAAATGCCAGCTCTCAGGGGATGGACTTCATAACAGTGTATGACAGTGTACAAAGGTTAGAAAAGGGTGTCTGATATATGAGAAATCAATCCTCATACATCTTGTCTATCAAATCTCTTCCAACTAATCATATGGCGGCCCTTATTACATCAGCTTAATAATAATATATTCTCTCTTTTTTCACCTCCTTTAACACAAAAAAACCTGATGAGACTAGAGAGATTACAATGTGGCAGAGCTCATAACTGCTGCAGTTAAAGCTTCCCTTCTGAAAAATAAACCTCATGTAACAGGGCAAGGCTGAAGATATTTATGAAGGCCTCCTAAAGTGGCAGTTAAGTGCTAAAATCTTCTGTTCCTCCAAGTGTTACACAAGAATCAATACACAGAGAAGGCTGCCAGCTTAGCTGTTATTGGATCTAAATGCTCAATCAAATTACAGATCAACTCAAGTCAAATGAAGCTATCATATTGTCTTTGTAAAAAATGACCAATCTAGATTTATCTATTTATCTGCCTTATAGTACAAAATATTTATCAAGAGATTAAGAAAAAATGGATAAAGATTTCTTGTAATTATAAATCATACCAATGAGGAAAAAAAACACTTCTATGATTAAAATGAAGTAATGTTTTTTTTTTCAAAATCATACACAAAAATATCCACCTCATAAGTAAAAACTATTGCTATACAAAATTGTAAGTTGTGGAAAAAAAATTGTAAATTCCAAAATGCTAAATTGAATCCTTATTTATAATTTGTGTTTTAGTGTACTAAATATCTTGCTAGGTACTTTATTCGCTAGCTGCTAAAAAATTGTGCCAAAAATTGGAAATTATTCTATATATTTCAGTGAATATAGCTTTGTCTGAAGAATTAAATGTTTCAAGGGTTTTCTACACAAAGAGCAAGAAGACATGGAAAAAGACTGCTGAATTGTCTTGAGGATTATTTTTAGCCATCAATGAATGATCCACTGGCTCCTAGCTACACAGTGTGATTTGGACCAGAAACAACTTTCTGTCCTAATTAATTATTTACAACACGGGATCCATTAGAACGCAATTAGGTTTTTTTGACATTCTCTATGGTGTGAAAGCTTCGAGCTATAGTGCTTTGCAACAATAATTGTAACCCTAGCCTACCATTCCCTTCTTACCATGTCTACAGTGATGCATTTCAGGCCATGTCTTCTCTTTTTACTCTAATATTCAAATAACTGGACACTTTTATGCTGCAGACATTTTTCTAGCTTTACAGGAATGAAAAGGTTACTGACAATGTGACAAACTTATTCCATATTCCACTATCCAAAGCCAATTTGCCCTTGGCTTAAGTTACCCATCTTTTTCAAGAAAAAGTAAGCCAAACTCTAGGATCATGGTTTTATGGTCAAAAAATTGCTACTGTATGAAAAGTTATTTAACAAGGAAATTATATTATGTGAAATATGAAAGCCCTAGCCCTAATCATTCAGAAATTGTAGCACCCCTCAAGTTTGCCCAAATTAGGTCAAACTCCAAGGTCAAACAACATAATGGGGTCAAAAATTGTTGGCACCAAAACTAAAGGAAGTCATTAAACTGTCACAATGAAAGCCCCTGCATCAATCAAAAGTTATAGTGAAGGTGAACAGAATTTCAAAAGTAGTAACTTGCCAAGTCAAGGTCAAGAGTCCAAATATACTCGCCGTCAATAGAAACGCAACACCCTAATTTTAGGTTGAAAATTATATACGGGTTATAACTATGTACCAAAAATATACGGACAACTTTTACTTTGCCAAATCAATTATTTAACGGTTGAATGAATTTCATTCCATTACCGGAAGTTGCTTTTTAGCCCTCTTAACAGAATTCAAAATTTTCCATTTTTAATAAAATTTAAACAATATTTTGGGTTTCCAAGGTTTTGAAACTGTTAATCATAAGTATTGTTTTAAAAGGCCGGTCTTTCTTTACCGGATGTGATGCCTATATTTACTCAAAATGACTGATTTTCATTGCTAATACTGGAAATTCTCAAAATAAAGAAAAAAAGAGCTGCAGATGCAAATGTACACTATATAACGACCTATCAGGCTCATGTGTTTCAATAGCATTAATTGTAGTTTCTTGACCGGAAGTCAAAACGTTGCTACACTACGCCAGGTTAGAGAAAATTCGACCGCAATATCTGAAAAACATGTATTTAAAAATGCCCAAGAATATTAATTTCGCTCAGGTTAAGACATTAATAAACTTAATGCATGGTAGAAATCGGGCTGCATTTGTTGTATAAAGTACGTTTTCATTAAATGGAAGGGGGGATGTTTTTAGATTGAACGGGTATTTGTTTCTTTCTGAGGTCTAAAAATACATTTATTGTTTAAATGGAGCATTAATTTTTTGTAAATTTACTTTTTACCTAAATATATTCATTTTTATCGTTATCATTAAACTTTAGAAGGTAACACATAACTCTTAAAACATCCCCCCTTCATGCTATCAGTCTTTTTGAGGAAATATAGGCATCACATCCGGTGAAGAAGGAAGGATTTTTTCCCGGCCTTTTGGTACAATAATTATGACTAACAGTTTCAAAACCTTGGAAACCCAAAATATTGTTAAAATTTTATTAAAAATGGAAAATTTTGAATTCTGTTAAGAGGGCTAAAAAGCAACTTCCGGTAATGGAAAGAAATTCATTCAACCGTTAAATAACTGTTTTGGCAAAGTAAAAGATGTCCTAACTTTTGTGGTAAATAGTTCTAATCTGTATATAATTTTCAACCTTAAATTAGGGTGTTGCGTTTCTATTGACGGTGAGTATATTTGAAATCATTGGAAAGGTCTTGTCACAGGGAATATTAATGTAAAATTTTAAACTACTAGCTATGGTCAAGATTCAAGTTTTTACAGACAAACAAAGAACAAACCTAGATATATCTGCTCCTGAATTTCAGGTACCAGGAGCATAAAGTGGGTCTTTGAACATTCAGACTTCACTGTTATTATATAAAATTGTCCATATAACAACAAAAGTATCATATGTATTTATGTTTTTCTTTTTCAAGATTCAAAAGGTCAGAATCTTGATAAATATCAGCTAAATTCTTCTTGATATCCACTCTCCTATTGGTGAATCTGAATCTGGCAGACCTCACAGGCAGTACGACTTTACTGTCTTACCCATGTAGTGGATATGCTTCCGTCCCTGCATTTGTCAGCCAGGGCTCGAGCGCTGATGGTCACCTCAGCCAGCATATTGTTCGGCTTCTCATTGACAATCATGTTAATGACTCGACCCTCGTAAATGTGTGCATCGAAACAAGTGTTCCATTCCGGGTATATGGTTCTCTTCTTCTGTACATATTGTGGTTTCTGACCTGTAACATAAATATTTTGAATTAACATGTATATATATAAAATTCTTCTCTAGAAAATAAATACATTAGGGTGTGTTCAAGATTTTACTACGATCTTAAACGATATGTTACTCTTTGATAGGGCTTAAGAAAAACCTAAATTCATATGGTGCATTCAAAAAAATATGAAAATATCAAGCATCATAACCTAAGACTTCCCACAAAGATACTGAATGCAGCCAAGAACAAACCCATCTTAGACTAATAATGCATTGCAAGCAGAAGATCATATCTAAATTTTTGTTCTGCATTGATCTGATCTGAGAACATATTGGGTTTTTTTTTACTCTTTTTAATTTTAACTTATTTGAGAGACATGGTCATCTTTAGCAGACAATTTTCAGTCATGGTACATTAAACACTGTATAAGAAATGTGCACATTTTGGCAGCAGTTTAAATTACATGTACCTTTCAGTTCAATGAAAGATCGGTAATGTTTAAAAACCCTGGCCTGGAATCTGGATATGACAGAAGAAGACTTAAATAAATTTCCCTATCATACCTTCTCACCAGTTATCAGAGCTTATCATCGTATTAAGCAATGATGAACATGAATTTTTTAAACCAATGTTCAAATGCTCTGTTTCTGCATGTCTGCATACTAAGGCCTTCTATGGTACAGCAAGTACACAGAGGTCGTGTAAAACAAGTCATATATAGACAGACAGATTAGGCTATGACCTATTCCCACTGCCAAAGCAGACAAAGCTGATCAGATTTAGTACTCTAACTCTAAGACATAGACATTTACACAGACAATATCTGCTTAATGTGTGAGTGTTGCATTTAGAGACCATCTACAGTACAGATAGCAGATGTCAAGGCCAAAATGCAAAATGTACATAGATAAATTATGTTTTAACCTACTGTAAACTTATTATATTTAGCGGTGTATTCTAGCATTTAGCAAGTTTGGCGGACAGCAGAATTCGCTAAATCAAGTTCACCTCTAAGTGTCTTGTAAATCATACATTTATATCTTACTAGCACATTCAGACAGCTCTAAATCAAATCTACACTAACTTGCTGAAAATTTCTGCCAAATATTGTTCACGCCAAATATAAAACTTTTACGGTATTCCCTTTACCAAAGCAGACAAAAATTATTTTAGTAAATTTACCATGAAAGACAAACCATCTGCTTTGTAGGCATGGCTTTTTGGAGGCGAAGGGGTGGAGAGAGGGATAAAAGCAGAGCTCCTTTAGGTCTCAACTCTTCCTTTCACTTTTGACATTATCAAGTGATTATAGACTTATTTTTCATAGAGAATGATCCGTAGGCTTTAGGCTTCTCTTGCCCCAATGAATTACAGTTGTATCAAATTACATGATACAAACAACTTGGTGTCTGAGTTATTCTGCTTTGTCCTACAAGTTACAATTATTTATAGCTCTGAACACTGAAAGTTTGGCTTCTAAGTCTTCCATGGCACATAGATTCATAAGCACTTGTAATCAAAACCAATTAAACTCTTGATTAAAAAGATATACTTATTGTGATCATGGTGATGTTATTACAAAGATTCAATCATATCTGATGAAGACAAAATTATATTTTTGAAAGAAAGAAAACTTGAAAAGAATCAAACAGAGCCAATCAAATAGTTGGCTTAGTGCCTTGTTCTTGTAATATTGGATTGTCTACCAATCATTGTGATAATTGGCATAGCTAACTCTGCAATGCTATATTTCTAAAGTGATTGGACAGACTTTCTCATATCTAAATTACAGATTCTTTTCTAACAACACAAATGCCTTTTGTATTTTGTACTTAAGCCTATACATGTATGTGTAAGAAAAAGCTTACATTGGAGCCATCTTTATTCTGAGAGTTTCGTGGGTGTCTCTTATGATTAAGCAAAAATTACAGCTCTAATCTCAGAAAGTAAGATTTGCCATTATCCTTCATTTACACTATAAAATTTTCTCACTTTCTGAAAATGACACAATCTGTGGCTAGTTTGCCCCTGTTTCTGCAATACCTTGTTTTCTGCCAGATTAAGCCATGATTAGGCTGCACAATAGTGTAAATATTCCTGAACCAGTATACTGTGATTCATCAACAGTACTAGTATACTGGTAAAATGCTTATATATTGGCTTGGGATTTCTGAGGTAAAAAACATGAAATGCAGGATGTTTTCTATTGTGAAAAAATGGAAGGTTGCTGTTGTATGGTAGTCTCGTTCAACCAGACGCTCGGCTGTCTCCGTAAACTCCGACCAGCAGAGAGTCTGGTAAAGAGTCACATTAGCGGTTGTTACCGTCAGAGGGCGCTATCTTGTTTACATTTTGATGACCTTTTTTTGAAACGAATATTTAACATGTTTCTTCTGATAGACTGTGAGTTTATATTAATAAACTAATCTTTAATTTTGGACATAAAAAACGAGTAATTACAATATCAATCGAGGAAATATGTATTTCGCAGGTAGCTACACTACTTTCACTTTAGCTTCCGGAAATATAAAACATGCTACACATTTTTAAAAACACTTACCTATAACCCGTTAACATTACCGTATACAATAAAATTATTCCTCTTTATCTGCTTTAAATTTTAGACATTTAACCTTTAAAACTTTAAGTTATTTTTCTGTCGATTTACCTTGTATTTATTTAAATCGTGTAGGTGTGTTCTTTTCAGCCAATCAAAAACTTTACCAGAATTTCGGTAAGCCTCGTTTTGGTGTTACAAACGATATTACGTATCTTTACCAGACCCTCTGGCTGGTTGTCTGGTTGAACGAGACTAGTTGTATGGTTGCATTTCATTGCAATTAAAAACTGCATTGTTCTCAACAAGAACTTTTCGGTACAATGTATTTACAATTTTTTTACACTCTGCTTATATAACAGAGGTTAGTAATATAAGAAAAGAAGATTTTAACTGTTTTCTCAAAAACATTGCAATAGATGTATTGCAATACAGTTCAAAATTTCACAGTATATTATACAGTTATTGACTGGGTATGAGGGCAACATATGATTTGTTGGACCTGAAGGTGAAAATGTTGCCCGAGGCCGCAGGCCAAGGGCAACATTTTCACCTTCAGGTCCAACAAATCATATGTTACCTATAACTGTTTTGTTATACCCTTCACTGCTCACTTAAAACTGATCAATTTATTCAATACACGCTATATAATCAATTATTTTTATGGAAAATTATGGCTTCTTTAGTAAATTGAAAACATCAAGCTGAGAAAGAACAAAATCAATTATATTCTATTGTAACAAAAATTATTCATCACAAAACATATTAACCGTGCTGTTAGCAATAACTCTTGTAGCTCTTAACTTCGGCTATTTTGCGATATTCGATGATTAATTACTTGTTTTCCAACTTATGTAAGACCGGTCAAATATATATTAACAGTTCTTTTGTTGGACTTTTTATTAGTAATAAATATATAGAATGATATTCATAAGGGTATAACAATACAATATGAAGTATGCAGCTTATTACATGTACCAGCCCTAGCAACATTCTACACTGTCAATATTTATTTAAACTTAATTAAAGTTGCTCCATGCATTCTTATTTTCCACAACCAATATATATTGTCACTGAAGTGCAGTAATGCATTAATTGTAATGATTTTTATGACAATTTGCCGGATAAACATTGGCATAATTTCAGTCCAGCTAATTTAGTAGCTAATATATTCATAATTTTAAAAAATGTTCAACATTTAAGTGCTGCAGGGTTGTATAATATATAAATATTTATAGTATTACTAATGATACTAAAAGTGTAAATTGTTTTACTGCTTTTGATACTTAGAGCATTTACCTGAATGACATAGCTAGGGCATATATATTATATGGCCAAATTTCATTCAAAAATTGTTCACACTAAATATAATAATCTCATAAGCAAGATGGGTTAACTATCGAACATTTTTTCCTGTTTAACACTGCATGCTGTGCACTTGATCATAAAGCACAGCTTTGTGAGCTTTAATGCATGGTTAATAAAACTCTTGTAATACATAGAGGTAAACCATCTAGACTGGAAGGCTTTCCTGTGACACAGACAACTGTTTGACGAGGAGTAATTATAGATCACACAACAGATTTATTTGAAGGGTCTGAATACAGGGAATACTTAACTCTTAATTATCTCCTGTGTTTTAATCACAGTTATTTGCACATTTAAAATCAATATTTTCATTTGCATTGAAGCCTTCAGGTTGAGATCCAAACTAAAATTAAGTTTACTCGAGAATTATAACAGCAATATCAACTTAAGATGAAACAATAAGATGGCCAAAAATTGTGCAGTTAAAAAATGGTTATACAAAATTCTGAATCCAAAAAAACAACAACAACAACAACAAAAACAACTATATATAAACAATGTCAACCACAATTCCCATTGATGTTAAGCACTCAATTTCTTGTTTAATTTATAAGCTAATGTAAACTATATAGCAATATATGATTCTTTGAGAATATTAACTTGCTCCATGGGACAAGTATGCATGTTGACATTTTCACTTGCTTTGGACAATCTGACAACCACTAAAGTTGATTCCTGCAACCTGCACTAATGTTAATTCCTGCAACCTGCACTAATGTTAATTCCTGCAACCTGCACTTATGTCAATTCCTGCAACCTGCACTAATGATAATTCCTGCAACCTGCACTTATGTTAATTACTGTAACCTGCACTTATGTTAATTCCTGCAACCTGCACTAATGATAATTCCTGCAACCTGCACTTATGTTAATTCCTGCAACCTGCACTTATGTTAATTCCTGCAACCTGCAGTAATGTGCATTAATCCTGCAACCTGAACTAATGTTAATTCCTGCAACCTGCACCAATGTTTAATCCTGCAACCTGAACTAATATTAATTCCTGCAACCTGCACTAATGTTAATTCCTGCAACCTGCACTAATGTTTATTCCTGCAACCTGAACTAATTTTATTCCTGCAACCTGAACTAATATTAATTCCTGCAACCTGCACTAATGTTAATTCCTGCAATATGCAGTAATGTTGATTTCTGACAACCAATAAAGTGAATTCCTGACAACCACTAATGTTTATTTCAGCAACCTGCACTAATATCAGTTCCTGAAAACCACTTATGTCTATTTCTGAATACCATTTATGTTGATTCTTGAACACCACTAATTTTGATTCTTTACAATCACTAATTTTGATTCCTTACAACCAATTATGTTGTTTTGTTGAAAGGAACCTTGTGCAACCTGCACAAATGTCAGTTGCTGACAACCCTGCATTAATGTTGATTTCTCACAGTACCACTAAATATTGAGTCCTGACAACTACTTATTTCGATTTTTGACCTTTTTTTTTTTTTTTGGTATAGTGGCTTCAGCATTCAATATTGGGAAAATTCATAATTGAGAAAATTAGGATACTCAATGTCTATTAAAACACATTTTTATTCTGATCTTGTTATCAGCTTGATCATTACTAATGAAATTTTGGGAAATAACACTAATCATTAGGAAAAAAAGACATCTTATATTTGAATAAGAATTGAATAGAACCATTCAGTTGTTAAATAAGCCACAAAAAGGGCCAGAATTTAAGAATTTTAAGGTATATTTTCAGTATAACAAGTCAACAGGACTTGTTGCATTTCTAAATGATCCATTTTGTTCAAATTCACAAATTGATCTGACATTTCTACTTGCCTATGGGCAATACTTTGGACACAAAATACTAAAAGGTTTAAAGAACCTGCAAGATATGCACTCTTCCTAGACGGCAGACAATAGGTGTTAATCTCTGTACAAATCAATAGTTCAGGTTTTATGGTTGCCATAAAATGATCCCCCATGGGAAAGATTCCATTAAATTACAATTAAATATTACCAAACTTGTATGTATGCTACACAGATATGGCGAATATTTAAAGAGTTTAAAGAGCCTTTCCTTTTTGTAACATTTCCATGTTGATAATAATATTCTTAGAAAGATAATGAAACACAGCCATTAATTATAAGTGTTTTCTTAAGGTTCATTCATCTATACAGTGTCATCATTGATAAACTTTAAATACCATGTTACATTATGATCTAGAGTAAGAGAAGGAAACGTTACTATAAAAACGGATTATCAAAAATAAAATACCAAAAGAACACATTGCACTTTAAATTTGCATATAATTTGCCATAATAATGTTAAAGTAGTTTGATTACTCACACGTAATACTGTAGATCACTAAATTTTCACGACACCTTATTTTCGCAAGATAGTCATTGACTCTTGATTAGCGAGACAAAATTTTCACGAATTGTGGTTATTGCTCTATATAATCTTAAGGAATACTTTCACGGAGAATTAAATTTTCGCGCGCACACTGTCTCGCGTAATTACGCGAAAAAATAAAGTTCTCGCGAATAAAAAGTGATTTACAGTAAGTTCTTTATCTTCTGAATTATTTTTACAACCTATATTCATGTCGTAATATTTCTTTTTTTTAATTTCAAGAAGCTATCAGTCTGAGAAGAATGAAAATCAGAACAGTTTATTCTTACTGTAAAATCAAAAAATTTTGAGGGGATTAAATTTTCGTTGTTTTTGAGGATTAAAGAGACCCACAAATTCATGTCCACCATGAAATGTAAAATGTTACAAACATAACTACTCAATAATTCTTCATCCTGAAATCATATACCCATGAACCAAGAGTTTTTCCTCAAACCACGAAAATTTGAACTCATGAAAATATGTGACTTCACAGTAACAGAAAATTCTGTTTTATCATTGGATATGGTATTCATTTCACTTAGGAGACAGCTAGAGTTTTTTTTTCACTGTACAAACACAAGCAAAAGTACAACCACGTCTCACTCATATAATAAATCCTATACTCAACAACAATTCATTGAATATCTTCTATTTATCACTGCTTATAGATACAATTCCAAGCAGCTACTTAAAATTGCATTTTCTACTTTCTATCATACATACCTGGAGAGTTGACGGTTTCCTTGACATTAACAGCAACAAACGGGTCGAATGGTTCTGATTTGGTGACCGTCTGCCCTTTATCCACCTGTAGAAGTTTGACGCGGATAAACCCTATCCCCGGCATGCTGGTCTGGATGTACTCTCTTTATTACGATTCTTTACTTTCCACCTAAAAATATAAATCCCATTATGAATATTCATAACCAATAAATTTTTTCTTTCTACAGCATCTTTCCATTATAGATATATTTTTATATTTGTTGAAGTATATTGTGTGTCATTGTTTTCTCTTGTTTATAAAAGATTATTGCAAAACATACACAATCCTTAATAAATGATTTAAATTACATTGCTTACATTCATTTATCCTTAATATACAGATCTCCACCATACACAAAACTACATCACATTTTGGTTTCTATATTCATTTATACTAAAATCATTCATGCTAACTATGTAATACAAACATAATTATACAGATGCTATTTCCCAGCTAAAAAGCTGACAATTTTGTCAACTGTCTAAACCCAGGACAAATCTGTTTCATTGATTTTTCGAACAACCTGTGAATATAACTGGATATGATGCCATAGTCTTCCAACTATGATAGATTTTTAAAGGACTTGTTTTTTATCATATCATAAAGATCTAACATTTCAAAATTTAAACCGAGAAATGATGCATTTTCAAATGTACAGTAAAACATGCTTACAGCTAACAAGCTTATAATGAATTTACACTTATAGCAAAGTGATTTTCGTTCCATGTGACTGTAAAAGTATATTGTACACTTAACTGATATAACAAATTATGCTTATAATGAACCAAACATTTTTGTCCCTGCATGGCACTTGGTAAAATAAATATGTTTTGCTGTACCTGTGTTTCCTAATGCTGTATTGTATTGCTGAATCACAAAACGAGGATTATAATTAAATCACGCTAATAAAGTTTCATACACTGAAACTACATGAAAGTTGCTGTTAAATATGGCAAGATATAGTGACATATATAATACGATGAAATCATTCCAGATATTAGTTAATTGGTCTCTGAAGTCTTTAAAATAGGTTAGCTTTATTAAGGAGGCTGGGGGGTCAACAAATTAACCACCAGATTTAACTTATTTTTTTTTAGATACAGTATCTTAAGCTGTCAACTATCATTTGGCAAAGAAAAAAATCATACATTTTAGTTTTAAAATTTGATCATTTTTGTATATCTTTATATGGAGCTCTTCTTTTAAAGGAGATAGAAATAGTCTGAAAATGGCTGCCACCCCCCAGCCTCTTTAACCTGGATATTTGACCAAGCTATCATAATCATCAAGATGTACAGATGTCAATTTTGCTTTGAGCTATTTATAAGCCCACATCATGCACATAGGAAACAAATGGATTGGTCATTGCTAAACTATGTATCTTCATCATGTTCATTATTATTATATAACTTTACATGTACTATACAATCACATTCAGGAATTCTGAATTTGTAAGTTTAGTTAACTTTCATCAAAATGGCAGTATTAAGTTCCAATTTGAAATCCAAGAATTAAAAAAAAACCAACAGTTACAAATAGCTTACATGTATCCTTCAAATATGAATAATTCACCTTTATATCACAATAATGATGATCAAGTCTTCACAAACATATAATCACTACAAATCTCTGTCTGAAAGCATTATACTGATCTCTACTGTAAATGTGAAGGAAAAAACACAACCCAGACTGATAACTTAAACTTCATCACATGCACACCCACAGGTAGGTAAACCTGTTGACATTATATTACAGGTAAGAATGATTCCAGTCCAGGAAGTCAAATCAACCCAGCCCATTCTCTGTGTGGGCATGTTTTATCTCAAAAAAAGGGAGAAAATTTAAAACACTGAGTCTCAGACTGACATCAAATTCACTAAGCTTGTTAATACTATGAACTTTACGATATGAAGATAAAACATTTTTTTTGGTTAAAAACTATTTGTATTTTTCTAATGTAACAGGAAAAGATAAATTCTATTTAATCCAGCTGGGAAATAAACATAATTTTATCAAAGTACATATTTGTACTTGTAAAGTGCATACATTTTATCTTGCATGTACAGGATGCCCATGGGCCTTAACAGTCACCTGTAGAAATTACAGCAATTATGTTGTACAATGACAACTTTGATAAGTATATTGTAACAGTTAGTACAGGAATTTATGAACCTATAAGATATTTGAGTACACCCCACCCTACCCCTACTGTTGTCTTCTATATGCACCTTGTATAGATGGTTTTCCTATGACATATTTTGTCTCAGAGTTATTCCCCTTAGCCGCCATCTTGTAGGGCAAAGCAGTGAATTTTTCTCTTTGAGCAACCAATTTTAAACCTGCATGCCAGAAATATATGGGGGGAAATATTTACAATCTTAAAATTATGATTTAACAGAGGCTTTAAAAAAAGTATATTCATAAGAAAAGTAGTGTTATCTTTACCTCAGTAATCAGTATATCAAATTGAACTTGAATGTTGCCCTACAATATGGTGGCCATGGGGAATAACTCTTGCTTAAATCACCTCAAGGAAAACCATCTATAGAGAAATTTTATAGATGAAATGCTTTTACATTGTAAATACTAGTTACCCCCCTTCAACCCAGGGGCCTGAACCTTTTGTTGGAAGATGGGATTAGGAAATAAAAACTTTAAATACAATAAAGTTCAAGAACTCTTCTTGTTGATAATTTGGTTGTTCATATAAAAAAATATATACAGTATCTCAGCAACACTCAAGTTATTATATTTCTCAGTACATGTACGATGTATCACTTTTATAAGGAACAGCTTGTCAATAAGTTTATCACCTGCAAAGTACATGATCTGAACATGATTGAGAAATATGTACTCACTATAAATACATCCAAGAGCAAACTGTAATTACAAAGGGATGGACCAATGCTATAAATTCATCTCAAACACTCATATATTGCATATATTGCATATGTCAATCACAGCATTGGAACCAAGCTTTCCCTTGATGATTTATATACACCAGTTTTGTCCAGATACAGAGCTTACAGTTGTTTGGGAATAAATATGCTCCATTCTTCTTCCATTATCTTTTTCAATCTCCCAGAAACTCAACACCCATGATTGCAAAAATAATCCAGGGTGCATTAATCATGCAAAGTTGGTCCAGGTAGTTGTAATTATGTCAACTAGCTAGGTTTTTATGTTGAAAAGTGGATTTAGAATTGGAATCAACAGATATTTTCACAATTTTTAAAGTGTCTATTGTATACAGTAAAACTCGGTTATAGCGAAGTCACTGCATGGGGCCTATGAAATTACTTCGCTATAACCGTAATTCGTTATATTTATAGCCACTAACCAAAAGTTTAGGGGTCATACAAAACGTTAATTTAGAATACTATTACTAATGCAATATCTGTTTATGTCAAAATCAAATCATGACAGTATTGAGATTTACTCAGTCTTATCAATGAAAGAATAGGTGACATGGACAGGTAGAGTGATAATTGTTGTCACACCTGTCGTGCCTCATGTATAGATAATTAAGCAACTTAATTGACTTAAGAGATTAGTTAATCAAACTTCAAAGGGATTAACAATTACATGATAGCCAAGCCATCTGGTAAATCTCAATACTGTCATGATTTGATTTTGACATAAACAGATATTACTTTAGTAATAGTATTCTAAATTAACGTTTTGTATGACCCCTAAACTTTTGGTTAGTGGCTATATATTCGTATAAGAAATTCATTGAAATTATTTGGTTGGGAATCCAAAATTTCTTCATTATATCTGTGTTCGTACTAAACAAGTTTTACAGTATATTAATTAGCTGAACCTCTCCATTACATGCTGAACACGGTGTCAATCTTGAGACTTGGATATTTTACCAGACCCACATCCAACTGCAGTAACTGGTCACAATATGCAGACCAAAACCTGCTCCTTGGTGCAATCCATGCTCCTGATGGTGCTTGTATTAAGGTTTGCTACATATGTTATAGTTCAAACATCCTCTAGCAAGGGAGATCACTTTAAGGGGCCATACAAACACAAAGAATGGCAGCAGCTAAGGTCTGAGTATTTAAATCAATGGGTCCTGGTTTTAATTAATAATATCCAAAACATAAAAGTCCTCTCCAGTGAACTGGGGTAAAAAATAATGTAAACTGGGAGAATTAATGATACTACAGAAGATATATTAGCAGGTTATTGAGCTACACAGTAGGAAGAACCAATTTTTCCTGAAAGAATAAATATTTCAACCTACAGTGTCTTGGTAGATGTTCAAAAAAAAATTGCATTTACTCTGTTGGGAAATAAAGGAAAATTGAAAATTAGTTTACATTGAACATGATGAAATGTAACAAGAACAGGGTAAGAAAAATCCAAAATCAGAGCTGAATTAATCCTCAGACAACATTAACTGATTGATGGTCCAATGAAATAGGCTCTTTCTGATTATGTTTTTATTTATAATAAATTAAACACCTCCTCTTGCAATTCCTCGTCATGTTACACATATTACTGATACATAGTAATTGTAGGAATATTATTAATTATGAACAGATACATAGATGACCTGTATAGTATAAACATAGGTAATCAGAGATTACAGAGCTCACCTCAACGAATGTTGTCTAAGGCAAAGTCACACAATTAACCAACAAAAAGTATACATTCCAAAAATGAAAATATTTTTAAAAGCAATTTTGATGATACTTTGAAATAGACCTACATAAAAAATTTAAACTACTTCTTCTTCATGAAAATGTAATGAAAATCCAGCATCTGAAGCAAATTTGAGAGTTTTCATCTCTTGATGCAGCATTTGTGCAAGTTTGGTTTATATAATGTTATATAAGCCTTATAGTTTTTGGTAATAGACCTGCAACCATAACTTTTACCTTGTCTATTATCTGAAAAATGTATGTCCAATTCAGCATCCGAAGCAAGTCCATTAGTGTGCATCCTTAGATGTATCATCCATGCAAGTTTGCTCATTATAGGGCTCATAGTTTTTTGGAAATGAAACATGCATTAAAACTAACATTTTCACTCATCCACAAAAAGTAGGTCAGATTCAGCTTCCGAAGCAAGTCTGGAAGTATGCATCCTTAGATGTATCATCTATGCAAGACTGGTCATTAAAGAACTCATAGTTCCTTGGAAATGAAATTTGCACTCAACCGGAAAATGTAGGTCAGATTCAGCATCCGAAGCAAGCCTGGTAGTGTGCATCCTTAGACGTATCATCCATGCAAGTTTGGTCAACATAGGGCTTATAGTTACTTGGAAATGAAACCTGCACCAAAAACTTTAACCTGTTCACTCAACTGGAAAATGTAGGTCAGATTATCCGAAGCAAGCCCGGTAGTAATCCTTAGATGTATCATCCATGCAAGTTTGGTCAACATATATAGTTACTTGGAAATGAAACCCACACCAAAAACTGCACCAAAAACGTTAACCTGCTCCAAAAACATTAACCTGGTCATTCCTTTGCTGAAATTGCAGCATCTGAAACTTTGTCTGGTACAATAAAACACACTAAAACCATCTTCCATGCATGTCTAATCAGTATAGGACACAGAAGTAATTAAAAAGAAAACTGTGGGACGCCGACGCCGACACCGACGCCGAGGGTATCACATAAGCTCCCCCCAACTTCGTTGAGGTGAGCTAAAAAGTGATTATGTAAAACCATATATAGTACTTTTGCTACCCAAGCCCCTGTGAGTTACCAGGCTTATACCAATCTGAGGTGGATATAAGGTAACTCACAGGGGCTTGTAAAGTACTATATTTGGTAATTACTTTATATATACTATATACACTGTAAAACATATGTGAGACACATAGTATATATGTGAATAATATTTGTACATATAGTGATTTTCGTAAAATCAAGTATATACAGTACATTACCGACCCCTGTGGTAATACTTTAAATAGGAAATCCGACTTTTTGTTACATTTATGATATTGTTCTTTATGTAACAAAATAATGAGAATTCTGACACATGAATAAAACACAAAACAGCGAAATAACACAGGCAGATACAACTGTGGCAGAGACATAAACAGGAAAATAAGGCAGACAGAGTATAGCTACACAATAGACTTGGTGCAGATGGGGAAATCACCTCCTTATTGTAAGAAATGTTACACACGCAATGTTTCCCCTTCTGACTACACTGTGAGACAATACAGTCAAGTATAACATTAACATATTGTGTGTAACTTTGTCACCATTTTTAAAACACATTCTGTGTATCATTATCAAAATCTAAATATTATATGTATCACACAACATATTGACTGTGTGTATCCAGGGCTCTCACACCACTTTTTGGGACTGGGGCCGGGGCCGTTCAAATTGGGAAAATTATCGTCATTTTGGGAAAAGTTGGATAACACAAATTCATTAAAAAAAAATCCTCAAATTTTGCTTTTCTAGCATTTTATCATCAATGCTAACTCTGGTTTGAATAAACAGTTAAACAGAACAAACATGGGTACGTAGGCTATTTATGAAAGTACATTAGCTTTGTCATTACTACTGTAAACCAACTTTTATTCGCGTGCGAGAAATTTTCGCGAGGTTCGCGAGAGCCTCGTCATCGCGAGTTCAAAGTCTCTTTTTCTATTAAAAACAGTTCCAAAAACGGCTTGATCGCGAAAATTAATCGTCGCGAATTAGTTTACTCTCGTTAAATCGCGAAATAAAGTCGACGCGAATAAGAGTTGGTTTACAGTATCTTTGAGTGTTGATATTGCGGTTATATGTCTTACTGCGTGACAGTCGCTAGTCACATAGTCCCGAATTTCCTCGATCACATGGGCAACTTTGCTTACCAATACAGCGCGAGACTGAACATGCCGAAGCGCGGGTATGTTTCTAGGTGCAGCTTACTAATGTTTAAATGAAATGTCTATTTTTGAAACCAAAATGCTGGTTTTTGTCGAAACTACATAACAAGATACTCTGCACTCATAGTTGTATACATTTTTGTAAAAACAATAACCTGGTTCCCCGAACCAGTTTACGAATGCATTTGGCGCGAACTAATAAAATAGTAGTACAGTTTCACTTTCATTTGCAAATGTGTTTTGTTTGGGTTTTTTTTTTTTTTTTTTTTGCGATTAGGTTTGAACAGTTGATGGACTTTTATTTTTTAATTAATATTTTACTCTGGATGGAAATTGGGAAATTTACACCTTTCTTTTGGGAAAAAAGGTACCTTTTTTGCATTGGGAACGGGGCCGTTGAACGGCCCCAATTTTAGAGAATCGAGAGCCCTGGTATCATACGTTATATTGCAAAACAACTGTAAAATCATCATTCTTTGTGAGGACCAATGTTTTAGAACATTAAACCATAGATTTTTCAATAAGTTGATTCATTGAATCTTCCATAATATTTAATATACAATTATTACTGATACTGGACTCTGTCAGACAATAGGCGGGATAAGCTAATCTCAATCAATAGAACTGACCATATGGACAATAGCATAAGATACATTATAACACTTGTCAAAAAAATAAAAGGTATCACAAAAAAAATCTTTGTGTTCTTGGGAATTGTTTGCCCTCAATCACTAAATGTATGGTATTTATACCATTAAAAATTGTGTTCAATATAACATTTATCATGTTTATTGTCTTTACCAATTTGTAACATATTGTGTTGATCACATGACACACTATGTTATTGTGGGTATCCTGCTTTTACAGTAAATATTATACATCTATGGTTTACTTTTACAGTAAATACTACATTTCTTGTTTACTAGATGATTTCTGTTTCTTCAGACAAGGAAGACTTACAATGAACCAATACATGCTGCCCTATATATAAAGATAAAAATACTTCTGTTCCATTTATAAAACAATATTAAGTATTTATAAGTATATAAAGTAGTAAGTAGTTAGTACATGTACATACAATATAATACACACATTATCGTATGTAAATGTTTATTCAGTATGCCTCTTATATATATGTCCTGAGAAATTCACGAATAGGAATTAAGCAAATCTCAATAAAATTGACATGCAATACAATATAACTGTATGATAATATTGAATGAATGAACTTTTTGATGTAATAAGCCTTTGCACAGGAAATTTAAAAATCCTTCAAACCCTCGTACTATTTTGTACATGAATAGGAAACTATTTAATCAATCCACTTATAGATGTTATCACAGAGATGTGGACTTTTGTCTATATATCTCTGAAAATCATTAATAAAGAAGAGGGTACTATTAGCATGGTTCAATGATGTAACATACATCACATAGCACACTATGTGTGGAGCGCTCAACACTAGAAGTGAAAGTCATGGCCGGGTCTTTCGGACATGACCTTAAATACGTAGGTCCCCGTGTCACAGTAGGCATTGGCATGATAAAGAACCCTCACTGCTCAATGGCCCTGAGTGCCAAGTATAGGTCTAAATTTTAAGCCCTTCACTGGCATACGGTGACGTCTCTGTATGAGTGAAAAATTCTCAAACGGGACGTTAAACAATATACAATCAATCGTAAGATTTGTTCATTAGTAAATGCACACAGAAGTATACATGAACATATCATCATGTGATTGTATATCAGGCATCAACAGCTTCAACATAATATATTACATCTGACAATTTATATCTGCTTTGTGTGATGTCTATTGAATACTAGAGAATGTGTATGGATGTGACATGCATCTGGCCAGGGTCAAAATAGGCACACACCATAACCTGTTAGCATTATACTCACCATTTAGTGAAAAAAATAAGTACAACTTGTTCAGTACATAGGTATAGTGATCAAAGTTTTTTTTTTTTTTTATCCCTAGCATTATATTCTAAACAATTCTATGTTTAAATTTACGATGATAGCAAACACTGATAATAGTCCAAGTGATTTTACATAGGATAGGATAATGATTCTGTATCCCATATCTTACATACATTAAAAAAAATGCTTAAATCTACATCTTCAATATACTAAATTTATAATCTTTAAATTCAAAAAACATTGAACTGACATAATTTCAATTACGATTCTTAAATAGACTGTCAGAATGTGTACACTGATTCTGATAATTCTTATTCTATGTCATCCCGGGTCATAGCAGCAGCAGTAAGGAAGTCAAAGCCAAAAGAATATATTCTCTTTAAAAAAAAACTTGTCTTGCATGTATACAAAACTATCCTAGACAAAACAGATAACTGAAGATGATAAATCTGTCTTTACATGTTAAATTGGCTTGAAGTTTAAAGTCTAAAGTTTTATCAAGAAAATGCAACATAAGTGTGCACCTGAAGTTCATCTAAAACTGCTGTACGTAGATACTGCATATCACACACCGCGGTAATGTAAAAATATCAACCAAAGAAAAACTGTTTTACATTTCTGTGAAATGATTTAAATTATTGACTAGCATAACAATGTATCACATCTCTCCATTTACTTGATTGATATAAGAAATATTACCTTTTTGAACTGTACATATATCCAGTATATATAGACAGAGAAGTAAATCTACCTATAGATCTCTCAGAAAAACACTGCTGTCAGATCCACAAGACTGTGAGCTGCCAGCATCCAATAGATCTGTAGTTCTCGGCTTCACAGTAGGTAGTCTATACTGTGTTATAATATGTATACCATATCATTCTATATCCCAACTTGTTTGTTCCGTATTCAAATGCTTCAACAAATCAATAAACAGCCAATGACAAATGGTCACCAGTCCTGGAGGCCTTTGTTTTTACTGTATATACCAGATCTCCTTGTTTTAAAATAACAGGCCCTTGTTATACACTGAAAGTAGGGCAGTGATTTAACATTTAATATCCAGCATTTTTGTCCCAATTTACTAGGAATTACTAGCATGTAGTGCCTGTAAAATAGCTCATTAAACCAGGATCTTACTGATTAACAGATATACATGTAAACCACTCTAATCACAACACCAGGAGTACACAATCAATTAATATGATGGTCACATATGTTAACCTCCAGTCATTAATTATTACACTGATGAAGATTTAAGGAATAATGGAGATTATTGCACCTTTCAATGAGTTCATAAATATATGATGTACAATATTCTAACTCTTAATCGTGTCAGATTTAGCAGCATTGTGTTGACAGTGTTAGGAATACCTGAAGCAGGTGTCAATATCAGAAATTGTACCTCCATGTCCTTGACCTTAAATGACCTATTGGCACTCATTAAATCAGATACAAGTCTAGGGGTTTTACAATATAGCTGCAGAGCTGTAGCTCTCTAGAAGTTTTAAACTGTACACAGCCCCACCTGTCATCGCATTAGTCTTTGAGAATGTTGAGAGACAATACAGCTACAGATAAAGGTTTTATGACATTCTCAATAAGAAATGGAAATTACTTAAATTATGCAATCAAACACATGAAAACTATATCTCATTAATACATGACTGTTGTACAGGAAAATGAAATTCCACAATTTGACAGGTTTTTCAATATTCACTATTCAGACAATTTTCTTCATAATACGTACCACTTAATACTAATAGTCTGGATAAATTCTAGTTTGGCCAACATACATGATTTTAACCGTGAACAACTGAACATCTACAACATGTATATTAACTTTACCTCATGATAATATAAATTTGGTAGGCCTAACTTAAAGATTTTAAAAAATGGACACACCAAATTTGATCAGAAACTAGACATGTAAACTAATCATTACATGTATTACAAAGGATTTAATACCTACCCTTTCTAAGTCTGATTCAAATACATGAAAACCTAGTTTTGCACTTTAGCTTACCTGTTCTAGGTTTTTATCCTCTGAAGATTTGCTATTTCATACTTTGGAGTCGTTCCTATAACAATCCGTGTACAGAATAAAACACTCTTTATTTTGATGCAAAAGCCTGCCACAGGGTATTATGGGTAAACAAAGCCTCTATAATATATCCAATTGCTTCCTTAGGGTATCAATATCTTTTTGCTTTCCTACCATAGGTCAAAAATATCGTTCCTGTATCGTGTCACATGACCTAAAAATAAGACAAAATACAATGACACAGATATCAGAGATTTTTTCTACACGCTGGAATGCAATACCTTAAATACGTAAGCTAAGGTTGTCTGGCGAAATATACAATACAGATCATTGGACCATAGCAAGGTTGACATTTAAATTGCATGAAGCGTGATGTTTGAAAAGCTAAGAATACCCTTAAATAGGTTCATGTATTGTGAATGAAGTGAATCATTTAACAATAAAATGGGCATTGAACAAGTTGAAAGGAAGTATAGGTAAATTCTAATAATACCTTTTGACTGATTATTATATATTTATGTAAATATTATTGGATTTCAAGGTCCTTATATACATGTATAATGAATCGGAAATGATATCTTTTAGTACGAAATGAAGCCCAGGTCTAGCAATGCCTTGTTGCCTCTGTACATGGGTATTTCCTTTCAATACCCGGCCATTTTTATGTTCAATGATTCACAAACCTTCCATTTAATAAAACTAGAACTGTCCAAACGGGACAAAATACCCCCCGCTGGGTTTTTCAGAAGTAAGTTTTTCCATAATAAAGATATGTATCACACATGAATTATGAAATTTTTCTTCCAGTGACCTTGAAGTTCCCCAAATGACCTTTGGTCAAGGTCATGACACATCCTTGGTTCATGGGCAATCTTTGTGTGAAATGAGAACCTACAAAGTTTATCCATTAGAAAGATATGGACCAGACACGAATTATGAAATTTTTCTTCCAGTTACCTTGAAGTTCCCCAAATGACCTTGGGTCAAGGTCAAGACACACCCTAACATCATGGGCAATCTTTGTGCGAAATGAGAACCTACCAACTTTATCCATAAGAAAGATATGGACCGGATACGAATTATAAAATTTTTCTTCCAGTGACCTTGAAGTTCCCCAAATGACCTTGGGTCAAGGTCATGACACACCCTTGTGTCATGGGCAATCTTTGCGTGAAATGAGAACCTACCAACTTTATCCATAAAAAAGATGTGGACCGGACACGAATTATGAAATTTTTCTTCCAGTGACCTTGAAGTTCCCCAAATGCCTTGGGTCAAGGTCATGACACACCCTTGGGTCATGGGCAATCTTTGTGTGAAATGAGAACCTACCAAGTTTATCCATAAGAAAGATATGGACCGGACACGAATTATGAAATTTTTCTTCCAGTGACCTTGAAGTTCCCCAAATGACCTTGGGTCAAGGTCATGACACACCCTTGGGTCATGGGCAATCTTTGTGTGGAGTAGTAGATTCTAATGTCCCTCCGTAAGAAAGATATGGACCGGATACATTTGCACAGACTGACGGACAGACGGACAAACTTCGTTTGTGGGGGATAATAACTATCAGTAACATTCTCTCTTTATTTTGGACAACATTATTATATGTTTATATATGTCTAGCATTGTCTGATCATCACCAGGTTATCACTCTCACTGCACTACATGTAATTCTGTAAATGCATGTGACTGTATATATGCACACCTCTATACTATAAAATATCCAAGGCCTGCAACTGGGCGCCATTGTGGTGCATGGGACCTTGATGACTTACTTTAAGGGTTTCTGGGGTATACTGGGCTGGTTATCAGCATCGGGTACTGTAATTTATTGAAATAAAATATTTGCAAACTTTTATCCAGCACCATTCCGTTGCTTTCTCTTGTTTTCAAACATTTCTCTATTACACCGTCACACTTAGCTGATCTCGGCCGGAAGAAGTCGATTTCGTCGATTTTCAACAACTCGTACGAAAATAACTTTCGGAAGTTTGACAATATTTGTGTGCTTGTTTCAGGATGGTGTATGTTGTGTATTATGTGTTTTTTGGTTTGTCTGAATACCCTCATTAAATAAAAATGAAAACTCGCTGAAATTAGCACGTTTTAAAAATGTCATATGTACAGTATATATACTCTCATAGGCACGTACATGTAGCATCGTTTTTGAAAGTGAGGGGGGGGGGGGGGCTGCTTGAGAGAAACATTTTTTTTTCACTTACCTGTAAAAGTTGACGAGCCGAAAAAAAAAACGCTCAAACACGAAAATCCTATTTTCAATAGTGGCCAATTTTTTTCAAAGCAAACTTCCTTTCACTTTCATTTTTTTTCCCATACAATAGTACATTTTCCTTCATATCGCAATACTATGGTAATAAGTGTGTGTGTGTGTGGGGGGGCAACCTACCTTTCAATGCACATTTTCAACAGTAAAGGTAATGTTGGGAAAAAAGTAGGGGCTGGCAACCCCCCCCCCCCCCCCCTTGTTGCTACGTGCCTGTCTAGCTCATACGGACTTGTGTAGAGAAAATAAATCAGTTAGAAAAATCAGTACCTCTTTCCGAGATAATATTTTTTATATTTTCTCAAAGAGTATCACAGGGGCTTGTGTACAGAAACAAAAAAAATGTACCCCAGAGAGAGAAAAAAAACTCCGAGGAATATGACATTTTTAAAACGTGCTAATTTTCAGCGAGTTTTCATTTTTATTTAATGAGGGTATTCAGACAAACCAAAAAACACATAATACACAACATACACCATCCTGAAACCAAGCGCCTATGTACTTTCCCCACTAAATATTGTCAAACTTCCGAAAGTTATTTTCGTACGAGTTGTTGAAAATCGACGAAATACTTCTTGCCGAGATCAGCTAAGTGTGACGGTGTAATAGAGAAATGTTTGAAAACAAGAGAAAGCAACGGAATGGTGCTGGATAAAAGTTTGCAAATATTTTATTTCAATAAATTAGAGTACCCGATGCTGATAACCAGCCCAGTATACCCCAGAAACCCTTAAAGTAGTCAGTAGGTCCCAGGCGAAATCCACAATGGCGCCCAGTTGCAGGCCTTGGATATTTTATAGTATAGAGGGGGTAGACCTATATATACTTATCATACGTCATTTACAGAATTACATGGGGAGCGCCTATGGAATTACTACATTTTTAGATCAAATGCCAAGGTCTTTACATTTACCATGTTTATGGTTACATTTCAGTAATTTAATTTAGAATTCAGAATTCAAAGCTTAAACCAAGTCTAAGAATGCATCCTTAACAGCTTAACAAGGCCAGCATTTTTTTATTTTTAGGTTTACAAACCCGCCGCTCAAGTTTTTGAATTTTCAGAAAAAAAATAAAATTGAGAAAAACAGAATTTTTTCTTTCCGATGTCAAATTTATCGAGAATTCAAATTTACGAACTCATCCGGTTTTAAACATGGCGGGTAATCAATGAAGGGAGATTTGTGTCAAGTCCATAGCAGCACTAAATTTTTAATGTAAATATTTAATAGGAGGGCCATTCAAAACGTTTCACCCGTTCAGAGAACAATAAAATGCTGACGACTTTGTTGCAAAGTGACATGTTGGTGAGATAATTATGTATCCGTATTCAAAAGTAACTGTCTGTAATTGTAAATTATTTTCCTCCCACAGGTTTAAAACTGCCCATGGTAGCTATTGTCAGAGACATTGTTTAGGTTTCTGTCATAGCTTACAGTCTTAGCATCATTCTTAGAAAAAGTTTCAAAGTTGCATGAACATTGAGGAAGAAATAAAGAATAGCCTAAAGAAATGAAATATTTCAACTATTAAAAAGCAAGACTATACAAATATATACAGGCATGTAATATCGTTTGTGGCAGCCAGAAAAATTATTTTACCCTAAACTGAAAAAAATTCCATTTTTACTCCTCAATATGTCTGTTTTATGAAAGGAATTATTACTTTTAAAGGTCTCAAGTATATTAATATTTTAGAATAATTTCTACCTAACACACATTAAAAACAAAAATGAAGATATATTAAAAGAGATTTAAAAAAAATGATTTTTAAAAAAAAAAAAAATCTGTATTTTGTCCAACATCAAAAGATTTATATCACTGCCCCCAACAACAGGTAGATGATGAAATAAAGAATTAAAGTTGTATTTTCCCCTTTGTAACCCTTATGCGTCCAGTGGCAAGAAGCCTGTTAGGAGAGCATAAAAAAGAAGCAAAAATTAATGTAGAAAAGTCGATAATGTATCCAAAATATAATTTTATTTTTTTTTATTTCCTCCTCCTACGGGACTTTTTCATTCTGATGTTCGTAAACCTAAAAATAAAAAAATGCTGGCCCAACTTAGATAAACAGACAAACAGACAGGAACAGCACTAATTGCTTTACAAGCTGGCTGACATTTCAATATTTCACTTATCAATTTTTTGTGTATTTAAGCAGCATTTTTCATAACTACAATAAGGACATAGTGCAGCTTACTAAGAACATGTAAGTACTTCCTCAGTTTATTTTATATGTTATATATTACATGTACTAAGTAAATATTGCTGTGTGAGAATTCCTCATAGCTCAGAAGAACTAAGCTCAGCTCAGCACACTTTTCTGAATGTTCAGGAGTGGCCAACACTATTGAAAAAAGATACATGTACAAAATGCCAGTAAATCTATGCAAGCAGGATCTTGTTACTATTACCATGGTAATTATGCTTAACATGAATTAGATACCACTTAACATATTAAAACTATATTAAAGAATTGATCAACAGCATTTTAAGATTATCAAGAATTAGACAGTCATAAATATTTAGAGTTGTGCCAGGTTAGTATCAAATAATGGTACAAATAGAAGTGGTTACCAGCACTGACCAAGCAGAGGGAATAAGATAATGGTCCTATAGCAAACTCATCAAAACTTATCTCAGACTGGATAACGTTCATCTTCCTAGGAAATCCTAACATCTTATCAAATTCACTGTTTACCAAACTCCTCAATATCAGCTCAAACAATACCGTTATATTAATGGAGCTTTCCACAATCATCTCTCCAAAGGAAAATCCATGAATTTTTCATGCTCGCCAACAGTGAAAACTGGAGATGATTTCTGACTCTTGCTTCAGCAATATTTCCCAGAGTGAGAGCCCAGTCTGCAGTAGATATATATATATATACACTCCTAAGTAAACAAGTGGTGAAACCATCCACATGAATATTCACCAAGTGCCCGATCAGTTACTCTTTTGATGTTGGAGATTATTTGTGAATGCATTACATACATTTAATGTACACAATAACCAGAACTGACACATTCAGTTTATATATCATACCTGTAGTGCATTACATGTTGTATTCATAAAGCATACACAGCGAGATGTTCTACATTAAAGAGATAAAGGAGGATCATATATACGCTACAGGGACCCCTCTAGTTAATTGATAGTATACAATCAATCCCAGAAAGAGGAGAAAAAGAAACAAACTCAGATAAAAATTTATGACCGCAGGAGGCATGTGTACACAATGTTTAGAAATATTTAAACCTTTAGCAAACTTTATTGGTGTTATAAAAATAACAGGGGGGACAGGGAGAATTTCCATTAAATGTTTTCCCATCATACAATTAGAATAAAAACAATTTATTTACATAGTGAATGTATAAACTGCTTTTTAAATGTCAAAACACTAAAAAAAAATTTGATTATTCATGGTTAGGAAATTATATTGCCCTCATTAAGTTTGTTTCATCTGTATATTGCTGTGATTCATGTCTTGTTAATTAAGCACAGTCTCTCAGTGGGGCAGGTCTCTCTGTGCAGCACAGCATCAATTTGTTTGGTAAATTAAAGTTTCACAAGGCCATTTTCTAATGTGTGCATTAATTTATGTTCTATAGAGGTTCTATAGATAGAACTATAGATAGAACCTATTCATTTTTTATTTTCATTTTGAAGATTTCTTGATGATGTTCCATAAGGGAGCTTATCTTGATTAATTTGAACAAATCTGCATGCCCTTCATATGAAAAGTTTACAGACCTGATCAATTCTCAGATAGCCACTGGGGCATTACTAAGGTGCGTACAAGACAATGACAACAATTTTTAATCAGCCATTGGCTCAGAGGACCTTAATAATGAAGCTCTTTCAATGGATGAAAAATACTTAATCAATTCAACAGAATTTACCTGTATTCCTCTCTCTCTACCTTCTTTGTCCTTGGAAATAAGAAATATCAATTACATATTTCTCAGAATACATACTGAAAATAAAAATGAATAATCAATGTTCAGATATCAAACCAACTGAGAGCTATTGGAATGAGGAAGAAACCCTAGCCACTTCATCTCTCTAGTCCTCTACAGAGAATCCTTCAATAAACACGCCCCTCAGCTCTTATTCTGCTGACTCGGGAATAATCCCCTCACAATTAAAATTCACACAATAATAAAGGCAAAATGAAGGGACTTTCATCTAATAATCAAGACCTCTGTGTTATTGCAGCCCGGAGGACCAGGCTGCTCTATACATATAAGTTTAATTGTTGGTGTATGGGGATTGGTGTGGGAGTAGTTATTCAGAATTAATGGTTTTTTAAACACTGAATTGTTTGTTAATCAGAATGTTCTTTCCCTTTATAAATTACGAGATACATAATATCTTTACGTCCATAAAGTGAATCTGTAAAAATATATATGTTTTTCATATTTAATATGTAAAGTTGCTAATCATTTACTATCGAAAAAACGACAGGTCCCTTTTTTTAGAATATCAAATTTTTATTCTCGCATAAAAACGTACTATGCACGGTTCGTGTTTTATATTCTAAAATTGTAAATTAAATACATTTTTGAATATAGGTGATGCATGTGTCTAACTTAAATTTATATTTTATGCAGCCAACATTTACTTGAGGAATTGATCAAGTTTAAAATGGTATCGTTTTGGTATGATTTTTATCCGACTATAAGTTTTCAAAATATTCGCGACTGTCGTCTCCATCAATTAGATGCATGTCTTTTCACATATATCAAAGCGGTTTGATGATCAAGACTCATTTTCATTGTTTACTTTATATATTTCCCGGGCGACAATTGATGGGTACATCAATGTTTTCTTGTATGTAATGTACCAGGTATATTAATTAAGAGTGAAACGATTCACTGTGGTATGCATTTTCTTCTTGCAAAGAACAACAACTGAGCATAGGTACATGTATTATGTTTATATGATGTGTTTATGCGTATACGAATTTAGTGATGATATAATTGGTTGAACACAACTGTGACAAAAAGCGAGCTTCTGCTCCAAGAGCCCCACAAGAAACCATCACGTATGACCCTTCTCTTCCCACCCTCAGACGAACATGGCCGATGTGACAGAAGACAACAAAGATGTCTGAATCAGATGCTGACCACCATTTACAGGTTAACTTGTAACAATACAGCTTCCAAGTTCCAAGTCAAACATTTTTTTACAGTCTAAACAATCATTGCATTTTTTTTTTAAAAACTCATTTATACCTATCCTGATGGTTTTCTTTTAAAATTCAAATCATATTTCAAAGGAGAAAACATTATCACTTATGTTTTCAGACCTCTAGGAATACTATAAGTTCAAACTCATTTGACAACTTCAATATTTGTCCTGTATATCAACAGAAGATTCAATCTCTCTCTCAATATGCAGTCATTCAGTGCACATTTTTTCCCCAAAAGCTACCAGAGAATAATGTTTCCATCAGGATTTTGTCACAATTCTTTACAATCTTTTTTCCTGCCTACTTTTTACAGTGCCAAGTATCTGCTTGGATGTGTTAATTTCAATCAACCATTGACCACTTGCATGCTATTTTCTCATTTAACAAAGTCCATTTATAGGATGTAGTTCAGTGCTGCTGAGACTTAACTTGGTGGGTGATGGATTTTATAGCCCACATATCTGCAATTCAAACCCTGATGCGTTTTTAAATCTGGCATGTTTTTTTTTTAGATGCAAATGAAGATATTTCTATGTTCACACTTTTTTCATGCAACATGGCATCCAGTAGCAGATTTATAGGGGGAAAAGGCTCATTTTACCCTCCAACAGCACTACATCCAGTACCCTCTGGACCCCACTAGGGTTTTGCCCTGGACCCTCCCCCCCCCCTCCCCCCCCCCCCCGAGAACCTCAAGGCTGCCCCCAGACAACCTGCCTCCTTATTGCACCGACCTTAAATTCAATTCCTGAATACAAACAGCAGGAAAAAAATTGTTTACATTATTAACATTCAAAGATTATTTATACCATTTTGTAATTAAGAACATCAGCATTCAATTTCTTTGAATCAATGAGAGGGTTTTAATTGTTAATAATTTGTGGTACAATTGAATTGTCTACAAAAATTCACACTCATGTCCTTTACAAAAGTTTGAAATTATTGCCTATATATCTATCATAAATGAAAGGGTCGCCTGCATGGCGCAGTGGATATCATGTCCTCTACAAAAGTTTGAAATTATTGCCTATCTATCACAAATGAAAGGGTCGCCTGCGTGGCGCAGTGGATAGAGCGTCTGCTCTAGAGTCACAAAGTAAGGAGTTCATCCTTACGTAGCTGCAATAATGTAGCCCTCTCCCTTTTTTTTTTTTTTTTTTTGGGAGAAAACATCAGATTAAAAAAATCGGAGAGGGCTACATTATTGCAGCTAATCCTTACGTAGCAGGTTCGTATCTTGCTGTGGGATGTGGAGACTGGTCCTTTGGATGAGACCGTGTACACCGAGGTCCCGTGTCACAGTAGGTGCTGGCACGAAAAAGATCCCTCACTGCTCAATGGCCCTGAGTGCCAATATAGGACAATATTTGCAGTTCTCCACCCAGCAAGTGTTGGCGTCTCCATATAGTAAAAAATTCTCAAGAGGGACGTTAAACAAACATACAAACAAATAAAGACAAATGAAAGCGTTTCCTCCAACAACAAAATAATTACCCTGTAAAAATAAATTATCTTACGTCAAAGAATTTGAGATGCAAGACTTTCATTCATGCTTTTGACAATAGAAATGATGAAAATATATACTTTTATATTCATTACCAAAATATATCATGTATGATATTCCAATAAATGTATAGACTTGCAGAAATTTGCATTAATAATATACTCTCTAATTGAATGATAGTGTGATAAAACCTTTGTTTACGAGTCCTAAAATACCCCAGCATCCTACACCTCGTACCATTAAACCGTCCTCATCAAAAGAGATAATTATATCTTGAGAGAAAGTACATCAACAATACAATGCCTTTCTACCGACTAATTTGTGGTTCAATTTCCTCTTATATATATGTATATATGTGTACTTAATACTGTCATAAAAAAACCTCCCTAGTTGATCACAGAGTGACAGAAGCTTCTGACGAAGATCAATAGCTTTTTTAATATTTTCTCTGAATTACAGGTTTGGAAACAAAGTTCATTGCTTTTCTGATTCCATGAATAGTAGGGATTTTTCAAACAAAACCTCTTTAATGAAATAATAAATTATAATCAACAGTCTCTTGATGGAAGAAGATTATTGGTTAACTTGAAATATAATGAAAAAAATAAATTAAAATAGTGAAATTCAATGTAAAACTCTAAAGTTGTATTTTTTAAAAAGATTATTATCTTGACTATGAATAAGTTATGAATTACATAATGTAAATGATCTTGCTGTATGTGGTGACTTTAAGGAAAACATGTGAGAATGATAAGTTGTATAGAGAAGTATAGGCAATTATTTGTGATCTTGATTTACTTAAATATGCAATGTGTATGCTATGATTTTCTGTACTATTCTGAATTATTTGTGTACCATATTTTAATAAGAGAAAACAAAATTCTCTGAATAATCATCACTGAAACCCCTCATTTCTCATTCATTGCTGCTTTACATGAATATCATTATGATAAATTCCTGCAAGTAAGCTATGGAACGCCATAGCTGCCTTAAGGTATGGTACATAATGTAATATGGTGTGTTCTATATAATAAAGGGTTGAATCAATATAATAAATGGTCACCACTTCTTGTTTAAGGGTGAAGCGCACATAATACATGGTGCGTTCAATATAATAAAGGGTCGGTTCTTTATGTTACATGGTCACCACTCCTTGTTATACGGTGAAAGATACATTATAAATGGTGTGTTTAATATAATAAAGGGTCGGTTTAATGTGTTATATGGTCACCACTCCTTGTTATCGGGTGATAGGTGTATAAATGGTGCATTCAATATAATAACGGGTCGGTTTAATATGTTAAAAGGTCGCCGCTACTTGTTATAGGGTGAAGTATACAAATTAAATGGTGCATTCGATATAATAACGAGTCGGTTTAATATGTTAAATGGTCGCCGCTACTTGTTATGGGGTGAAGTATACAAATTAAATGGTGCATTCAATATAATAACGGGTCGGTTTACTATGTTAAATGGTCGCCGCTACTTGTTATGGGGTGAAGTATACAAATAAAATGGTGCATTTGATATAATAACGGGTCGGTTTAATATGTTAAATGGTCGCCGCTACTTGTTATAGGGTGAAGTATACAAATTATATGGTGCATTCAATATAATAAAAGATCTGTTTACTATGTTAAATGGTCACCGCTTCTTATTATACTGTGAAAGATTCAAAATAAATGGTGCATTCAATATAATAACGGGTCAGTATACTATGTTAAATTGTCGCCGCTACTTGTTATGGGGTGAAGTATACAAATTAAATTGTGCATTCGATATAATAACGGGTCGGTTTACTATGTTAAATGGTCACCGCTACTTGTTTTAGAGTCAATAGTAGATAAATGGTGTGTTCTACAAAGTAAATGGTTGGTTTACCATGTTAAATGGTTACTGCTACTCGAAATAGGATAAAAGGCACATAATAAATATTTAAAATAAGTTAAATAACACATTAAAAAATGCGTCAAGTACAATTATCATTGTTCAGCTAATTTTACATGGTTTCAAAAAATGCACATTAAATATTAGCTATGATAAATAAATTAACTGGTGTTAGAGAGGGATTTCAATGGCACAGTTCTCCTTTAGTATTCTTATTTAAAGATAAAAAAAAAAGGAAGAAAGAAATTAAGAATGAGTAATCCGAGTGAAAATTTGCAAAGAAAATGGGACGAACTTATCCTTTGTAGAACTGACTGATCGAACAAAAATGTCTCGTATTTTTAAATGTTTATCACTATCAAGTACGATTGCCAAAAAAAAAAAAAAAAACAACAACAACAACAAACAGCTAATGGTAGGGGAGGGAGAGCTAAGTGTCAGGCGCGGATCCGGTCCAGGAATTTTTTTTCCAGGGGAGGGGTCCACCCCAGTAAGAGAAACATTCATTCCTGACATCACTTGACAAGCAAAAAAAAAAAAACAAAAACAAAACTGTTTTTCAAATGTGAAAAAACTATTTCCGGGAGGCGCACCTCTAGACCCTCGCAAGAGTGTTACATGTACTTCTCTTTTTTCCGTATGTTTAACGAAGGGGGGGGGGGTGTAAAAATTGAAAGGCGTCAATAATTTACAGGCTTAAAGTTGACAAACTATTGGGGGATTTAGGATCTTTCTCTAACTTTCGAAATATTCTTAATTAAATACTTTAAAGTGGGACAAACTTTACTTCAACCAAGCTGCAACAAAAATTGTGTGTGTGGGAGGGGGGAGCGGCTTTAGAATGAAAAATATTCATATTAAATCAAAGCGGTGCGCTTTCCCCCTCGTAACACAGACTTACATAGATATCTTGATATTTTATTGTTTCAGATTAAATTTACTAATTCTGAGATGTGATGGGGGTGGGGGTTGTTTGCTTGTTTTTTCTATTTTTATTGTTTGCTTTTTTTCTTTTGAAACTATGTAAAATTAGCTACACAATTTGACACATCTTTACCCTTTTTTGTATATTTCACCCTATAAAAGGTAGCAGTGACCATTTAAGGTCATACGCAACGTAGTTTGAACTTTATTGGGTTCTTCCCTGGAGTTGAAGAGTTCCACTATATGAAGGATATGTGTGGAATATTTTTAAAGTCGATATATGGATTTTTTCACCTCTTCTAAAATAATTTTTGATGAAAAAAAAATCTGGGAGTTATGTTTTGTAATTTTGGTTCATTTTTCTTTGATTAATACAATTGAAAAAAAAATTGATATCTTTTCAAAACCCCTGGTAACGCATGCTGATTTTTTGTCAAAGAACATGTAATTGTATTATAAGTTTAAATTTAGAATATCTTGAAAAAATATCAGTAGGTAAGGTACGTTACGTATGTCCTTTACATGACAAACCGACCCTTTATTATACTGAATGCACCATTTAATTTGTACATGTATATACTTCACCATATAACAAGTAACGGCGACCATTTAACATAGTAAACCGACCCGTTATTATATCGAATGCACCATTTAATTTGTATACTTCACCCTATAACAAGTAGCGGCGACCATTTAACATAGTAAACCGACCCATTATTATATCGAATTCACCATTTAGTTTGTAAACTTCACCCTATTACAAGTAGCGGCGACCATTTAACGTAGTAAACCGACCCGTTATTATATCGAATGCACCATTTAATTTGTATACATCACCCTATAACAAGTAGCGGTGACCATATAACATAGTAAACCGACCCATTATTATATCGAATGCACCATTTAATTTGTATACTTCACCCTATAACAAGTAGCGGCGACCATTTAACACAGTAAACCGACCCGTTATTATATCGAATGCACCATTTAATTTGTATACTTCACCCTGTAACAAGTCGCGGCGACCATTTAGCATTTAAACCGACCCTTTATTATACTGAATGCACCATTTATTTTGAATCTTTCACAGTATAATAAAAAGCGGTGACCATTTAACATAGCAAACAGACCCTTTATTATATCAAACGCACCATGTATTATGTGCGGTTCACCCTTTAACAAGAAGTGGTGACCATTTATTATATTGATTCAACCCTTTATTTTATAGAACACACCATGTAATATTATGTACCATACCTTAAGGCAGCTATGGCGTTCCATAGTAAGCTGTCAAAAATTCTTCTATCATGTCTATCCATATTGTTGCAGAAAAAGGAAGAAAATGAGTTCAACAAGCACAGAAATCACCAAGTAAAATCAAGGTGCCCATAGGAAAAACTTTCAAAGATCCTATTTTCACAGAGGTTTCACAGAGGTTTATTTTCTCACAGGTGGTGCAACAATATAGACAGGATTTCGAACCTAATAATCAGACATTTAAAACTGCAGCATTAAAACAAATAGATTTAATAATTCCTTGTTGCCACAGTAACACTGAAAGATTTAATTCTTCTGTGCTCACAACTTCTAATGGGAAGATTTTTTTTATTTATTGTCCCAATGGTTTCATGTTCCTGCAGTGCCATAGAAAGGCAAAATAAAATTGCAGCAACACTAAAAGAATTCAGGAATTATGTAGACTAGTTATTGATGCTTTAGAAAGGTTGAAAAATACCATGACTCGATCCTGCAACAAATAGGTGATAGAAGTGTGCACATCAAAAAAGAAGTTTTAACTGGCAGGTACATGTAGATCTATTTATGTAGCAATTTATAGTGATATAGTGATATTTTCAAAAGACACATTAAAATTGCAAATACAATATTTAAGAATCTCAAAAAAGTACATGCCTATGTGACAACTAAAATGATGTTTTATTGTAATTTATATCATCTGAGAGACCTTTAAAACATCAAAGTTATTAAGCCCTGGGCCCTGGAAGAAATTCTGTCCTAGATCAGAGGTTTCATTGACTTTGATGTATCAGCTACACCTGAAAATTTGGTTCACTGTACCTGCTAATACAATTTACTTATAGCTATCAACATTTAAGAAATAAGGTATCATTTTTTGAGTTTTATTGGGATGTAAAACGGGTTGATCACGTGATCAAATCCCGAAGGGCTTTATGGAAGATTTGATCATGTGCCAACCCGTTTTACATCCCAATAAAACTCAAAAAATGCAGGGATCAAAATTAACTTTTTTAACCACAGGCTAATTTTAGCCTGTACATATAAAATCTACAGGCTAAAATGAAGATCTACAAGCTAAAATTAAAATAAGGATTAAATGTCTTTTCATGTTCATTTAAGTTAATAAAAAAAAAAACAGGGCCTTCTATATAGTGGGTCAGTACAGAATTAAGATCATCAATGTTTTTACATTAAAAAAGTAATCTGGCCAAAAAAAATAAATAACATTAAAATATATTTATTTCCTATAACATTCTACAAATTCAGTTAGGGGGATCCGGACCCCCCCCCCCCTTCCCCCTGAACTGCGCATGGTTTACTTTTTCCCTAAGCGAGGGACACAAATTCTCTGAATAAGCTTGTTTTTTCTTCTTTAGAACAGCAAAGCCATTACTAGTCATATCATTACAGAAGTATTTGTTGTTATAATAATGAATATTTCCATTTCTAAATTTTTTCTCTATAATAACCCTTTGAAAGTAAGCGGAGTTGATTTCCTGATAATTCTGCTGGAATGTAAATTAGGCAGGTCGATAGGTCAGCAGCTAAGTAGGCCTAATACGCATGCAAATCTCGTGCGCATCTGTCTCTGTGTCTGACGCTAAGGAGGCCAAATATGCATGTAAATCTCGTGCGGCTGCCTTTGTGTTTGCCGTCAGTGTGCGAGGACTATTGAAATTGGCATGGAAGTCCTCGTGTAATTTAAATCGATTAGTCTACATTCTTAATGTCTAAGTCAACAATTTTATTTCACAATAAAATGGAAATATAAGGAATCACTGTCTAGTTTTGAGAGTATGCCAGGGACATCAACAATAGTGAGAAACATGGGATAATTTTAGCATAACGGGCTTTGCCCGTTATGCAAATTATCCCATGTTTCCCACTATTGTTGATGCCATAGCATACTCTCAAAACTTGACAGTGATTCCTTAATTACTCTTTTTATCTAAGGTAAATTTTGACAAGGTTGATACATTTTATATGTCAAATAAAACTACAATGAAACATTTTTGTATAAATTGCATCAGCTGATTGAGATTTGGTGACAGAATCAACGGAGGTGTACCGAATGCATTGTGACTCTGTTCAAATTTCAAAATGTAAGACAAATTACCAGAAAAATATGGATACGAGACTATGTGGGTCAAAAATCACCACTCGCTAAAAATTTCGAGTGTCTTCTATTTTTACTCGCTGTTTTGAAAATCAACTCGCATTTTGCGAGTATTTCTCGCTAATTTCGAACCCTGAAATGATACCTTATTTCTTATATTTACATTTGTGACTTATTCATACTTTAAATTTGCCTGATTGTTACTTTTAACGTGTGAAATGCGTTATTTTTCAAACCCAATGACATGTATGTAATCTACTAAACGCGCATCGACCCTTTATGACGTCACAGAGAAATTACGTTGAACGTTTATCCAAACGCACATCTATGACCTCTAGACCCCGTACCTGTATTTATACAATTATACATACGCATTGCTTTCAGTAGTGTTATATAAAGGAATACATTTGCAAATGTAAATATTAAGTTATTAAGAGTGTACTTATATCCCGTAGTAAACCAGAACATATGGTCAACAAACACAATACAAGGAAGTGATAGTAAACATTTATATATTTATCATGCAGATCCTGATTCCATTTTTGTCATACCTTTACTGATTCGTATCAGATATTTTTTATCCAGGTAAGGTAAATAATGCACAAATTACCATATAAAAGAAATGACATTTAAATCAAACAAATAATTTAATTTTGGTTGTAACATGTCATTTCATGGATAAAAAATTAGGCTATAATATGTATAACCTTGGTAATGCCTGCATCACGACTTAATTATGTCAAAAACCTATCACTAGATCAACTTGATGTTACATTTAAAATAAGTACAGCTTCAAGGCATTTTTGATTTAAATTCTTAAACACTTAGAGAAATCCTTTTATTTATTTTCTATACTAAATACCTGAAAATTAAATTATAAGGAATTAATTTTATTTAAAAGCAACCCAAGTTAACTGGTATAATTTACACAAGTTATAATGGTATATAACTTGGATTGGAACATTTAATTTACACTTTTTTATAAACTGCTTGGTGGTTTAAAAAGCATACAACTTCCCCAACCCAAGTTGTACCAGTATATCTTGAGTATATAGCTATTAAATTCATTCCTTATATATAATTGAATTATATCATTTACACATTCCTAGAAAATATTTAATGCTTAAATGTTAATTTACACATCTAAGACTAAAAACTTCTTAGCAGAGAGATCTATGTTAATTAAAAGAAGGTTTTGAGATTTTTTAATTAATGAAGATTAATTCATCCTTCAACTGATCTGTTCAACATTAAATAGTCTCGACAGAGAGACTTTTACATATAAACTCAGTATACACTTGCCATTAATCCACTTCCTTCCTGAACTGAGATGATTTTACACGTAATACATAAAATATATTCCCGACTTCAACCTTTAAATGGTTCCTTGTCCAGACCCCCACTTCTGCACTTAGTTTCTTATGTAAGGTACAATGTCACAGGGAAATTAACAGTGTCCTTGATACTAATGATTTTTTAAACAGCATTTAAGTGCCCACAGTCACTCAGTTCAAAGTTCTACAAGCCATGCTTATTGAGGTTAAAAAAGCATTAAATTCATTATCTTATTTGAATTTATTATTTAACAAAATATTTTTCTAATTTCAATAAACATCTGTGTTTGAACGCCAACTTCAGCAAGTTTCTGTTTAAGACATTTCTATCAAGGCAAAAGATAAGTGCAAATAAGCCTATGACATGGGGGTAGGAGTAACATGATGTTGTGATTGTGATCTAAAATCTATTGGGAATCTGATTATATAATCAGGAAAACTCTCTAAGTTAATATCATTCAGTTTACCTAACTATTCACAGTTTTATCCATTGACATGGATCTAAATACAGAAAATCAACTAAATTATACTAGAACCATCAGCTTTCTAAAATAGGTTAAGCCTACCAAGCTATGGGCAGAATCAAAACAAAACACTATAGAAAGACAGATATCTTCCTTGTATCTTTCTAAATAATAATTTGTATCTAGATATACACATATAAAAAAAAATACGAGAAAAATAAACTCTGATTTAAATGATAAATCTATAATTACCTTGTGTTGACAAGATCACTATCAAAGTATCAAAAATATACATTCAACAGGAGATGAACCATGAAGCGGAAACCCTCTCCTTGACGTCACAAATTATATAAAGCAAAATGAAATCCGTCACTGACGTGAGTTCCGGATTGGGCGTGGCTCGGATCAAAATTAAAAGGAGAAAAAGAACATGTGAAGAACTATTACAGAAAGTTTATCAATACAATATTTTTAATAAGAATGATTTAATTATATTACATATAATTAACAGAACATTTAGATGTAATAACTAATGCAATTTTGACCTGGTAAGGTCATATAGGTTCAATTCAATTCATTTATTTTGACAACACCATCATACATTGGCATATAGTCATGAATATAACAATTAACAAACATAAACTAAAATATCAAAGAAAGCATATCAGGTTTGTTGAAGGTTTTCTTTCCTAATATCAAAGCACTTTTTTCAAAAAGTTACAAACTCTCCTAGCAGTTCTAATACTTGTAGGATTGATAATGTCAATAATAGGGTTTTCCTTCATGTAACATTGTGCATTATATCATAATATTGTAATCTACATTGATCATAACTAGGACAATAAAGTACAAAATGATTTTCATTTTCAATAAAAAATTTACAAAAATGACATACACGTTTTTCTCTAGGAATAGGTGGCCTTGAGTATATCACCGTGTGAAATTGACTGTTTGACTTCAAATTCATTTTGGACTCTAAATGTTGTATTTAATTCTTGTTTTAACGTGATATTTGGTATTCTAAAATTATTGTGTTTTAAAATTTGCATTTTACCATTCTTTCTCATGTTAAATTACTAAGTGCTCATTTAATTACTGAGTGACACTTGTCGGACACCAAAGGGGCAGAGTGTTTATGCCCAAGGACATTTTAATCACTTTTACAAACAACATGTAATTAATTAATTATCGGTGTTCTTTATGTCCATGCCGTCAAAGTATTTCATTAATTGTTCACTGTATCACTTTTACTCATTGTCAACACCTGCCATTTTTAACTCATTGTACATTTTCCCATAAATACAATTGTCAAATTTTACTTAATCAATTCGGAGGCCGGGTGTACTACCGGCCACACGTCCGACTCGTTCCCCCATCATGCTGTAACTATTTCTACTTTTAACAGTTTGGAGGCTATGGCCATATCCAACTGGTTATTGTTTATTGTTGTTCCATGTTAGTCATTTCCATCGTTGAGACTTTATAATAAATTCGGAAACCATACTTATTCCTCGTTACTTTGGACTTTTATATGTGTCATCGGGAAGAGTCCTTGGAATACGGCTCTACTACTTCCGGCCAACGACGCCACTCACTTCCCCTGCCAACGTTCCCTCTTGTCCGATCAACGACACATCTTTTAGACCCAAACTACGCGGTCATAAGTATCTCATATAAAAATACGAGAAGCACAACTGAAGCAGTCTCTGATTATATTATCTGATACAGTATTAGTTAACACATCCGTTCCCATAACCAGAACAGTTTAGTTTACCCATTTTTGGCTCACCTGCAGTGATGTAGCATCGTTATAAAAGGTGGGGGAGGGCCGGGAGAAAATCAACTCACCTTTAAAAGAACTTGACAAGCAAAAAAAGGGGGGGGAAAATCCTAGTTTGGGGGGGGGGGGGGGGGGGGGGGGGTCCAACTTCTTCTAAAATCAATCTAAACATGGCAAATCAACCTTAAAATACGATGTTGTATTTATACGGTGATCGATCTAGTCTAACAGACTGGAGACAAATGAATATCTGTCTTCCTATTTTCACATCAGGTGAAACATTTCTTATCATTTTTGTCATTTTTTCGGTGATCTGATTTTATTTTAAATTCTATAGAGAGTAAAAAAATATTTAAAAGATTTGCTAAAAACGTTGTCAATATAATGTTTATTAGAGTTAGGGTTTAGGGTTATGCTCAAGCTGCAAGGGTTATAGGATAAGGGTGTTTTGCAGCTTAACCTTAACCCTAACCCAACCCTAGCAGACTAACCCTAACCTTAACTAGCCTTAACTTTAGCTCTAAACCTAACTCTAACTCTAACCCTAACTAACGGAAAAATCCGTCGTCAATTCAAACTTACGAAATTATGACTATAAGCGAGACCGTTGTTTTATAACCTTCTTAAATTGTCAATAGTTTACCTCGTTTTAGAAATTCTACATCTACATCTACATCTACATTATACATTTGGTCTTCAAAAGCAATGATAGCGTGGGGACCAGCAGGGGCGGATCCAGCTATTTTTGAAAGAGGGGGGGATTCCAGGGTTGTGCACCTTTAACGCCCCCTCCACACACAGACACACCCTCACCCTCTCAAGCTAAGATTCACACACACGTATGAAAAGATCTAAGGTTGTGGTAAATAATAACTTTGTTTTACGTCCCTTTTTTCTTTGAAAAGGTACTTTACCCCCAGTCTGAATTAAAAAAAACAAACACATTTCAAAAACTACTGAAGCCTTAAAATTCAATGGATTTGCAGCATTTCCGAAGAGTACAAAGAATTGTCTTTTAGAATCTGAAAAACATTTTGGGGGATGGGGTGCTGGTGTGGTTTAAAACAAAGAGTTACAAGTTAATTCCTTCAAAAGATATATGATAAAAAAGGTACATGTATAGCTAACACAGCCACAGCTCGTGGGAATCTAATATCAAATGAAATTTAACCTCGCATGTTACATATCATTATAAGATATATATAAAAATAAGTAGAATGTTTTCTACCATTCTCTCATAAAAAAGCAATAGTGAAGTGAACTGAGGAAACTAAATGTGTGAGAATCTACCTATTCAATACACAAGTTAGAGGTACATATATTTATTCTCGAAAAACGTTTTATCTTCTCTCTCTCTCTCTCTCTCTCTCTCTCCACTTGGCAAAAAATAAAGGGGGGGTTCCAACCCCCGGAACCCCCCCCCCCCTCTGGATCCGCCAATGACCAGTGTCATCAAGACTCATGTCAGCCAGGTTCAATTCCAAGGGAAGGAAGATAACGATCATTCAATGCTATGCACCAATTAATGCAGCAGGGGAGCAGGAAAATGAAGAATTTTAATCTGCACTACAGTCATTGTTAGACCGTGCACCTCGCAGAGATATATCAATTTTGAAGGGAGATTTTAATGCAAAGGTGGTTGATGAAAACACGAACAAAGAACTCATCATGGGTAAACATGGCATAGGTAACTTGAATGAAAATGAAAACTTTTTACAGATCTCTGCACTTTCAATGATCTCGCTATAGGAGGTACCATCTTTCTACACAAGACAACCTAGATTTCCCTCGATGGAAAGACAGAAAATCAAATAGATCATATCATCATCATTCGAAAGTGGAGAAGAAGTATGCTAGATGCCGGGACAAGACGAGGAGCAGACGCAGTCGCAGATCTCAAACTGGTTACAGCTACGCTGAGGACAAATCTCAGAGCATTCAAAGACAAATCTAACACACCGCACTACATGTTTAACATCCATTTTCTTAAAAAAACAAAGAGAAGAGAGATAAGTTCAGTATTGCAGTAAACAACAAGTTTGAGGCATTAAAGTGTCTGGCAGGGAGTAGTGTAGATTCCAAATTGTTAAGATCATTTCCCCGGGGGTAGGGCCGGGCTACAATAGGAAATCCAAGTTTTCACTATTTTTGAATATACATGTATTGGAAAATCTTTAAACTTTTCTCAAGAACCACTAGGCCAGAAAAGCTGAAAATTATGTGAAAGCATCCTGGGTCAGTGTAGCTTGTAAATTGTCCAGTCATTGACCCCTCGTGGTAGGATGGGGTCACAATTGGTATTACAAGGGGGATCTAATAAACAGTATGGCCAAAGGTACCCAGGTGAGCGATGTGGCCTTGGCATCTTGTATTGAAAAAGCAGTTGTCAATGATAGTGAAGATTTGCGTTTACAAGAGATGATGCAGATTGTTATGTCCGTCAACTGAGATCCATACTTACTGGTATTACTTCCGAGTCCAAATTCTGTGTGGATTTTAAGGAGGAAGGGAAACCGGTGGGATACTTATTGTTAACCTGTTTCGTCAGCTGTTGTTTCAAAGCCAGACATAAGCCAGACATGGCAGGAGATGCCCACTCCTCCATGGCACTTGATCCCACCTCTGTCGTATTGGAGGTCCGTGTTTGCTTTTCTCTTATTTTGCGATACTTATTGTTAACTTGTTTCGTCAACTGTTGTTACAAAGCCAGATCGGGAATAACTGTGTATAAGAAAGAAGATAAAAGGGGCTTGAATATTTTTTCTGAGGTCATCATATATAATTAACCAATCGTGTTTTGTAGATACTAGTATTATATAAATCTATGTAGATGTGTATAAGTGTGTTTGTATTTCAGGAAGAGAAGAATACTATTGATTAGGATGAATTTCGTCACTATTTGAGGTCCCTTATCATTGCATGTACTCTTGATATGGCTACATTGCACGGTAGTTCTAATGTGTCTACATTGCAGGATACACCACAGATTCAACACATCTATTTCATATTTGGATATTTTCATTGAAAAAGACGTTTGGAAATCTAATAAACAAGCTCTATGATAAACGTGATGACTTTAACTTTTCAATCGTCAACTTCCCTTCCTTATGCAGCAAATATACCTTCATCATCTGCATACGGAGTTTATATCTCTCAGTTGATTCGATAGGCAAGAGCATCCTCTACGTTTGTAAATTTTCGAAAACGAGGCAAATAATTGAAAAACAAGTAAATGAAACAAGAATATCAGCAGTCTCGTTTAAAGTCATCATTTCGTAACTTTTATGGTCGGTACAATGACCCTGTCAGCAAATACAATTTATCATTGATGTGAGTCAACTGCTGACTGAAGTTTTTCATACTAAATGTTAGTCATTTGCGACACTGAATTTACGACGATTTTTTTCATTATTTCCCGATCATGACAAGGAGCACACGGTGTGTGTGAGCGGTTGGCAGGGGTGCTCACTCCTACATGGCACCTGATCCCACCTCTTTTGTTTTAGAGGTCCTTGGATGCTCTTCTCCTATTTTGTATTGTTTTATGGGCTTTTGATCTTGAATATTGTTCGTTATCTCCATATGTTTCATTGATATGGCTACATTGCACGGTGCTCCTAACGTGGTTACATTTCACGGTACTCCTGATGTATCTACATTGTATGATACTCCTAATGTGTCTACATTGCAGGGTACTCTTGATATGGCTACATTGCACGATACTCCTAATGGGTTTACATTGCACGGTATTCCTAATGTGTCTACATTGTACGGTATACTCCTAATTTGGCTACATTGCAGGGTACTTTTGTGATGTCTACATTGCACGGTACTCATAATGTGTCTAAATGCACGGTACTCCTAATGTGGCTACATTGTATAGTAAACTCCTAATGTGTTTGCATTGCAGGGTACTCTTGATATGGGTACATTGTACGGTTTTCCTGATATGGCTACATTGCACGGTAGTTCTGATATGGCTACATTGCACAGTACTCTTGATATGGCTACATTGCACGGTAGTTCTGATATGGCTACATTGCACGAGATCAAATTAGGCGTTCACTGACCAGGGCCTCTATCTCGCACCGTTTTCGAGTTACGAGACGAAATAGAAATCGGTGCAGAACGGTATTTTACCTTCATTCCTAGTAAAAACCGTTTTCTTGGCGCTTGAAAAGCTCTCACGGTGACCTCTTCGATCGACCAAGTACGTCGCTCGGAAAAAAAATCTATTCTTGATCAAGTGGATATTACAAGAAAACTTTTTTTCAATTCATTGTACATGTACTTGCTGGGCTTTGATTGGCCACGTCTATTTCTCTTTTCTCTAGATATTGTATAAGAATTTTTTGCATTGTTAACAAGGTTTTATATTTTTATAATAAAAGGCTCTAAATTTCAACAATTTCTACAATACATATACTTCTTATGACCTAATTTATTTTTTAAAGTCTTCTTGAAAACACTATCAAAAACAGGAAATATTAAATTTACTATTAAAAAGAGAAACGGAAATTAAAAAAAGAAATAAATTATCGTGAAATAAAGCAAATTAAACTGACAAAAACTCATTAAATCAAAGATTACAAATATGCATGTACACACAAAAACAAACAAAATGTAAAAATACATGTATATTTAACCCATATAAAAATCAGGCCAAAGGAAACACATGCAAAAATAAACTTTAAAAGACGATTATTTTATAAAACTATTAAACTGACCTATAAATGACGGCTTATATTACCGATTTAAATTTTGACCCGCACTAGTTTCTTCAGTATTTTCCAAACGTAGTTAATCTTTTGAGTCGATAAGTAAAAGTGAATTAGAAATATCAGTATCAGAAATACATTTTAATTTAGCTGTTTCTGCGAAAAGACAGTGCATTGAAAGACAAATTTACATAACAAAATTCAATATTCATGAGGACAAGTTGGTCATTAAAAGATTTTTAATCCTCCGCTCATTGTGAATTAATCACGGAACTTAATTTAAACCACTTTTTAATCTTATTGTTGAATTTAAATCCTATTTTTTAATCCGCTATATCAATTTACAACTGGCCGCTAATCTGTTGCATTAGAGGCAAAGCGTTCACACATTCTAATTCTATACCTTTATAATGTGACCACGGACTAAAATTGTTGGAAATGTAATTTTAGGATTCTGATAAAAATAACTATGTCTTGGTGGACGGGTGATATTAGGAATTACTCCGAAGAGGAATTCCATGGCTATTTCAGTGAGATCAGATTGGTTGCCATGCGTACATTGCCCAGAAAACCACCAAAAGAGATTCTTTCCCTTCTGCAGACAACCTCGGTACACTCGCCATATGCTCAGGCAGAATCTGCTATCACAACACCTTCCTCTCTCCAGAGTACTCGTGAATTTTCATACCTCCCGGAAACCACCGAATTTGCTTACTCGCCAAATCATGATCTTCGGCTTGACCTTGGGACCCCCAGCACAACAGACGAACGCTTCAGTTACTTCCCTGTCTCCGCCAGGAATCGGCTTCACCAGTGGCAGCAATTCCAGAATGACGAATCTCCAAGGCCAAGGGATAGCAGCAAAAAGAGTTCCACCTTCAAAAAATTTGCATACGGCATGGCTTTGTATGTAGCCGTCGCTCTTCTTGCTCTTCTCATCATTGTTGGGATTTTAGTATCATCTCTTAAAACAATGGACAACAATATCAGTCAGTTAAAACCAGTAAGTACTTTGCTTGTATAAGCTTGAAAGGTCATAAAATTCAAGTGTTTCTTGACAGGTTTAAGCAAAATGGTTACTTTGATCCGTCCATAGAATATCTGGTAGATCATGCAGTTTGAGAGAATGAAAGGAAAAACAAGGACAAATGCAGCAAGGAGATGACGATGCCTTTATTTTGATGCTTTATTAAATTTATTTAGGACAGTAGCCTAAACAGACTCTGAAGTGAGACAACAGACCTTGTTTTTCAAATTAGGACTATAAATCTTTCAAACCCTTCTAAAGATTTCTCAAAAGCTGTTCGTCCCACTTTTAAGTAAATTAACGTTCTTATTTAAATTTGGTTGGAAAGACGTTTCTGACCTCCCATTTGTGGTATCATAATTAGAGATGTCGAAGCATGCAATCAAACATTTGTTCTTCAATTTCCCTATATGAATTGTATACGGTATATTTGAAATCAATTAAAGGCATTCGGTCGTCGTGCTTTTCATTCTTTCACAAGAGAGCCTCATATGCCTCGAACAGTTTGAAAGCATACAGTAACTGTCGTTTATAGAGCTGTGCCTCCTTAGAGGTACGAGATACGAGAAGGGACGATTATGAAGGTTTGATTAGAAGTGAAATTTATGGAGATAACGAACAGTATTCAAGCTAAAAATTCTATTAAACAATACATATTTTGGAACAGAGCAAACCCGCACCTCTTAAGCATCAGCGGTGGGATCAGGTACCATGGAGGAATAAGCACCCCCTGCTGACCGGTGCTCCTTGTCAGTATCAGGAATTAATGGGAAAATCCGTCGACAATTCAGTCTGTATACAATAGGAAAACGTCGGTCAGCGTTTGACGTAAAGGTGAATTGTATTTGTTGACAAGGTCATTGTATCGACCACAGAACTTACGAAATTATGAGTTTAAACGAGACTACTGATATTCTTGTTTCAGCAACTTGTTTGTCAGCAATTTATACCTCGTTTTAGATATTGTTCTTAAAGCATGCTGTCGCTTATCAAATCAACTGAGATATATAAAACTCTTATGCAGGAGATGAAGGTACATGTATATTGCTACATAATTAAGGGAAGTTGGCAATTGAAAAGTTGAAGTCATCAGTTTATCATAGAGCTTGGCTGTTGGATTACCAATAACGTCTTTTTCATGTAAAATATCCAAATATGAAACACATGTGTCAGAATCTTTTATTTCAAGCTCACCGGAATATATCATATTGACATAAGAATGGAAATAACCATTGTTAATGTTTATAAAGAGCTTTTATTTCTTAACAAAAATCATTGTTTTGTTTTACAATAAGGGTGCAACAGCTCCACTGATAAGCGATGACGAGACTCCTTGTCCCATAATTACATCATCAACAAGTGCAATACAAGAGACAACTCAACAACCAAAGACAGACACTAAAATGATAACAACAGCATTAAAAATTACGAGTTCAGCAGTTATAAAAACATCCCAGACAACAAAAGCATCCACGTCACAATTAATCACTGATGCGCCAAAAATACCATCTACAAATGCAGCGACCACAACCTCAAAAACACCGTCTACGACCACGACCACAAAACTCCCATCTACAACCCCATCATCTATTACGTCACAGCCAACTACAACTACATCAACTACTACGTCACAAACTACAACTATTCTGTCATCTATTTCCACACAGCCCAAATCCACAACGAGGCAAACAACATTGCAAACTCAGTCACCAACTACGACCGCCATACCTTCGACTGATCCGGTGCTTTGTGATGACAACTTTTGCAGTTCATTGGCATATGAAATGCTGGGAAGAATGAATACATCCGTGGATCCTTGTTCTGATTTCGTCAGCTACTCTTGTGGGGCGTGGATTTCAAGCAGGAAAGTTTTGCTAGACATGAATGTCTTTGATGCCGATAGGAATTCCGTGATGAGCGACGTGAAATTGAATTTAAAACAAAGATTGATAGGTAGCTACATTTCATCAAGAACATTAATTCTAAGTTTTTAGAAACAAGCTAATTGAAATAACATGGAATATCTATAAAGCAAATTGCAAATTGTTTTTTTAATATAATTTGTTGAAGATTTGTTATTTTAACTACGTTGTCTATAAAACTAGTATGATCTTTTTTATCATTAAATAAAATGTTTGACATCATCTTTTTGTCCACTTAATAGTAAAGTTACTGTTAGCTATGGTTTTTTCTAGAAATGCTTGAACAAGATGTGACTTCTGGTGACTCGGACTACATGATTGCCGCTAAACTTCACTTCCAGAGTTGCCTAGATTCAAATAACCGGCCTGATAGTAGTCTTGGTATGTTTTGATTTAAAGAAAATTTATCACAATGAAATTAAAATATATTAATGACACATCCTCAAAAACAATTTGTTATTCTGAACCTGTTGTTAATTAGGTCTTTCCACCTTTCTGTGGAAAGACCTATTGAAATGCTTATGTTTTTTATTCTTTTTCTGCCGGACTTTTGAAACCGCAAGACTTATCGGAAAACCTTATAGTTCATGATATTGGATATTTAAAGTTATTCCGAAAAACGACCCAAGAAGTTTGAACTTTGACCCCTTTCGAAGTTATCGCCCTTTACGCAAGAAATGCTTGTTATCGCTACTCCTCCGAAACCGTAAACCGTATAGGTATGAAACTATGAAACCTTCACCAATGTCTTTGACTACTTGAGAGGATCTTTCAATCTATTCATTGCGAAAGGATCCATAGACCCCTTATATGAGTTATTGCCCCTGAAAGTTTTTGAATTTTACAAATAATTAAAAAAATTCAAAACGAGAAGTCGTAAAGACATGGGACCAACTGCATATGATTCATTGACCTTTGACCTTAAAATTTATTTAAAGGTCAAAGGTCAAGGTCATTCCAAAAATGAGAAATTAAGCTATTATAATCTCTTTCAACTTATATTATCTGTCTGTGCATCATTAAAATGCACTTTTAAAACTATTTCAAAGATTTCATTCTTGTCCCCTAAGATTAACCCTTTTAAAAGTTATATCCCCTTGTGTGAAAAACCTTGTTATCGCTACTCCTCCGAAACTGTAGACCGTAGAGACACCAAACCTTTACCTTTTGTCTTAAGGGACTTCAGGCCTAACTTCACTGTATAAGTGCAAAAGGATCTGATGACCCTTATGTGAGTTATTGCCTTTTAACTTCTTTGTACTTACTATTAGACCTTATAACTTGAAAATTATAAGTCATAGAAGCATGGGGTCAATTGCATTGTGACCCTTGATCTTTGACCTTGAATATTTTTTTAAGGTCAAAGGTCAAGGTCATTCCAAAATTTTTTTTAATTACATTTTTTCTATGCTTTAAGACAATTCTGGTTTCTTTTTCATGGAAATTAATTTTAAGGAGTCAGGTATAAAAATGTGAAATTCAAAGAAGGTGGAAAGACCTCTTATTGTTCTATGAACAATAAGTCTCCTAGTTTTCTTTGATATTATGAACTTTTATACTGATTATTTTGTATATTTCCTCATTAAGTAACAAAGGATGTGGAAAGTTTACTGGAATCTCTTGGTGTAGGAAGTTCTATGACGTCATTTATGACGCCATCAGTGATGCAGTACTCACTTTTCTCGGATTATGGTGCATTTGGCTTTTTTACTTATGATGTAGAAAGAAAAATTGTTGGAAATGTCAAACGAACCATTCTCCAGGTTTGTGTGTTTCTTTATTGAATCAAAATCAGCATTTCACTGTAGATGCTAGGTTCATACACTTTAAAGTTTAAATATATGGAAATCAATGACTGGATATGAAGGAAATGGTCTCATATTAATTTCTTTTCAATAATAAAAAAAAAAATTAAATATTTTTTATTTTTGTTTGAAAGTTCACTTTTTGTACCATAAACATCAGTCTGCTTTCACTTTTTGAAACTGCAACATTTTGGCATGTAGGAATGCATAATACAATATGAAAATGAACAGTAGAAAAGATAATCGTTTTCTAAAGTGAATGACCAGTAATAGTGTTCAATATTAATGATTGATGTTTACTGCTCTAGCTCTCTCCACCAGACCTGTACCTCAGACAGAGTGTATATCTTCTACCTTATCAAGACAACGAGGTATGTTACTTTGCTAGATCTTAAAACACGATTGAATGTAATATTACTTATTTTCAAGTCAATTTTAGTAAAGAATTAAGAAAGAAATTGAAAGCTTTATTGATCTTATAAAAATATTTGTTTCGTGGTAAATACCAGGTATTACGAAGAGGACCTTTGTTCTTTTTTATTGCTGTTTGTGTAAATCTCCTTCATTTTATTGTGTTTTTTACACATTGAAGTTTATTTGTATGTGTACTTCAGATCATTTCGCCTGATATATTCCATTTATTACCACGGGTTTTGTCTAGAAATTTTTTAGACAATAGGGAATATTTACATTTGTTGATGTCTTTCCTTATATAACAATGCAAATTAAATTGAAATTCAATTTTCAATGACATGCAGTTGGTCACATGATCAGACTTTCTTGCGTATGGAAAGCAAACTGCACGAGCAATTTGGAAAGTTCTGACTATGACGTCACATGACGTCGTATAAACGTTACGCTGTATTTCAAAATCAAAGTCTAAATAATACCTAATATATTTCTTTGTAACAGGAATGGAAACTTAAAATATAAATATAAGAAATAAAATATCATTATTTAGAGTTTCATTGTGTTATGACATGAAGTCGGTACCTGATCAAATCTACTATAACGCCCTTCGGGCATATTAATATAAATATATATAATTATTGGTACGACATCAAATTTTACACAAAGCCCAAGGTTCAATAATTTAAGCTGTGATAATTCTTTACTCGTTTTGGATCCTCAAAAATTCTTAAGAACTTTTGGACAGTTTGAAATCACAAGAAATTACCAAAATCAACAGCTTAAAAACTTAAGAATTTTCAACTTTATACACAACCATTCCCCATGATAAATTAAAGTCTAGGCATTTTGATATCACTGACAGCTTTTTTTCAATAAAAATGGAACTCATAAATTTACTTACCTGGTCATTTGCAAAATTATTTTGTTAAAACATATTCTGATTGCACACACAAGTACACTGAAGTTGACATAAACAGATGCTTGAGTTTCTGATTGACAATATCTTTATGGTTTTTGGAGACCAGGTCTTCCAACAATATATTGGAATCCCCATGGGTACCAATTGCGCTCGGTTATTAGCAGACCTATTTTTGTATTCATATGAAGCAGAATTTGTGCAAAGCAGACCTATTTTTGTATTCATATGAAGCAGAATTTGTGCAAAATCTTATGCGTGAAAATAGAAAAAACTTGCTGTGGCCTTCAACTTGACATTTAGATATATCGACGACATATTGTCAATTTACAATGGTAATTTCTAATCCTATATGGATACGATATATCCTGGTGAGCTTGAGATAAAATATATCACAGAGTCTGACATATCAGTTTCATACTCGAAAAAGACGTTAATGGTAATCAAACAACCAAGCTCCATGATAAACTTGTTGACTTTAACTTTTCTATCGTTAACTTCCCTAACTTATGCAGCAATATACCTTCATCACCTGCATACAGAGTGTATATATCTCAGTTGATTTGATACGCAAGAGCATGTTTTACGTATGAACAATTTCTAAAACGAGGTAAATTATTGACAAACAAGTTGATGAAACAAGAATACCAGCAGCCTGGTTTAAAGTCGTCAATTCGTAAGTTCTATTGTCGATACAAAGACCTCGTTAGCAAATACAGTTTATCTTTGAGTCAAATGCTGACTGACGTTTTTCATACTATTTGTTTGTCCATTATTTACACACCGAATTGGCGACGGATTTTTCCGTTATTTCCTGGTCATGACAAGAGAACGCGGCGGATGTGGACGGTAGACAGGGGATGCTCACTCCTCCATGGCACCTGATCACACCTCTGATGTTTTGGAGGTCCGTGTTTGCTCGCTCCTAATTTGTATTGTTTTATGGACTTTGAAATTGAATACTGTTCTTTATCTCCATATCCTTCCTACAAAGAATATTTTACTCTGTCATCATTTTATTTATATATAGATAAAGAAAATGATATAATTAATGATTTCCACACATCTTTAAGAATCTTGTACATGATAAACAAATGTTGTATATGATGACGATGAAGCTATCTTAAATACCAAAACAAAAACAAGTCAAAAGAAAAAAGAAATCAAAGGATACTTCCTCAAAAAAGTTTCATTCAAATTCGTTGATGCGATTCATTTAAGCGATACCGATATTGTTTCGTTGTGAATCGTGTCATTTGCTACTAATATGCTGTAAAAGTTCTTTCAATCAAGCAATACCTACGTTGTTTTGTTGTGAATCATTTCATTGGGACTCTATTCTGTAAAAGGTCTTTCCGTCATACATTACCTACTTTTTTTCGTTGTGGATCCTTTCACTAGGACTCTATTCTGTAAAAGGTCTTTCCGTCATACGTTACCTACCTTTTTTCTTTGTGGATCTTTTCAATGGGACTCTATTCTGTGGATCATTTCAATGGGACTCTATTCTGCAAAAGGTCTTTCCTTCATACATTACCTGCCTTGTTTCGTTGTGGATCATTTCATTGGGACTCCATCCTGTAAAAGGTCTTTCCTTCATACGATAGCTGTCTTTTGTCGTTGTGGATCATTTTAATTGGGACTCTATTCTGCAAAAGGTCATTCCTTCATACAATTTTCATTGTGATTCTGTTTTGCAGGATCTTGCAAACCTTTTCCTTGCTGTTAATCATTTGTAGACTGATGATTCGTGTGGATTTGAATTCAATTGCAGTTCATCATTCCGCCGATTTCATTTTTCTCTGTGCTTCATTCTTGCAGACATGTTTTCAATGATCTGGTCCTTTTTCCAGCAAGTTCAGAGTTATGCCAAAATCTCGCCTTGTACTTTTAAGCTTTTATTTGCAACTTAAATGATAACACCTTGATTAGAAAATGTTTAATAATTACGTATAAATAGAATATATATAGGATATCTCACGTACCTCCTTCAGATAGCCAGGCGTTACTTAGACAGAGTTGTTCCTCTAATACAGCGCTTGAACAGCTTTCTCAGACCAACTTTTTCTTATGGTAAGTTATCTTTTTATTTCCATAACATGTCTCTGGAGTGGATGCTTTAAAATATTGTTTTTACTCATATTCAATTTGTTCTTTGGTCAATTAAAACAACACATTTTGATCAATCTTTAAGAAAACGCTCAATGCACAAAATATTGATTATGGGACAAGACTCAGTATATGTGCCTGTATTTGTGTCAAGGAGATGTAAATTACAACTTTAAGATATTTTGTATTAGGTCAAATTGATGGGCTTTTACGGGAAAAAGTTCAAGAAGTGTTTGAATTCGAAAGGCAACTCTCACAGGTAGTATATTTAATGTACCATTATTTTAATTTAGTGACTATACCTCTCATTCACTCACAAAAATTTTAATTCTGATACAGCACGTTGAAAAAGTGCATATACATATACATGTACATTCAATATCAATGCCTGTAAATAAAAAAACTGCACTGGCGTATTTCTTACTATATCACCGTTTACAGGCTATCCGTGTTGCCAGATCTTCCAATGAGGAGAGCGCATTGTTTCCTGTCAGCGCCCTCATTCAGAACTTCCCAAACATCAACTGGACGGAAGCCTTACCAAGTCAACAATTCTCAACGAACACTCCCGTACAGCTCGATCACCCGAGCTACTTTACGTCCCTGAACGAAATGCTGGGCAGGACTGATAAATCTACTCTTGTCATGTATCTGTACATCCGGGTTATTCTTACGGGCATCATTCCATTTGCTCCAAAAGCCACCCGCCAGTTTATGGACAATTTATATGACACAGAGACCGCACAAGAATACACGAAGACATACTGCATAGATAGTACTCTGGAACTACTTCCAGAGGAGGTGCTGATCGAGTATGCAGAAACACAAGATACAAAACCTGTAATTGAGTACATTTCCTCCCTGGTGAGGAATCTGACAGACCAAAGCGTCAAATCCTTCTCTTCCTATGGGGGATACAGTGAAGAAACTAAATTAAAGATAACTGGAACTTTGTCCTCTATGACTCTGAGTAAAGCACCGATTCCTGTCATACCTTGGACCGTCCTCCTCTCCACAAACAAGGATGTGTTCCACTTGTTCCGAGCTAATTATGCCCATCAGGCGCACTCCTACCGATTGATGAACCGGATAGGAGAGGTGTACACAGTACCTGATATACCTTGGTACAGTGTTGATATTGTATATGACAAGGACATCAGTACACTGGGTAAATTAATTTCCATTTTTTCATTGATTCAAACATCTACAAAGTAACTAAATATTAAATTTTTTAAAAAGTTAAATCCTAGAATGAATCGGGGAAAATATATATATATATATAAGCTAAATTATGGTTTTCAAAAAAAGGCTTAAATTTGAAACTAAGAAATTAGCGTGTTGATGTTTTTTTCTTGGTTTGTCAAATAGCTTTGATAACATATTCTTTAGAAAGTAATTATTCTTCATGTAAACAGAAACCAAATTATCAATAATGTCTCTTAGAAAAAACTATTTATTAACTGAGTATCTTGATGCTTGATTTATAGGTATCCCTTACGGAATTCTAACGTGGAAAACAAACCTGAAACCAGAATTTCCGTTTTTGACGACCGTTGGTTTAATGATTTCGGAAAAAATAACAGAAGTAATATATGGTAAGGACAATGCCCCTTTTTATTCCAAGGTTAAAGATCAACAGTCTATAAACCTCATAAATCAAACAATGTACATGTAATTTTCTATGATCTTAAATTTGCAGACAAAAACGAGAATGAGAAGCAAAGAAATATCTTCAGTAGATTTTAATGACATACCTTTAATCAGGAAAACTCAAGATAAAAATGATCTTCCAAAAGGAAATTCGTAATAAAATACTTGTATGTTATAGAAAAGTCCTTTATGCACAGGAGTTTCAGTAAATTAAAAAAATACGTAATACCTATAATAATAACATGGGTATTACGTATTTTTTAAAATTGTTAGGTATGCGAACTCCTGTGCTTGATGCTATATGAATCATTGTTTATAGCAAGAAAGACCTGATTTTGGCATGGCCCGCGGAAAATCAATTCAAGATTGACATTAGAATGACGTTAAAACTTGATCGTGGCCAAACTCTAGATATGTTTAGACTCGTATTGCTTTTTTACTGTTCTCATGATAATAAGATAAATTTTATGGCGATATAATTTTCAGGTACACAATCTCCTTATTCATAATAACTAAAAGTAAACTTAAAGTAAAACATTTGTAACAGATGATTTAGTACGTTAATTGTGTTTGAAGGTGCGCTGGATGTTCGCTCCTCTAACAGTGACTGGAGTGATGCCTCCTTCAAACATTATCAAGAGAAACACGACTGCTTCATGAATCAGCTGTTTGAAAAGAGAACTGTAAGTCATATTTTATCTAATTCATGACAAATCTGCATGTTTATTAGAATATGAGGGTCAAAAATATCGTCACTACTGCTAAAGAATCTTTGATAATCGAAAGTTTGCATCATAACTTATTATACTAATATCTATATCTCTATCGCAACATTCCAAGAATGGAGCTACATCTTCATTCCTTTCTCTTTGACATTCATTTCGAATCTTATATGATTTTTAATCTGAAACTTATTTTGGGTCTCCCAGAGCAAAACATGGACTTGCCATTATAATCATACGGAGGACATGGGGTATCATTTAGTGAGCTCATTGCTCTCAGTGCCTCTAGTTTTAAGCCAACAATTTGTAAATTGTATGGCCGATATAATGACTTTATCAGCAAATACACTCCATCATAATTCTAGCGTTGACTGAAGAATTTCATACTTTTTTTGGCCTTTACTTATACACTGAACTGATTACGAATTTTTCGTTAGCATGATCATGACAAGTAGCTCATGATCTGTCCCCTATAGCACCTGATCCCATTCAGATATTTTAGAGATCTGTGTTTCCTCTGCCACCGATATCTATTGTTCCACTGGATATCCGAGTCTGATTACTATTCGATATCTTTACAATTCATTCAAATGTTTTATTCTTTTTAAAGGATATCGGAATAGACAAAACAAAGCAGATAATGTCAGGACATGCAGGGTTGTATATATTGATACAGGTACGTCACTAAAATGATACAGAAAACTCACAGATCAAACCCCAAAACGTTAATTGATCATGACCTATGACATTAATTTTAATCAATGAAGTAAAACATGATTATTATTGTTACAGTAGTTCCAATTTTATTTCTATATACAAAAAAAATAAAGAAAGATGTAAAACAAATGTCAAAAGTATTTTGACAAGATTAATTTTTGTTCACTTTATTTTAGGAACACAAAAGGTTGCTTATAAATAACTTGATACAGACATACCAGTTCCCATTCTTAGCTCTTCAATCAGATCAGCTGTTTTACCTGTCCATTACACAGGTAAGCTCATCATTCAAAGTACTTTAAACATACAAGTATTGTGATTCTTTTGAAAAGCAATGAGACTTTATGCATTATAGTTTTTGTGTCCATTCTTCATTTTCTTTTATTCTGATTATTTAAATATCTCACCATTACAGGAAATGTGCAAAGTGGACAATACGGGGGATGTGTTATCTAATAAATTAAGGTAGGATAATTAGCAACAAAAAATCTATAGGAACTCTGATTGCCATTTTTTAAATTGATCTTTAATGCATACTAGTATACAGGAACAGATGTATATTATCTAGACTAGACTTAAATATGCTAAAGCTATTGCCTCATTATAATAATACAATTCTATAAACACATATTAAATACAATATGGTTCCAGTTAAGATAGATTATTATAAGAATTACACCTATAGTAAAGAATTTTCCAACCTTTTCTTTCAGAGTAAACACAGTTCTGATGAACGACAAATCGTTTATAGATGCATTTACTTGCCCTCTTGGCTCAAAAATGAATCCCCTTTATAAATGTCATCTTTTCCAAAAAACGAATTACACAACTCCACCAACCACTGCTGCACTTCCGACAACTCCCACAACAACATTAAAAACGACAACAACGACCACTCAAAGACCAACGACAACAACGACCACTCAAAGACCAACGACAACAACAACCACTCAAAGACCAACGACAACAACGACCACTCAAAGGCCAACGACAACAACGACCACTCAAAGACCAACGACAACAACGACCACTCAAAGGCCAACGACAACAATGACCACTCAAAGACCAACGACAACAACGACCACTCAAAGGCCAACGACAACAACGACCACTCAAAGACCAACGACAACAACGACCACTCAAAGACCAACGACAATAACGACCACTCAAAGGCCAACGACAACAACGACCACTCAAAGACCAACGACAACAACGACCACTCAAAGGCCAACGACAATAACGACCACTCAAAGGCCAACGACCACTCAAAGGCCAACGACCACTCAAAGGCCAACAACGACCACTCAAAGGCAAACTACTTTATCAACAACTACATCTACTCAGACAAATCCCACAATGACATCTTCTCCACCAACAACAGACATTGAAACAATAACCATTGTCGTTCCCTCAACCTCTCCATCTGTAACAGAACCACAGACTTGTCAGTCCGGGTTCTGTTACTCGTTAGCTTTCCTGCTTTCCTCCCGAATGGACGAATTTGTAGATCCTTGTGATGATTTTTATCGGTATGCATGTGGTGGATGGGTATATGGAAGAGAAGCATTAGTTTCCCTTAATCTGTATAACGAGTCCCGAGATTCTGTAATAGAAGATGTACGTTATAATTTCAGAGAGGGGTTAAAAGGTACTTTTTATTTTTTTGTTTAAAAAGATTTAAGCAATTTAGTATTCTCGTTTTGTTTTTGATGTCTGTATTTCTGAATTTCTCTCCTACTGATGGCATTTGTTAGGAAATGATCATAACCAACGTTTAATTATTATTTTTACATATTTTCTTAGCAATGATAGAATCCAATGTTACCTCTGAAGACAGTGAATATTTACAGGCGCTCAAGCTCCATTACCAAAGCTGTCTCTTGTCCAACGATCCTCAACAGGTGCAGAGAGGTAAGTCTGTCTAGGGAGCTTTGGAACATGAAATCTACCACAAAATGAAGATATATCTGTTTCAAATGCTTTAATAGTTTTTATTTTCTTCAAAACATATTCATGTAATTCGATTTTTAGCTCACCTGAGCCGAAGCTTTTCTGATCACATTTTGTCCGTCGTCCGTCCGTCCGGCCGTCCGTCTGTCTGTCTGTCCGTCTGTAAACTTTTCACATTTTCGACTTCTTCTCAAGAACCACTGGGCCAATTTTGACCAAACTTGGTACAAAGCATCCTTGGGTATAGGGGAATTTAAATTGTTAAAATAAAGGGCCAAGTCCCCTCACAAGGGGAGATAATCAAGAAAAGACAAAAATAGGGTGGGGTATTAAAAAATCTTCTTCTCAAGAACCACTCGGTCAGAAAAGCTGAAACTTATGTGGAAGCATCCTAAGGTAGTGTAGATTCTAAATTGTTCAAATCATGACCCCCCAGGATGGGCGGGGCCACAATGGGGAATCAAAGTTTTACATAGAAATATATAGGAAAAATCTTTGAAAATCTTCTTCTTAAGAACCACTGGGCCAGAAAAGCTGAAACTTATGTGGAAGCATCCTGATATTGTGTAGATTCTAAATTGTTCAAATCATGACCCCCGGGGAAGGGCGGGGCCACAATGGGGAATCAAAGTTTTACATAGAAATATAGAGGAAAAATCTTTGAAAATCTTCTTCTTAAGAACCACTGGGCCGGAAAAACTGAAATTTATGTGGAAGCATCCTGGGGTAGTGTAGATTCTAAATTGTTCAAATCATGACACCCGGGGGAAGGGCGGGGCCACAATTGGGAATCAAAGTTTTACATAGAAAAATATAGGAAAAATCTTTGAAAATCTTTTTCTCAAGAACCACTTGGCCAGAAAAGCTGGAATTTAAGTGGAAGCATGTTGGGGTAGTGTAGATCCTAAATTGTTCAAATCATGACCCCCGGGGGAAGGGCGGGGCCACAATGGGGAATCAAAATTTTACATAGAAATATATAGGAAAAATCTTTGAAAATCTTCTACTCAAGAACCACTGGGCCAGAAAAGCTGAAACTTATGTGGAAGCATCCTGGGGTAGTGTAGATTCTAAATTGTTCAAATCATGACCCACGGGGAAGGGCGGGGCAACAATGGGGAATCAAAGTTTTACATAGAAAAATATAGGAAAAATCTGTGAAAAATCTTCTTCTCTAGAACCACTGGGCCAGAAAGCTGAAACTTATGTGCACATGGAAGCATCCTGGGGTAGTGTAGATTTCAAAATGTCTAAATTATGATCAGTGGGGTAGGGTGGGGATGCATTATGTATTACAAGGGGAAATCTGGTAAAGAACAGAATGGTCAAAGCTTCTCAGGTGAGCGATGTGGCCCATGGGCCTCTTGTTTAAATCTTTTGACGTCTGAGTTGTGCTTATCTCTTTAACTATATGTGATCCCGATTACTTTTTTCCTAGTGACAAGTGATATGCAACTTATCTTGGAAATCATAGGAATAGGAAGTGACCTACAATCCTTCATGGGAATAGGCACCATGCACCTCATTGTCGGCACAGATATGGGAGGGTCAGGGATTTTTGATTACAGATTAATCAAAGCTGAAGTAGACAATAAAACTACAAAAATATTACAAGTGAGATAACTTTCCATTTAACGTAGTTTTGTAGTTTCTTGCGTATTCATCAAATATAAAAGACGTCAAACTGACCCGTTCTTCTTGCAATACTAGTAAATCTGAAAATCTTTTAGTGACAAATAAATAAAGTCACTCTTGCAGTTTTGTATCTATAGTTTATTAAATCTAGAAATCAATCAACAAAAACAAATCAAACATCCATAAATTCAAAATATGGAGTATTTTGTCTTAGTCTTTTCAATCTTCCTGAGGTGTTTAAACACATATTTAATTCAGAACTTACAATATTCATTTAAATCAATATTTCAGCTTTCTCCATCGAACCTATATCTGAGAGATGATGCCTACTTATTGCCATATGAAAACAATCCGGTGAGTTCTCGAAGATCTGTATACTTTAGAAACTTTTAGACTTTTAAGTAGCATGAATTGTCGTTAAACTCCATTTTAAGAAAGTGAATTTAAAAAAAAAAAATTAAAACTAAATGTTCACAATGAAAAAACCTTGAACAGTTTTTTTTTATTTTGAGAAGAAAGGAGTTTCAAAGTTTGTTTATTGATAAATTCTTCAACGGTTTTTACTTCAGTTTTCACCTATCATCTATTTTAAAAACAAAAACATTCTCTAATTAAGCATTTAATAATTGTATACCTATTCTTTTTTTCAGATAGCCCAAAAATACCTGGAGAGAATAGTTCCCGTTTTGCAAAAAGTCAATATTAACTTACGACCGCAAACAGCAGGTATAACCCACGTAACATGCAATTCGTGAGCTTATATCTGCATTATTTTCCAGATGTGTTTTGGAGATGTGAAATTTATAATTTTGGAGCAAATGAAAATTAGACATCCTGTAGATATATGGAGGCCCTGTCATATGTACAATGTTACTCAAAAGCTAAATTAAAAAAATAATAAATGCAAAATTAAATTCATATCACTCTTGAATAATTTTTCTTTTTCTCATAGGAGAAAACATTACGGATATTCTCATCGAAAAGATGAAGGAAGTCTTCGCTTTTGAGCAAGAATTGGCAAAGGTTTGTGTGTAGAATTTTAGAACTATATGTATATGTTTGTGATGTACAAAATATATAAAGATGTGAAAAAAATATCTATCAAACCAATCAAATCTTTTGAAAAAAAAAATTATACCGCACACTTTATATTCCTGGCATAGATGTTTTTTTTTTCATTCTGATTAAAATCAAATTCAAAGGTTTTTTTTTTTACTAATCTAATAATATTTTTGTCAAGTTTTCAAATTGTTGAGATCATGATGTTATTGAACAAGGAAAATGGGTTTGTATTCAGCAACAAAATTACCATTAAATACCTTCACTTTTCTAGGCTATCCAATCCACTGGATTCGAATCTAACATGGACATCAGAGTCGAGGAACTGGAACAGAGATATCCAAACATTGAATGGGTATACATGATGCCTTATCAACAATCCTTTTCGGACACGCCCATCAGAATTGTTAACCCCTTCTTTTTCCAGATTCTTGACCAATTATTTAACCAGACTAATGATGACATCATTGTGCTGTATATTTACACGAGGGCGGTGCTGACTGGTCTTCTGCCCTACACCCCACTAGCTATACGAAAAAGCATGGATGGCATTTATGGAAATGACACCAGTGTTCCATTCTCCGCTGGTCATTGTTTAGATTCAACGCTTTCCTTACTCAATGAAGAATTTCATGAAGAATACAGGAAGAAACACAAAGATGATATAACGACCAAAACGTCATATTTTACGAAGTTTTCTAACCAATTAAAACAAACATTGAGGAATTATCTTACTGGACCTAACGAATTTAGTAATTCCACAGCTGAGAGAATCCTGTCGTCAATGGGATCACTAGACGTCCAGTTCCCATCAGCACCATCAATTCCCTGGACAGTTACATTGTCAAACACACTCGATGTATCGTTCTTGAATCGTGCTAACACCGCCCTTCAGTTGAAAACTTACAGGGAACTTGACACTCTGGGGTTTCCTGTGACGACGGCTGAATTTGCATGGGATGGAACGTTTATAACTTTTGACTCCAGTCTGAATGTGATCGGTAAGACTATAACTGCTCATCTAAGTTTACTGGTCTAGTGTATCTTTGGTCCTGTTTGGATGCTAAAATTATATTTTGCTTAATATGTCTTTCTAGGTATACCTTACCCGATTCAGAACTTTCATTATTCGGTTGATCCACAATTTCCTGCAATTACCACAACTGGTTGGCATTTAGCAAAGGAGTTAACACGTGTTGTATTAGGTATGTTTATGTTTCTTTAACCATATATGAACATGATAATGTTCTTAAATAAAACAATGGATCTTCACTTTGTCTTATGGTTAAATGTCTTCAACTTTTATTCAATAACAGGTGACTTTTCGTTCTCGCCTTTGGATTGGAGTTTTGAGTCCCTGGTAAAATTTTCAGAAGAAAGAGAATGTTACAACTCACAGGCCTCAGATGTGAATGGGGTATATATTCACAGTGTCTAAATACTCTAAATAATGTCTTTCTGAAACTGTAATTGTATCATGTTAAATGTGGTTTTGGTTCAAAACGAATTATGATTAACAATTATGTTAATTATATAATATCGCACATGGATGATAAAATACGCAGTTTACGTTGCTTTAACATTTAATTCAGAACATAAATGAATAAATTACTTATAATAAGGTATTCAACGACATAAAAACTGGTGACGTCATGACAGGTGGAGTGGCCTTAGATCTTATTACCAAGGTAATTATAGTTTGTGTCTAATTTCTAGCGAAGTACGAGTATTCTATTTAAGATATTAAGTTCTTGACATGAACACTTACACTAATCCCCTTAATTTAGTGTGTCTTGAAGTTGAGTAGATACACTGTAAGCAAGAGAATGTTTACGTACAAAAATTTCGGAAACACAACAAGCTATTGACAAAAGAAGTCTCGTTTAAAGACATGATTTCGCAAGTTTTACGGTTGATACAAGTAAAATATACATGTATCTTAAAAAATAAAATACTTTCTTTGGTTTATGCGGGTTATGTAATTTTTTTTCTGCAATAGCTGCGACGTTAATTCCCGTACCAACAAACAAACAAAGTATTTCATTGTAATGTTTATATTTACATCAGAATTCAAAGTAAAATTAGATTTGTTTAAATATATGTTAAAATATTATAATTAAGATGAATATATAATTGTATTGATAACTGATGGAACAGCCATTGTTCAAGAAATCTACGCACGTGGCTTGCTTAGTGTTGTTCATGCACTGATTAATGGCAATGGCCTTTAAAAGAATATATTAGTTGAATGCTGACTTACGTTTTTAATTCAATTTGTTATACTTTTTTACACAATGTTTTTTTTTTCGAGAATGTCTTCTTCGTTTGCTCTGTCGTGACAATATGCAATCGCTGGTTGTGACCACCGGTCGACAGGGCATGCTTAAATGAGCTGCTTAAAATCTCTTTGTATTCTCTGTATCTCTATACTTCCTGACTTTCTTTTAAGATTTACGTGACTGGCTTTTTCTTTGCTGTAATATTTGCAGAGCAAATCAAATGTATGATTTCAGAAGTATTCCAACGGTATTACATTTGTCTTTCTCTCTTAGGTGTACACAGATCACGTGACTAGTGGTAACATACAGGAAGTTATTCTCCCAGATCCTTCAAATTTCATCACACCAAAGCAACTTTTCTATCTAACATTTGCTCAAGTAATTTTAATATTGTTGGCATAGAATTATAGCCTTTATGTAATGATAATATTCAGATTATTTAACACTTAAAAACAACTATATATAGTAAATAAATACTTGCATTTAAGCAATCATCATCTAATGATAAAAAATAAATATATAACTATTTATAATTAATATAATTGTATTGTTAGCAAGGAGTCTTATAGAAATTAATGATATCAAATACATAATTATATTTTCTTAATTTATCTGAGCTGTACAAAATACAGTTCCAAAGTAATTTCAGCTCTCATCAGTTTATGGAATAAAATTATGCCTGTGTTTTCTTTTTAGCAAACATGTGAAGTGGATAAAAAATCTGGAATAGTTTCAAGTCAATACAGGTAAATATTGAGTCAGTGCAAGTAAACATTTGGGATATAGTATCAAGTTGATACATGTACTGTTAAAAACGAAGACAGTATCAAATCAATAATATCAAGTCGACATAGGTAAAAATCGCAGATACGTTAAAGTCAATACAAGTAAAAAACTGGAATCGTATGAATTCAATGCAGGTCCCTGTCTCTGGGTTATTTCTATTTTGAATGGATTATTTCTGTTTTAAATCTTTGAATTGAATGTCAATTTATATTACTGACTTTATAAGTAAACAAAAGAAAAGAACAGGATTATTTTCTTTTTAGGGTGAATAATATTTTGAGAAATTCAGAGGAGTTTCAGCAGGCTTTCACATGTTCACAAGGTTCCCGACTGAACGCAGATCGAAAGTGTCAGCTTCTATCAGGCATAGGAACAAGCTAATAATACACAGTCATAATAATGGAAATATAATGACACCGAGGAGAAGACGACCTGTTGGAAAGCAGGCAATTTGAAGGTTTAAGTAACAAAATTGAGAATATTGAAAAAAAAGCATAAAACCTTTCAGTAAAACAGGAATGCAGGAACGTCAGAAACCAAGACGATTACTTTTTAAAATACAAGAGCATTAATTTGATCATCCATGCGTCGAAACAGTACGTAGGAAAACTGCACCATTCCAACACCACCTTAAGACAAGTATATATTTTTGGATGTTGAACAGTCAGGTTCCGGATTGTGCTGAATGATGGACATAATTAAAGATAGTGTGATGAAAAAAGACATATAAAGAAAAGAAAAATTGAATCCATTCAGTTGTACATTCTACCTCAAAAAAAAAATGTTCAGGCAGCGTCCATGATATGAAATTCGCGCCAGTACAATTTTGTACTTGTTTATTTAACTCGACTGTTTTGTGATATTTTTTATATAGATTATGGATTTGTTTTGTGTGTGTGTTTATATGAATGTTGAACAACGTCCATGTAGTTGCAATGAAGGATATGGAGATAACGAACAGTATTCAATATCAAAGCCCATAAAACTATACAAAATAGGAGCAGAGCTATAACGGGCCTCCAAAACATCAGAGGTGGGATCAGGCGCCATGGAGGAGTGAGCATCTCCTGCCGACCGGTCACACCCGTCATGTGCTCCTTGTCATGTTCGTGAAATAACGGAAAAATTCGTCGCCAAATCAGTGTATAAATAATGGACTAATAATCAGTATGAAAAACGTCAGTCATTGATAAATTGTATTTGCTGACGAGGTCATTGTATCGACCATAGAACGTACTACATGATGACTCCTCATATTTTTGTATCATAAATTTGTTTGTCAATAATTTACCTCGCTTTAGAAATTGTTCATACGTAGAGTATGCTCTTGCTTATCGAATCAACTGAGATTTATAAACTCCGTATGCAGGTGATGAAGGTATATTGCTGCATAAGTAAGGGAAGTTGACGATGGAAAAGTTTAAGTCATCACGTTTATCATATAGTTTGGTTGTAAGATTACCATTAACATCTTTTTCAAGTAAAATATCCAAGTACACAAATGATGTGTCAGATTCTGTGGTATCTTTTATCTCAAGTTCTCCAGGATATATCGTATCGACACAGAAATGGAAATTACCATCGTTAATTGACAATACGTCGTCGATATATCTAAATGTCGAGTTGAAGGCTTCAGCAAGTGGTTTCTTTTTTCACGCATAAGATTTTGCACAAATTCTGCTTCATATGAATACAAAGATAGGTCTGCTGATAAGGGGGCTCAATTGGTACCTATGGGAATTCCAATAGATTGCAAATTAATGATCTTTTATGTAGTCTATACATGTAAATGTTTCACAAAAATCATGGGGCACACTGATGTACTACTTTCAGGTGCTACAATGCTCAAAATGTCTAAGATTTTACGCAATTACTAGCACAAAACAAAGAAATGCTGATATAGTTTTTTCCATGAATTGAAAAATGCTGACATTTTTAAAAAATATTTATTAATCATTATGATGAACAGAAGCAGAATTTTCTGAGTTTGTGGACATCGATGCAGGCAGATTGCTTGCCATAAGCATTAATTCTACTAATATCACTAATCATTTTATAGGAATGATCAACTTCATCAAACTGCATAGTGGCTTCAAATAATGCATCCCCAGGAACAGTGCTGAATGTCAACTGATAATTCACTTGAGCTTTAGATCGGTCTCCATATTTCACAAACCTATTGATGACGTCATTTTTACTCTCCTGAAACCTTAACACTTTTTCGGACGGAAGTAATTTAACTGCAGTTTTGATTTTTCCCAATTTAAGAAATGCACATTTATTAGACACTTCCACAAGTTGACTGTTTATGTTCTTTATCATATAACTTGCAATCTTTTGTACAATTTCATTGGTCGGAGATAATGTTTGAAATTCTGCGCATGTGCACCAATGAGGAAGTATTCCTGCATCCTCACATCCTCTGTCTTCCGGTATTTCCTTAAATAAACTTATTCCTCTATTTTTAAACCCCTTTCTTAACGAAATAGATTCATTAAAATAGAGAATATCAGACAGAGTCTCGTAAATGTCGAATGGCGTCGTCAACCTGTGGGTATTTGTCCTTAGATTTTCTGCATACGCAGGATATTTTGCCAGAAACCATTGTGGAAAAACAAAGAAGAGGAAAGGCAATCGTTCCTCCATTTTTCCGATGTACGACTCACGAAGTTTGCCAAATCGCATTCCATGATCACTGAATAAAATTAATACTGTGTTGTTCAGCTGTTCGTTTTCTCGTAGTTTCTTCAGAAAATTTAAATACGGAATGTCTGCATATCCAGCACTTTGGAGGAAGTCGTGAGTTAAACCAGTGATAAACGAAAATGCAAAATGTGGTTCGTATTTGTATTTATCCATAAAGTTATAGATGTAGCTGAGGATAATATCCGTTTCTAGCCGGTCTGTGACACAGTTATGGCTGTCATACCACACACTTTTATCTGTTGTCATGGCCAATGAGAAGTGTCGGTTGAAGTAATCCGCTGGCGACCGATGAAAACCAGATTTAAGATAATCAAAGATGGCGATCTCAGGTGCATCCTCTGCATAGAGAGTCCTGTATCCTTTCGAAGCGAATTTTTTCCAAATAAAATCGTATTTGTCAAATGGAATTTTACTCATACTTTCGTTCCATGGTACCTCTTCTAAGAATTTTCCCATCGTCATTGGAACAATATTTACAAACGTATTGTCCGCTACCTTATTATAACCTGTCATTTCAAAAGCACTGAGTTCCTCTATTAAAAATGTGCGCATGCGTTTTAGATATCTTTGTGAGTTAAGCTTTGAGATCGAATCCACACCAATCATTACAACATTAAACGTCTCCTTCACGTACGGACTGTTCTTATGTTTAACAAACGCAAGTGAGCACCTTTCTTCTACGTCCGGTTTCGGTAAAATGAATTGATGAAAATTTGTATAAATTTTTCCGTGATTGCGGTTGTAGCACATGACTCTGATAAATTCATGTTTCATGTCAACTGTACCATTGATTTCGTCACTGATTTCCAGATATGTCAAATAATTGTTGTCATGGTTATCTGGAGGTCTATAAATAGGCTGATATCTACAGTACCCAAATTCTTCACCCCATCTTGAATGGCTGACTGCTGTCCAATTGATTTGAAGTTTGGTTCCATTTTCAAATGTTAGGGATGGCCTCTTGTTACATAAAATCGGATTTTGTTGAGGCTTGATAAATTGCGCTACTGAAGGGTCAAATGGGTCAAGGTTAGGAATTTTACAAGCCGGGGTGTCCACGAGGTAAGGCGTCCTGGCGTGCCACGACCTTGGCATTTCAGAGCTAATGGAGCGTCGGTGGAAGGTTGTGTTGATGAACTCGATGGTGGACAAGACAGCAATGGTGGAGAGAACGGTGACTGCCACCTTAAGGTACAAAACAAAGGAACAACGGGAAAGCATCCTGTAACGAAAGTATTGTCAGAACTTCTTAGCCAGGAATCAATTGAATAAATGTCCAAATTATGGTAATTCAAGGAATGTGCTCGTACTACATTATAAGTATTTCTTTTTATAGGTCGAGTATAGTATAAAATTAGGGGCCTATATGCAGTTTGTAAAAATGGGATGAAAATGTTGCATATACATAAATAAATGTTCAGTCTGTTATACATTAAGAGTTCGGTAGCCTACAAAATGTAATGAAATTTGGATTATTTTTATGAATTATTTATCAATATAGCCTTACCCTCAACTAATTTCAAGATCAAGCTTGCATATTTTATCCATGTCTAACACTGAAAAATAGGGATACGTCTCTGTAAAAAACTTAACTCATGGATATATTATAAAAGGTAAATAAAAACCATCATGAAGGTACAGGGGTATTTAAATTCATGTCCATCATTTTGCAAAGCATTTAATCTACAAAAGAAAAAAGTGAAGCAAGTAATGGATAGATGGGTATTTCATTTAATGCAAGGAACACTATTTTTAATGAAGAGTACTATACATGTATATTTTAAAATCACCTTTGGGGTGTACTTTTTGGAAGCATTTCATGTTTGAAATATATGTTGAGAGAGATAGAGGGGGGGGGGGTAGTAGTAGTAGTTTTTCAAGTGTGATGGGCCTCCCATTTTTTTTTTTTTTTTTTTTGTATCTCGGTATAGTTTTCTTAGTTTTGATTCTTTTCATACGTTCAATGAAGTAATTTAGTAACTTTAATGGCATTGCAAACTTTATTGGAAGAAAAATTAGTAACCTGGGGAAATTCCAGGCACGTAGCATCGTTTTTGAAAGTTGGGGGCAAGCCATAGAATTTTTTTTTACTTTCCTGTAAAAGTTGACAAGCAGAAAAAAAAGAAAAGGAAATTGCCAAAACTCGAAAATCCTATTTGGTGGTGGGGGTGGGGGTAGTGGCCAACTTTTTTTCAAGGCCAACTTCCTTTCATTTCCATTTTTGCATACAATACTGCATTTCATTGATAGCCCTCTACCGTGGTTAGAAGTGGGGGAGGGGGGGGCAACCAACCTTTCAATGGACATTTTCAATAGTAAAGGTATTGTTGGGAAAAAAAGTGGGGGGGGGGGTGCCCCCCCCCCCCCCCCTTTGCTACGTACCTGAATTCATCAGAATTCAAGCAGTTTTTTTAAATTTAATTCTTTAAAAACCCGTAGTGTTACATTTGCAAATGTTGACCAATGACTTACATGTAGAAAGTTGTAAAAAAAAAAAATGGAAGCTTTACCGGTAAAAGTGAGAAGAAAACTAAACTAAATCATTTAATGTACAAAGGAAAGAAGACGGAGGAATTGATGGAGTATTTAAGCTGTGACTCCACCAATATGTCAAACGCCAACATGGTTTTACAGTCGACATTTTTTGTCAATATATAAAGTGAATCTATTTAAAAATATATATTTAGCTGTTTTTGAATTACTGGTTGACCAAAATATTATGTTGTAAATTTTGAATTTACTGGGGGGGATACAAATTTTATACTTGATAATTAAGGGGGCCGACTATAGTTTTATTGAGTAAAAACTACAATAGGGAAACTCATCATTTTAATACCATATATAACTTACATTAACTTCAGAGTACATGCAAAGTTTGGGGGAAATCTACCGTGAAGGTATTTTTGAGGGACCGTCTCAAAATATAGGTATATTTACAATAGGATTATATAGGAAAATGCCAATTTTTAGCACTTTACAGCAAATTATACAAATACTACAATAGACATTTTGTTCAAACTGTAATATTTGATGAGTAATACTATATTATACAATTTATGTAAACATAAAATTCTACCGTCTTGTTACCAGAGGGGGCATCTCAAAATGCAAAAAAATAGCAAAATTTACTAGTTTTATCGAGTATTACAAAATATGACGCACACAATGGATTCACATGAAAACATAATAAAAATATTGGAGATATTCTCACATTTTTATGTTTAAAATTTCAAGAGCGTATGTTATTACTTTTTCTATAATAATATTTTTATTACCCCTTTCTTTAAGAGCTACAGATTATCATAACGTCAAAAACACACTGCAACGACGTCAACCTATACCTATCAATTGAAAATAAGTTAAAAAATCAGTTATATCACATTGTAATTAGATTTTTATACCTTTGTTTTCTTAATTTTGTTTAATTTTAATAATTAAGCGAAAAAAAGTTGCAAGAAAACCGTAAATACGCTTCATTTTACTATGATGCGCGAAATATTGCGCAATGGAAAGTATAGTCGCCCCCCTTAAATGTACATCTGACAAAGATTATTTTGCTTTTTTTTATCTCCACATATCATCTGTTTTGTGAATAAATACTCCATTGTAGACTGCCCCCTGTCCAGATGCGAGTACTAGTATCTAATGTCTCAGAATTCATTCGGAATATCCTGTGTACAGTGGATTAAACTACAGGGGGGCCAATTTATCAGCTTCCTCATGCAGCCAAAGTTATCTTGACATATGTGTGTCCACTATGCACAACAAAAAATCAAAAAAGTCCTCCAAGGACTATTTATAAATAATTGATATATATTGGTTGATATCGGAATAAAATTTGCAAATTTGGTTTAAATTCTAAGATTTTTGTCATGTACCATGCTTACCCTTTTATAGTATTCATTTATTAAATGTGTTGTTCCCATCTTCTCAAGTCATGCAATTTTTGACATCGCAATTGATAATTTTAAAGTTCATAGATGTTTCGCAAGAAAACTATTCAGTGGTACATACCTTTGTCAACTCAAAAACTTGCAAACAAGATCAACATTTTCTTTTGTTTACATGTCAGAAGTTAGCATCATCGATGAAATGGTACCCCAGACTGTTCACGTGTTCATCAACGGATATATGGTCGATATACAAAGGATGGTAAATGTTAAGAACTTAAAAAAGAACACAATAAAACTTACCTTCTAGACGACATTAACTGATTCTGTACTGTAACTTTGAACGTGTGTAACGTTTTGGAAACTGATGATGATATCGAGATCTTGCACTCTCTTGACTGCTTTATCTACCGAGTGTGTTTTCTGTGCTGCGTCTGGCTGACTCAGCGGGGAGCGGATCTCGGATTTTATCTTGTGTGAATATGCTAATGTAACATTGGGTACTTTATAAAAATAGTGTACACACTTTCAAGGATAAACAACTTTTATCTTGGACATTTTTAATCAATACGCATCCTTTATATTACCGTGCGTCGTCGAAAGCTTAGGATTTTCGCTCAAAGAAATGGGGGATTAAAATCTTTTGACGATATAAAAGTGCAACGTGTGCATGTTAATTTCGTTAATAAACATGATAAATTCGGCCTCATATAGATGATATTTTTTCAAGCAAGAGCATGTTTAAATTTCGAGGAAGAAAACTTCTCTTAAGTCCTGTCTCTTATTGAAATTCATTAAATAAGAATTAAACACACATGCATTATTTCTGAAATTTTTATCAAAATGTTTTGTTTTGTGTGGATTAATTGAAATATATTGACAAATTGATTCTACAATTTAGTATATAATTAAAGAATTAAACTCAGGCATGTAGTACAAGTATCAGGATGCCAGGGTCCCTTTCTTTTATGGACATAATTTTTTTCATAGAAAATTTCATTGAAATTCTACCCCCCATTGTTTCAGTACAGTCAAACAAGTGTCCTCTACAAAAATTTGAATTTTTCAATTAAAATTTGTATATGACAATTTAATTGAAAAATTCAAATTTTTGTAGAGGACACAAGGGTAATGTAGTGTTTGATTAAAAAACTGAAATGGAAAAAGAACTGCGAACGATATAGTTCGTTTTCAATGGAAAGTATTGTCTACCCCCTTTTTTCAAGAGCTGGAATTATGGATAATTTACTCTTTACTATTTAGCGTTGGTATTAATTTATATAATGAATCAAATGTTTACAAAATGTAGGCGGGAATCGAGAGTTAGCGTGCGGATTTCTTTGGTAGTGAAAGATGGTATTAACCCCCCCCCCCCTCCCTCAGGAAATGGAATTTTCGAGTTTGGACAACTTTTCTTTTTTCAGTAACTTGAATTGTTTTACCCAAACAATTTTTCCATTTTTATACCTTAAAAAAAAAATCAAATAGTAACAACCCATTGGCAAATTGAAAGCGGAGGGGGGTGCTAAACCAACAACCCCCCCCCCCAATTTCCATTGCCTATAGCAGATCTATCTTTGGAAAAAAAGTGGGGGGCTAAGTCCCCCTAGCCCCCCCCCCCCCTCCCCCATTTCGGCGTCTATGCAACCTTTGTAATCCCTGAGCTCACACTCCTAGATCCGCCTCTGTCACCATTTTCAATCACGAGGAGTTCCGAAGGTTAGTAGTTTACAAGGATAGCCTGGTACCATTTACAAGGATTACGCACGAGGATGACGGATGTAAATATTTACACACACTGCAAAACACGTGTTTGAAGTCACCGGAAGAATCGTTTCATAAGATCGAATTTGGGACATAGATATTTGAATGCATCAATCTGCTTTCATTATATTTGCTTTAATTTTTTTTGTTGTGTAACGGCAATATGTATAAATACTGAAAGTTAAAGCCGAGAGTCAGAGACCATTCAAAAGTTCGTAAGTATGATTTCGTTACAATATTTTAAGATAATCTAACAAATTGAGACTTAAAATAATTCTGTTTAATATATGCAGTGTGCATATCAAATTGATTTGAACAAACTTTCTTTACTCTCACTACACGTTCATCGAAAAAATATAATTTTCTCAAAAAATTGTCATTGAATTACATGTTGAACTGTTCAACAACAAACAGCTTTTAATTAAGATTTCTAACCAAAAATGAAGTACACCTTTGTTACTAGTACTGTATTTGGCATTTTGGCAAGACACCAGAGTGTTTCTTATATAATCCTTATGGTTAATCTTTTGAGTTGCCATTATCACAAGTTGGTGCACATGACATGTTTAAAATTTATTTTTTAAAACATTGATAATGAAAACAATTTAGAATTCTATCTGATCATGCTGATAATACCATTACCAATATAAGTGTAACCGTATGCATGACAAACAAAACACACATTTGACATGTTTGTCGCGGAGGAACATATGTCATCATAATACCTTATAATTACCTACATGTAACTTGTAGCATTAAACCTAGCTGTATCTATTTATATTCAGCAGGTTATTACATCGTGGACCATTTGAAGATCTTGTTAATTTATCTACCTTGCCCTCACTATAAAGATGACCAGCGTTCTGAAAGCCATTGGCTCTGTTGTGACGTCTAAAGGTCTGGACAAACCTGTGTATGAAACCCTCAGCTCAGATAAGGTAATGTGTAAGCTGAGATTCCATGTCAAGTTCATATCTTCACCATGTCAAGGTTTTATGATTTCATTTGTGTAGAGGGACAATAGCTCAACTAATCCGAGATTCATCTGACTCTAACCCCAACTTGTGTAGGGGTAAGAGTCTTACGAATCTCGGATTTAAAAGCATATTTGTATATTTGTGAGCTAAAATTGTATATGTTATATACTTTTGAGCTAATTATAATATAATGAGCTCACTCACAGGACCTCAAACTGAACGAAAATGTTATTTTAAGGTATATGTATTTTTTGTAATTATTAATCTCACTTGATTCACGATTTGGTGTGGGAGCTAGGCTATGAGAATTAAGAAACTGTTCTGTTCTGTTCTGCAACTGTTCTGTTCTTGAAAAGAATAGATAATCATAAATGGTGATCATGATAACCATTAATTGTACTGAAAATGATATAGTACAAGCTTGATAGTCATTACATGTTTCAGAATTTCAGGACTTTTAACCTTTGAAGTTTTAGGGTACAAACTATATGTGTACTGTCATTTCTAGTGTCTTGAGAAGCGTAAATATCGAGCAGCTAAGTGGGTCAGCACCACGGTACAGGGTATGAATCATGAGGAAGCCAGAAGTGTCGGCTTCCAGAGGTTGTTCCAATACATCACAGGAAACAACAAATCAGGTATCAGACGTTTATTGTATGTTATTGTTACTTTAGGGGTATGAATTGAGGCGATACAGTCCGGCAAAGTGGGTCAGTTACACAACAAAACATATGAAGCAGGAGAAAGCGAGAACAGAGGGGTTCTGGAAATTGTTTAATTACATTCAGGGAGAGAACGAGAAAGGTGACATATACACCTGTTGTCTTATTGCTTCTGGAAATGGGGTTATATCTCTGCATGTTTTTTCTTTAAGGCTTAACACACAGATTATAACTTGTATGTTACTAACATTTTGTCCTCTCCAAATATATTTTTAAAATTGATAAGACCCTGGTGAGGTGTATGGGTGTATAAGACTCAGTACAGGCACGTAGCATCGTTTTTGAAAGTGGGGGGCCAACCAGAGAAAATTTTTTTTTACTTACCTGAAAAAGTTGACAAGCAAAAAAAAAAAAAAAAAAAAAAGCAACAGTTTATTGTCACCCGAAGTTGAAAATCCTATTTTGTGTGTGTGTGTGTGTGTGTGGGGGGGGGGGGGGGGTGTTAGTGGCCAACTTTTTCAAAGCCAAATTACTTTCACTTTCAATTTTTTTCTTACAATTCCTTGATAACACTATACTGTGATAAAAAGTGGGGGGCCAACCTTCCTTTCAGAGGACATTTCCTATAGTAAAGGTAATGTTGGCCAAAAAAGTGGTGGGGGGGGGCAGGCCCCCCCGGTTGCTACGTCCCTGCAGTAGTGGGAGGTTCTAAAAAATTGATAAATAGATCTATTCATAAAACTGACATGTCATATTAATTAACATCTTATAATATACAATCATGTTGTTATAATTAACTGAGCACAAAGTAAGAAAATGGGTCTTTTTAAAACATGAATTGTTATTAGTTTTAGACATTTTTACGCTTATCAAAACAGAATGCATGAAACTAACATTTATTGTATGATTATAACATGACTTTATTATAATACTGTATATTAAAAATACTTTTGAATTTTTCAAAAACAATGCTACTTTGCAATTCTAAATTTTTGCTTATTGGGAGGAGGGTTAAAATTTAATAATAAATTGACAATGTATCCCTAAAACGTTGACAATAAAAGAAAATGAAAAAAAGAAATAAAGTTACTATTTCCAAATGTATTAAGATATATATATAAAAAAAAAAAATACTGTAAAATTATATATTTTCGTGGGGTCAAAATTTCGAGGCTTGAGGAAAAATATTGTTTTGTGGGGATTTGATTTCGTGGTTGGATAATGTTTAGTAAGTAATGCATATGAAATTTTACATTTGAATTTTCGTGGTGGTCATCAATTTGTGGATCTCTTAATAACCTCAAAAACAAAGAAAATTAAACCCCAGGAAAATTAGTGATTTCATAGTAATTGAGTGTGAAGATGTAAGGTAGATTTAAATAAAATGTAGAGCTGCTTTCTTTTGTTTTCATTAAATGTTTTAATTTTTACCTTATATTTATCTAATCAATTGAACAATGTATTCAACAGAAATGAAGATTGATATGACAGCACCAGTTTCAACCAAAGTAGAACCAGGCGCCGGTCCCAACTGTGAGAGCACTTTTACTGTGTCTTTTTTCATCCCACCCGAGCACCAAGAAAACCCCCCTCAGCCAAAAAACCCAAATGTATTCATTGAGGAGAGACCTGAATTTGAAGCCTACGTAAAAACGTTTGGAGGATTTGCTAAGGAGGATTCATGGATAAACGAAGCTCAGAAATTGTCAGAAGACTTGAAAGAGAAAACGAACGAGGTTCGTCAGGATTATTGGTTCACGGCTGGTTATAATAGCCCATTTCAACTGTTTGGTAGAACCAATGAAATCTGGTTTGTTAAAAAGTGATTTCGTGACAAAGTGTGAAAATTAGAATAAATGACTTGTGAAGCACAAGTGTATCAGGGTTTAATAATTACCGAAGAATGAGAACAACGAGGAATTTAATGAAATTAGGTAGCATCCAGTTTCATGATTAGATTTGAAATGTGCATTGGAGTAGCATTCCATATACAATGTAGCAGTGCTAAGCACATGTTTGTTTTCCTATTAACAGTGCTTTTGATTGAAATCTCTGTATTTCATGCAACTTTTAAAGTTTTCTTTTTAGAAGAATTCATCTTTTTGATATGTATAAGTACTTATATTCTGTGGAAGGTTGTTATCTGTGATAAATCTTATGTCCATTCTGTAAAAAAATTTTTAAAAATATTGTTTTTTATTTTGCAAAATTTGCAAGAATGTCTGCTTGCGAAAATTTCATTATACACAAAGTCTTTATGCATTGTATTTACAGCAATTATAGCCATGATTCTTATTCATCTTGTGTATGAAGATCCAAAAATTATCAGCAAAAATGTCACTTCATTAAATATCTACAGTATTCATTAGATACAGCTGTTGAATTCTATAATTTCTGTACATTTATATGTAATGCATTGATCAACCCAGCATTAAATATAATTTAAGGAAAAAACAAGTGCCATGATTCATAATTTATTTTTGTAAAATATTATAATATTAAAGAATTCGTAAAACAAGCATTACAATTATCTTGCTATCATATACATAGTCAAATACAGGAACATGCTTCTATAAACAATACATATATTACTTTTAACTGGATTTTAGGAAAGTTCATTTGAAACATATGGAAACACATGATGCAGACAATCATTCACAATTTATATTCAAGTCCAAGATGAAATGTTTGTGAAGGTATGAGGGTTTCCCTCCTGAATTACACATCCCATGGTGTTTTATTTATGCAGCATCCGCAGGAGCACTCTGACCCAGGGTGAACTGTCTTCTGTAACGATTGGCCGCTCTTTTCACATTCTGAAGTTCCGATGCAAGGAATCTCTGGTCGGACTCACAGTGTGCTAGAACAGTCTCTTTCACAATCGTCATGGCGGACTCTGTGGTGCGGTCCTTAATGGCCTCTTTCACCCTGGCAGTTATGTCCCTGAGGTGGGGCAGGTGGGGGTCGGGCAGGTGAAGGTGGTGGTTTCTGCCTGGTTTAAACGAATCCCCCCGCTGAATGATGGAGGCATGACAGTTCAAGGAAGCTGACCTCTTACTGCAAGTCCATATAGTACTTCTCTGGTTGTCTCTCTGTAATTAAGGTTTATTGTTTTTAATATTGTCATTAATTCACTGGGGCATAGATTGAAGATCCATAGAGAGAGAAACTGAAATCTTTTATTATGGTGTTTTTTAAAACTTTTTTTCCCAGAAAATGTTTTTATCATTATCACATCTGTTTTAAAAAAACATCTTTTATAGGCCTATTTGTAATCAGCGATAAACTTTCGGTTTTTACATGTATAATGTGTACCTTGACTGTGTAGGCGTAGCCATCCGAGGACACCAGAAGACGCCCACCTCTCTTACTGCCCTTCTCGAGGACTCTGAAGGTCACTGGGGAATCCTCCAAAACAGCACCCAGTGGAGGGATGTCGTCTTCCTCACACCTAAAAGAAGACATTAAATAATGATAATGGTATTGGAACCCCCTCTCCCCCACTTCCAGAATCAAGTGCGAGTATCCCGGTCGTGTTCTAATAATTTCAAATTTATTAGGTTAATTTCACCTTTGGCAGTTTAGGAAATTCAATCTTCATCCTATTCCCTTTTCTGTAAAATGAATGCACGTACCTTTCATCATGGAATACAGGAACGCTCTTCTGGATGCCGTCTCTGACGTCAAAGGAATCGTCGAGCATGGCATGGTCACTGTTAACCTCTCTGTTGTGGGAGGGATCTGATAACACAGGGAGAGGCCTGGATAGCTTGTCAGCCTGTTGCAAATAAAATTGAATAGTTAATATAAAAATAAGAAATTAAGGATTTTTTGCTCTTTATTGTCAAGTGGCACAATTAATACATGTGTATTAAATGGATGAATAAATGCACTGAAATTCTACGTATCAAAACCTAAACTCGTCAGCTTTTTGGAAAAGTTCACGCAAAACCTCTTACTTCAAAACTATTTATCAAAATTTAATTTTTTTAACATATTTAATTTCAACAATGTTAATGTTTTAACATTCAACGAAAAAACTGCTCAAAAAGATACAAAGAAGCTAGATTTATGAGCGACTATTTCTTGTTGTGGAAGGATATTTAGCAGATAATTCTGTAAATCTGCACATATATTAAATTTAGAATCTTGGAACTTTAGCCTCACATACTTTTACTTTGAGAATATTTTCCATTATGATATTTGCTAGGAATATTTAATATGAGTCTTAATTTATATTTTTAGAACAAGTTTTACACCCTCCTTCAAATAACTTTGGCAAAAAATGAAGATATGTCAAATAAGTCAATATAAAATTTACACCAATTTTTTCCGGAAAATCACTTATTTTGACCAATATTTCAAAATCAACATCACTGACCCCAATTTTTTCTTTCATTATTATAAAGTACTCGATACTTGTGACTGATCAGCACTTAAGTTGCAAAAAGCTTGATTTAAGAAAATGTTTTATTGCCAATTTAGTTTTTTAATACCCCAAAATATGTTACTTTTTAGTGCAAAAAGGTCACACAATAATTTACGTGCATTAATTTGTAAGATTTTTTCAATTTATAAATATTATTCAAAATATTTTACGTAAAGGAAGTTGATATTTTTTGCCATGGTTACATCTGATAAACTATAATAAAGGTTTAAGTAATTAACCAAAGAGTTAAAATTTAAGTGCAAAAAGGTCAACTTCGTTGTACCGTAGATCAGTAAGATGAACACTGACCCCCTATTTTCTCTGCGATTTTGAGTCACTCTATATGAGCACTTATCCAAAATATACTTCTCAATAAATCCTTGATTTAACCAATTTCACGAGTGACATACCTTAAATTTCAAATGTATTGCAGGATATTAATTTTATAAAGACATCTATGAAAGATTGCTCTTTTATATCAATTTACCTGAAGTGCTGGATTCTCTCCAATCTTGATTTTCCTTCTGTAACGATTGGCCGCTCTTCTCACGTTCTCCAGGTCCGATGCAAGGAATCTCTGGTCGGACTCACAGTGTGCTTCAACAGTCTCCTTCACAATGACCATGGCGGACTCCGTGGTGCGGTCCTTAATGGCCTCCTTCACCCTAGCAGTTATCTCCCTGAGGTTGGGGTGGGGGTCGGGCATATGAATGTGGTGGCGAACTCCTTGCTTAAAATGACCCCCTCTCTGAGTGACAGAAGAGTGGCACGTGAAATTGGTTGACCGCTTGCTACATCTCCATAAAGTAGATCTTTGGTTCTCCCTCTACAAAGAAAAATTCTGTCATTCTTGTGTGCAAACAGATAATATTTTTCAACAATAAAATTTACGAACACAGATGAATTATTGCTATTTGAGGGCTTTGAGAGGCATCTTGTGAATGTGAAGAAGTTACGCATGATACAGAGATTTTTATATTAATAATTATTTTCAAATAAATAATTAAAATTGATTATAAATTTAAACAATAAATACACCATCATTGTTTTTTGTGTGTTAAAACGCGAAATTACGATGCCATTAAAATATAGTTTAAGAGTTATCACCCTTTTTCAAAAACTTAAAGAAAGACTTAAAAAGTGGTTTCCCCTTCCATATAACCTTAACTTATTTTAATTAACATGCGAATCGATCATAGGAATATCTTAACAAATACAATTTTTCCCAAGTCGGCAAGATAGTGTATGTCGGTGATTATTTATCTGGTGTGTCACTATAATATACCTTGACAGTGTAGGAGTAGCCATCACTGGATACTAACAATCTTCCTCCTCGTTTGCTGCCCTTCTCCAGAACTTTAAAGGTCACTGGCAAATCTGCAGATAGTTGACAGTCCTCTGTAGACCCATTCTCTTCGCTCCTATTAAAATAGACAATATAGAATAAAAGTAAATTAAGGTAAAAATGGAAACATTTATGTATACTTTCTGTTTTTAAGGATGCCACTTTTATGTTTTTTTTTTTTTTTTTTTTTTTATTATTTTTTTTCTTTATACAAATTCACTAATTTAGTAAACTTTAAATCTATATACATGTACATGAATCACTTGAATAAAGTATATTATTTCCTATCTAGCTTGTAACACGAGCTGTGATTGGTTACAAAGTCGGGTGTAAATATCCGTGCACCCGACTTGAGCCGGGTGTAAATAAAACGTGACGTCACAATGCATACATTCTCAGTACGTAGTTATCTAATCGATAGATTGAGACACACGCTGATGTTTACAAAGCATTTTTATTGGTACAAAAGAAATAAATTCGTTATCCAGGTTCAATCAAGGGTGTACGGGGATTTACCCCGGGTTTTATTCCATACACCCTTCGGCCTGAACCTGGATAACTAATATTTTGTGAAGGGCTTAACGTATTTACATCCTCCTATGATGTCCTAGGTTTTTTTGCAAAGACTGCAAGTTATTGATCTAAATTCATACCCAATAGAACAATAATTATATTTCAAAAGAATGTTTTTCAATGGGTGTAATGATAAATATTGTTAACGATATTAAAGAATTTTGAAAATTTAGATATTCTTTATTTGATCAGGTATTCCTATTCTTTAAAGTATGTTAACAATGGCAATAACTCCCTCTCAGCTATCTTCATTCAGGTATATTTTTTGTTGAACTTCTAACATATAATAGTTTCCCTGATATTCACAATTCAAAAGTATTTGATAAGTAGCAAATTTTTCGGAGCATTTGAAACAATTTTTACATAATTTATAATACTGTTTACAAAAATTGTACAATAATTATTACATGTATCATGATTTTTTTATGTTGTCATATACTTCTGTTTATTTATGTCTCCCATATTAAATACCTGGTAATATGGCAACATTTACATTTTTTGCAATAATTGGCAAATTAAAACTATATCGAAAATGAAAATAACTGCAGATTTTGTACTTTGAACCATTTTTTAAATCATAAGGGTGGAAAGACCTTGATGAGAATTGACATACATGCAGAGTTTCAGAAAATCCGGTACAGAGTCCTTCTCTGGAAAGTCCCTAATATCGAATGCTGCGTTAAGTATGTTGACAGTATCTTTGCTGTGATGTTTGTTCGTAAACCAAGAGCAACGTTCCATTCTTTTTTCTCGTAGGCCGTAAATCTGCAAAAGAGACCAACAATTAATTCAAAGGATGATAACATTTCAAAGAGCAAAGACAGCGCTTTGAAAGCATTTGACAGGAATCAAGGTTCACCCATTATGTTAAAAGTTTCATTGAACTTCAACATGAAATTTTCGCATTCTTGATATGTTTTCGTACATTTTGTTTTTATTTTGCAAACAAGGAAATTTAAAAGGAATAACAAGGAAATTTGGCTGTAAGATTTTGTACATAATAGTACATCGTGACTCTTGAAATGAAAAACAAACAAGAATTAACCCCCCCCCCCCCCCCCCGCTTTCAGGGTCTCTGTGTGAGATGTCATTAGGTACGCCATATTGTGTCAAATATTGACGACCTATATGTCAATCAAAAGTTATAAACAATGTTTTTTTTTAATCTAGGTCAAACATGAGGGTCAAAGGGTTCAGAAATCATAGCATGCTAGGAAATATCTTGTCCAAGGTACTAGTAATACATATGTCAAGTATGAAAGCCCTATCATTTCTTTATCCAAAGTTTTAAAGGAACATTTTTGAAGTCATGTCAAGTCTACTAGGTCAAACGTTATGGTCAATGTCACGGGGTCAAAAAGCATAGTATATGAAGAAAGGTCTTGTCACAGGTAATATACATGTGAAATTTGAAAGCACAATCTCTTCTAATTCAAAAATCTTTTCATCCAAAAGTTTAACCAAAGTTTTTGAAAAAGCAGGTCAAACTTCAAAGTCACGGGGTCAAAAAACAAAGTGTATTTAAAAAGGGCTTGTCACAGGTAACACACAGGTTAAATACTTAAGCCCTAGGCCTATCTCTTCTAATTCAAAAGTTTTGGTCAATTTAAAGTAACGTTGTTTTTAGAACTAACTCCAAGTCAAAATTCCTAGTGCTTTTAGAAAGGTCACAGGTAATACACATAAGTAATTTGAAAGCCATATCTCTTCTCATTCAAAAGTTATGATTTTTTGTGACAAACCAGCGACCAAATGAAACATTAGCTGCAGAACTGTAGCGTTATGGTTTTATATATTAGTCTTCGACCATAACGCTACAGATCCCGTAATGCAAAAAATGTGCAATTTACGGCGCAAGATTTTTTGCGCACTGTTTGGAAGAATTTCCCCTCTTCCCAACATTGTTAAATTATTTACCTTTCCCTCCATAATTCTAGAAACATTTTTGAATACATCTGAATATTTTATCCACTTCCCAACCCTTTATAGTTGTCTCTACAAGCGATAAACTTGCTTGAATTAAAATTTTCTGCAATCCCTCAGACTATTCAACTCAAGCCAGTTTATCGCCTGTAGAGACGACTATAAAGGGTATAGAGGTAGATAAAATATACAAATTGGTTTAAGAATGAAATTAAGGGGTGAAAGGTAGATGATTTACCAAAGTTGGAAAGGGAAGAAATTTTCCCAAATAGTGGGCAAAAAATCTTGTGCCGTAAATTGTACATTTTTGCATTACTGGATCTGTAACGTTATGGTCTAAGACACTTCACATCATGACAAAACACTTCACATCAAGGAAAATGCACATTTAATGACAAAAACACTACATCAAGACAAAAACAGTTCTCACATCATGATAAAAACACGTCACATCATGACAAAAACTCTTCATATCATGACAAAAACTCTTTACATCATGGAAAATGCACATATAATGACAAAACACTGCGAAACACTTTTGCGGAACTGTTTCAGTGCACACTGAGTATAAAACGGGGTTATGAAAGAAAGAGAATTCCTCTTTTAGATGAGCTTTCAGTACGTCTTATCAACGTTTGTTATACCGATTTACACAAGGAGCTGTGATAAAACCAATACAAGATGAAAGACAACATATACAGATCAAAGTAAATTTCGTTAGGTATGCACAAGGGTGCCTTGTGGCAACGCACTTTGAAAAGAAGCAAAACGCCAAAGTTAGATTTTTAGAATTTAAACCACGATCTTCTAAATTATAGTTGTTATAAAATATAGTTGTTATATTGAACATTGTCAGAAGTCCTTTCAGCTATAACCATACGATGAAGTTTTAAAAGCAAGAAGTAATTTTCAAATTATTTGATCACCTCCAACTTAGAAATTCAAATATGTATGGGGATTTTCAAATAATGCAATTTTAGAAAGGATTCACCTTAAATTTTGTAAATACTACATTTATAAGTATATTTAGAAATTCTTGGAACTAGCATTACATTTATGTAATATGAGAGCACTATCTCTTCTTATTCAAAAGATATGAAGTTTTTTAGAGGCAACAACAAATGACAGATGGCATGACCTAAATTTCCCCTCGCCATCGTAAAATCGGAGGACAAAAGCAAATTCAAAGAACTGTGGTCCCCCGTTTTAATTCAAAAGGTTGAGATGCATTTTTATAGCAAAAAAATGAACACCTTATCCATGATGTCATTAGAAGTTATTCAGAAGTTGATGAACTAGGTCAATTGTGAATTAAGGGGTCATATTTTCAAGGTATTACACATGTCAAATATAGGATCCCTTTCTCTTTTTATATGTTATATTTAGAAAAATTAACATTTCATGGAAAAAATTGTCAAACTTCAAGGTCAAAAAATCAAAAATCATAAAGTTTAGAAAGATCTTGTCATAGACATTACACAGGTTTAATATAAAAGCCTCTCTTCTCATTGAAAAGTCATGACCAAGGTTAATATTTTTAAAAAGTAGTTAAAACTATAGCCGTTTTGATATATTTTGAAAACAAAATTTATTCAAAAATTTTGAGATATCTTATATATTTAGAGAAGTATCTCTTACCGGGGGGGGGGGGGGGGGGAAAATAAGATGTCTCTCAACTTAAAGATATTTACAATATAAAAAGATATCTAACAAAAAGATTCTCTATTTTTTAAAAGAGATATCTCTTTCACGCAGAGAAATATCACAACTTAAAATATCTCTTATAGAAAGATATCTCTCAGTTAATACAGATTATATTTAAAAGATATCTTTTTCGAAAGGATATATTTTTGTGACGGACGGACTTAACAACAAATGATATATTTTTAACTAAATGTCCCCTCGCTTTGGTAAAGTCGGAGGAAGAGATAGCAAATTCAAAGAACTGTTATCTCTCTAAGTTTTCCGTGTCATTTGAAGTGTTTTGTCATTTTTATAGCATATTTGTCAAATATCAAAGTGAAAACCTTATTATATGTCATTCAGAAGTTATGTGAAGTTGATTATTTTTTAAATTAATTTGTTGTGATGTGTAAGTGTTTTTGTCAAAATCATAGCATGCTCTTGATCCCAGGTATTACAAATGTCAATTATGTCCCTTTCTCTTCTGAAAAGTTTTAAAGAAAAATTAACATTTCTGAAAAATGTGTCCAACTGCAAGGTCATTAAAAATCAAAAATCATAATGTTAAAAGTTCTTGTCATGACATTACACAGGTTTAATAAAAAACACCTCTCTTCTCATTGAAAAGTCATGACCATGATGTAAATGTTTTTAAAAAGTATGTGAAGTGTTTTGCTATTTTGTGGAAAACAAAATTTATTCATAATATGAAGATATTTCTTCATTTTAGAGATTTTTGTACTGATGTGAAATGTTTTTGTCATGATGTGGAGTGTTTATGTCATGATGGGAAGTGTTTTTGTCATGATGTGTGAATTTTCCATGATGTGAGAAGTGTTTTTGTCATGATGGGAAGTGTTTTGTCATGATGTGAAGTGTTTTTGTCATTATATGTGCATTTTCCATGATGTGAAGTGTTTTGTCATGATGTGAAGTGTTTTTGTCATGATGTGAAGTGTTTTTGTCATGATGTGAAGTGTTGTGTCATGATGTGAACTGTTTTTGTCATGATGTGAAGTGTTTTATCATTAAAGTGTTTTGTCATGATGTGAAAAGTGTTTTGTTATGATGTGAAGTGTTTTTGTCATGATATGAGAAGTGTTTTCCATGATGTGAGAAGAGATTTTGTCCTGATGTTAAGTGTTTTTGTCATTATATGTGCATTTTCCATGATGTGAGAAGTGTTTTTGTCATGATGTGTAGTGTTTTGTCATTATATGTGCATTTGTCATGATGTGAGAAGTGTTTTGTCATGATGTGAGAAGTGCTTTTGTCATTAAATGTGCATTTGTCATTATATGTGCATTTGTCATGATGTGAAGTGTTTTTGTCTTGATGTGAAGTGTTTTGTCATGATGTGAAGTTTTTGTCATGATGTGAAGTGTTTTGTCATTATGTGTTACGCATTTTTCATAAGATCATGTACTTTAAATATAGTCATAACCTCGTATTTAAAGTCTATACATGTACGAGGGTTGTCCCGTAAAATCGTGGACAAGTTGTAAAGTGTGAAAAATAAACATCACTGCGTTCTGAAAATTTCACTATTATTTAGTACATATTTTAGTAATATACACAGCAAATTTCAGATAAATATATGCATAAATAAACAAATTATAAGATTTTATGCCATGTATTGTATCACCTTACGGCGCATGGATTTTAACGTCAAAGTGTCTAAAACAGCGTCACGTTTTATCTTTGCTGAAAATGAAGTTGGATGGGTCCGACTTAAATTTAGGAATTTCATTGATACACATTCTTTAGTCTCCATAAATAGCCGAAGAACCCATGCGATCTTCTGAAGATTTATTAGTAAGTTACGGACAATTTTCTAATCATCATTCAACTAATAGAAAATATCATATCGGCGGTCTACTGTGACAGCGTCTTTTGCTGTTACATTAGCAGTTTGTCCGTATGTTTTGTACTCCCTAGGGACTCGATCAAAAAAAAATTCGCTAAGGAAACTCCTATTTCATTTGTATACTTAAGATATGGTGATATTTTAATAATCTTTTATCTTCTATGGTAATTTCAAGTCTCTAAAGGTGTCATTACAACATCGAAATAAAACTGAACTGTTCTCCGGTGCGCCGTAACGTCATAAAACGTCGCCATTTTTCGTGTGTTGTGTTTACCACTTTCCCATTTCGAATGCTCGAGAAACTGCCAAAAATTAAGCAAATGCCTAAAAATTTTTACACAGACTACAAAATTGATTGTGGAATTGAATTAGGATAATTTCAATCCAAATCTTATGTATTTAAAACTTTTATTTTGAATTCAGACCTGTGTATTCTTTAATAAAACCTTGGTTTTTTGACCGTGCGCCGTAGGGAAATACTTCGTGCACATTCAAGCATAATAAAATCTTTATTTTTGCCTATATTTTATCAAAAAAATTATCATGCACTTAAATATGATAAATAAACATTTACTGAAATTTTCAGCTTAGTGCGCCCATTACTTTTCGAGAAAAACGCTTTGTCCACGATTTTACGGGACAACCCTCGTATATGTGGTGCAAACATTTTTTTCGCGATGTGCAAGTTTTGTCTTGTTGATAACGTTGATGATATTTTTTTTTTCCTTTCTACATATACTAGTATACAAAAATAGATGACTCAAAAATAAATCGGATATGGATTTAGTTTTTGAAATATAGTCATTTTATACTTAATTTTCATTCAGATAAATTCTGTATACATTCTACATATATTTTGTTTTTATGTTTCTTGAATTTCACTCATGTAGAGTGGAATATGACCCAATTCGTAGTTTCTGCCTAAATTACTAAATTACAGAGTTCCGTCCTACTCAGAAAGTTCCGAGATTTCTTTTTTGAGTAGGACGGAACTTTTTGGACAAGTTTAAGTGGGAAAAACTTGTAAGAAAACTTCTTCAAAGATGAAACCTGTGTTAGGGGTGGGTTGGGTTTCTTGTGCAATATTCAGAGAAAGGCGGGAAAAAACAGTCAAAAAGGGGAATGCTAGCCCTGACAAAAACACAACGTAATGGCACGCGATCTAATGAAATATGCATTTAAATATAATAACTACGTGTAAACAACACAACCTATACATGTAATGACTAAATAACACAACTTATAATGACTAAATAACACATCTTATAATGACAAAATAACACAACTTATAATGACTAAATAATACAACTTATAATGACTAAATAACACATCTTATAATGACTAAATAACACATCTTATAATGACTAAATAACACAACTTATAATGACTAAATAACACAACTTATAATGACTAAATAGCACATCTTATAATGACTAAATAACACATCTTATAATGACTAAATAACACATCTTATAATGACTATATAACACAACTTATAATGACTAAATAACACAACTTATAATGACTAAATAATACATCTTATAATGACTTTATAACACAACTCATAATGACTAAATAACACATTTCATAATGACTAAATAACACAACTCATAATGACTAAATAACACATCTTATAATGACTAAATAACACATCTTATAATGACTAAATAACACATCTTATAATGACTAAAGAACACATCTTATAATGACTAAATAACACATCTTATAATGACTAAATAACACAACTTATAATGAATAAACAACACAACTTATAATGACTAAATAGCACATCTTATAATGACTAAATAACACATCTTATAATGACTAAATAACACATCTTATAATGACTATATAACACAACTTATAATGACTAAATAACACAACTTATAATGACTAAATAACACAACTAATAATGACTAAATACCACATCTAATAATGACTAAATAACACATCTTATAATGACTATATAACACAACTTATAATGACTATATAACACAACTTATAATGACTAAATAACACAACTTATAATGACTAAACAACACAACTTATAATGACTAAATAATACATCTTATAATGACTATATAACACATCTTATAATGACTATATAACACATCTTATAATGACTATATAACACATCTTATAATGACTAAATAACACATCTCATAATGACTAAATAACACAACTCATAATGACTAAATAACACATCTTATAATGACTAAATAACACAACATAAAATATCAGAAACGTTTTATTACAATTTTTCACCTTTGTGTTTGTCGATCTATTAGACTACACTTAACAAAACTTCTAAGTGTTCACTTTAATAAATGTATTTATTTAAAAACTACTTTGTAGAATGATGTGATATTTTCAAATTATTACAACAAATGAGTCTTCTCAACAATTGTTGAAAGAAAATTAATGATCACTTATGAAAACCAATGTTCCGTGACGAAGCTTAAAAATAATAAATCTGTACTTTGCGGCACGTGTTTTGTATAATTAGTATCTTTTTGTGATCATTATCAGATTTTAAAAACTGGTTTCACTAAAAAACACAAAACATTGGCAAAATGACCATTGAGATAGAAGGGAGAGCCGTTGGAATGTTTATATCTGGATCATCCTTGCACCGCGTTTTACTCGCTTTTATTTTAGTGCTTAATTGTACTTGATATTACTTTTAAAAATTAACAACCAGTATCAAAACCCATTTAAACACATTTTTCTATAGCCTGTGTGTCATTTTTCATCACCAATTTATCACAATTTGAAGGTTTTTGACAAATTTTAACCAAACCGGAAGTGACCTTGATTTTCGTCCGAGGCCAAAATTTCGCGTCACACCATGTTAAAAGAGTGTTAAATTATCCTGAAACAATCTTAGAAACATGAAAACAAACAATTTCAATCGTACGAAAATGATAAGAAATCGGTGATCGTGACAGTCTAATATCAGATCAAACAGTCTGAATTATCCTTAAAGAGGTGCACTTACGTGCTAAACTCCCTAGGATATTGACCAAAAGGCATTTGTGTGATGCTACACTCTCAAATTCCCGGATCTGAATCCAATTTAACACATTTGGGATTTTATAAGAAATGTGTCCCCCCCCCTTTTCCACACAATTTCAACAGTTTGGAAAGATCTAGACAATAGGTCTGGCAGCAGATGGGCCAATCTCCTATTAAGGGGTACATGGTATTCAACTGTTATTACAGTCTTGTAGTATTTAGAGCGAGTGGTGATCTACTCCATAGAGATTTTTTATGTGAATTATCATTTTGAGGGTACTTCCTTTCCTTGACACTTTGCTTAAAATTCTGACGAGATACTTACATAAAATTTACGCAACATCCAACTCAAATAAGCATCATTAATCAGGAATTAAAGAAATTATTTATTGTTTGCATTTGTTCTTTAAAACTTCAAAAATGTTAGGTGAACACTTAGAAGTTTGGTTCAGTGTATAGGCACTATTATTATTATTATTCGAAAAGATACATGTAACTGAAGAGTTGTTTCAGAATAGGAACTCATGTACAAAGCGGCGGTTACACAAGAACTCCACATAATTTATAAAGTGTATATGGATATTAGAGTAAATTTCGAAACACTTATATTATAAAAACACTGTGAATATGTTTATATATGGAAAAGATGTAGTGTTAAATGCTATTGCAACATTTCTTTTTAGCTTTCAAAGAGATGGAAAAATTCATAGAAAATCTAATAAGACAATTGATAAGCATAATTCAATGTTCCCACATTGTATATGTTTATAGATATGTGAGCCTGATCTGTGATTGTAAACCTACATGCATAATCATGATAATATATGATTGTACTTTAGGGCGGTGACCTGGATATCATGGCTATACTCAGTAGATATCTTGAATTGGAAAATTTGAACTGGAATTGAATTGGAACTTTGAAGCATATACATAATTATGTATATATCCATAAGTGTATCCCCATATTGTGCTGTTTCTTTTCAGAAAATAGAGTCAATGTCTTTCGCTTGAGGACAAATGATTATAACTTGACGCATTTTTGAAAGATATTTAAGTAGATTATTGATTTCTATTTTGTGGACCAATGGATTCTATTTTGTCTCCTAATGCTAAATTACTTTTGAAACATAGAAACATTGAATAGATATTTTTCATCAATTTCAAATATAGAAAATAGAAATTGCACACTCCCAAACTTGTACTATTTATGTAACGAAAATATTTCTGATATTCAAATACAAATTCAAGAGGTTCTTGATATTATTTCGATTTTGCATGTTAATAAGGCTACTGGTCCAGACAACATAAGTCATCGAATGTTAAAGTGTACTAAATTTACAATATCAAAACCCTTATGCATGCTTTTTAATAAATCAATTTCAGAAAAAAAAACATTTCCAAGCAACTGGAAAACAGCGCATGTACTGCCTCTATTTAAGAATCGCGATCCATCTTTAGCTAGTAATTACAGACCAGTTTCTCTTCTGAGTTTTATTAGTAAAATTATGGAAAGAATCATTTTTAAACATGTTTACAACTTTTTCCACGAAAACAAATTATTTTACAAATACCAGGCGAGTTTTTTGCCTGGTCATTCTACTGTTTTCCAGTTATTGGAAACATATCATAACATTGTGAATAGTATTGAGGATGGAAAAATGTGTTGTATGATTTTCTTTGACTTATCGAAAGCTTTTGATGTGTGGCATGAAGAAGCGTTAATTTTTAAACTTCAGTCATATGGTATCAGTAGAAATCTTTTACAATGGTTTACAAGTTATCTATGTGACAAATCTCAAAGGGTAATGATTAAAGTTACTAAGCTTTCGTCAATTTTACATACCAATGCTGGAGTGCCTCAAGGGTCAGTGTTAGGACCACTTTTATTTCTTATTTACATTAATGATGTAGCAACCAATATGTTATCAATATGTAGATTGTTCGCTGACGACAACTCATTACAACATTCTGATTTGTATATTAGAAACATTGAAATTGTCTTGAATCATGATCTGAAAATACTGAGTGATTGGTCAGATAAATTGTTATTGAAATTTAATTCGTCTAAAACAAAAGTTGTATTTTTTACAAAGAAATATGTGGAAGAATATCCCAAATTATATTTTCAAGGGAGTCAACTGGATTATGTCACAACATCGTCATCTTGGTTTGCTTTTTTCTAAAGATTTGGGCTGGTCTGAACATATCAATAATATTGTAAGCAATGCATGTAAAAATTAGGCCTCTTAAAGAAACTTAAATTTACCCTTGGCAGGAAAAATTTAGCTAATTTTGTATATCACATTTATTATATTAACCCTTGAATATGCGTCCGTCGTATGGGATGGTTGTATCATATCTGATATGGATAGGTTAGAAAAGGTTCAGTTAAGTGCCGCAAGAATAGTCACAGGTTTACCAATTTTAGCATCAAACGAATCTCTCTACTGAACCTCTAGACAAACGTCGGCATACTGCTAAGCTTATAACAATGTACAAAATTCACAATAATCAAGTACCTGAGTACTTAAGCAGTATCATTCCCCCTAAAATAAAAAAAATGTTTCTTTGCACAATACTCGGAACAGTGAAGATTACAAGATACCAATCAGTAGATTAGAACTTTACAAAAAATCTTTTGTACCCGAGACTATTCGAAAATGGAACTCACTGAAATTAGAAGTCAGAGAAGCAACGTCTATTAATAATACTTTTAAAAAGAACATCACCGATATAATAACCAAACCCCAAAAATATTTTTCGTTTGGTAAGCGTATTATCAATATTATACACACTAACTTAAGACACAACTGTCTGCTAAATTATGATCTTTACAGAAGGAACATTATTGAATCTCCTAAATGTATTTGTGGTCAGAGTGAGGATGTATATTATCATTTTTTCTTTGTTTGTAAAAGATATGTAAGAGCAAGAAATAATCTTTTTGACAAACTTTCTAAACTAGACGAATCAATTCTAATAGACACACATCTGTTGTTATCGGGTACTGACACTCTATCTTCTGATATGAACTGTCTTATATTTTCAGCAGTTCATAAATTTAAGCATTGAATTCATATTTTTGGATGTCTTCGGTCCTATAACACATCTGGCCGTGCCGTCAAATTGAATACCGCGCGTTAGCGCGGTATGGTAATTTGTCGGCACGGCCAGGTGTGTTATAGGACCGAAGACATCCCAAAATATGAATTCAATGCTTATATTTACATTCTCTAATTTTCCTTTATCATAATTGTTTATTTCGTTCATGTTTAATGTGAATTTAGCGCCCTTCGGTATTGGTTTGCTTAATACACGTAATAGCCGTTCGTGACGTTGGAATGCCGTTTGTGATGTTGGAAAGTTAAATAACGCAAATAAATATTGCGAGGAAAAAAATGACAAATTAATTTTTAATGCACATTTGTTGTTTTTTTTAAAAAATGAAATTGTGTCAAAACAATATACATTTTGGTGTTCCTAAATATTGAAAAGCATGTACACGGCCAGGAACACGTTAAGTTCCAAGACAGTACCGTTGTCAGAAACATTTAAAGTTAAGCACTAAAAATGGCTCGTTGTCATGAAAATACAGGTAAGGTTATGACAAAAACTGTCCGGTGTCATTACTTTAGAAGACAGGTCGTGAGCAGTTTTTCATTTTTTAAGTGAAATATTTTCAACCAATGTCTGAAATTGCAATGGGGAACAGGACTGACACCCCTATTGGTGTTGTGTGAATTTCAGCTGTTAAAATGAAGTAATAAAAGAGGAGTTTGCGTTGGTGATATAAACTCTGGTGAAATCAAACGTGGATTTCATTCATTTTCATTCTATGATGTTATATTTCTTGTAAATAGAATATCATATATATACCAATTGATGCAGTCAGTATCAAGACATGTTATAAGCATTTACGGGAAAAAATAAAACAAATTAAAACTGAAATATTTGATTTATTATAATTTTTGTCCGTTGTCATGACAAGATACGAAAATTCAGTCCGTTGTCATCGGTCCGTTGTCGCTACTTTACTGTACGTATACACTATGAAGGAGGTCGATTTTAGTTTTTTTAAATGCTTTGATAAATTTCAAACATGCCTTCAATAAATGGGTGAACTAATTAGTCATAAGAAGCTAAACGTATGCTATTTTCTATATTTCATATAATGTTCAGCTTTTGTTTGTCATACATGTGGGTTTTATCCTTTTTCCTTAGAAAACTAATTACAAAGTGAAGGAAGAAAAATATGCTCGCTAACTCTTGATTCCTGCCTACATTTTGCACTCATTTTGTTTAATATTAATGGCAATTTGGCCATAAAATCGTTTTTAATACAAAGAACAGTTATTAAGTGGTAATTGATGAATTGTTTTGATACCAGCTCTAAATTTAGTGAATTATCCCTATTTCAAGCTCATAAAAAGGGGGACCGGGGTAGACGATATTCTCCATTGAAAGATCACCATATTTTGAAATAGTCTTGGATATGATTAAATGTACCTAGTATATTTTCCTATCGGCAAAGAAATTATCAAAATAAATGTATTAATAAAATGTAATGTTTCAGTTGTAAATCGCTTCGAAATTGGTGAAAAATAAGCATTTTAAAAATATCAGCCAGACAGTGCAGTAAAAAATAACCAAACACAGATTATGCAGTTTTGTCGATTATTTCATTCACTTGAATGGCATAAAGTAAATTTATAACAAACCATTAAGGGGGCTCACCTGATATTAAACAAAACAAGATAAAACATGAACATAGGTGCATGAAAGGTACAAGTGTGATCCCCCTGAGACTGACTAGAAATTTACATGCAGTGAAAATATCAGTTTACATGTAAATATGCATAAAATATAACATAAATGAGTTAATCCTTGGAGGCGTCCAAACAATTGCACCAATTCCAGATGACAAGTTACTACTATAAGAAAAATACAAATTTTGACCAGAATGCAAAATAATACAAAAATGAACCCATAAAAAGGATGGGTGGCGGGTTTTTTCCATCGCACTAACAGGGTAACAGAAATGGCGCAAAAAAAAAACAAAGTCTTTTTTTCGATTAATAAAATTTGTAACCATGTTAACTATCCGACGGTTTAAGATTTAATAGATTTCTCATAGCGGCATAAATTGAATTATTTGTGATAATTTTTTTTTTGTTTTTTGTCTATAAACATGTCTATGATAATATTGTTTTTGTCGTTTTTTGTCTATAAAGTATACAAATCCCCCCCCCTTGAAGCACAAAAAGCTTTGTTTTTTTGTTGAAAAAAAATAGTCCATATCACCTGTAAAATGAATTTTTGTTTCAAGGGGGGGGGGGGTGTATTTTCCGTTTTTGTGAAAAACAAAAATTTTACCAAATTTTTAAAGTTATCTCTCTTTGTTTTCCCAAATAAGTAATGTTTTAAGAAAATTTATATAATAATCTATAAAAATAATACTAAAATTTTTTTTCGAATATGTTAACTTTATATAATTATAACTTGTCGGTAGGCGGAAAAACAATATGTATTCAAATATTATATTATCTGTTATTACATATACTATATTATTTTTATCATTGAGGAAATATTCAAAGATTTTATGCAAACGTTAATTTAAGAGCTTATATCTCAAAGTAAAAGATTCCAGTCATTGGTTCAGATTTCTCTTCATTTTGAATAAATTTCCTTGCTTATTCAAAAAATTCTTTTAGGATTGAACATCCTCTGTCTACCGTTTACACCTACTGTGTGCTCCTTGTCTTGATCGGGAAATGTACCAGGAAAAATCCGTCAATGTGCAAAAAAAAATGGCCTAATAATTACTATGAAAAACGTTAGTCTGCATTTGACTCCATGATAAATTGTATTTGCTGACAAGATCATTGCTTCGACCAAGGAACTTTTGAAATTATGACTTTTTAAAACAAGACTTTTGATATTCTTCTTTCAGCAACTTGTTTATCAATAATTTAATACGTATTAAAAATTTCCGTATTTTTAAGTTCGTGTAGATCCAATATTTTATTTATGTTTTACTGATAATATTTCAGGAATTGTTATACGTTTGCACTCTATATATTAAAAAAACATCAGAGAATGGTAAGCACGTTCGGGTATATACACTACTCCTAAGACGACCCCCCAAAAGATTCAAACTTTTCTGCAATATGCTTTTTCTTTCTTAAGAGTACATATACATTTGATCATTTTTGTTATATACGTATTTATTGATAAGTCTGACTTAAACCAGTCCTTACTATTTCACTTCTAACAAAGTACTTGAAATAGGGACTAGCTTCAGTCAGACTGAAGCTAGTCCCATATAAACAAAAACTTATATGTTAAGAAAAAGACACCGGACTAGAAAAACTTAACATGTACTGACAACGGACATTTTGCTTTTAAATTGCAATTTCATAAAGCCTGCTATAAAGAATAGGCTGTCAGTTACCTAACACATGTAAAATTAAGTTTTTCTTTATATTTCAAAATAAAAGGACCATTTTGATAAATTTTACGTAAGAAATATTAAATTTTCAGGCTGACGATCATGACTTCACACATGGGCATGTGATTGCCAACGCAAACTCCTCTTTTATTACTTCATTTTAACGGCTGAAATTCATACAACACCAAAAGGGGTGTCAGTCCTGTTCCCCATTGCAATTTCAGACATTGGTTGAAATTATTTGACTTAAAAATTGAAAAACTGCTCACGACCTGTCTTCTAAAGTAATGACACCGGACAGTTTTTGTCATAACCTTACCTGTATTTTCATGACAACGAGCCATTTTTAGTGCTTAACTTTAAATGTTTCTGACAACGGTACTGTCTTGGAACTTAACGTGTTCCTGGCCGTGATGTAGTTCCTACTGTGTATTCTACCGCGTTGTGACAAGGTTTCGCGTGTGTTATAGAAATTTGAACGTCGTGGATTTCTAATACATTTCATAAAGAAAATTACACTGAATGTAAATATTTATCAATGAATCTGGAAGATTTAATTAACATTTCAATTTATTTATGTTACTTGTCAATATTATATATACTTTATTATGTTATTATTATGACAACTGTACTAACTGTATCAACTTTACTAACACCAGGAGAAGAACTTGTAAGTTGTAAGAACTTGTTTCTGATCCTTTTGTGTTAAACAATAAAATATGTTCAAATCAAAGACTGATTGTTAATTCTGTACCGAATTCAATTTATAGCATGCATGCTTATAGATATTTACCAGTTTAGAAATCTCGCAGTCATTTGAATTGAATTTATGTAATCAAGATATATGCTATATATGTACAGGAAGATAATGTAACAAAAAAATAAGGAGTAACTCACTTATTGCTTGCAGTGAATGTCTTTCTTCTGTGCACTGATCATGTAATTATGAATATCCATCTTCCTAGTCTTGCAATATATACACGTGTATCTGATAATTGCAATAATTAATTAGGGGGTTTCTTTTGGTCTTTAATAGAGGCGCTGCTCGTCCATTGATGTTTACAAAATTAATTAAAAAGATAATTGTAAGCAAAACGAATATTAAAAACAATTAAAACAAAAACAAACATCATAAAACTACAAAGGTAAAATATTTCAACTGATAAAATACTACAGATAGCGAAAGAAATCAAAACTATTTCTTTCTATATTCAGTTGCATAAACAAAAGAACAAAAAATATAAAAACAACATATTTTTCCTTTCAGTATTTCAGAAATTTTCGAGAGAGATTTTCATTTTATATTTGTGAAAATGAAAGAAATGAAATGATTAAATTTCAACTCTTAGTAAAGTTATCATTTATTTAGCATAAAATTAACTAACTAAAGGCTAGATTGGCTTTATACTGATTTTTATTGTGCCAGTCCACTAGACATGGACCGTGTACAGGCTTGCATAAATAAGCTAACAAACGTAGTAATCATAACCAAATCTAATTATGATCAGCCACGTAGCATCGTTTTTGAAAGGGGGGACAGCCCAGAGAAATTTTTTTTTGACTTACCTGAAAAAGTTGACAAGCAAAAAAAAAGAGAAAAAGAACGCGAAAATTATAAATTGCCCAAACTCGAAAATCCTATTTCGTGCGGGGGGGGGGGGGGGGGGGGGGGGGTCAAAGAGCCAACTTTTTTCAATGCTAACTTCTTCCGGTACCAATTTTCCTGCTTTCTATATTGTATTTTATATTTCAAATTAATTTTAATTTTGCAGAAATTATAACAGTAACTAAGTTATTTACTAAATCATATTAAATTAAAACATAATATTGAAAAATGTATAGCTGTCAAAAATCTTCGCATAGATAAATTTGAAAAAGAATGGTCTTTGTGGAAAAATATATTTCAATGAGCTTAAGCTTATTAAAAACATATTTTATACTGTTCGTTTTTCATAAAGAGATTTGTCAATATAAATCTATATAGAGTAGTAAATATATGTTTTATGTAAAGTTGTAATAAGATATAGTGTATATGAACTATTGATATTTTTAAACCATTTTGTTATTATTATCATGATCTAAAGAATGAGACTGTATGTAAGTCAGTAAGAGTCTGTGAATGAAAGTAGTCAAAATGTAAAAAAGCTCATAAATTGTTTATAATTTTATGCAAATTGTGACATTGGGCAATATAAATAATAATAATAAAAAGTTATTTACTAAATATTTTATCAAAATGACATGTGTAAAGTTTTCCAAACAAAAACGAAACAAAAAAAAAAAGATACAATATAAACGTACATTTCTAGTACATGTACAACCGCCCCATTGGACCTACATGTACATGTATAATTTATGTTTTAATATATGTACAAAATATGAAATAAATAAATAAATAAATAAATAAATAAATAAATAAATAAATAAATAAATAAATGAATGAATGAATGAATGAATGAATGAATGAATGAATGAATGAATGAATGAATGAATGAATGAATGAATGAATGAATGAATGAATAAATAAATAAGAAGTTAATGTTGTTTTCCATATTTTTTTTTCACTTGAAAAAAGTTTTATTAATTCAGTTTAAACTGTACATCGTGCTTGTGATTTTTTTAATTAGGCAAATGAAAGCTGAATGAAAGCTGATAAGTTGCGTCCGAACTTCAGGTGGATTGATATATAATCGAATAATTATCAGATCGACATGATCAAAGCTAGGTTAGGAGCCTAGATGGCGCTTTCTTGACGTTGCTATCTGTAAACATCATGGACGACTGGCGCGGACACTTGCTCTTTCTAAACATTTTCTTAAAGATTTTTCAACCCCAAAACTCGTCTTGCCATGTGAATTTTTGCAATGGGTTAATTTAAAAGGTAATCTGAAAACTTTCAGGTAGTTTACTTATGCTAACAAAAATGCACCAATATTTTTACAGATCAATTCGAATTATCTCAGTTCATTATTGGCGCGCTTGATTTGTCTACACCTTACATCCGAGGCCTGTTCAGCAGAGCGAACGTTCGCGAGCTTTCGCGAACAGTTCTATTGGAGGTATAAGGAAATTTGGCGAGCGCTCGCGAACATTCGCTCTGCTGAACACGCCTCCGGTGTACACTTTTCGGTAAGCAAGTGCAAAAGTGACTGTGTACACTTTTGGTGTACACCATCTACACCCTGTGCAGGGCATATGTGGGGAATTACACAGAAAATTCAATTTGGCTGACAAATGCCGAGACAGTAAAACTGCAATTTCACTTGATTATAAGGTGCAAATCGTCTACACCGCCCACCAGATGTAGTAAGGTGTAGACAAATCAAGCGCGCCCTATGATTTAACATGAGTTGTTATCCGATCAAGTTCAAATGTCAATATGGCATGTAAATAAACATGAATTTTAAAAATGAGTTCGATTTTCATCTTAATATGGAAAATTTTCAATGGTAAAAGGCATAAGCTCAGAAAGGTTTTTTATGATTACTTATTTATAGTGCATATTTCGATCATTTTGTACACTTCAATATCTTGTAAATTTGTTAATGTACATTACAACTATATGGGATCAACTTTAATACATAATGAATACCTCGCAGTTATCTAACCTACTACCGCTCTTTTGCGGGGGAATCGAGAAAACATTAAATCTTGCAAGATTTCTGGGGCAACATTGTTTACAGTCAATCGATGTTACAGACAATCGATTGATTCACAAGGGCATTTTATATACTCTGTTCTCTACTTCACATATAAAAATACATGTGTATTTTTATATGTGAAGTAGAGAGTAGAGTGGATAAGGTGCCCCTGTAATTGATTTGAACAATTTTTTCCCGAAAATACAATGCATGGCCAAGAATTGAACTCTAAAAAGTAGATTGTCAAATAAAGAAAGTTTAGAATATTTTATCAGCTTTAAAATGTCACGATTTTCAATGAATATTTTTAGAATAGTTCGTTTAGTTAAAAATATCTTAAAAATTTAACATTTTTTGATTAGCTCATAAATTTAATATTCTTGTTTTCATTCAATCATTTGAGAAATACTTAAATTGATTTATGTTTTCCAAGTAACAAAATGCCTGGAATAACAGACAGAGTTCACTTTGAGGATGAAGTGATTTTGAGGAACATTAGACTTGATCAAATTGGAGAGGTCAGCAGTCAGACTTATAACCAAGGAATAGATGACATTCTTAACCCTAATTCCACATACCTAACGGAACTACTGGGGCCAGATGAACTCGGGGAAGACTTTGGTTTGGAGCCGGAGGACGCTTACTATGTTGCTCCCAGTGAATCGTCTGAGGATTACGTGGAGGGGCTGGATGATCCCATGTTGGACAAAATTAAGGGTGAAATCGCCAAGAATCTGAGGAGGGAGGAATCGGAGACGTCAGAATCTTCCTCGAGGACGGAGGAGGACACTGAACAAGAGGAGCTTAACATTCATTACTCAGATCACTTCACCTCTGTTCCTTATGGAGTCTTACCAAAAGCTACCTACACACATGGCCGCAAAAATGCTGACATTATGGGAAGTTAGTATAAATAGCACTTTTAGGCCGACTAATTTTGTAGGTCAAAAGCATTTTATCAAATAACCTAGTCATTTAACAAAATAAAAGATAATTGTGAATAAAGGAGGAAAACATACATGTAAAGGATGAAGCTCCGCATTTTTGCTTTTTAATTTGAAAGTTCCATTAGGAAATAAAAAACACTTGAGAGTTGAAATATGATTAGACTAAACTTGACTAAACACAGTTCATTTATTCATGTGAATGCTCTAATTTACTTTAATTTTGCTTTAGTTGTGTACAATGGTAGGATGAGGCAGTTTGTGATTTTGGACGGAAAAGGAATCACCACATGGAAAAGAGACTCCGGTCTGCATGGAGAAAGTCGCAGTAAGTTATCTGATTCATTACGTGTGTTACCTCCCTTAAACTAAATTAATGCATATATACTGACTACATGTATGACTTGTAATTTGAATAATTTGATGTTAATTAAATAAAAAAATATTTGCTTTTACATTTACATATAAATCAGTGCTATGGCTGATGAAATAATGTATTGTTAATCAACAGTTCAAAGGGCATTGATGTATCCCAAGTATGAATACAGACTGATTTCATATTTGGTTTATGCCAAAAAATTCAACTGCTACTTTGCTCTTGGAAAAGATTTTTCACTAAAGGTTTGTACAAGTAATTTCAAAGTAAAATGAATTTTATATAAAAATTGATTGCAGCTGACATTAAAGAGACAAACTGATGTTTGCTGGATTTGTTCTTACTTCAAAATATCACAGTTCTGTCCATTGAGAGTCACAAAACAGTGAACAAGAAACAGTTTATTTATATGAATTATTTATCAACAACTTGGAATCAGATCAGTTTAACTAATGTATCTGTGTTTGAATTTTTGAATTTTATCATTAACCACATCTTATAATTGTAAACTGTGTATTTGTAGGTTTTGAATCGTGATTTTATCGAGACCTGTTCAGTCAGTGCTAATCTACGATCTGTCCTGTTCATGTTGTTCAATCCCGTCGGGGATGAGCTAATTACTGGCGGGGTGGGAGGAACAACGGTAGGTCTTCTCTCTCGCTTTCTTAGAAATCGTTTTTAATTTTTTTAATGGAAATAAAGCACAATTTTTAAAATGCTTTTAGTTATATAATTTACATAACTCTCAAAATGTATACCTGGTAATAATCATACAGATATGGAAGTTTGAACAGGATGCAACCAAACAGTTAACAGAAATCAAACCTCTTGCCAACTACAGACTCAGAAGAGTGTATGTATTTACTTTCAATATTTTTTGATCAGTATTTTTATAAATAATGATATAAATTGTATGATTTCTCCGATGATATTCAACAGAAAACAATATCTGCCACAAATAGTTCCTGTCATTTCAGGGTTATTTTATATTCTTTAGCAATGCAAAAAAACCTTTTTTCCCAAAAGAAATAAACAAACTAAAAGCCATGAAACTTACAAAAAGAAACCAAACACAACACACTTTGAAATATAAATAATTGAATATTTATGTTTCGGGGAACCAGGTTATTGTTTTTACAAAAATGTACCAACTTGAGTGCAGAGTATCTTGTCATGTATTTTCGACAAAAAACATCATTTTGGTTTCAAAAATAGATATTTCATTTAAACATTAGTAAGCTGCACCTAGAAAGTTTCTAGGTTTCTGAAACATACCCACGCTTCGGCATGTTCAGTCTCGCGCTGTATTGGTAAGCAATGTTGTCCATGTGATCGAGGAAATTCGGGACTATGTGACTAGCAACTGCACTCAGAAAGACATATAACAGCAATATCAACACTCAAAGATAGTAATGACAAAGCTAATGTACTTTCATAAATAGCCTACGTACCCATGTTTGTCCTGTTTAAATGTTTATTCAAATCCAGAGTTAAATTGATAAATTGCTAGAAAAGCATAATTTGAGGATTTTTTAGAATGAATTTTGGTTATCCAATTTTTCCCAAAATGACGATAATTTTCCCAATTTGAACGGCCCCGGCCCCAGTCCCAAAAAGTGGTGTGAGAGCCCTGTGACATTTTCTCCTGAATTGATCTAATTTTCATAATTTGAAATGTAAGTAAATGTAATGTTAAAGTAATCTTATTTTGAATATTAGATTTTGTTCAAAATAAAACTAATTTATAAAGAACCTCAAAAATTTTTCGTAATGGAACTCAGTTTTAGTGTAGCGTCATACACTGAAAGAGATACTAGGGCTGGGCAATAATATCGATATTTCAATATATTGCAATACAATGACAAAAAATATCGTATCGCAATACGATTTTGTAATATCGATATATTGGCAATATGCTTAGATTAAGGAATTTTGTCATTAGATATAAAAATGGACTTATAAAAGTTTGTTATTAAGCCAAACAGTAAGACAGAAGTTGTTTTTAGGGAGCATTTCAGAGCATAACTTTAATGAAATCAACAAGATTTTTTTCTCGTTTTGGTTACTTATCATAGTAATGTTGATTCTGCATGTAAATTAAAGTAAATACAGTAAGTAAATGCAATTTTAATTAAAATAAAAATATTGCAATACATATCGCAATACAGTTAAAAATATCGCAATATATCGCAATACGAAATCTCGGGCCAGTACCCAGCCCTAAGAGATACGAACGACAACTCTACACACTCACGGGAAGCGGTCCATAACTGGATGATTAATTTCTTTTTTACCGTTGCACAGAAATTATTCCAACTTTTTATGAACATTTTCTGGGTTTAAATGAATTCATTAATGCATAAAAACTTTAGGAAACGTGCGTATTTAGTACTAAACCAGCAGTATCACCTGCCAAAAGCGGTAAATCTAGTACTCTGTTATAAATGTTAAAACCAAAAACGGACACCGATGTTTTCGTAAAATCACGATTAAAAACAACAAAATGAAGTATATTTTTTTTTAATAAAAGGAAAACCTTTTTTACATACCAGATAATTTGTACACACACAAACTCTCACATATACCACTGTTTTTATGTTTGGTCATTGAATATTTGTTTTTAACTTGGTATTGCTTTTTTCTTCACAATAGTAAAAAAGATTAAGTTCTGACATACTCCATGTATAATGTTCGTGTAATTGAAATACATATATATTCACAGAGAAGTTTTATATAACAAACCTGTTAGCTCTTAAAAGGATGCTGTGTGATAATCCACATTTTATCAACATTGATATTATTCCTGCGAAACTGAAATTTTCATAACACATGGGTAAAGGTGCCAAGGAAAAATATATGACAAATTTGAAGACTGTGAGCAGTGAATTATATAAATGATCAACGGCCTCTAATATGAATATAATGGCAGTGTTCATGTTTTGCAATGGGAAACCCAAAATATATGTAAGATGAAAAAGTAATAGAAGGTGCACAGCGGCAATATGTAATAAAGATTCTATGAAAATTTCGTTCAGTGGTGTAAGAGGAGATGCGGATAAGAGATGGGTATACCTAAAGCGTAACAAACAGATGGACTGAAATCCAGATTAATAAATACCCTCCCGCTTTTCAAGCAGGGGGTATAAAAAAAGGACTAATGTAGGCAGGCAAGCATTATAGCCCTTGCATTTTTTGCTATTCAATGTCTCTGAATGTCTTTCTCAAGATTGTTGCAACTCAAAAAATCTGAAACGGTTGTCTGTATTTGAAATAAAAATATTGTTCAATCACTTAACCTCCCAATCAAAGATTTTATTCTACTACAATGTTCAACTCCCATGAGTGCTTTCAGTACTTTGATTATAGAAATAATGATATAAATTGTGTGTCTTCATCAAAATATTCCAGCAGTTATTAGCTCACCTGAGCCGAAGGCTCAAGTGAGCTTTTCTGATCAAAATTTGTCCGTTGTCTGTCGTTGTCGTTGTCGTAGTCGTTGTCGTAGTCGTTGTCGTCGTCGTTGTCGTCGTAAACTTTTCACATTTTCATATATCAAACTTGGCACAAAGTATTTTAAAGGGGATTCAAGTTTTTTGAAGGGCCACAAGGGGAGATAATCATGAATTTGTTAAAAATTAATGGCATTTAAAAAAAAATTTCCTGAAGTAAGAAACTCATGTGGAAGCATCCTCAGGTAGTGTGGATTCAAGTTTGAAAAAAGGGCAAAGGTCACAAATAAAAAGGAATATATAGGAAAAATCTTTAAAAATCTTCTTCTCCAGTACCACTGGGCCAGGAAAGATGAAACTCATGTGGAAGCATCCTCAGGTAGTGTAGATTCAAGTTTGTTCAAATCATGACCCCCGGGGCAAGGGTGGGGCCAAAATGGCCAAGTTTTCATAGGAATATATAGGAAAAATCAGAACCACTGGGCCAGGAAAAATGAAACTCATGTGGAATCATCCTCAGGTAGAGCAGATTCAAGTTTGTTCAAATCATGACCCCCGGGGCAAACTGTGCCACAGTAGGAATATATAGGAAAAATCTTTAAAAATCTTCTTCTCCAGTACCATGGGCCAGGAAAGATCATTCATCCTCAGGTAGTGTGGATTCAAGTTTGTTCAAATCATGAAGCCAAATTTGCCGCCAAGTTTTCTAGGAATATATGCCACTTGACCCACTGAAAACAAAACATGTGGACATCCTCAGGTAGAGGTTGTTCAAATCATGACCCCCGGGGCAAAGGTGGGGCCAAAATGGCCGTACCCAAGTTTTACATAGGAATATATAGGAAAAATCTTTAAAAATCTTCTTCTCCAGAACCACTGGACCAGGAAAGATGAAACTCATGTGGAAGATTTGTTAGTTTGTTTATAAGACCTCCCAAGTTTTATATATATATATAGGAAAAATTAAAAAAGCACTGGGCCAGGAAATGATATTATTTCTTTGTAAAAAGTTTTACACAGGGATATATAGGGAAACCTTTTAAAATCTTCTTTTCAAGTACCTCAAAGCTATGATTAGTGATATTTATATGGAATCATCCTCAGGTAGTGTAGATTCTAGTTTGTTCAAATGATGAACGCCTGGAGGGGGGGGTGGAGTAAATTCAAGCCTGATGTGCTCAGGTGAGCGCTGTGGCCCCTGGGCCTCTTGTTTTATAATTATATTCTTTAGCAATAATAGATACAAACTGCCATACAGCTGCATTTCCTCTAAGTAACTCTTTCATTTCAATAATTGAATATTTATGTTGACCTTTTCTTATCAGTACTACATTATTTTAAATGTTGATTCCAGTCGTGACCTGAAGGATGTGGGAGGGAGCTGGGTTAAGCGGGTGGATCTAGATTTTACCCTACAACACCTCTACTGCTGCTCAGACACAGACCTGTTCGCTTACGATCTCAAAGGGCAGCTACTCTTCAAATTCCTCAAGTAAGGTTACAAACTCCCATGGAAAAATCATAATTTCAGAGTAATGTATGTAGTTTTGGATATAAAATTGACTTAAAACTTGGAATGATTTTTCTTGTTCTAATAAAAATTGAGCAGGATAGAGATCATATTCGCTAGTCAAGGTTTTTTGATACGCTACTCTCCTTATGAGCCCTTGGCATATGGTGAAGTCAAAAGACGGGACTGTTTTTGTCACGTGATCTTGAATCTACCAGATACACACAGATTGCGTCATTGACAGAAACTTTGAAAAAAAAATATAGTTTTTTAAAGAATAATTAAGAAGAATGAGTAATGTTTATTTATTATTTATAGTACCAGCTTCAATATAGATTCTTAATCACGTATATAGAAGTTCTATGCTATTTATAGAATTGCATGTTATCTTACAGATCGTTGTTAACTTGCGTTTTTTGATCCCGAGATTAAAGATTCAAGATGTATCCTGAACTCAGATATTGTCATTTACAAAAAACAATTGCTGATTGATCGACCAGGTGTGTTTATAAAAAAAAAAATTACATTTGACAAGGGATTAAAAGGTAGCATATCAGAAACCCTTCTCTTAGAGATAGCAAAAGCAGAAACACCAAAAATAATGTCAGTGTTTATGTATTAGTCTGACATGTTTGTTTATTCACAGGGCTCACAGTATGTCCATAACTGGATGTATCTACTCACAGTTCTCCAAAACACTTCTGACATGTTCTATTGATACAGAGGGTAAGAGTTGACAGTATGCCATCATACAGGTCACATTATTAATTGACAGGGTGGAAATAGAATAATTTCATGGAATTTGATTGTATCTTTAGTGAAAATGTGGAGTCTGAGAGGTGGACTGGTTCACACATTCCGCGGTCACTCGAGGGCAGTCACCAGTTTAGTGGTACACCCAGTCAAGCCATCCATCATAGTGACCGCCTCACTGGACGGGTCAGTCAGAATGTGGTCACTGAACACCATGGAGATATTATACAGGTAAGGAGATAGGTCACTCAGTATAATGGAAATATACAGGTAATAAGGAGATGGGCCACTGAGTGTAATGGAAATATTAAATGGGTAAGGAGATAGGTCACTCCACATATATCTGTCATTATTTTCCAGCGTTGTGATCTCCACTGATGGCCTCCTATGGATGGGGATGACAGATGACTGTCTGATGTACTGTGCCACAGTCAGGAACATCACCCTTTGGAATCTTAATCAGTTCTACGATTTCTTCGCTGTTGCTAGAAGCCAAATTTGCCGCCTTTCTCTTGCCACTTGTGAAAATAAAACGACCCGCGTTGTTGCAGAGGGACACGATAGCAGGTACCGCTTGTTCTCACAGAGACAAAATGTAAAGAGGCTTGTAAGCTACCTACCTGTATCAATAGGACCCAAAAGATTTGTGAGGCTTTTAAGACCTCACAGATATAAAAATTAAGCATGCTTGATATTATTTCATTGTAAAAATAGGACTGAAAAATTTCTCATGATTTCTGTCATTTTCATTTCAGCATGCGTCTGTTTTCCCGTAAGAGTCAGAAGAACCTGACAACGGTGTTACCTCCCCCTGATATTTCTCCCCTCCAGAGGGTGCTGAGTGTCTGCTACAGCAGAGAGTACAACATGGTGTTTGTTCTCATCACCACCATGGAGATCTGGGTTTATACCACCAAGTAAGAAGTATTGGGCCTCTCAACTGAACTGTCAAAATTTGAAAATTTAAACTTTATCTAATATCTTTGTAAATGAAAAAAAATTTTGTTACAAGGTGAAAGTATTTCTTTTAGAACTGACCCCAGTTGCCGAGTGATGACTTGGAATGTCCATGACTTGCAGGTTCCTTATCTCTCCAACAAAGGCAAAAAGGATTCAGATAATCCTTTAGGAGGCTGGTAAGTCACCTACATATAAGTCAAGAGGGATTCAGATAATCCTGTTGGATGGTTGGTAGGTTATGTACAGCCAAAGAAAGAAGATTTTGATCATCCTTTTCAAGGCTGGTTAGTCACCTACAGCTAACAGAAGAAGGATTCAGATACTGTAGACATACTTTTTTCCATGGGATCATAATTCTGCGAAATCTCAATTTATGTTTAATCCTTGGGTAGAAAATTGCGCGGATTTTCTAGATTGTCACTATATGCCTTACATTTACGCTTGGACAAATTTCCGCGGAAAATTTGTGACCTCGTACATAGCGTAAATCAATACCACGCGGAAAAAAGTACTTCTACAGTAATCCTTTAGGAGGTTGTTACAATTGTAAGTCACTTACCGCTAATGCAAGAAGGATTTAGATAATACTGTAGCGTGATTTTAAGTCACTTACACAGCCTTAGTTCAAGGAGAAAGCATTTTGATGCTTAAATTTATTTTTCAATAGTTGCAATGATGCCAATGACATATAAATCAAGACACATGTGGACAATTATTTTATAACTTAAAAGTAAACATACAGTTTAATCTATGTTTGTATTAAATTTAATTCATAGAAATATAGACTAAAATTTACACTAAATATATAACATCTAAGTTTATCTTCAAGTTGTTGTCGACCTTTCCAATCATTATCTCTACAGGTCATCCTCATTACAAGGTGGCCCCTCCCACCGGGCCACGGAGAATGGTCTGGGTAATGAGACTCTGTCCGCCTGTCACTCTCTGTGTATCCTGACCTCCACAGCCACCATGTGGACGGAGGAGGGGTTCTGCTGCCCCATACAGAACATGGATCTGGAGGAGACCTATTTACTGATGGGACTAGAGGTCATTCTACCATTCTGCTATTCTCTGTGCTAAATACAATCAATATCACATACATGTAACCTAATAAAGAAGTTTTTAACTAAAGGCTTTTTTCTAATCAGATGCTTAAATTTTCAGGCAGATTAAATTCATTTTGAAATGTATTCTGTAGTAATTTTGAGCCTGACTTTTGAGTAAGGATCTTTAGAAAGTGGCTTTATCACCAGTTACAAATAAGTAAATAAATGCATATTTTTTTCAGCTTTTATGATAAATAAGCAGTTAATTTCACTTCTAAGAGTATTAGCTCTCAGAAGAGGGAGTCTGTCAGACAGTTGTTTTTAATGGTTGTGTAAATTCTGTATCTCTAGGATGGCAGAATTTTGTTCATGGATCCAGTCACAAAAGGGAAGAAATACATGGAATTCAAAGCTTCAAAGGACGCTGTAAGTAACAAGGATAAATTACACAGGATTTTGTCATGAAAAAAATGTATATGGTACAGTTAAACATGCTACAGTGCTAAATAAGGATCAGGCTCGTGAAGAAAGAACTGATGTTTACAGCAAAGTGACTTTCTACCCCAATGACTTTAAAATATTTTTTACACTTCACAGATAAAAAGATTAAATAATCATACCTGTAACAAAAACAAATTTTCATCCCTAGCATTTCGTTTTAGTGTATTTTTACTGTATGTATAAGAGATACAAAGTGCTATATTTCAGTATGAAGGAAACTACCTGTAATGATTCCTTACAGTTCAGGGATTCTTTATTTATTCCATTTTCATTCAGAATCAGTCAAATTACATTCTTTGTATCAAATTTTGTATAATGTATCTTTAAGTCATTATTTTTGATCGGGTAATATTTTTTAAAAAATGTTAAGTGAATTCAAAGAGAGTGTATGGTGACAATATCATGTGTTTCAAAAGACATACATGTGTGGCATTGTTTGGAGATTACCTTCAGTTTTACTAACTGGGATCAATCTACATTACAGATACAGGAAATGAGACATGACATATCCCACAATGCACTTATCACCCTGTGTTACCTGAAGGAGCTTGGCCTGATACAGATCTGGAGCTTGCCCAAGCTTGAGCTGAAGCACGAGCTGTACTGCTCACTGGATATTACTTGCTATGCCAGACTGGTATGTTTTAAAATGCTTTACTTTGACATAAACTGGTACATTTGTTTTTGTATTGAAATTACCCCAACACACACAAAGAAGAAAAAATTCTTATACAGGAAAATTTATGCACTCATTTTCTTAAAAAAAAATCTGTAAACATGCAGGGAAATTCTAGCCATCATTTTATTTTCACCCTTTTTGCCCTGCTCATAAGAGGATAACAACTGTGACAGAATTTTAAAATGGAGCAAATTTGTTTGCAAGTGTGAAAGGGCAAAATAGCTCGGTGTTAACATATTAACCTTGTATACAATAGATATTCAGAGACAGACACAAAATATTACTCTTCAATAATGTACATGTATTTTATTTCTCACTAGCTTGAAATTGTGGGACTTTGAGTAAAATGCATTAATCAGCAGACAATTAATTTCACTTCAATATCAGTCCATTTTCTACCTTTTAATAATGGTTCCTCTCAATCCTCTGATGCATTTGCCAAGATTGAATTACTTTCAATTAGGATGAGGATAATCGTGACAAAAAAACCTCGGTAATAAGATATAAATGAGTGTTTTTCTTTGATATTCCAGTTGTATGTCTTGATTTTCAGGGTGACTTATTTATGACGGGACACCTAAATGGCTGTGTGAACTTTAACCTACTGGAACCAGCAGAGGACTGGGGATTGTTCAGAGCTAAAAGTTTGTGTTTCTTATATCTTTATGTCATGTATGATTCAAGTGCAAGTCATATATCCAAAATGCATAATTACTTGATATGCAATTACTACAGCAAAAGCTCTGTATTTCAAAATTTTAGTACATATGGCTTTAAATGAATATAATTGTTGAAGCAAACTGAGATATAAATGTGTTTCTACAGCACAAGTTCAGAGCTACATGTATATGAAAGTTTTTGATATTCCATTTGTTTTAACATAACAACAGTTGAACCAAATAAGGATAGTGTTGTGAAGAAGAAGAGACCTGAGCACCATGCTGAAGTGGTCGCCATTGACTCTTCAGCTTCCATGAGAATCTTCTGCTCTGCCAGGTACTCACTATAATGTTAAAACATTTTACTGATGTCTAATATGACTAAAATGACCTTGAAATTTTCAAAATTTATCTCCATTTAGGCAAACTTTGCATGTCATGTTCAGCATGAGGAAAAAATATTTCTGACAAATTTGCATACATATTTTTTTGTAATAAATCTTTCACACATTTAGGTTAAAATAATCTAGCCCAATTTTAAATATTGTCAACATTTTGAGAAGTAACTTGACTGTAAAGTTTCATTCAATATTACAGTTTGAATGGGGTGCTCAGGATCTGGGATGAAAACAAGCACTTGCTGACAGAAATCTTCATGGACAAACTGGAAATTGACGAGAACATCATACAGGAGGAACCAGGAAGGAAGAAGATGAAGGTGGATGAACAAGGAAGGAAGGAGAAGGTGGAAGAGGAGGAGGAAGAGGGAAGTAGTTCCTCCCTCCTAGACAGATCCTTGTCAGCTGCCTGCTTCCTTAACAACAAGGGCGATCTAATTATAGGATACAAGAACCATATCTTCAGTATCGACCATACAAAAGGTGAAACTTTCATGAAAGTTGATTTTGATACATGTATTTTAAGCAGCAAATTTTGTCATTTTTTTTCGAAATATTTTTGTATATTTTAAAATTGCATATTTTAAAAAAAAATTGTCATTTATTTTCCTACATTCCAATACTGATAAGAAACAATTTTATTAAGTGTTCTTCTATTGTCACATTTTTCTATTATTGTTTTTTTTTCCCCTTAAGTTTTAAAATTTGGTTTTTCAGTTTGTCCACATTTATCTGTCACTGAAGAGGAAGAAGAAATAGATAAAGGTTTTGCAAAAGACATCTTAAATTTTTTTTTTAACTTTTAAGACATTCTTATATATTTACATACGCTGAATATTTTTTCTCCTTTATTTCGTAAGAAAAGCCATTGCGTTCATCACTGCATGAACTACAGTCGGCATGTCACCTGTACAGATTTCTTGATCAGTGGCTGTTCCATCAATGAAACGTATAAAGACGTTCGCATCATTAATACATAATTAATCTTTTTAATCCTACTTTAAATGATTATTTAAACAGATATAAATATAAACAATAAAATGTCTTTCTTTGTTTGTTATTACTGGAATTAATGGTCACAGCTATTGCAGAAAAAATTTACATAACCCGCTTACGCGGGTTATGTATTTTTTCTGCAACAGCTGCTTCCGTTAATTCCATTAATAACAAACAAAGAAAGCATTTTATTGTTTAAATAAACAATACTTTTAAATATAGTGGCCTCATACAGATCATCACACCACTAACTCTGTTACTTCTGAGCTTATAATTGTTCTGTGATGTATTACAGAATCGGCCATTATAGAAGACCCATCTGTGATTTATGAAGGTGGAGTTTATCTTCCTGAACCAGTGACACTGGAAAATTACTTGGTATTAATAAAAAATTGTACTTTTTTGAAAATTCTTTTTCATTTCATGCTTTTAGTATTAAAATCAAGATTACAAAAGTACATACAGTTTTTATTTAACACTTCAGGTGCCCTTTGACTTTATTGATTTCTCCAAAGATTTTCTGGAGGGGAAAATGGATCATGAGGAATCTTCTGAAAGTGACGAGGTAAAATCAACATTTATCTACACATGTTCATGGCTGTTATGAATGGTAGTTTAATGTAGCATAGAAGCAAGCAAAGGGGGACCAGCTAAACCTGTCCTTAAATGGCAGATATATAATAGTGGTAAAAAGGCAGAATATTTTTGTCTAATTTTAGAACAAAAAGGTGTTACATTTTTTTTCTCTCCAATTTTGGCTCTAAAATCAAGCGAAATATACTTTATTTATTACCTTTCTTTATTTAATGGAAGTTACAGATAAATAAAATTATTAAATATAAAGGGGTTTCTTATTTAACATGTAGGTTTTTAAATACATGGTTTTCTAGACATATAGTTTTATGTCCTAATTGTAACAGGAAAGTGGATCTGAGTCTTCCCTTTCTTTGGCCCCAACTGAGATTTACCAGTCCCCTCTTGATAGCCCCTGGAGTCGGTCCATGATAGACTTGACACTGGACTCGGAAATAGACAAGTACGAACTTCGACAACGATTGAATCTTACGATGGAGGAAATCAACAGAAGAGGTAAAACAGAACCAGTATGGATAAGTACTGAAAAACAGGCATGATCTGAGTTATAGTGTATATTTATAAATTTAGGCTAATTAAGTAACATTGAAATTACAGTTCTCAGGTTAATTTCCTTAAAATAGATGAAGACAGGAGGATTTATTTTAGGTTATTTTACCCCTTTCATCAATGGTTAAAATTTTTCATTTTCCAGAATTTTCTATAAAAATGAGAATTTCTTCTTCAGAAATATTATTTATGAATGCATATTTTTGTAGATATTTATATATGCATATTTTTTAAAGATATTTTTGTAGATATTAAAGCGTGCATATTTTTCATTTTTGAGAAGAAAGTATCTAATATGTGCAATGGCTGTCCAAGTCCATGTTCATTCAAAAGGCTACCATTATTGAAAATTAAGTGCAAAAGTCTTAGAAAATGAAGGCTGATTTTTTCCCCCAAGATTTGTATCACATTATCAAATTTTTATTTGATTGAAATTGTAATGAAAAGAAATAATGCCCTGTCATGAAACAGATGCACTCAGGACTGAGAACTGTAATTTCATTTTTATGTAGACGTTCAAGTATTAAATATCATATAATTTATTTCTAGTTAAAACCATGGTCATTTATCAAAATTTAACCATATAGATGTCTTATCTATCAATAAACGTACATTAGCATTTAGGGCTGGGCAAAAATATCAATATTTTGGTATATTGCAATATAGTGACAAAAAATAACGTATTGCAGTACGTTTTTGTAATATTGATATATCTGCAAAATGCTTAGACTAAAGAATTTTATCATTAAATATAAAAATGTTATTAAGCCAAACAGTAAGACAGAAGCTGTTTTGTGGAATTATGTATCTCAGAGCATACATGTAACATCAACACGATTTTTTTCCCATTTGGTAACTTTTCATAGTTTTATACATTTTGCATGTAAATTAAAGTTAATATAATAAGAAAATGCCATTGTAATTTTCATTGAAAATATTACTATACATATTGCAATACAGTTAAAAATATCGCAATATATCGCAATACAAAATCTCTGGCCAATACTCAGTCCTAATTGACATACATATTAATACATATTGATAATACAACATTTAATGTGATATGATTATTTATAGAATAAATGCATGTAATCGAATGTGCTCCTGTCGATATTGCAGAAAAAAATACCTAACCCAAATGCATGGATTTTGCATTTTTTTTTTACAACAGCTGCAATTAATGTTCTCATACTAAAAAAAGCATTTCATATTTGATTGTAAAGGATTTTTTCCTTGGGAACAACAAAGTGACATGTACTTGTTCATGTTTTTAAACAATCACTTTTGTAAATTATTGCTACTTGATTATTTATAGTCATCAATATCTTAATACCAAAAGTTTTATAGATAAATGAATTTAAGATAATACTTGTAACTCAGTTTATTAGATCTTCAATAGGTAGAATTACACCTGTATAAATATATTGCATGTCTCATTATAGTAACATTATGTATATATCTCGGTAAACAATTGCATGATTTGCATGGATAATTTCTGTATGTGTGCACCCCTTGTAGCTGAGGAAGATTTCAGAGAAGCAAGAACATCTAAGGAACGTTATTTACGAAGGAAAATGACATTTATAGCACAGATGAGGAGTAAGAAACCTGGCACCCTCCCCTCTGTTTAATTTATCCTTATTCTTATATTGATGCACTCTTTCCATTGATTTTTCTCCTCTCTTTGCAGTTTTTTTTTACAAGTATTTATGTGCACATACAAAATTTCTACACCTTTCTTAAAAAAAAAGATGTTATACGCACAATTATTTCTGCATTTTCAGGTAGTTATTTTAGAGAACCACAGATTATAGTAATGGTGATTGGTAATCAATAGTCATTCAAAATAAATTGTTGGTTTACACTGCTATTCTGCACCCTTAGTACAGCTGTGGGTTGTTTATTGGTAATTAGCAGTTAAGTTTAATGATGCCAGTAAAAAATTAAAAATTAATTCAAATACAGCTTTCATGTTCTTTATCTTTAAAATATGCAGAATTCTTCATAATTACTCGCTTTTCAATTTTTCAAATTTCATGTTTAAAAGTTAAACAGAATCTTATAATATTTTGAATGTTAATCATTTTAGAAACACAATGTAAATGTTGCTTTTTATATCTTCAATGCATTTATTTATAGTTTTACTGCATTTTACAAAATTCAAAGTAAATAAAACATTGAAATATAGGTAAAAACTGTAACCAATATATGAATTTCTTGAAACATTAAAAGCATATACTGTATCTGTAACACATGATTATTATTTATTTATATGATGTTTTTAAATATATCTGTGTAGATTTCAGAAGGCAGTCTTCATTAATTTAGTTTTTTCTGTAAGTGTTGTAACATTGTCTTGTGTTTTAGGTGGGAGAAGAAGGAGGAGAAAGGCAGTCAGTGTTTTAGATGGGGATGTCACACCTCACGCCTCAGACCAGGAGTCAGGGGGAGATGACATGCCAAAATTTGACTTTCCTATGTTTGGTAACTCCCCTGGCCCCTCCCCCATCCCCACCCCTCCCTCCCACCCAGCCACCCCAGAGGTAGAGGAAATAGTGGAGGTTTGTATTGATTGATGGGAGAAGTCTATAATTTCTTGATTTATTTATTTCTGACTGAAAATACTGGCTTTTCTATTCACTGGTGCAATTTTCTTAGATGTTTAGGTCATGAAAAATAAACAAATAAACAAAAACAATTTTTTTCTCAATATTACAATGAATTGAGCCATTGCAACAGCTACTACCTTTAAAACTGTTGAAAATGATAGTGGTTCTGTATTTTACAATGAAGTTGCAGATTCCAGGCTTTCAACATTTGTAAAGTCGAAATGAAAAAAAAAATCACATGAAGCTTCTGACCTCCCTGTGTATGATATAAGCAAAAATACATCCAGAAAATAAAATGATATATTTATGCAACAAACTATTTGACAATGTGTGTGTATTGAATTTTAGTAATTTTCAGTAATTTTCTTTTGAAAATTTAATTAAAGTATCTGTGAAATTTCTTTCAGATATGTGTAAAGGTAAAGAAAAATCACATCGAGCACAGTGTTTTAAAATTTGAACACAAAATACCTAGAAAGACTAACAATTAAAAGATATCTAAGATTGGACAATATTCCAGAAATCTGTTTATCAGTCTGGATTCTCAGCTCACGATTCTTTAGAGCATTTATAGCTAGAGAGCATGTCTATAAGTGCACACAGTTCTTTATTCATTTTAAATGCATGTTTTCTTCACCACAACAGTAAACTTAAATGGTCTGTTTGAAAACTAATGTACCAAAGAAATGTTTTATCATAAAGGGTTTAAATTTTATTACAGTAAAAACTTGTGCTACTGTGGGGGTACATATTGTAAAATTTTTGTGGTTTTAGGAAACCTACTACACTGTAGTTCATGGGGATTGGATTTCCTTGTTGAAGATGAATAATGATACTTCAAATGTGAAATTTAAGATTTTACCAAAAACACAAATATACCATGAGAATAATGAAAACCACAACTAAAAATAGAGCTTTTACAGGTTTTATTTGATGCACAGTATTTATAATGTTTTTAATGGTTTCTGTCTGCCAAAAAAGGATCAAGGCACTGCAAATCAGGACATCTCTCGTAAAAGACCACTTCATTGATTTCTATACATCAAGGCAGTACTATTCAACATCGATTCTAACACAATTAACAACACCAGCTTTGTACAAAGACAAACTAACTCACACAAACACACCTTCTCACCCCTCCCCCATTACTATATTCCATCGGACTCCTTAGTGAGGGCATTATAAACCATATTCTGGACGAATTTCTTGATAGGGTGAACTTTAACCATAAAAATTTGATAGTAGTAGTTGAATTGTAACATTTTTTTTGTTTAATTTTTTATATATAGGAAGTAGAAGCACCTCCACAGAAGCCACTGGATGATAATTTTGTGCTCAAAGAAGTCCCAGAAGGTAAGTTTGATGTGATAATAAGCATGGTGAACAACTTGACTAACTTCCAGTATTTGATATTTGAATTGCTTTTGATTTTGTTAAAGCCTTTAAACAAAATTTCAATATCTAGTTTAAAGACTTAATTTTTAAAGCTTGATGCATTAACAGCTTGTATAAATGTTTTACGCAATAAAATTATTTTTACATTTGTTTGCAATTATATTTTGTAATCATAAAAAGGATTTTCATCACATTCCTTTGAAAATTCTGTGTATTCATTGATTTCATCATGTAAAATTAATTATTATTTTTTCTTCATTACAATTATAGAGGATCCCTTTGGACATCTTCCTCCCAATGAGTTAGAATATACATCAAAGTATCCCCCTATCCCTGTCAAAAAACCCGCTAAAGAGCTTGAGTCTCTATCCTACCCAGATCAGAAAATCCAAAAACAAAACCCCCCAGATACTCTACCCCTAGAACCTGCCATTTCCACTCCATCTCTCTCCTCACATAGGGGTAGCTCAGTCCATGTGGACCTTAAAGGAGGGCCTACACCTACACTTGAAAGGTTCCCCACCCCCGCCTCACACAGGGGTAGTACTAGCCACATGGACCACAAGGGTCTGTCCACTCCCACATTTGAGAGAATCCCCACCCCTGATACACTGGTGTCTGAGTGGTCCTCTCAATGGAGTGAAGATGTCCAAATTTCTAGATTTCGTAGCAATTCCACCCTCAATTTCCCATTAGGAGGTAAAGTTTAGAATTATGTGGTTGTCCTGCTACTATAGCACAATGTTGTAAAGGGGAAAAGTTTGGGATCAGCATCAACTCATCACCAGGGGTTTTAAACAAAACGTTTCAGTTAAAAAACAACACAAAATATTAAATTCTACAATAAGTTTGCCTAAACTTGAAATATATCTTGAAATATATCTTACTATATTTACACCCTTGATATGAGTTGATTGTAGTACACACTGGTAAAGGATAATTCAAACAATTACTGGTTTTAAGCACAGTAAATATCACAAGCCAGGAAAATCTTTTGATTTAGAAGGTCTGAGCAAATTTAGTAAAATTCAAAAACGAGGAAATAAAAGAGAATAGATTTGTTAGTTGATGATGATAGAATTTATCATAGCAACGTTTTACAAGTGGAAAACTGCCTTTTAAAAATTTTTTTGAATGTCAAGTAAATTTGTACTGACCTTCTAAAATTTGTTCAGATACTAGTATGTTTGGTAGATCAGTGTTGGAGACTATTTTTATCATGTACCTTTTATATATGTTCTGTATAATGTATTTGTTCAAGAATATAAAAATACTAGTACGAGACATGTATTGTAGAGTGCCAGGTTAGTGTTCCTAGAAATATTATGTAATTCCAAAATAAATGTCATATTTCTTAAAGAATTTAAAGGTGTTTAAAACAGTCTTTCAAATATATGCTATGCAGCAAATATTATGCATATTGTGCATTAATCAAGTTTTTTTGTTTGTTTGTTTTGCAAGTATTTCCATGGTTTTTATGACAAACAAAACAAATGTTAGTGTTCATGCATCATTGATAAAACTTCAATAATATTGTTACATATACTGTATTAAAACATTATCTTAAGAGAGGAATTTATTTTATGATTAAAGCGTTCTCAGAATTAATATTATTTTTGTAAAATTAGTAACAGTTAAGATCACTTCTTCAGGACTAAAACCTGCAGATCTTGGTGATACATGTATCACAAATACACTGGATTCTGCAGACACAGTTGATGGAGTTACACAAAGTCAAACATATGAAGACCAGTCAGTATCAGAAACATCTCATGATAAAAAAATCACACCGAATCAAGAAGTCCAAATCCAAAAAAGACACCCCAAGGAAATCAAAAGTAGTGAAGCAGCAAAAACCTGAGGAGAAGACATGTAACATACCTCCAAAATACCCCTCCTTTCATTTTCCTTTGAGTTTCAAAAACACTGTCTTCTGTACCTTTGAAAATCAAAAACACTACCCTTTACCTTCTCTTTGTTAAGTACATTCTGTGCCTCTGAAGTCAAAAACACAACCATTTACCTTTGATTTTCCTTTGTTAAATACTTTCCTTACTGATTACTAACTGCTCTGAAAATAAATCTCTAGGGAAAATGTTTGTGTGTCTTTCAATTTTTGTCATGGGTATAAATTTTAGTAATCCAAGGGCAGAACATATTTCATAAAAGTGCAATTCATTCTGAAATATAGCTGGAAGCTAGCTCAAGAAATTGATTTCCTTTCTGAGGAGAAATCTGTGGAAGTTAAATTATCTAGATATTACACAACTTCATGAAACATTACGTTACTGATTATTCTTTTGTTCTGAGTTTATATTATCAGGGTAGTTAAAACTCTTGTATTTGCATGACCATGCGTTTTTTGTTAACTTAATTTTCACTCTTTCCAAGAAGTACTACATTGATGAGGCTGGGTATTATACTTGCTTTTAATAATCAACAAATCAATGATCTAGAATTGTTTGAAAAATCAACTGTATCAACTGTATTTTTTTTAAAAATCTGCTATCATGGTAAAAAAGGAGCTGTATAAACTACTAACTGTTCTTCTCTATAATCACTGTCTTGATGTCTGGGTATAAGGTTTATATATATTCCTTGCACGTTTTACTTTATTGCGTGCAAAAAATGGTGTCTGAAAATATTGCCTGACAATGTTTTATAAATTTGTCTTTGTCCTTTGTAAATATGTACAATGTATTTTTAGCACTTGAATATATTTAAATCATTAGTTTTTCGAGGTCTATGCACCAAATTTCTAAATAGAATGCATATATATTTCTGTTATAAGGAAATCTGAACATATCATTTAACAATTTTACGTATTTTATGAAGTTATACAAGCTTTAGAATTTTTCTTTCACTTAATAATGCTCATATTGGTAAATTGTCCTTTAATACCTTGAAGTATATGCAAAATAACTTTTTGTCATCAGATAAATATGAACTGGTCGCTCCACATTATTGAATGTAATATTATTTTGTCCCTATACATTATGTTTTTGTAAAACGTTATTGGCGTTAATCCTTTACAGTAGAAGCAACAGATTTGATGGCTCAGCAACAGCAGGTAGAAACAAAAACCGATTCCTCTGAGGAGGAGGAGCCGATTCCCGATCGCAGGAACAAGTACAGACTGGATAACATCAAACTGGACGTTAAGGGTCTGATGAAGAGTGCCAAGCCAGTGGTGAAGAAAGCCAAACCGACGAGGAAGACAGACCCATCCCCAGCCAGGTCCGACCACACGCACGCCAAGCCTGAGGATCAACTACTTACCCCTGTATGTCAGATATACAAGCTACGGATTATTGTTTTGACCATCAAATAATATTTGTTTGCCCTCTCCCAGCTCATGGTAAAATTATTGGGTCGGTAGGTAGGTAGGAAAATCTTTTTATCCAGAATATTTCAACATATGTTTGTTGATGGGATGGGAAAAATAAAGAGAAAAGAATTGTCAGTTGTTATAATGAAAGAATGAATGAATTTAACTAATGTCATTTTTATGATACATGTATATATTTTATAAATCATAGAGAATAGAAATTGATTGAAGATAATAATTTATTGTTCTGTATTCCAACAAATTATGCTTTATTAGTATCTTGTAAATAATTAAAAGTTATGACATGTGATAAAACTAAAAACAAAAAAATTTAATTTGATTTAAATAGGAAGAGCTTGCTCGCAAGCAGGCAGAGGAAGAAAGACGATTAGAAAGGGTGAAAAAACAAATGTTAAAGGAAAGAAAATTCCCAAAACGGGGAAATAGACCAACTCGTGCTGAACTGATAGCAGAACAGAGGCGCCTAGAAGAGTTGAAGAAGGAACATCCGTATGGTGTGGCCCCACAGCTCTCGGTATGTATCTGAATGAAGGATTGATATCAAGTTGAGATTAGCTTTATTGGATAATGTGGTATAAACATAATCTGGAAATAATGATTATTCTACATAATTCAAATGATTACTTGGAACGGGAATATGATGGGTAAACTGAAATTTATTTAAGAGAAATTGGATTAATTTGAATAATTTATATCCTTATGTGTTTTTATGTGTATTTATTGGATAATTACTTGTTTCTACATGCAGGTTTAGACAATAAAAGGTGTCATTTGGTAAATGGAAAAATATAGACAGAAGTATAGAAAATTAAACCTGCTTACTCAGTCATTTAACCTTTCAGTAATGAATAGTTCTTTTATTTTCAGCTGAAAATCTCTTGAAAAATGAATATATTTCTTAACCCTAAAAGCAAATTTTAATACTAATACAATGCTTCACAAATTTCTTTTTCTTTCCAAACTCTTAAGAAGTAACCCAATCCCCTATCTAAAATTCTGTCTATATACATGTTTATCCTATTGAATACTTACTCAGCATTTTCCTAAGATAAAAAAAATAGAAATAATATGCCTATTATGATACTGTAATTAGTAAGAGTAGATACTAATTTCTTAACACAAAACTTTTTCAAATACAAGCCACACTTTTCTTTTATTTAAGTATATGTTAGCATCAGAATATCGAAATATGTTGATGTTTTTTTATGAATGAACTTCTACTGATTTTTAGCAACAATTGAATAAGAAACCTCTACAAGATGAGAAGAAAGAGGAAGTCCCCGTACAAGAGTTAAAGGAGGACTATCCTTTAGTAGAGTTTGATCAGCCCGACTTGGACAGCTTTCAAGATGAGCTTTGGAATCCCCGAGAAACGGGTGTCAGCGGAACAAGTTTAATGGGAACCAAACTGGATCTTCCACAGATCAGACGAGGGGCTGCTGGAACACCAGGACCCAGGATAGTTAAACCCCCTCCCATGCCAATTTCTAGAGGGGCGACACCTCTACCACCAGAAAATAACGGGTATCTTCAGGTGCCCACTACACCCACTCCAGGGAGCAGGTTGGAGGTCCCATTAGAGGTGGGTCTGATGCCTTCTCTGTTGACTTCATATCATTTTTAAGTACAGGTAACTCTTGATGGCTCGAACTTCGATCTCTCGAAGTTCTTGATCGCTCGTAGTGAGTCTCCGGTCCCGAATTTTCCCCCTATATAACTAAGCAAATTTACTCTTGATTTCTCGAACTCTTGATCTCTCGAAACCCTTGATCCCTCGAAGTCAAAATGCAGTCCCGCTATGCGTATTCTGTTGAAATTTACCCTTTATACCTCGAAGTTGCGGTATACAATGCTACATAATTAGCAACTTTACCTGGACATGTAATGACCTCAGGCAGAAGACGTGGGTCTCATGAAACGGGATGTTTATTCAGGTGACACTTATGCTGCAAGGTGATAATTGAATTATATTTAATCTTATGTTGCCTACATGCTATTAAAATAATTATCATTGACTTTATTATGATTATTTAGAAACGCAGTGTCACTGATACGAAAAATTGTAATTGCAGATTTCAAGACGAAACTCTTATTAATAATAAATTTAATTTTTATTTTTATTTTTTATTTCGAATCAGTGTCAAAGTTTAACGAAATAGGAAAATTCAGAAACGCCTCAATGTCAGTATGACGACTATTGCTGGGCAAATACTTACAGAACTTAGATTAATGCACATGTTTGGAAAAGTCACGGTGCATGTGTACCACACGATGCTGTAAAATGTAAAATGCGTAGTATGAAATCCATATTATAAAGAACAAATAAATAAACATGAACTGACGAAGTACATTTTTTGCTTTACTCAGTTTAATAAATACATGTATTCATCTAAAATACTAAAACATATCGTTGTTTTATAAAAACCACGTGTAAAGGTTAGCACTGCATAAAATCATTACATCCGGTGAGACTAATTTTAAAACCTGTCAAACAGAACCGGAAAATACCGGACTCTTAAAAACTCGAACTCTTGATCTCTTTGAAGTTTTTCCTCGGTCCCGCGGACTTCGAGGTATCGAGAGTTACCTGTAGATACATTTTGCTGTTTCTTTCCTTTGAAAATGATCCTTCCTTCCCAAAAAATGCTTTTAAGCAATATTTGTTAAAAAGAGTTTGTTGAGTTGATGATCCGTAAATGTAACAAACCTTCAAATGATTTTTCCATTATTTCCTTTGTTTGTTTGTTATATTAAGGCAGCATACCTACCCTATAAAAAATCTACAGATTTTCAGAAAGAAACTAAAGCTAAAAATACTACTATTTATTTTGATATATTACTATTTCTTTTGAAAAATTATTTACTTCGTTAGAATGAATCTTGTTTAGAATTTTTTGTTTTACCCCTAAGGCTTCATCTTTCTGCAATCAAATGTCAATGCAAAATTGATATACCAGTCCGTAGCTAGTAGGAAAATTTACAGAAAATTTTAACAGGACTAGTTTAAAGCTCTTGCCTCTAAGCAGTCCAGTTTTGCATACACCAGTTTTTGCATACTTCTGTTGTAGTATTTTACGCAGAAGTTTTACTGAAGAGCTTGTTCCTTTTTGCCTTTAAAACCGGAATGAAGTTTCTTTGTTTAAGTCACCTGAAAGGTTATGGAGGAACACAACAGAATTTTCTCATAACCGTGTTTTGTAAACAAAACATGGTTACATATACCAGAACCTGTAATTAGAAAAAAAGAATGATTATTAATATCACGAAACCAAATTAAATAAACTTTGTATGTCCATAACTTGAGAAAATCTTTTAAATATCTTTAAGTGAGGTATTGATGTGTTTTAATAGTCCTTCTGTCTTAAAGTTTCTTCTTAACCTGCTTAAATGTATTCGAGGATTTTCAATTTACCTGTAACTGTTTTTGTCAACTTTAAAAAGAATTATTCTTGTAAAAAAGTGAAAATTTTCCAATTTAAGGATTTTTTTTCCTGATATGGTTATTTTTTAGAACATGTTCTGGAATTCTTAAAGAAAAATAATTTATTTGATATACATTACGTGAAACTGTTGCGTATTTGGCAAATAAAACTCCATCCTTTTAATGTCTTTCGCCAGCATTTTTGAAAGAAAATAATTCCCTTCTTTGAATATAAGAAATATAAACTTTTATCTATTTGAGTTAAATCCCATGCACAGTCGTCAAAACAAAATATTAATTATTTAGCAACAAAAAATACATAGAATTGTACTAGTAATTAATTATAACGATTGCAAATTACCAACCTCTTAGAGAGAACATAATGGAAGGCAGCGATAAGATGCCAGGCAGTTTGAACAAATGACTTTTGACAAGTGGTGATTTAAACAACCTGAGTAACCGCGATAGCAAACATAGGGAAAACTCCACAGAACACATTTATGAAAGGACTCTGTCATTCCCTTTAAATTACAGGTTTTCTTCAGATTTCTAATTATTTAAATATTGGTGGAATGGATTAGCAAGATTTCTGTAGGGAGCATACAAAGATTTCAATTAAATCAGTTCGCTTGAATGTTCTTCAGAGAAATGTAATGTGTTTGGAAGTTAGATGTAGTTTCGTTATATCTGCAATGTTGAAGTATTTTTTGGTTTACAAAAATGCGGAAAATATGTCTTAGAGTTACTGTAAGTAGCCTGTTAAAAGGGTAAAAACAAACTGATTTGCAGAAAGAAATCAACAAGAACATCGTTCTTTTTTTCTTTTTTTTAATTTCATTGTGTTCCATTTATAAGCAGTGGTTAAATCTTCAATAGAAAGTAGAGCCTTATGTTGAATGTGCGTTGTTATTTCACATGACTGAAGTATTCAGTCTCGAATACCTAGAAACTGTATAAAGAAATGGAATTATATTTTAATGATATTAGATATTTATACACATACTTTATTTCTGTTGTTATTAGATTGACAAAGTCCCGGATGAAGTGAGGAGAGAACTGCAGTCAAGACAAGGTACTGGTGTCTTTGTAAAAAAACAAATTTAATATTTCTAGCAAAGGATTACAAACAAAATGTGCTTTCTAGAGGAAAAAGGGTAAAAAAAAATTAGTACAAACCATGCCCTTTGCAGAAATTACTACAGTATTCAAGTATATAAATTAAAGATTAGATATATAATATATGTTTAAATATTGTTATACGTAATAAAGTATTGAAATCAGTCACAGCATTGTACTTGCATGCACCATTTATTTACAGCGCATGAATTTGTGTCATAGATGCATGAAGTGTTGCATGAATTAAAAGTGATTAAGAATAAGTTGGCATGAAATAAGATAACTTACCACCAATTTGGCAGGCCGTATTTCTCCACTGAAGGGACTAGAGGAGGAGGAAGATCAAGATAACCTTATTCCTGAGATAGAAACAGCAGTGCAAAGACAGTGGAGTGTACAAAATGACCTCCCAGAACGTCCCCGGTCTGAGACCCCCACAGCGGCCCTCAAGAAACTCTCAGACTCCCGTAAAGGGGCCCCTAAACTGATCAGGGTAGATCTACCCAAAGAAAGTGACGGAAAAATAGAGACATGTAATTCACTGCTTATAGCCACCTGTTGTTTTCCTTCGTTGTTTTCCTTTTTCCGTGTCTTTGCTTTGAAACTTAACAAGGATTTTTACATTAACCATCATGTACTACTTATTTCCCATTTCCCCCTTCATTCTTTGATGAGGAAAAAATGTTGTTCCTGGGTGTTTTTTAACCATGTTTCTTCATTTTCAACATTTACGTTAAATAAATCATCAGGATAAAGATGAATTTGGTTTGTGTTCAGTTTCAGTTTCTTTTTACACAGACTTTCGGTTAAACGCCTTTGGCACTTGGTCAATTTCATTGGTTTCTGCATGTGAATAGTAATGATGAAATAAAAACTATAGCAGCTCATTACACCAAAAAACAACAAAGTAAAGTTGGCTGTGAAGACCTGTACAAAAATGAATTACTTCTTAAAATAACCGAATTTAAGACGAGAATACATCTCACTATCATTTTTATGAGCCCAAGTCAATGACTTGCACCTAAAAATGTAAAATTTTCCAGAATGAATCTCAAAGAAAAAATGTTTGATTTAAATCCATGTGATCACATAGACCCAAAGGGCTGGACGTAAAATACTTGTCTTATATTAAGATGATACAAGTATTTCAAAATGTTTAAGACGAGTCACTTTAACAAATATTAATTATAACTATATTTCAATGTTTAAGCGCCAAAGAAACTGAGCTAGCGGATTAGTTAATAAATTCTATCAATTAAATTTTCTGTTTTAGATATACTGAGCACCAAAGTACTTTGTAATTTATATTACATGTGACAATTTTTGTAATTTATAGTTTTACCTTGCTTTCCTTGTTTACAGAGATGTTATAATTTCCAGAGCATAACCACTTTGCACCATTCTTGCGAAAATCTTTTTTAATTCTAAAAATACATTTTGCACTTGCTTCTATATAAATGTTTATGTATATACATGCCTATTAACACTAATCTAACGTGATTTGTGTTCATAACCCAGTTCATTGTATTTATTGAAATATTTTAGCTTTTGCATACATGTACCTTAATAAAAACGCATTGGTCAACAAAAAAATCTTATTTAAGAAAAAAAAGCATGGATAAAGAAGTAAAATTGCATGAACAGAATATAAATAATACTGCTAAAACGATTTTCTGCAATGATCTCTCCTAAATGAATTGTAATGTGATCTGATTTTCTGTGAGACACCGTATTTTACAAATCTAACGCCAGTGCTCCTTTCTCCTGACTAGATCGATCCAGATTAGCCTCCCCTATTTCTGAAATGACCGAGGACCGGTCACACTTCAGTGGGCATGAGGCAGACGATGAAATGGACCGACAGAGACCCCGGACCCACTACAAGAGCAGGAAGGAAAGATCTCTACTGACGAAGGAGGAGTTAAAGTACATCCAACAGAGACCGAACTCCTCCTTCCACCGGCCCAAGCCTTCAGAAAGTAAGAAGCTAAGACAAATACTCATATTAAATTCATATTATGTTGATATCTTATCTTAAGTACATCAAAACTTCTTGTTTATGTTACTCCATTGGATGTGAATTATAATCAGAGAAAAGCTGTAAGATATAATACATGTATTAGAATTATTTCCTTTACATCTGAAATAATAGGAAACTTTTTGAATTAACAAAATTTGCATTAATAACTTGTCTGTATCTTATTTAATTCCTTGCTTATCAGACTTGGAGGTGGTGATACTCTTAAAAATTTTAAACGTCTAGAGTTGTATGTGTAATTACCATTTCTCTTTGGTCACTTTTGTCTTGTCCTTATATTTCCTTCTTCTGTAATAGAATATCTAGATCTTCTTGGTAAGATATCGATAGAATTTCATTTTCTTAACAACTCGTAATTTTATTTGCACCTAGCTCGATTAAAATGCAGGGAAAAAATGAAAATGTATTTAAAAATGGTAAAGGAGTATTAGTAAAATCTAGTTTGAAAACTACGCAGAAAAAACAGACACAGTGAAAATATTTTTATATAATTCTTTACTGAACAACAGCCATACGGCTCATCAATAAATAAACAAAAACAAATACTAGTAACATTTATATAGTTGAATCTTACTTGACATTTTTCTAGTGTGCGTTGGAAATTCAATTTAGTTAATATACGGCAGAAATTGTATTATGAGAGGAGATGAAATAAATTTCCTTTATCTTTCATCTAAAAAGGTTTCATGGATCTTTTCAGAAAAAAAAAAATCATAGAAACATTTTATATGGAATTTAATTACGTCATTGAAATTTGTTAACAAAGATATAAATGAAATTCAACACTCAACGAATATTCTTTCCTCTACATTTTTAAGACTGATTTTCAGGTATGCATTTATGCAACTATGAATTATTTCAAGTACAAATATTAATCATGATGCAAAATTGACATGTAGCGGTTTGTCGAATTTTTTAACAGGAATAGTGCGGTTTTCATCAGAAATAAAAGATTTTAGTGAGTGTAACTTTGGAGGATGTGGGAATATATTACATATACATTATATTAAGCTGAGTTATGGGGAATACCAAGAAATCACATGTTCATATATTGTAGATCACAATCAAGAGTGCACACACTCGTGTATCAACTGTATTCACGTTTGTGCAATATATGCATATGTTTTAACCATGTTTTCATCACAGTATTGTGTTTATATCGTATCTATAATGACAACACACATAAAGTAACATTTACATATATTTCAATATGAATCAATTAAATGAAAACCTGAGGGTGTTTTGTAAGTGTTTCTGATGAAATCAAGAGAGTTTTGACCAGGACTACTGAGTTTAATTCTTTTATTAAACGGAACTTTGTGAGTTTAAAAACCCCGTTGTATTATTATTTTTAAAAATGTTATTTTACTTAGTTAATGAAGATTTTCATCATGTTTAAAAAATTAAATGTTTACAATTCCTTCCCTTATTGATTAGCAATGATTTGAACACATTTGTTGATTAACAAACAAGATACAGACAGCTCATGTCAGGTTCTTGTTTTTGTTTACAAATAGACATATTTAGAGGTAAGTCATATAAAAGTAACTTTAAAATATATGAAATTATCTAGATCCCAATAATGTACTTCAAATGTTCTTTTGTTTACCTCACACATCAAGATATACATATACTTGATTTTATGAAAAAACATAAATAAATAAAAAAGATTACTGTTTCTTCTATTGAATGCATTGGAAAAAGTTAAAAGCTCTGAGTCTTATCCTGTTTCTATTTGAAAGAAAGCATATGAAAATTTTCAATTAAATTCATAACACTTTAGAAAAATGTTTTTGAAACAGAAAATAAATTATAATAAAAATAAACAGTTTGTGAATGTTCACAGTTATGTTAAATGTGTTTGTGTTATAACAAGTCCTCAGAATCGGAAAAAGTCGACATCGCGGTACGTGTAGATTTTCTCTATTTGCATTTTTCATATTTGTTTAACAGTTACTGTAGTAGTTTATATCCTGATGTATGCTTTTTAGAAAGAAAAATAGAGTCTTTTGTAGAGAAGATAGGTAGTATGTAGATATCTGTACCGGTAGATGGGAAATTATAGAGGTAGCCAGTTTATTTATTGTTGGAATCTGCAAGAGTTCCACAAAAATCTCTGGAATAGTATTTCACAATTAGTGCTTCAAAACAACAATTTTGGGTATTGAATGCACATTTTACTTGAATATCTTCGCTTGATATGCTTTATTTTTCTTGTATAATATCATTGTACAAGCAAATTCTGCAGCATTGTCTCGAGTTAAAAACAATAACAGGATCTTGGAAATTTGCGGGGGCTGTAGGAATCAATCTATTTGCAATGTTACGTATCAATCAATGAGCTTAGTTTATGCACAGTGTGACATTTCTAGGATATTTTTTCCGCGGTCTATTTTTTTCTTTTGTTTTACAATTTGACAACGTAATGTTGACTGTCTCTCTGTATTGAAATATTTTTTGGGGGTGGAGTGGGGGTTTGGAATACCCAAGATTTCAGAAAATCCAATGTGACATGATACTGTCAATAAAAGTTGGTTGAAACAAACATTGAAATACTCTTTAATTTAAACGTAAGGTGTTCACTGTCACAGACTTCAGTAAACTGCATTTTAAAGAAAATTGATGAATGTTAGTGACATTCGAGATAAGTGTAGTTGAAGGTATTCCCTTTCTCATCAAGAGCAAACATCTTCAAGTATATCAAATGATATCATTCTATTGCCAGGATAAACCTTTCAAATGCTGTAAAATAAACAATCTACATGTATATAATGTAGGAAAGAAAATAGGAATCTGGCACAGATACTAAGTTACTTCAGCATAAATTGAATGTCTTGTTTTCTAAACCAGTTGGGTGAATCATGCAAAACTTTATTCATTGTGAGTAGGAAAGATTTCCCCATTATTGATTAATTACAAGAAATAATATATGTATTGCATATCTATTGGGAAACTGCACTGGTTTATGGCGTAACACTGAGTACCTGCAATATTAAATATTTGGTCAATAATTGACTATTAAATTACACAAAACTTAGCAAGAGATACTAAAATATCTAATTAAAAAGGTTCTTTAGTTGTTTCTTTCCTATGATTTTGTTTTAAGGAATATGGAATAAAATCTTGAAATCTGTCTTGTGAAAATTTAATTTCAGTTTTCTAATTTATCAAAAGTCATTTCAAACATGTCTTTCTTCTGCATAATACATTTATAACCATTCAAGAAATGTAAAAAATCGGAACAGTATTTAAACTTTTTACCTTTACTAGTGTCTTTCAAATGCAGTTCAAAATATAAATCAAATCATGTCTGCCCCACTTCACTTCCCCAACCCAAATGTTGTGGTCAAATTTCAACTGAATAATGCATTGATAGGGGGATTAAAAAGATTATAGTATAAACAGATCGTTTAATTAAAGAGCTCAATGCATATTTCTAATGCTTTAATTGTACTTAATTGATAGCCAACAGACACAATATTATAACTGTTAAATTTTCTTTTCATGGCTGAGGAAAGTCATTTCAATCAAATAACAGTCTATGAATTTAAATCTCCTCGGATCACTACCAGGTGAAGAATGGGGGAAAAGGATCCATCGAATTAAAGTTAATGGATCAGATCACTTGCATTGATAAACTTTTATTGAAATTCGAAATGCACAAAAAAAAGAGCCTGTAGTCACGTGAGTTTTGGAGTGGAGTGTGTAATGACTAAGGGCCTAGATCTACATGGAGAATATATATCACCCAGGACTGATTTTTAAATTCAATGGAACACATGTGATTATTTGGATTTTCAGATAAACAATGTTATAGAGTTTCGCCATTCTGTGGGAGATATTGATTTGGACCAGAAAAATTGTTATTATATTTGAAGAGATATTGATCGAATTGATTCAAAAGTAAATTTTGAAATGCATTCATCGTGTTTCATCGTCCTTGATCAATGATCAAACAGGAGGTTTAAAAATGTGTTAGAATTTTTCAAACAGTTTCAAACAGAGAGATTAGAACTTGGAGAAATAATGGCTGACAAGGGCTTACTATATGGATAAATTGTCAAAATTGATTTTACCCTGCATATAGAGATATTGACAAAGTTTCTGGATTTTCACTTTGTTTCTCAGTGTTTGTGACATAGACATGATTTTACTACTGATCAGAAAAATGTGTTTGTAGGGCTCTTATATTGATAAAAACATACTTAACGAAATGCCTCATTTACAGCTAGAACTTATTCTTGAACTTCCTGACAATTTAGAAGTAAGTAACCACTGTGACTTCGGTCACAGTAACGTACATGGACTGTGTCTTGTGTCCTGCAATGTTTATTGAGTATTGAAGGTTGTGCTGCATAATTGGTGGTTTGTTTGGAATATTTGCTTATAGAATTATAACATACGGTGCTTATGGATGAGTAAAATGGAAGCGAAATGTGTGGCTTTCTTTTTATGATTTCTTAAATATTTGATCTGCGTGTGTAATGTTTTAATCGATTGTTTAATGATATGACCAATAATTATATAAAACAAAGATATGTCTTTTTAACAGGGCTTGTAACATAACACAATATTTGCATGGCTAGATAATATTAAAAATGCATTTTGATTAGCTTTGCAAAATATATCCTGTCAGCATATTAATTTTCGTTTTTTATATTTGTTAAATTTTAATTCAAACTAAGTTAATGTTATACATGTATTTTTAAAAAAAAGAACGATTTTAAAGAAAATCTCATTTATTAGATTTTTTTGAAAATGAAAGATAATATAATTTGTTCCTCCAGTTGCATGTACATATTATGATGTCACTAAACCACATTTTGATCATGTTGTATATCCTTAGGATCTCCAAAATGCTTTTGAAGATGCACTGGAGCGATATAATAATATCCATGGGTAAGAAACGATTGTTATTATTGATAATTATTAATCCCTCTCTTGCTTTTTTTTTCTATCACTCACTTTATACTATTAGATGATTTTTGCACAATTTCAGAGTATCAGCTACGGATAAAAATAAATTATTATACAGAAATGATGGGAACCAATTTGAGGAAAATTGGCAAGAACGGGAGATAGAGAGGTAAGTCTAGAAGCAGAGATTATCCATAACGCTAAAGTTATTTTGTTTTTTATTGAGAAAAACACACTTTTATTTTGACAAGCTTGTATAAACGTGCACAGTCAAGGGCCTCTCAAATTCGATATCTGATGATAGCATGAACATGAAAATTATTAAATTCCTATAAACAGAATCTTAAAAAGATATAGTTGAGTGTTATACTTGGGTTTAAATAAATAAAAATGTATGCTTTGGTTTCCAAAACAGAGTAGACATATTTGAAAAAAAAAAGGTTTAGCTTAATTATAATGGTAACTTCATTGGATCTTTAAAAAGAAAGATTCTTTGAAGATTTCTTTTTGTGATGCATTATATGGCAGTTGCAAGGCATGAACATTTTAAATCATTTTCCTTAAAATTACATTGGATTCGTTGGGACCATGGAAGAAATGGCACGCTTAATACAGATCTAGACGTTGGATCTTTGGGTCTTTCTTATAACTTTTTTTTCTTGACAACTTAAGTATCCAGGTTGACTTTGCGTCGACAGAAAGAGATACAAATCTTCGGAGGATTAATTGTGCAGAAGATTTTACGGGGAAAAAATCAATGATGTTGGGTTTTTATGGCTTTTTACCTCAAATGCTCTACAAGTAGACGACATGGCTGTGTGGGGTTTGAAATTCTGTTAAAATTTATATTTATTTTTGCAAGTCTTTACAAAACGTATTTTACATTTACTTAAGAAATAAGGTATCATTTTTAAACATCTATCGGGACATAAATACGGGTCGGTCACGAGATTAAATTCCATAAAGCCCGAAGGGCTTTATGATGAATTTAATCTCGTACCGACCCGTATTTATAGCCCGATAGATGTTTTAAAATGATACCTTATTACTTATATTTACATTTGTGACTAATTCATACTTTATATTTGCATAATTGTGACTTTTAACGTGTGAAATGCATTATTTTTCAAACCCAACGGCATGTATGTAATTCAATGAACGCGCGTCGACCCTTTATGACGTCACTGAGAAATTACGTCAAACGATTATCCAAACGCACATCTATGACCTCTTGACCCCATACCTGTATTTATACAGTTATAGATACGCATTCCTTTCAGTAGTGTTATATAAAGGAAAACATTTGCAAATGTAAATATTTTAAAATAAAGAGAAAAATACAGACATGTATATTTCAACATCTTGTACGGATTATATCGCTAAAAATAAACTTTTTGCCATAAAAAGAAAACGAAGCGTTTTAGATTTATAACTGTTCGTTATCATCACCTTGTTCATTTATCTAAAATATGACTTCAGTTGGATTGACTGGATTTACGTTGTTTTACCTCCCATTGAAGAACGATTCACTATAACATGAAGAAATCACAGTATACCGGTGAAGGATTTCAAATTAAGACCAATATTCGGCACTCAGAACCATTGAGAATCCGAAAGACTCGCAACTTTCACTTTAAAGTGCCGAGCGCTTAGCGAAGGAATATAGCGAAGACACATAGCGGGCTCCAGTATATGTTCAGCCAAGCCTCTTTCTTTACCCCTCTCGAAGATATTTACGGTAGTGAAGGAGAAACCTCAAGAGTACAGTGCAACAATATATTCGAGAAGTGGTGTAAATCAGACGTGGATACTTAAAATTCCAAGAAACCTTTAGAAAATTTGAAATCACAAGATTTTACCAAAATCAACAGCTTAAAAACTTGCGACTTTTCAACTTTATACACAGCCATTTTCTACGATAAATTAAAGCCCAGGCTGTTTGATATCGTTGACAGATGCTTATTCCTTAAAAATAGATCGTAAATTTACTTCCCTTGTCATTGATCACTTGCAAAATTATTCTGATTGTACACAATTTTTAAAATTATTATTCTAAGATCTCTGATTGGTTGAGTGTTGATCACATGAACAAGCGTATTTACCTGTAACACCATATAGACTTTCTACAGATATTTACCAAAATTACGATATAAAGATTCAAAATACTAGTAGCTACCAATATAAAGATAACATGATGATATTAAATGGCTTTATATTAATCATAAGTTCTTTAAATTTTCAAAAAGACAAAACCTGTAGTTCTCATTATTTTCAGAATTTTAAATGTAGCCCTTTCGGTTTTTTAACAGACACATGTTGCTTAGAATGCAAAAGGCATTGCGGTCAAAGAGTGCAGCCCAGAAGAGACAAGCCTGGGAAGAGCAGCTGGAGGAAAAGAGACAAAAGCTTCACCAAAGAGATATAGATACACAATCAGGTAAAAGTCCTCTTCTCACCCAGATATGTTATGTAAGAACTCGGTGACAAAGAATTATTTGAAGCAAAGAAGGATTAATGATGAATTCGTCCTAATTTATGTCACTTTTTCTTCACTTCATTTATTCTTGTTCTGTATTACTCTATAATGTAAAATATACCTGGTATACTCTTTTGATCACGAGTTTTATACACATTCCAAAACTTTATTTTTATAGTGCATTCCACATATTAATCTTGTTCTTAACTAACTCCACTGACTTTTAATTTTGTTATAATACTGTAAATCACAACTTTATTCGCGAGAACGTTATTTTCACGTAATTACGCGAGACAATGAGCTCGCGAAAATTTCATTCTCGCGTTTAAAAGTATACCTAAGGATTATATAAAGGAAAAACAACAATTCGTGAAAATTATGTCTCGCTAATAAAGAGTCAATGACTATCTCGCGAAAATAAGATGTCGCGAAAATTTAGTGATCTTCAGTACTATGCTGTACAATATTTATTACTCGACTTTTTGCAGCCATAGGATTTTCTACGCGTTCTGAAACCTCATTCTTTGCCCTGACGCAGGTTGAGAGGGCCAACACTTCGATGTCCTATATGCCTCATCTAAATACAGCAAAACCTACCGTCCAAGTCCCAAAGCGACCCAAAACAGCAGCAGCAAATCTTCAAAAGCAACAGACGGACAAAACAGCACTGAAAGTGGAGAAACCTTTTAGGTATAACAAAGCTCATGTTTACGTTACAGCCCCAGATTCTTTTAGGAGAAATACCCAATTATTTATTATGGATCTTCAGTGTATGTTTTTGGCTCAACTAGTTAGTGAACAGGAGATATTATAAATTAGTAATATGATGTCTGTCGTCCGTTCGTCTAGCTACCTGTCTGTCTATCTTGGTGCCCATAAACAATTTTTCAAAGTGCTACTCTTCCAGCAGTTTTGATCCGATTTCAATATAACTTTATACTCAAGTAAGCTATCTTAAGATTCATGTGATATTTTTCTAAATTTTCCGATTTTGATAATTGTTGTTGCCATGGTTACTAAACATAGAAATTCCTGAGAAAATCGTTCGAAATGCTCTGGCTCCAACAGTTCCACTTAGAAAACTGTCAACTTTGCATTGATCTTTATTCATTCAATCCAGTTTGGTTTGAGTTCAATTTTGACTTGAGACACAACTAGACTCTCCTAAATTACATAGTTCTATTTTCTTTTTAGATGTTAAGAAACAATGCTTATTTTTAAAATCTGAACCAATCACTCCTCTCAATTTTTCAATTGGTCAATGTAGTCCTTGGCATATCATCTTTGCAACGTCAGTAGCAAAGCACTGACTACATTACATTACAGCATTTACGTTTAGCATGTCAGATCCATGTCTAAGATATAAATGATAAAATCGGATTGGGTATTTCAGATACAAGATACGACAAGGTGGATCAGATACTCCACTATCCAGACCTCCTAGTCGTCAGACATCAGAGCCTAGTCTTTCTCCACGCATGATTGATCCCAGAAACCCGAATTCTCTAAGGCCTCCTTCAACCAAATCCATTCCCAGCAAGTGCACGTATGTTGTCATTTTTATTTGAATTTATATATAATTTAATATATTGGTAACATCTAAGAAATAATTGTATAAGATATGATATGTCGGTCAATAAGATTCAAAATAATGGTAATAATAAGGACCTGTGGAAATATGTATACAGAACGTTTTGCTCATTAGAGTCAAAGATAGTTGATGCAGTGACCCACAAGTGATCAAAACATAAGTTAAATTACAAATTATTTACAAGCAGAAGCAAATAAAAAGAAAATACATTCAAATTAGGATTTAAATTAAAAGTAAACTTAACTTACATGAAAAAGCTTACTTTTGTTTACTTTTCCAGACGGTACATTCTTGTAAGTAAACAAAAACAGAAACGTGCTATGCCGCTCCCCACACCTCTAGAGGAGCAGTTACTAGCGGAGAGATTTCCCATGATGGGAGAAAAAATGTACCGCCAACACTCCGACCTGGTACTGAAGTCCCGCAAACCTACGTACTGTGTGGAGTATACACCGTTTGTGAATCAATGGGCCTAGTTTGTAATCTCAGAAGTTTCCTTGAATACTATTAATATTGATACGTGTGTCATGTAGTTAATAACTTTTCATGGTTCTGGTAATCTTGGGTGCAGAAATGAGGTCTCTACATAATTAAGGATAAAATGTTCATGCAACGAATCTCTAGAATTCTTAATTCTGTACATTGCTATATTGATATTGAGGATGTGATTTACGTTGTTTTGAAAACGGTGAAATGTCCTTGTTTGAAAAGTGGACAAATCATAAAAGAATGTCAAATTGACTTATTATTTAGCATTATTATCACATCTCTTAATTCTTTTAATAATTTTTCCGTGATTTTCATAGTTTTTAATTCCTTTTTGTGCAAATTATTTTACAGTTATTCCGTCCTACGCATAACGAACGTGTATTTGCTTTTCAAATTGTGACATTCAATATAAGTTTTTAATTAATAAAAGTATTTTTTATACGAAGTGATAAATGGTTTCAGCATCAAAATACTTTTTAATTTCATTTTAAAACTAAGTTAATATCATTGAAATGGCTTTCTGTTATTAACTTTATCTGTGATATTGTAGAGAGAGAGAAGCGCTAAGTAAAATAGTGTCCAGTGCTTTCAATTTTTATAATTGTACTTTTCACTTTACTGCCAATGTGATGTTTGGGGCCTTTGTTCAGTTTAGTTTTTTTTATTTACATGTTTATAGAAATACCAACTTTGTTTTTATGTCTTTTAGACATCTATTTGATTTTAATGTAAAATACCAGCAATTCTGGTTGTTTTACATAAGGAGAAAATAAAACCACTAAAATTTACCATCTTAGGCTTTTTTTTCTTGTGGAAAATCCTGATTTTAATCTGATTTGAATTCACGAAAATTTATTTAAAGACTATACGAAAGGTTATCAAAAAGTTCGTGGACTGATACGGTAAAATGAATTCTATACACGTAGTGTGGGCTTTCAAAATTTTTAAGTACCTGTAACACAAAACAACAAATATATAAGTGTTTAAATTTTTAGCTTGATACATCAATAATTTATCAAATAATCGTAAGATTAGGGAAAAAAACACAATATATGATCACCCGGCGCTGTCGCTGTTTACTTTCATGACGTTCGACAACGTCATTGTTTATCAAGCCAGCTCCCTCTTCCCCCTTATTTTGGTGAAAATCTTAAGAGTTAAGTAGAGACACAAACCAGTCTTCTTTAGTAAACTTTACAATGTCACTAACAGCTGATTTCAAAGCATAATATTGTGAATTAATACATCGTGAAAGATCCTTTCATAATTATAAACAGCATAATTTGCCTCTCGCAGTTCAATATCTATCAAACATGATCAGCGTCACTTTTCCACGTCACAAATTTTGAACACTCTGACTATAAATCGACATAATCTGTGTATTTTTTTTAACTCCCAATTTTTTTTTTTGTTTTGGCATATCAAACAAGTACTCTAGATGTATTTTATTTCTCAGCCGCCTGTTTAAACATTTCCTGTGTCGGAATGGATTAAAAGTATCAAAAGAAATTGAAATATTGCGTTTATGAAACTTTTGAGGGACAATTTTTATACCGAAGTATTTATGAATAATTATAAAAGCAAGAATTTGATACATTATAAATGCATTATTAATAAACAATACAATGCTTTGTGGCAACGCACTTTGAAAAAAATTTTCAAAGTGCGTACAAATTGGGACAAAATTAACGCACTTTGAAAAATTTTTCAAAGTGCATTAAATTTGGGACACACTCGACGCACTTTGAAATTTTTTTTCAAAGTGCGTTAAGAGTGTACATAAACATTTTTACCATGGGGACATTTAACGCACTTTGAAAAAATATGTATAAAATAAAAAATTCTAGACTTAGATTTTAGTAATTGAGAGAATCAATATGTAATAATTATATCTTCCGAAAAACTTTTTAATTTAATTATTACATTATTCATTTAACCCCATTGAGAACAAGGAGAAGACGAGTAGAGGGTCCCTCAGGCACCTCTCCATTTTTTGTTTGATACATTAATATTGTACATAGCCGTCGGTAGCAAATTGAAAGTGGACCCCCCCTTCCAAAGGTAAGCCTCAATTTTCAATGCCTATATTATGTATATCTTTGCTAAACATTTGTGTGCCTAAGTCCCCCTCCCCTTACCGATGCCTACACTACACCCAAATATATGTATTTGTCTAACTGGTATGACGTTGAAAACTTTCAATAAATTTTAGTTGACATAAAATGCATGCAAAATGGAAAAAAAATTAAGTACAGTAAAATATTTAAAAAAAAGAATTTTCAAAGTATGGAAAAATCAAAATCGCATCCTAAAATGACCTTATCACCGAAAAGTTATCAAACGGGTTGAATTATTTATCATACCTAATATTTGCAAACACATTTTTTCAAAGTGCGTTAATATGGTCGATATTAACGCACTTTGAAAAGAAATTTTATATTTTCAAAGTGCGTTGACTTGGTCCCAAATTTAACGCACTTTGAAATTTTTTTTCAAATTAAGTGCGTAATTTTTCAAAGTGCGTTGTAAGTGCTTTCTTTGGTTGTTAGTACGGGAATGAATGTAGCAGCTATTGCAGAAAAAAATTACATAACCCGCGTAAGAAAACAGACGAGAAAATATTCAATGGATGTAAATATAAAATAATTAAATACTGGCCCCAGTTCATTCATATTAAGTTTGAATTGCCATATTATACCTACAATGGATTTCTAAACGACATTAAAACATAACGTGTTCAATCTAATATTCTGCCGAGGCTATTTCTTTTATCCATGCGAAAAAAATGAAGGGGGGGCTTGTTCGTTTTCAGGAATACTGTACAGCAACATGTTGGAGAAGTGGTGATTATCTGGTATGGTATAGAGATACTAAAAAATCTATGGAATTGATCGAAAATTTGAAATCATAAAACAAATTAATGAAAAGTACGAATGTACTTGTTTTTCAACAATATACTGCAGTATGCAACCTGCAACCACTCCCATCACTAATTTAAGTCAATGCTCTTCTGACTTCATAGACAGCTATTTTTTCAATAAGAATGGAACTTGTAGCTACATACCTTGTCATTCAACTTGTGTGTTCTGATTCTACACAAAAGTATTCAGAAGTAATTGTTTAAAAGATGTTTGAGATTCTAGAATTCAGTAGGTCTTTAACAAATTGTTGATATTATTTTGGGTACTTATTAAATAAGAAATGTTACTGTTAAAACAATACAAATAAGAAAATATACAATGCAAATGGAAATTGTAGAATTCTATGAAAAATACAATTCAAATGATTTATATTGACAAATGGAAAATATAGAATTAATGGTAAATAAAAAATTGTACAATTCAAACAGGAAATTATAGAATACAAGTGAAGCATTATAGAGCATTATAGAATATACAAATAAAAAATATACCAAAGCAAATAAAAGTTAAAGAATACAAATGGGATATTATAGAATACAAATAAAAACTATACAATACAAATGGAAAAATTTACAATGCAAACGGAAATTTATAGAATACAAATAAAAATTATACAATACAAATGGAAAAGATGAAATATTGCAACGTTTGACATGCCAAACTAGTACATCTGTTTCATTTTTGGATATTACATGTATATCTTTATAAAAGACAACGATTGCAAACGACTGAGCAACTTGAATTTATTGTGTATACGATGTTTATTTCTATGCTGTAAACTTCCCTTATTTATACATGAAGCAGTATAGCCTTATCACCAACAAACATGTACCGTATATACTCGCCTATAAGTCGGTTTTATTTTTTTTGAGGTTATTTGGAAGGGATTTGCCATTGACCCGCGAAGTCGGTACAATTTTTTGCCAGAATCAGATGCTAATTTTTAATAAACGCTCTGATGTTTTACCCTGATTTTAATTAATATTTTTAGAAACGAAGTCGCTATTTAACTTTAAATCATAAATAGAATTAATAATTCCCTCTTAAGATTAAAAAAATAAAATTATTTAATATATGTATATAAAATACATGTAATGTATGTATAATCTTATTATACATAAATGATAATAATATATCCAGACTTTGTTCAACGATAGCTGTTGAAAATGTTTATAAAATACTACAATTCCCAATACAGAAAAATACCAATCTTTTTATGACTCGCTTATAGTCGGACATAGACTTTGGCACTAAAATCTAACTCTCAAATTACCGACTTATAGGCGAGTAAAACATATGGAGTTTAAGTCCCGAAGTAAATTAGTTTAAGCATGTTCTACGGTTGAATAAATACTGACATATTAGTAATGATGCAGGGATATGAACAGTCTAGCTGCAATAATGTAGCCCTCTCCGATTTTTTTTTTATCTGATATTTTCTCTCCCAAATAAAAAAAAAATAAATAAATAAAGGAGAGGGCTACATTATTGCAGCTATGAACAGTCTTACATGTATTCAAGTCAACATTTCGCATAGCTGATACATGTACGATGACCTAGTTAGCAAATTCAGTCTTTCGAATATTTGCTGTCTTTTTCCCCACTTAAATATCTGCAGATTTTCTCGTTTACTTGATCATGAAAAGGAGCACATGGCATATAAGTGACTGGTCGACATGGGATGATTACTCCTTCATGACACCTGATTCCAACTGGTTGGGGGCTAGTGTGTGTATATTTCAGTGGATTTTTCAGCTTGATTATAGTTCGTTATCTTTCTATTTCAATTTAGTCAGCATACTACATGTATTTCTGCAGTCATTCAACAAACATAGTTGTTTCTGTGTGCATATACATGCATGCCTTATTTATAAATGCAAAGTATAATAGGCCTACTTATATTTTATTCTGAAATGATAAGATTTTTCCTAATTTGTGGTTAAAAAAGTTATGAGACTTAGAGAGTACATCTGTTTCAATGATTAATTTCTTATAAACTAAGTATACCTTAAGTTAACATAAAGTATCCATAAAATTATGACATGTTTCATTCTAATAAAAAAAAAAAAGAAAAAAAAAAATCAAGACACCTTATTTTATACTGGTCGTTCGGGAAAGGGGGAGTTTCGATAAGGCTGTTTTGCGGCCCCTCGAGAAATGTTATGAAATTGTGATATGTTGTAGATAAATGTCTTATCTTCCTAAAAATATGAAAATAATTTATACTGCACATTTTCTGGTACGTAACAAAAAAATTAAGTATACCCCCTTCACTTCATTTAAGGAGTAGGCAGATTTAAAACGGGATACTGAAGTTTTTTCAACGTCAAATCATAAATGAAATGTGACAAATGTAAATAAAGACATCAAATAACCAATTTCAATATTAATTTAAACAGAAAATTAAAAAAAATTATTTTATGTGAATGTTTTTTAAGTTGCAAGATTTTTCTATTAATTGTAACTTTTCTGTGAAAGATAGAATTTAACTTATAAAGCATATATATACAGAATAGACAGAAACGTTTACAAGAGGAATTTATAATTACTGACAGTTTATATTTAAACATAATAATCAATTTATAACAGTTTTTCCGTACGTAGGGAAACAAATAGAAAAAAAACATGAGATAGATCAACTTTGAGTGTAATTTACAGGTGTTTAGAACTGTTTGCAATACATTTTCAGCAACTAAAGTTATAGCGCAAAATTTATTGTGAAATTATACATTAAAATTATTTAATCTAGTTTTAAACCATGCTTTGAAAAAAAAAAAATGGATTTCTGTACGATTAAAGAAATGCAGGTGCATATTTATATTATTTTAAAAGTATATTCAAAAGAATCGCATTGTAATGTTCATTGTATTTTGATTTATCAATAATATTAAACAAAGTCAATATATTTTATCAAGATAGCATTTACTAGTCCCTTACCAGTGAAACCAGAGGGACTACATGTATAGTTTCCGTATCGTCTGTCTAGCTGTCCGTCCCTCTGTCTGTCAGTCTCTCCCATTTGGTTTTCCGCACTTTTCTCTATAATCGCTTGCTTGCAATCTTTTATTTGATAAACTTATTTTTAGTATTAAGTGTATCTTGCTGAATTAGAGATCGAGTTTGAATTCCGCTTCATTGATTTTTGGCGGAATTATGATTTTAAACCGGGGTGGGGTGGGGGTCATTTTTTTTTCCCAAAATGCTTGTGACTATTGTGTTAAGTTTTGATAAATGAGTTAACCTCGATCAGTAATAGATCATATTTGTATTTTGTTTCGCTACAATGATTTTTTTTGCGGAATTATTGAATTGGAATTTACATGTTTTTTTTTTTTAATTTTAAAACCAGGTTATACTTGCAGGTAGTAAACTATTATTGGTAATGCAATACTAACTCGAATAAATAGCCAATTGATAAAAAAACTTAAATAGATTGAGTGTCTCCATTTCATTCTTAAAGTTGGAAGTATTTTTAAAACAACTTAAAGATGCACATTATGTTCTCAGCAACTGAAACTAGGTTCTTGCTTCACCAATTCTAGTTACATTTAGGGGTGTGTGCAGTGGCGTAGCATCGTTTTTGAAAGTGCTTGTCCAGATCGCAGTTCAAAATACATTTATAAATGCCAAAGATGTGTTAAAACCAAAATTCTGCAGAAACATATAAATCAACATTTAGTCTTTAAAAAAAATTACGCTCCCTACATAAATATCAACCACACGGAAAAACATAACGAACCTTCTCTAGCAGAATGGAGGAGCAAGGGTTTCTATTCGAAAAAAAGGCTAAATAATATTTTTTCCTGATATATGTTTGATACAGAACGTTAAGGAATGGACTTCTTTTCACTTCTTTCGTTCAATCAGTCAGAAAATAAAAGTAAGATCCGGCATCTATACCATTTCTGGTAATGTGCAACCCTAAATGTATCATCGGTGCATGTTTAGTCAAGCTTTTACTCTAGCATTCATCAATGAAATGTAAGTCAGACCCAGCTTCCGAACCAAGTCTGGTACTGTGCATCCGAAGATACATCAAGAAGCACGTCTGGTCATCAAGTACTTATAGTGGCATTGCTAAAAAAACTTTAACTTACTTTAAAAACATTGACCTCGACCCATATTAGCTTAAAACACAGCATCTGAAACCCGACAGATGACAAGGAATTAATGGTCAAGGGACTAAATGATATAAAAAAATATCTGCTTGAAAAATATTTAACTGGGAACGCTAATGCCGACGATTTTCAGAAAACTCCCCAGTTCCGTGTAGTTGAATAAAAATGAGACGTTAACGTTATATGCTTGCGACGAAATAAGTATAGAAATAAAGACAGTATCCGAAAATGTATTCTATTGTTAATATTTTCGAGAATTATTTTTGATTTTAAAAAAAATGTGCTCCTTTGGCTTAGTATTTTAACCTGGTGTATGATCAAGTAACCAGAAGGTTCTAATTTTAGGTTATGCAAATTTTAGACAATTTTCAATTTTTGGATATGAAGTACACACGCGACATTCATTATTGTAAACTATTAGTGTGCAGGGCATATCTAATAACTGGGCAAAAAGGTGAGTGTCCCTCAGTGTGTGTGTATATTTCAGTGCTTCATATTCTGAAAATCGATTTATAAATGCCACCCTCTTATATTTTCCCATAGGCCTAATGTTAACGCACTTGCGGGTACATCTAAGTTTGTGTCGGCTACGGTGTGAATTTATCTCATATTAACTTTTAAAATATTAATAACAAAAATTAAGATATTCATCTTTAATTCTAAACTAATTTTGAAAGAATAAATTGAAATTTATTTTTATGAAAATAAGTGACACCTTATTTTATACGGCCTTATCGGGAAATTTTTCAACGATTACCTTAATTTTAAGTCGGGCACGGGATTACAAAAATAAAGGGTCATTCTAGTTTGTTTACATACAAAGAAAAAGATGTCAAGCTTGACTAAACAATTAACAGCATAACAGCCTGAGCAGGATGGTTATTAAACTTAAAGGTTGTTCTTGGAAAAGGTGCGTTGTATAAGAATTTTCCAGTCTTACTGTTAATGGGCAATAAAGACCCGTGCCATCTGCATCCATGGATGATCCAGTTCAAGTCCATGTGTGCATGACTGTGGTAGAATAATATAAACTGCGGAAATAAACCTCACAATGTAACCTAACGCTTCACGAGTATTACATCTATTTCAAGATATAGGTAAGATTTTCTTGCTTAAAAATATATATAGAAAGAATTAATTTCTTTCCATTTTTTCACATATGTTAATTAAGCATCTTGAGCATTGATTTGACCTCCCACAAATGCATCTTTCATGTGCAAATAAACAATATCTCAGATAGGCCTTAAGTCATTTTAAATGCATTTTTCTTCTTAATCCCTTTCTTTAATGTGTAGGCCCTACTGCAAGTTTTTTTTTTTTTTTTTTTTTTTTTTTTTTTTTTTGCTCTTTCTTATTTCATGCTGTTACAGAAGTCATTTCGTATACATTTAAAATAAATTTTCTTCAACGAGTAATATAAGTGCTAACAGTTATCACTTATAAAATATTACCTGATTACCACACACATGCTTGGGACAGGGACAACCAATGAATAGACAGAACATAGCTCCACTTCCCGCTGGTGCGTTGGCCTTGAGCTCACCTTTACCTGGGCCCCAGAGCTGCCTGATACAGGCTATAGGGATAAGCAACCAGGAACTGGAAAGTCTACTGGCAAAGCCTGCTAAAGAGTTACCAGTACAAGTAAGTATTATACCATGTTTTGGCAATGCCTACTAAAGAGTTACATGTACCAGTACAAGTAAGTATTATAACAGTCACTGACAAAGCCTGCTAAAGAGTTACAAGTACAAGTAAATATTATAACTGTTACTGGCAAAGCCTGCTAACTGACAAATCCTACCAAAGAGTTACCAGTACAGATAAGTATTATACCATGTACTGGCAATGCCTGCTAAAGAGTAACCATACGTATTATATCAGTTACTGGCAATGCCTGCTAAAGAGTAAACAGTGCAATTAAGTATTATACCATGTACTTGCAATGCCTGCTAAATAGTTACCCGTAAATAAGAATTATATTATGCAGTGACAAAGTCTGCTAAAGAGTTACCCGTAAACAAGTAACAGCTTTTCAAAAAAGCTTGCCTGACTAATGCAATCAATATCTATTGAACCTATAAGCATGATAATTTATACATGTAAACGTTTACATTGGGGCAGGGGGAGGGGGTATTAGATAATTTCACTAGAGTAAATTATAAAGATGTTGCACAAAACATCATGTATTCATTTCAAGTCAATTGTATGATACTCATCAGAGCAATGGAAAAAGAACACATTTTATTTAAAATGTATATATTGTTTTACAAATAAAAAATGAAAGCATGTACATATGTCCCGCTGTAGATTCGAACCCTCGACGTAAAAATGAAAACCTCACTCCGCGAGTCTAAAAAATGGTTTTAGAGGATGAAAAAAATAGGGGGAAAACTAATATGATTGATTAATGCTGAAAAGCATGGCTATATATAAAGGTTACATAAATTAGATTCAACTACAGCGTAGGCTTTGAGGAAGATGAAAATATGATAACTACAAGAAATTGGGAATCGTAACGACATGATTGACATGAAGAATGTGTTTAATAGTATCTTGGGTATGCCAGAGCATTAAAGATTGTTGGAAACGTGGAATAAATAAAGTTCTATATGCTTAAATAACCCAACAAACTTGACGGCTATATTTGAATGGCAACATGCGCGGATACAGTAAGTTTTTCTCAGGGACGAGGAGTCCACATCAAAAATATTTGTACGAACAAAAAAGTAATAAATTTCTCAATCCTGAAATGTGAGAGGACACTTTCATAGGTCTATACTGTTTTTGTAGGAGGAAACCCCCTGGAGGGGGGTGGGTATGAACAGATGCATATTTGGCCATTACATCCTCCTGAGAGATTTTTGTTCGTTTCGTTTTTATTACTTTAAATGATGTAACTTCTAACCCACTTCACAATATCACCGAATGGATATTTTTTTTCCAAAGCTCGACCAGGATTCCGACAAAAAAAAAACTACTTTATATAATGCATGCAGTTTTCATTTCCATTCAATAGAATAGTTCAGGGAAAAGGCGCAAAAACTTACACGTGACATTTTGGCGCGAAATGATTGTGTCACCCCTTACCTAGAAGACAAATGGACTAATCCAGTAGTATAGAAACGCAGAAAAAAGGTCAAACGGACTGGTCCGTATAAGAAATCGCATGGAATAAAAAGCTGCTAGCAAAAAGCTAAAGGAGATAAATACATCGATGTATTGTATCAGCAATATGGTTATGTTTCTGCTAACTGTTGTTGCTGAAACGCATGTAACAAAAACCGATGATAATCAGCATGCACAAAATTTTGCTTGCTAACTGTGACCTCTTAGCTTCGCACCTAGGAAATATTGATCCATGAGGCCAGGCAATAAAAATTATATTATGCAGTGTCAAAGCCTGCTAAAGAGTTTTACCCGTAAATAAAGCCTGCTAAAGAGTTTTACCCGTAAATAAGAATTAAATTATGCTGTGTCAAAGCCTGCTAAAGAGTTTTACCCGTAAATAAGAATTATATTATGCTGTGTCAAAGCCTGCTAAAGAGTTTTACCCGTAAATAAGAATTATATTATGCTGTGTCAAAGCCTGCTAAAGAGTTTTACCCGTAAATAAGAATTATATTATGCAGTGTCAAAGCCTGCTAAAGAGTTTTACCCGTAAATAAGAATTAAATCATGCAGTGTCAAAGCCTGCTAAAGAGTTTTACCCGTAAATAAGAATTATATTATGCTGTGTCAAAGCCTGCTAAAGAGTTTTACCCGTAAAGAAGAATTATATTATGCTTGTCAAAGCCTGCAAAAGAGTTTTACCCGTAAATAAGAATTATATTATGCTTGTCAAAGCCTGCTAAAGAGTTTTACCCGTAAATAAGAATTATATTATGCTGTGTCAAAGCCTGCTAAAGAGTTTTACCCGTAAATAAGAATTATATTATGCTGTGTCAAAGCCTGCTAAAGAGTTTTACCCGTAAATAAGAATTATATTATGCTGTGTCAAAGCCTGCTAAAGAGTTTTACCCGTAAATAAGAATTATATTATGCAGTGTCAAAGCCTGCTGAAGAGTTTTACCCGTAAATAAGAATTATATCATGTAGTGTCAAAGCCTGCTAAAGAGTTTTACCCGTAAATAAGAATTATATTATGCTGTGTCAAAGCCTGCTAAAGAGTTTTACCCGTAAATAAGAATTATATTATGCTGTGTCAAAGCCTGCTAAAGAGTTTTACCCGTAAATAAGAATTATATTATGCTGTGTCAAAGCCTGCTAAAGAGTTTTACCCGTAAATAAGAATTATATTATGCTGTGTCAAAGCCTGCTAAAGAGTTTTACCCGTAAATAAGAATTAAATTATGCTGTGTCAAAGCCTGCTAAAGAGTTTTACACGTAAATAAGAATTAAATTATGCTGTGTCAAAGCCTGCTAAAGAGTTTTACCCGTAAATAAGAATTATATTATGCTGTGTCAAAGCCTGCTAAAGAGTTTTACCCGTAAATAAGAATTATATTATGCTGTGTCAAAGCCTGCTAAAGAGTTTTACCCGTAAATAAGAATTATATTATGCTGTGTCAAAGCCTGCTAGAGTTTTACCCGTAAATAAGAATTAAATTATGCAGTGTCAAAGCCTGCTAAAGAGTTTTACCCGTAAATAAGAATTATATTATGCTGTGTCAAAGCCTGCTAAAGAGTTTTACACGTAAATAAGAATTATATTATGCTGTGTCAAAGCCTGCTAAAGAGTTTTACCCGTAAATAAGAATTATATTATGCTGTGTCAAAGCCTGCTAAAGAGTTTTACCCGTAAATAAGAATTAAATCATGCAGTGTCAAAGCCTGCTAAAGAGTTTTACCCGTAAATAAGAATTATATTATGCTGTGTCAAAGCCTGCTAAAGAGTTTTACCCGTAAATAAGAATTATATTATGCTGTGTCAAAGCCTGCTAAAGAGTTTTACCCGTAAATAAGAATTAAATCATGCAGTGTCAAAGCCTGCTAAAGAGTTTTACCCGTAAATAAGAATTATATTATGCAGTGTCAAAGCCTGCTAAAGAGTTTTACCCGTAAATAAGAATTATATTATGCTGTGTCAAAGCCTGCTAAAGAGTTTTACCCGTAAATAAGAATTATATTATGCAGTGTCAAAGCCTGCTAAAGAGTTTTTACCCGTAAATAAGAATTATATTATGCTGTGTCAAAGCCTGCTAAAGAGTTTTACCCGTAAATAAGAATTATATTATGCAGTGTCAAAGCCTGCTAAAGAGTTTTACCCGTAAATAAGAATTATATTATGCAGTGTCAAAGCCTGCTAAAGAGTTTTACCCGTAAATAAGAATTAAATTATGCAGTGTCAAAGCCTGCTAAAGAGTTTTACCCGTAAATAAGAATTATATTATGCTGTGTCAAAGCCTGCTAAAGAGTTTTACCCGTAAATAAGAATTATATCATGCTGTGTCAAAGCCTGCTCAAAAGAGTTTTACCCGTAAATAAGAATTAAATTATGCAGTGTCAAAGCCTGCTAAAGAGTTTTACCCGTAAATAAGAATTATATTTTGCTGTGTCAAAGCCTGCTAAAGAGTTTTACCCGTAAATAAGAATTATATTATGCTTGTCAAAGCCTGCTAAAGAGTTTTACCCGTAAATAAGAATTATACTATGCGGTGACAAAGCCTGCTAAAGAGTTTTACAAGAATTATATTATGCAGTGGCAAAGCCTGCTAAAGAGTTACTAGCAAATTTGAATTATACTATGCAGTGACAAAGCCTGCTAAAGATTTAACTTTACATGTAAGTACTAGTATAATAACAGTTACTACATGTATCAAAGCCTGCTAAAGAGTAACCAGCAAATAAGAATTATATTATGCAGTGACAAAGCCTGCTAAACAGTAATATGTAAAGAGTTAATTTTACATGTAAGTATAATATCAGTTACTACATGTATCAAAGCCTGCTAAAGAGTTACCAGTACAATTATTACAACAGTCTTGGTGAGAATGAACTCCACACAATATTAAAATATTCCCTCAAGAGTTTGTGTGGAGTTCGAGAAATCACAAACCCTTGACATTGTGAGGATGATTTGACACATGCTTTCAGTTTAAATTGACAGATACCATATAGAGCATGACAAAATTAGAAACTTAAAAAAGTGTACCAAATGTGCATCCCATGTAACAATAGAAACCGGAACCTGGTAAATGGATCATTAAATAGAAGTAAACTCGAAATATTTCTAAAATTGACATTTCTTTAAACATGATTGAACATGAGCATCAGTAAACTAAATTCCAGTGGTTTATTAAAAATGCTAACATTTAAAATTATTTTGGTATTATATATAATTTCTGTAGCATATGGAAGTTAAATGAATACACGAATAAAAATAAATAAACAGATATAATTTTACTTAAATTAAATATACGATTTATAACTGCATTTTAAAAAAGACCCAACATGCTAAGTATGTGTTAAATGTACTTTATAATTTTTTTCATACATAATGTTATATGAATGAATAATTCATAAAGAATGCATTCATAAATCTGCAAAAGGAAATGGGAATGGGAATTCCTCTCTTAGTAAATTTCCTTTATTAATAATTTCAGAAAGTTTTAAACATGCTATGTATGTAATAAATGCATTGGACTCTTTATAACGATTTTCCCCCCAGACATAACTGTTATATGAATAACAGTTACATTGAATTGCATTAATAAAGAATGCATTCATATATTTTTTTAAAAGGAAATGGGAATTCCCCTCTTAGTACAATTCCTTTATTAATAATTTTAAGTATTTTCAAAATTCTTTTCATGCCAGGAGGTCTTTCAGACTTTGTAAATGGTAAATTGAACTTCAAATAAAACTTTAACACTGACCTTAATTTTATATAGGTAGTTCTAGTAGACATATTTCGAACAAGGAAGCAACCCTTTAATACCATGTATATGCCATAGGGAAAGATCTGGAAAGTTGAAAACAGATTACAAATACTCAAAGTTAATTTTTCAAATAAACCAGCATTTAGTAATACAAATATTGTTTGAAAAGGATAAGAGATATAAGGGATCTTCTTTCAATGAATAATGCTGGGGAAAATGGCAGAAGTCTGTATACAGAAATGTATCAAAAAGCAAAATCGATTTTTAGATAGTTTAAATACAACTTTGATCAAAAAATGAACCTTGAGGCAACAACAGGTGATCAAATTTATAAGTGGGAATAATAAATTAAAAAGTAAGGGATGCATATTTTTGTTTGTTTTAAACATATTTTGTTGACAATATGTCAAAGGGATTGGACGCAAGTTCCAAAACTTAGACTCCTCTCCCACGGACCTAGTTTGAAATTAACATTTTAGGTAAATAAATTTAATTAACACATTTTATTGAAATGACCATAAGCAGAATGTAATTTAAGTCATCTATTAAATCAATATATTCCCATCTTGTTTAAGGTTTTTCATGAACTTGGCAATAAATTACAACCTTTGAACTATGGAATACGTACCGGTGATTGGATACATGTTGCAGAACTACTTGGGTTTTCCCAACAACATATTGAAAATTTTGAGGTACAATCAAACATCCAGCGTGAGTCCGCGGGTTTTCTGATGTTAATGGAGTGGCGTGGACACGAAGACTGCAGCTCCCTCTTTATACTGAGAGATACACTATGGAGCTGTGGCCGATACGACTGTGTCACCCTGCTGGATAGAAAGATAGAAGGCAAGAACAATAACACATATCATTGTAAGCATACACAGGTAGGGTCTGAAAGACTGGACAGAAAGATAGAAGGCAAGAACAATAACACATAACATACACAGCTAGGGCCTGAAGGACTGGACAGAAAGATAGAAGGCAAGAACAATAACACATAACATACACAGCTAGGGTCTGAAAGACTGGACAGAAAGATAGAAGGCAAGAACAATAACACATAGCATACACAGCTAGGGTCTGAAAGACTGGACAGAAAGATTGAAGGCAAGAACAATAACACATAGCATTGTAAGCATACACAGGTAGGGTTTGAAAGACTGGACAGAAAGATAGAAGGCAAGAACAATAATACATAACATACACAGCTAGGGTTTGAAAGACTGGACAGAAAGATAGAAGGCAAGAACAATAACACATAGCATACACAGCTAGGGTCTGAAAGACTGGACAGAAAGATTGAAGGCAAGAACAATAACACATAACATACACAGCTAGGGTCTGAAAGACTGGACAGAAAGATTGAAGGCAAGAACAATAACACAAAGCATACACAGCCAAGGCCTGTAAGACTGAACAGAAAAATTGAAGACAAGAATAATAACACATAACATAATCAGTATACACAGCTAGGACCTGTAAGACTGAACAGAAAGATAGAAAGCAAGAACAATAACACATTACATACACCGGCCTCTAAGGACCTGTAAAGCAGCAAGACATACTGCACTTTTCAGTCCAAAGCTTGCACTTTCAGTTTTAAACAAGACATATTGAAGGGGGTTTCAAAGGAAGGACATTTGACTTGTGTTTAACATTGTAATGACTGTCAGACATGTTTGAAAATAAGTTTACACTTAAATAAGTTATCTGGAAATTAGATTAATACAAATTCAATAGCTAGAAAAAGAAATTACAATTGCAAGATGTTAAAAGAATTGTCAAGTATAACTTCAATATTAACCTCTCTTTACAGAAACAATGTTTATGCATCTCTATTTGCGAATCATTGATGACTGGAATACATCTTCACCCACGCGCTTGCTGAAGGTCCGTACTAAATGTGACACCACAATACAAGAGAGTCTTCAGAATTTACTGGGTGGGGACTCGGACGATAGCGAATATGAATTGGTGGACACACCCCTACTGTCAAAAGCTAAGGGGTTCAAGGTAGTGTCCAATATGAAATACTACCTTACTCTAGCAATATCTATTACTTTTATAAAAAAAAAACAGTCTCCCCTCTTCTAAAAAGAAAATGGAACTTTAATATTTTTACAAGAGAGGGATTGGAGAGGAGGAATAAATTTGAACTTTTAAAAAATATTTTCAGGGAAAACAGATTACCTTGAGAAAAAAGGCCTCAAGACGACCAGATCTTTTACCTTTGAATATAAGAGCAGGAGAAACTTCTAGCTCTGATAGCAGCATCGAAAACACCATCTCCATGACTCAATTGCAACAAGTAAAATACATACCCAGTGAATACACTAATACAATTCCTTGTTGCTTGAAAGAGGGAGAGCAAGAGGAGGTGATACCAAAGAGCTGTGGTGGGGATACCATGACCTGTGGGGATATGATAAGGAAGACTATTTATATCACAGAAGATTGTGTCTACTGTGGTAAAATGAGGACAGTCAGTCGGGTATGAATGTTTAATAAGTAATTCCTCTTTTACAGAGCTTATATTTGAAGCAAAGAAGATTTTTTTAAAATGTGATTAATAGTAAAACCTTTAATTTGTTGTGATGTTGTAGAGACTAGCCAGTGAGACGTCTTCCACTGTCAATACCGGGGTACACTGTCTGTCTTGTAACTGTTCTTCTTATCCTATCCCCTCCACCGAACCATTACGTCCTCTAACAAGTGTCCCTGGAATGACCTATCAACAGTTCAGCATAATGGGACCGAACATTTCACCCACCTCTCAAGTTTCCACAAACCATTTTCCCCTAATGACTCTCAATACTGAAAACAGTTTGTCACTGTGTTCTCTTGTGGAAGACTCAGAAAGGACATCGGTGAAACAGTTACATACAAGAGAAAATGCAGCAGAAAACTTTTCTATCTCCAAACCAAAGGCCAACTCTTACACACTGCTGCCTTCAGGCACAACTGTTGATGATGACATTCAAGGATTCTCCAGAAATGTAGATCAGGAATCCTTGACATCGGCGACACAGACTAAAAGACAGAGATCTGTTTCCGAGCCCCCAGACATTTTAGTTGCTGAACTTAAGGGCAAGTTTAATCTTTCCATGCCGTCTTCCTCTGCTGAAATCCCCAAACTTCCTAAAAAGCGTAAAATAGAAATATCTTTCCAAGAAATCTGTGAAATAATGAGAAATTTTCCTGGTTGGGATCCAGAGGAAACAGAAAATATGGTAATTTATAAAGCAAGAAAGTTTATTCTTGCTCACACAAGCTCTTTATTTTGATTAATTCTCTTGTATTTTGAGTAATGATTAAAGTGAGGTCAGTGCTATGGCGTCTACTTTTTTGTAATAAATTTATAAGGGAAAGTTTGTTGAGCATTGAGACCCAGGATTTTCCTTGATCTCGTAGGTTGAGAAGTCAATGTCCCATTACTGCAAAGAAGATGGCCACTATGTCATTTGGTACATGAGGGAGGCTCATCGTCTCGTCGTAACTGTCAGGTAAAATTATCGTCAATTTTGTTCCATGAAATATCAGTTGTGAAAAAGCAAAATCAAAATCATCAGATAATAAAAATAAATGATGTAAAAATCATTCAACGATCTCATATGAAACAAAAACTGTAGTATACTAGTATTTAAACAAAAATATGGGGCACCAGAAATGACATAATTACGATACAAATACACTGTAACGTCTGACTCAAAAATAAAATACCGTAGATTGTCCAGTAAGTTTCACCTAATAAAATATATCTATGCTATTTATGTGATTTGATATATATATATATATATATATATATATATATATATATATATATATATATATATATATATATATATATATTTTGATAATGAAATATTTTTTCTATAAAACATTTTATATATATTTGCATTTCATGATACTGCAATTATTTTGAGGTTTGCATGTTTATTGATTAGATATATTATTTTTGGGGAAATAATTTAACTTTTTTAACTTCCCTCCATCATAATATAATGTTAAATTATCTGAAATCTACTTGTCTAAAAATTAAGGACCTTGCCACTTGAGAAGCATGGGTGATTTTGTTGAAGATTATACTAGATATAAGCAAAGTATGACGAAGAACATAAACTCTCAGAATGGATAAAAAATGTAATGTAAATATAACATTTTTAAGAGAATGAGGAACAGTGTTTTGTATTGAACTAAAAAAAACAGAAGCTACTGAAGAATTGGCTACATGACATGATCTTTGTATACCGGTTCAATCCGCAGGTAACACCATCGTCTTTGCATGTTATGATCATTAAATACGATTGCATTTTTGAGGAAATTGGATTGAATTCTGCAAGCCTAAATCCAGATTAGAATTCCCTTTCTTTTAAGGAGATTCTTCAAAACCCGTGTGATATATTTTCAATATTCCGAACAACCAAATTGATTATGATTACCAAAAGCTACATGTAGAATGTATTTTAAAATTTCAATATATCTGTACAAAGATAGATAAAGGAATCTTGTGCATGTCCCAACTACTGAGTATGCGTAGCCTAGGCCTTTTTGTGCTTCTCATGAAAATATGAACAGTAGAATTATTAACTAGTAACTCTGTCGTTTCAACGAATTTATTTAAAAACACCATAGCATATGAACATCTCATACATTTTATTTATTTTTACTGCTTTTTATCTAGACATTACTTTTACTTGCAGTCACATGAGGAAGCTGGTCCATTATGCAGTTTTTTCAGAGCGACACATCAGCGGACAAGACTGGCACTACTTCTTTCCAGAACATAAATTCCCTGATATCCGATCTTTACTAAGGCACCACATGGAAAATGGCATTGATCCTCAATCCTCTCAGAGAGGTCAAGGTCGTAGAGATTTGGATAAGCAGCAGAATATGCGAAACAGTCGTCGAGAAGTGGTATTATCACATGTGACCTTGAAATATCCACGTCGACCTCAGCCAATAAAGTCAAATGATAAAGTTTAACAATACTCTGGTAAAATAAATTGAATTGATACGATAAAGCTGAGGAATACTCTGGTAATACCCTGTATTATATTGTATACTCGATACAAATTTTGTTTCTTTTTTCCCAAAAATTTACCGGTTCTCCAATAGGAAAGTATTGTAACATTAAAGTTGCAATATGTTACACCCGTAAATTGTATCGTCGATACTATAAACATGAAGCCAAATGTTGAGCGACATTTTTCATACAGGTTGTTATATTAGTTTTGTTTATTGGGCTTTTAAACTGAATTATATTTATAATCTCCATAAATTTCTTTAGTCCATGATTTTAATACTGAATTGTCTAATGGATTTTTCCGATCACGACAAGAAGTATCCAGCGGTTGTGACCAATCAACAGGGGAAGTTTTCTCCTCATTGGCACCTGATTCACCTCTTATGTATTAAGTCCGTGTTTGTTCTTTATATTGTTTTAATATATATGTACTTCTATACTTCATTGTACTGTGTTCTAACTTCATATTTCATAAATAATATTTAAGGAAAAAAGGTCCTATAAATTCTCATATTTTAATTAAATTTTGTTGAAACAGTTGTATATAGTTGCAAGATTGTATAAAAGAGTTATGGGTACCCATGGGTCTTCAACCCAGAAAATTTTATCAATATTGAACCTCAATTTGAAGAACATTCTATTCAATTATTTAAAAAAAAATACCGCACTGTGTGAGTTTATTTTGAGTACCTATCTGCATGTTATGATTTTAAAAAAAAAAAACAAAAAAACAAAAAACAAAACACCATATATACATTGTATTATTGTTTATATCGTTATCAATTTTTTTTAAGTGGTACTTTGTTTTTACAGCAACAGGTTGCATATTACTTGTGAGTCCATAATAATATATCATATTGTTGTACCCATGATTTGTTTGTTTATATTAACCATTTTTTATTAATTTAAATCAAGTGCATAACAGATTATCATATTTTATCATGTTTGTTTTATTCATTGTTGTTTTTTATTTTAAATTTATTTTAAAATAATTGTTAAAGTTGTCCTGTACAACTATATCAACAGAATGTTATCTGTATGAAAATTGCTTTATATATCATTATAAAATCTGTTTAAGTTTAAATAAATCTTTTCTTGAAGAGCAATTTGTTACATCGTACACATACTAAGTATTTGATTTACTAAGCAATGAAATGAACTCTACTACATATCTTCTGAAATGTATCTATTACTATTCTTACATGTACAATGTACTACTCCTTCTTTTAAGTAGATATTATGGCTATTATATTAGATCAATAGAGCAGTTGCCAAATTTACTACTACATATTTAACATGTAAATTTTTCAACAAAAGCCCGTCAGAGCAAAATTGATACACCTATACAATGTATATGTGTTTTTAAAAAAGTTTAAAAAATAAGGAAAACATTCGACTAAAAGCTTTGTCCTTATAGTAAATACGTCAATATATATTTTTAAAATATCCTTTTACATATTGTACACTTCATATGCATATTCTCATTTAAAAAGAAAGTACAATGTAGTTATGTTTATTGTATAATAAGGCCAGATTGATGTCTTTGCTTGTTTTACATTTGCAACATTTTTTGATTTCTTCTGTCTCCAATCAAATAATTAACAGCGTCTAGCCATAATAATTTTCTTGTATGTAAACCGAATTATCTTCTTATATCAACAGACATAAATATAAATTTTTAATATACAAAAAGAAAGCATAATTTTCTTATCAATTAGTAAATATTTTAATTTATATTATCAACCGATTCTATAAGAAAAGTAAGACCCCAGTCCTTTAATTATTTATTGTCCTCTTGTATACTGTCATTGCCTGGTCATTTACGTGTGATTCCTCCCTTGTTTCAAGATGTTGGGAGTAAATAATGCGTTTATGACATGTCATGGTATTTCTGTCATTAAGTCGTAAATATTGCCATAGTGAATCTGTAAATACAAACACCAGTACTATTAAAATGATAGCACTTTCAATAACATCCTCAGTCACGTGGTTTTCTTCATCCTGATCGTGTATGTGTTTTTGATAGTGAGCAAAGAAAGGAGAAGATATGATATTTTTATTAGGAATAGTTGTATTGATTAATACAGGTAAGATACTAATCTTATTATTTTTCTTTTCTACATTTGTTTAATTAGAGCGACTTTCTTGTGATTATCATCATTTTAGTAATATGAATTGATTACTTTACCACACGCATATTGATAAGAAACTCCATCAATATCACAAGGACTATACATATATATACAGTATAAGGACTGTATATTACTTATTATAAATGGAAATAATAATAAATCAAATGGAAATCATGAATTGACACTTAATTGCAAGTGTACATATATATAAAGAAAATAAAGATATAAAGACAGTATTGACAAATCTTTAAGTCGATGTCAAAAGATTTTTTTCTCTATATCTTTCAGTCTCTGCTCAAATTTTTGAAATTGAAATTACCAATGCTACCATAGAGTATGGGTTAGAAGACATAGATGTCTTGTGCAAAGTTACAAACGGATCTTCCCTAAACTCAGTGTTCTCCATCCAGTTAAGGCGTTCTGGTAACCCAGTTGTCTCTGCAACTGCAACCGGAGTCTCTTGGCAAGATACTTCACTACAAAACAGGAATGGTGTCATAGCCAATGGATCCGTCAATGACGTCATGAGCGCTCGCCTTCACCTGAACATTCCGATGTCCTCGGTAGTTTATCCTGACGATGAGGGTGACTACCAATGCACTATGTCAGGATTAGATTTAACGTCTGCGAGTGTTACTGTGGAATCTGGAACAATTTTTGTTAATATCACAGGTATTCGTTTTTTGCAAGTGTAATATCAAACAAGCTTTAGATTAGTAAAATTAAAACTCTGGATTATTTACCCAATATACACGCATGGATATTTTTTTGGCTTTGCAGGTTATGTAGATACCACGACGGGTAAGATTACTCTTTTATCTGTAACGTCGCCGCTACTTTGTAAATTAATTGATAATAGTTGTAAAATAATTGGTACATTATGATCAAACTTAAATATTTTAAGATATCCATCCTTTAATTTCGAGAAAACATCGTATGTTAAAGTTTGCATACCTCTACACATATATAAAAATATTCTCTCATTTTTAAATCCTACACAGAATTTTCTACCTTTGTCCTGCATACAATAAATGAAATTTTGGATTATATAATTTTTTATACACTTTTTCATTTATCAAAAGTTTATCTCAGTCTATATTTTCCCACTTCTTTTGATAGTCCCAGAAACGACAACAGTCCTTTTATCAACTTCCACAAATTCAGGTATGAGATTAGAAAACCTTTTATATAATATATCTGCTTTTTGACATAGAAAGACACTATAATACCGGACATACAAAATTGAGGTTGTCTTGGTCTTTACAACATGTAAGTAATTTCACAATTTATTATTACAGACACGCCTGCTTCTAGCTTCTCCCCATCCTCAGGTAAAACACTGAACCTTATGGAAAATAGAAACCCAACGCTCTACTAACATAGAAAGCAATAAATAATAATTGATTCCTTAAACGAACATTAGATAGGCTTAAATTTTTTGCCGGAATCCACATCTTATGGTGAGCTATAATGAATAAAAACAATAGAAATTAGAAAATGACACATTTTTGCAAATTTTTTGGTTAAAAATTTGAATCTCTGTTTAAAATCGAATCCTTTCACACTTGGTCAAATGCCATTATTTTTTGCCATCATAATTGTTTAACTATGGATATCAAATAGATGTTATTTAAATTTGATTCGATATTAAATATTATTAAGCTAAAGTATACCAATTAAACACAAAAAGCTTGAAAGAATATCTTCAATCTCTATTGATATGTAATTAAGCTTTCTTATCAAGCTTGACCAAAACTTGTTTGCTCTTTAGTAACGTTCTAACCACTGTATTGCTCTGCACAGAATGTACTTGCTATAATTTATGGGTAATTTTATGTATAGAATTCTTCGTGGAGAAAAAAAAATTATTCTTAGAACTGTAATGGGTTAATTTCAGTAGATAATCGTTGATGTGTAAACGTCTAACACGACATGTCCAAAGACCGAAAAAGAGTCATTTTACCCTTAGCTAGATGATGACAGATGGTGCATTTATCCCCTGGCATAGCAATTGACTGTCATAACGTATAAGTATTTGCAGACAGTTTCAATTTATCGAACGACAGAATTATCTAAATGATTATTTAGTGCATGTCTGGACTGCCGTGGTTATAAAGGTCTTTATAGATTCACCTTGAGTGATATGTCAACCTCATGGTAATAAACTATCGTTCGATTAGCAGTCTCACGGTTATAAACTACGGACATGCCAAATGATCATTAAAATTATCAAATACTGCTGTCAGTTGTATTCATCTAGCCACACCAACAGTAGAAATAGCAAATACACCAGAGATTTTTGGTAGTCAGTGATCCATGAAAAAATCTCTTTGTAATGAAACCCATTTCAGATTCACCGTCTGGGACCCAAGATCCCAGTGCATCAGGTAATTCACCTTCAAAGGTATTCTCAGTAATGGTTCCAATGTCTGAATTAATATCGCAAAATAAGAATATATACATTTCTGATGCTTTGCATGATACAGAGTTAATGGCGGCTTATTTATTTAAAGCTTGATATAATGATATATTTAAAGTAAGTGTACCACATGTTTAAAATACATCAATGAAATATATGTGACATTTACTCAATACTTATGTGATGACATGAGTGTACTACCTACTTCCATAACAATACCCGCTTCCATTACACGTCACTAGTCATGAACATCATAGAATTATATATATGATTGTGATATATATTTGATACAATATTTGTAACATAAACTAAATATTCATGACATTATATAAGTTCTCCTACGGCTGCTTTAATGGTTACTTATCATACTTTTTAGGAAAATTACTGAAAATCCTTTTGATCTCGATAAATACTGCACTTATAAGGGATCTACATGCTTTAACATTAAAATCTTAAGACTCCACATACATCGTTTGCTTTATCTGAGGATGGATTTAGCTTTCATTCAATCATATACATTCGAGTGTCTGTCTCCTTATTTCCTGACAAAAACTGTATTGTACAAAGTAGAACATTTTACGCAAATATTATGTTTTTTCTTATGCAGCTCTATGCAGCTTGGTCAATGTACTATTAGTCAAAATTAATGTTAAGTAGAAAAAGAAATATTGAATGAAAAGTTTTGAAAATGCCTCAATAGAGTAAAGAAAATATTTATGTTTTATTAATGTCACCAAAGCTTATGTGTGTATATATTTATTGGCCATACAATCATGCTTTTTGTTCCTCATATCCAGGTGCCAAATTTTATTTTGGGAGCTTTATTTCGCTAATCTGGACTGTTATTGGATGTACAGCGACAAGGATTCGAGTGGAGGAATGGATGGAGTAGTATTATGGTTATTCCATAAGAAATAATTATCAAAAATGTTATATATGAATTTGAATTTAAACATTGCCAGTGTTATTTTGGAAAAAACAACATTGAAAAAAAAATGAGATATTCAAAAATTGCAAATAATCAGGTGAGAGAATGCAAATCAATTTGTACAGTACAGTTACGTTAATGTAAAAAGAGACTGTGGTTTTTTTTAACAAGTGTAAATTTTCATCTATGTGTTTGTGAAATTTTGTTATGTTTATATGTTTCATTTTATATTTATATTCTCTTTGTTTAGGTCTTTTGTAATTATATTAGAAATATTTCATATCGGTTTGTTCATATACAGATAATAATAATATATGTGTCAAATGCCATAATTGTATTTTGAATTTACATCATCATATTGAAATGATGTTTTATAAAATCATCCTGATAACTTCAATGTACTATAGTATATATTTGATTGTACGTGATTTGGTCAATTTATTACATGTACATGTTTTATATGTTGCTATATATATCCATACCCGTCCATCTCTCTGTAGATCTCTAAATTCTTACACCACAAATTAAAGCTTTTCATTTGTGTCTCTACTTTTATCTTCAAATGTCTGGTTCAAAGCATAAGAATTTCATCGAAATCAAATTCCAAAATCGCCTAAGGTGCCATTCTCCACTAGTGATTTGAAACTTGAGACCACGTTCATAATACGATCAATTTTGAAACCGAGACAGGCTACAGACAGTTAAGTTTATTCAACAGCATACCTTAAGATACAAAGTTCTAGATATCGTACTTTTTTTGATTTGAGGAATATTGTTGCCATGGTTAGAAAAAAATTTAATGTATCGTTCTACCAAGCTTTTTTTCTTTAATTCTGACTTAAATATTTGCAACAGGGAAAGAGAACCTTTGAATTTAGGAGTACTTTATAACAGTGTAATTTAGACGTGGTGTTAATCAGATTTTGATACATTAACACACCAAGGCACTCAGAGAAAATTTGAAATCAGAAAATTTATTTAATTCAAAACTTTAGAATGTATGCCTCTTCAACACTTTATACAACCATACCCCACAAAAACGAAACCCCAAGCTTTATGACGTCATAGATACATTAAACTGTCTTTTCAATAAAAATGAAAATATTGGAAGAATGTATAGAGTTCTTTCCAAACATATCGTCCAACAACCTTTCGAAATTTCCATGACAAAAATGCGCTCCAATGTTGTTTTCATTAAAAAAGAATTTATCCAAAAAAGTACACATGAAAAAAGAAAACACGGTGTGGCCTTCAGTTCGACATATAGATATATCAACAATATATTATCGATTAACAAAAATAACATGAACAAATTTCTCCTTGCAAAAATTATATGTCTTTATTTAAAAAGCTACCTCTCTATTCAAAGAAATGTTTTTTAGTTATTTAATGAATAACTCAATGATTAGTGAAAAAAAATGTGAAAACTGAGTATTTAAAAAGTTTGGGAAATGTTTGAAGATTTCTAACTGCCAAGTTTTTGGGGGATAATTTATATTACACACAATTAAGATTTTTTGATAATATTTTAATTGACAAAAATATTGAAAAAACACCAGTGTTACTCTTCTCCATGGGACATAAGAAACTTTGTGTTATGTTTCTTTGAAAGTAGTTTCTTATATTCATATGTCGACTCAATATATCCCAGTGAACTTGGGATAAAAGATACCACAAATAAAGCATTTTTAAAATTTGGATATTTATCTAGAAAAATGAAATTAATAGTAAAATTAAAACAAACTTGTATAACAACTTTTCTATGATTAATATCCCTTACCTACTAGTATATAGCGATATGCACCGATCGTATCTGCAAGTTTAGTGGACTCCCATTTGGTTTGACACGCAATGACATTCAGAATCTCTTTATGCAAACAATTTTTTAAAACGATGCAAACTATTGAAGAACAATTTTATAAAACAAAAAAAATCTCTTTCAAAAACATCAACTTTTCAATTTATTTTCTTTAAGAAATAAATAAGTTTATAAACTGACGTCATATGACGTTGTATACAAGTTGCATTATCAAAATCAGGCCTAAACAGGGCTAATTTATATGAAGAACCGTTTTGCTGACTATTTTTCTGCAACAATTTCATTAAATCAAGGCAAGTTTATTATTCGTTTAACTTTTTTGTTCTTATTCTCGCGAGAACGTTGCTATATGTTGCGTACAAAGCGATCCGAGCATTGTGGGTCAAAATTGGAGGAACTGGTCAAAAAATCTATCGAATGAATGTGCGTAGTCCGAATTTTCTATTCGATCCATTTAATCTAGGCGTTTCGTTAAAGGCCCGCAGTTACGAGCGCTAGCTTCGCGACAGCTCGCTGCAGCTCGCTATAACAACTATTCTATAATTAATATCCCAGATTTACCATTTACTAGTATAATAAAAATATGCACTAATCATATCTGAAGTTTAGTTGGTCTCAAAAATTTGGTTTGACACTGCAATGACACACATTCAGAATCTCTTTATGCATAACATTTTTTAAAACGATGCAAAATATTGAAGAACAATTTTATAAAACAAAAAAATCTCTTTCAGAAACATCAACTTTTCAATTTATTATATTTGAAACACGAGCTAGAAATCGATCACGTTATATTGTCAATGAACATTTTTACACAATGAAAGATGTATATAACAGTTTTTCTTTGAAAGTCCTCCGGAAATTTCAGAGGTAGGATTAGGAGACCAGGATATAATGTGATGTTATGTTAGAATTATGAATCCCAAAACAAGGGTATAAGGAAATAAAACGATACAAGTTGTAACACATCCGTATGAAAGAAAAGGAAGCAGAACTTTAAAATTGATACTCAGTGTGTATAATTTGAGGTTATAAAGATTTTTTTTACTAAATCAAATAAACCTTATTTAATCAATTAAGGGGGCCGACTATAGTTTCCACTGCGCAATATTTCGCACATCATAGTAAAATGAAGCGTATTTACTGTTTTAATGCAACTTTTTTCGCTTAATTATTAAAATTAAACAAAATTAAGAAATGATAGGTATAAAAATGTAATTACAATTTGATATAACTGACTTTTTAACCGATTTTGCAATTGATAGGTACATGTAGGTTGACGTCGTTGCAGTGTGTTTTTGACGAAGGTGTAATAAAAATATTTTTAAAGAAAAAGTAATAAACATACGCGCTTGAAATTTAAAACATAGAAATTAGAGAATATCTCCAATATTTTTATTATGTTTTCACGTGAATCCATTGTGTACGTCATATTTTGTAATACTTTATAGAAATAGTAAAATTTGCTAATTTTTTGCATTTTGAGTTTCCCCCTCTGGTAACAAGACGGTAGAATTTTGTGTTTCTTACATATATTGTATAATGTAGTATTACTCATCAAATATTATAGTTTGAACAGTATGTCTATTGTATTATTTGCATAATTTGCTTTAAAGTGTTAAAAATTAGCATTTTCCTACATAATCCTATAGTAAATGTACCTGTATTTTGAGACGGTCCCTCAAAATACCTGAACGATAGATTTTCCCCAAACTTTGCATGTACACTGAAGTTTATGTAAGTTATATATGGTATAAAAATGAAGAGTTTCCCTATTGTAGTTTTCACACAATAAAACTATAGTCGGCCCCCTTAAGAAGTCTTAGAAAAATTATATTATTAAAATGCTAGTTTAATTAAACATAAGGAGATAACGAACAGTATTCAAGAACAAAAGTTCATAAAATATTACAACAAAGTCCATTAAACAATTATTATTAATTTAGAATGCTTACCATTTGTGACAGTCTCTTCAAAGCCTTTGAAATAAATTAAAAGTAATGTTTCATTTACTGTGGCAGAGTATGAATTTAGAATGTATGTACACTGTCTTGAAAAATAAACGATATTCATGCGATGATAAATAAACCTTGCTTGCCCTAGCCCGAATTTATATTATTAAAATGCTAGTTTAATTAAACACAAGGAGATAACGAACAGTATTCAAGAACAAAAGTTCATAAAATATTACAACAAAGTCCATTAAACATTTATTATTAATTTAGAATGCTTACCATTTGTGACAGTCTTTTCAAAGCCTTAACGAATTAAAAGTAAAGTAATGTTTAATTTACTGTGGCAGAATATGAATTTTAAATGTATGTTCACTGTCTTGAAAAATAAGCGATATTCGTGCGATGATAAATAAACCTTGCTTGCCCTAACCCGAATATTGCTTACATATCAACTTTGAGGCATTTATCAGTTTCTGTTTTACGTGGTTTTACAGTGACATCGAAAACAAGTATTTAGACTCATATCTGTAATTAAAACCATTACGACATGGCATTTAAAACATGTATAAAAAATGAAGTCATATGATACCGTAAGAGACACCGCATACACATTCCTGCATATCATCATTAATCAAACATAGCTATCAAATTACCTTGATAAAACAAAATCGTAATACTAGTATACGTTTATTTTTATATATTAAAAATGCTAGAAAATAATCTTCACCTGTAATATTCAGGAACACACTTGGAGATTTGCTGGCCTTCAAGGAAAATTTATCACCATGTGCACTTAGAGAGCACCGATAACTACCCATATCAGAAGGATATCTGACGGCTGATTTCAATATCACCAATCGAAAATAAGATGTCGTGACGTCACTTATGGAAGCATTAACGGATACGCCGTCCCGGTTCTGTAGTTCTCTGTCCTGCCATGAGATACCTTTATCCATTACAACGGCTACTATGTCTGTGTCGGATCGCCTCATCTGGATAGCGATAACCTTGGTTAAGGACGTTCCATTAACTACACAGTTTATGTCTATATTTGTTCTTCCATATTCTATGGTAGTGTTTTGGGCTTCTATTGAGATCAAAGCATGTACTGAAAATCAAATTAGTTACTGGAATGTTATAAGGAAAACATTTTTATTAATTCGGACATGTACGCGAACGCAAAATTTAAAGCATATATGCAAGAAAAACTGCTTTATTTTCTTTTCTTCAGCAATATTCAATATCACTCGACGACAATAATTATTTTCCTGATTGTTTGTTTTATATGATTATAAGGAAAACAACTATGTTGTATTTTGAACAATTTAAGTCTACTGATTTTGGACTAAAGATGAATTGTAACACGATATCTCAAAACAAAATTGCAGTAAGATGTCATTTTTAGAACAGTTTTTCTTATTTTGTTATTAAGTACACAATAAGGGTCAAACCAATCCTGGGTTCGTTTTCTTCCTGTTTCCATGTGTTTTTTTCATCTCTCAAAATAAGCAAATTAAAACCGACTATATTATAGGAAAATTGGTTTCTAATATGTTCAAACTTTAAAGTCTATTTTTTATTGTTGCATTACATACCAACATGAGTTATAAATATCCATGTCTCAAAGGCTATGGTATTATACAATAATTCTATTGCGTTTGTTATTTGTATATTTGTAGTACAAAAAATTGCATTTATGTTCTAGTTTATTATCATAGGACGTATTTTAATTCCTTTTCGGAGTTCTTTCATCTTCTAGAAATCCTTGTCCCTATGCACGGCAATATCTTAGGTCAGACAACTTAAGTTTGTATGCATAAAATGAAATAAATTTTAAAACATTTTGCTATTACTCTTGTATTTGAAGGGACTAAATAAATAGTTGTAGTTAAAAAATAAATGAAGTAATGATTTTTTAAAAACTTTATAATGAGATGAATTTTTTTCACGAAGGTTTTTTTTCCCAATGAAGCATCGTTGCTTTAAAATATATACATGTGTATGAACAGTAGCTGAACTTGCATTTATGAACTTTCAAATGTGATATACCTCCCCTAAAAATACTTGTGAAAATAATCGTCAACTGATGAATCATTAATTAATGAATATAAGGTATTAATTGATATAATATAGCAGTATTTTTATATTTATGAATGGTGTTATCCAGTTGATGGGAATAAACTTATTTCATTTTAAAAATAAAGATCTAAGCAGGTGTTACAATTACTATTAGTGCTAATTTTTGGCATTAGATGATGCTAGGTTGAAAAGAATTGACTATCTCCATGTAGTAAGAGTTAAAATTCATTTATTATACTTTTGTAATGTAAGAGGAAATATTAGGTTATCCCTTTTTTCTTTTAAATTATTTTTAAACTCAATTTTATTTTATTATTTCTTTTTGAAATGTGAACACGTTCATAAAGATTGTATGTTAGCTTTCAAACCGGAAGTTTTTGTTTATAATGAGAAAGAAAAATATTTCAAAAAATGGTTATGGTTTAAAAAAAAAATAAAAAGTGAGTAAAATATAAACAAATACAGCAAACAAAATGAATACAAACCAGTGTTTGCTATAAACACTAATCCTAAATAACACTTCATTTTCATTTATTCTGGGAATGAGAGGACCCGGATGCTTTGTTTATCACATGGTCGATTAACTTCCCACGCTGCATCACTCTATGACTAAAATAGTTCACGGAAATATTTTACATCTCTGTAGTATCTTTTTTTCGGATCTAGAAAGTTTTTTAATTTGGCATTCTGAGTCCCACTTGAAATTAAATATGTCTTCTTTTGATGTGCAACAACCCTGTATGAATGTTATTTTCAAGAACAATTCAAATTTATATGTATGGAGCTCCTTCTTAAATATTAGGTCTCATCTGAAAAAAAGATTTCCGAAAATTTGTGAAGACAAAGGACATTAGATTGCCACTAGCCATAATATTTAAAATGATTTATCGCCAATAAAATATCAATGTTTAATGAAAATGATAAAGATAACAAAAAGGTAGTAAATCCATTGAATAATTAAATTTGTGAACAGTGCAAAAACCACACAGTTCTAAAACCATAGGAATCGGCTGTTTTAAAGAGTAGAAAGCATTCCATGCCGACCTATATCACACTCATCATGAGCCATCTCTATTAATCAGATACATATTACAATGCGTCCATTTGAGCATGTTTAATACACGACTTGTAGACACTTTGTTGACAAGAAGAATTTCAAAAATATACTGCATTTACAAATGATTACCAAGTTGACCTAAGTCATCATAGGCGTAAAACCTGATTTGAACAGACGCCATTAATTAGATTTTCCCACTCAGGACTAACAAGTAAGGTAGCAAACATTTAATTCGGGCATCCAGAATTTCAAAATATGTGAAATACGTGGAAATAATGAACATTATTCTAGCTCAAAGTCCATTTAAAATACTAAATAGGAGCAGAGCAAACACGGATCTCCAAAACATCAGAGGTGGAATCAGGCGCCATGGAGGAGTGCGCTTCCCCTGCCTGCGGGTCACATCCGACGTGTGCTCCTTGTCATAATTAAGAAATAACGGCAAAATCCGTCACCAATGCAGTTTGTAAATAATGGACTTATAAAAAGCATGAAAAAGTCAGTTAGAATTTGACTTAAGGATGACGTTTACTCAGAATTGAGAAAACAGAAATGAAATTTTATAAAGTATAAATTATTTTATCCATTTTATCTAAATGGATAAAGTAGTTAAGTTTCAACTCAATATCAGTTTGAAAATTAAATATTTTATTATTTGAAGAAAATATACAGGAACAAAAGTCAATGTATTGTAATGCAGAAGAAATTCGGACTGAATTTTTAATTTTTCATTTTGGTCAAAATCTTTTATTTCTTACAATATTAATCACAATGTAAAGGTTTTTTCAGACATCATTTTGCAAATATTATTATGTGTTAACGCTCAAAAAATATTTCAAAATTTTTTTGTTTGACCACTTTTATTCTTTTTTTTTTCAACGCATGGTAACCAAAATTAATAATTAAATCCTTATTTCTTTCAACGCATTCATTCAAACTCATTGCATTTTTTTCTCAAAACAATAACCATAATGCATGTCATATTGAGTAATCAATAGAAAAATTTAATCATGAATCCATCGCTATCAAAACAAAAGCACTGTGCACGCGTGTTCCCTGAGCTGTAACGACAGACATATTCAGTAGATTCCTTTTAAATGATAACTAGAACATAAATCAGTTTATCAAACAACAACCTTTAAATATACATGACTTGTATGAACTCAATCCCGCAGTATTTTATTGTTACAATGTATTAAGCTCCTTGTTTCTCACTCAGCCCTTCTAATGCAGTTCTAATTTGTTACTTAAAATATGTAAATAAAATGAAGCGGGAATGTGCAACATTGTTTATGATTGGCCTTCTTCAGTTTTGTTTATCCTTCAACGATTCTGGTAAGTGTTTTATTATAATATGTACTTGTACACCATGAAATGTTCAATTATAATTTAAGTGCGGATATTCTACGCTATTTTTATTGTCCATATGGAATACGTTATGAATGTGTGGTAGAAGAATTATTAATAAAATTAACGAGACCGAGTCTAATTATTTCTACCCTAGAGATTTGATAATTTTTTGTTTATTATGTTTATTGTTTTAAGATTAAAAAATCAAATGTTTATCACCCCGATTTCTTAGTGGATCATCTCAAAAGAATTGGACCCCATGGGAATTTGTTGGAATAGCATCAAATTATCACAAATATTGTATTTCTGCCCTAGAGATTTCTTTTTCAGTCAAGTAAATGAAAGTTAATGTAAAAAGTCACCAAATTGTGAAATTTTAAAAATGTTACACATCTAGGTTGGTCAAGGTCTTAATTATAAACGTTTATGTCCTCAATATCCAATACCTCTAAAATTGCCATATTACGGGATAAATAAATATCAGTGCAGATGAATTGTCGGCGCATATGATTTTTGCGGTAAAAATAGTTTAGACTGATCTTCTATCATCAGTTTTAAGTACAATATCCTTGGACGTTTACGAACCTATTTGCGAGCCATGTTTCATTTTTCAGCTAGCGTCGTTCATTACGTACAAAATCGGAAAACAGCTACGCCGTTAGAGCCATTTCAGCGTTTTTCCTAATTATTGTCGTAAAATCACATTTCCAGACCAATAGACGTTACAGATAATGTTAATTCTATATTAGAATTACAATATTTGGGAAAGGCGTTCTGTTGCACTTATGACTGCATGAAAATAAAAAGCTGCGCAAAATCATGCGCACTCGAATTACCTCGGCCTCGTTATTTTGTGGTTTGGTGTTGTTGATTCTGCGTCTAGTCTACAAGCACCCTTTGGTTGACTTTTTAAAAAAAACTCTAACTTCTATTTGTGGCTATAAGATTTTATCTGTTTTATTTGTAACTGAATTAAGATTTTATTTCTATAAAATATTTATCTATTGTACGTAGAAACATTTTGTTGTTTGACTTTTTCCTCTATTGTAGAAACTATTTGTGCTTACAACGTTCAATGGTTTCCCTTCCTCGACTCACATTGTGCCGGAGAGATCAAGATAACAATAATGCTGCCAAGTGGATTTTGGGAAGCTATGAAAAATCTTTCTTACCAAAAAGCCATATTTGAAGTTGCTGAAGTGAACAACACTTATTACAAGAAAATTAAGGAATTCAGTTGCTCATCTGTAAACATTTTTTTTATTTATTTATAGTATCAATTCATTTTTACTTTTAAAACTGTTTAGGCATTAACATATCAAATAGCTAGCTAATGATTATAAATAAATCCTTAATTAAATTCTTGCATAGCATGGTATTTTCCATAGTGAACCAAAGTAACTATTTTAAACTATTACGGTATATGATCCAATATTGGATTCTTATGTGGGGGCTAAAGGTTTTTTATATTCAGGAGAAATGTAGTAACAATCGACGTAAAGTATATAAATAATTCTGTCAATGCTATGCTTGTTTTTTGTTTTTTGTTTTTGTTTTTTGCAGAAACCTCTGAGGAATTGTAGTAAAATTATAGACCTTCCAAACCCAGTTGCGCACGGAGTTCGGGTAATTATAGATGCGCCCTATATTGGAAAAAAATATAACATGCTAGTATATTCTTGGGAATATTTTGTTTTTCAACACAACGAAATATTACATGTAAACGAAGTTATCATCGACTGATCAATAAGCCGAATGATATTTTGTTGTTTTTTTTTTCTTATTATTAACTTACAATCTTGTAAATATCTGATGTAAGTAAAATCGACATGTGATGTAGATTTCGGAATCAAGGTCATATTGCGCGCACTTGCTTGCAAGAGCGCGATCAAATGTAAATGACCAATATAATTGATATAGCCGTAACTTTTCTATTTTCTGATGAAATGTGTTTGAATATAAGAATATATTAGTATTTGACATGGTCAAATTTCTTCATTTTTTTAAAAAAATCTATATCTTAACGAAATACTTTGAAATTTAAAACATTGTCATGCAGCGATATGATATAAAGTAATTTTCAGAAATCACGCGCATGCGTGCGCTGCAACTGGCTAAAACTTTAAATGCCTATAATCAGCCAAACAGGATGGGATTTAGTAATTTAACTTCAACATGCCATGTTGCAGTTAAGTAAAATTTGATTTCGTATTTTCGAAACTCTTTGAATGCCTTGATATTAAGTACATTTAAATAAATTAATATAGATACAATAAACACAATCCTTGATTTTTCCTTATGTGTAGGTTTGTGGACCTCTTCCCGTTACAATTAGCACTAGTTCATCTTGATTTCTTCATTTTTTTAAAAAATATCAGAGCATTGTCAGACAATAAAGAGTAATTTAACTTCCCTTGCAGTTAAGAAATTTTTTTGCAACCTTGGTTTTTTTATAATAAGACAACAGCTTTCTCTCTGATTCCACGTCTATATTACTGGTTCTTCAGCGATTTTGTAATTAAGCACATTTTCAATATCATTTTCATTTTTTAGCACAAAGCCTTTTAAACAGTGTTCAACTTAGTGTATTGACCATGCTTACTTTAAACATTTTCTTGGAAATGATTGTAGGGAAAGGCATGCAGTTTTCAATGATTTTTGAATCCTCAAATAGTTCATTTCGACCGAAAGAAAACATTCAGCGCTCGTAAATTTTATCATAAACAGCATTTTGCATTACTTATAGAACGACAGTCGAGAGACTATCAACAACATCGTCCCATAACAGTTCTATAGTTCATAAACGTTTGAAGACAAAAGTACAAGAAGATACAACTTTTAAAAAAACAATTATGAAAAATAATTATCTCAATTGAAGTCAAATCATTTGTCACAATAAATTGTAGACTCTATACTTAAACGCTCAAACTGAGCATATTTGATTACGGTAAACCACTTTTCATTGTCAAGTTCTTTCTTTTTGCAAAATAACAAGAGATAGTGTTTACGCAAAAAGTTCATTCTCGCGTATATTCCCTAAGATCAGTAACCACAATTCGTGAAATCCGTTTCGCTTATGAAGAGGTTAATATGATTATTCCGCTAAAATAAGGCATCGCGAATATTTCATGATTTACAGTATTTACTACATTATATTATTAATGTTTTGATATATCTTGACAAAACAGGTGTTTAGGATATATTTTAACCCTGACGGGATGCACGGAGGATGTTCATACATCGAGAAAAGTAATTTTTGAGAGCGACATCTTTAATTGAAGTTTATTAACAATAATTGAAATTCCAACTAAAATCATTTATTTCTATATGATTGTGTCTAGTTTTAACAACTTTATAATCTATAATGCTTTTTTTTTTTTACTTTTAATATTTTTTAGCTGTGTGTTTAAATCACATTGTCAATATCCAGTAAAAAGATTCAAAACTGCTTTGATATAATCTTGAAATAAACATCAGTTTGAATTTATAGCCTTTCCTATCCTTAATCATGTATACGAAATATTATTTATCTGTACGTAGATATAAATTGTAAATGCCCAAAGGCAGCATTTATTGCGAATTCTTAATTCAAATCAAGAGTAGCGTATTGGAAGAAATCTAACAAAACAATATAGATACATTTTATCAATGTGTTTTTCAAAAGAATTTCAAAACCTTAGTTTTATAGTAAAAACTATGTAAAACTCATGAACTTTTTTCAGAGAGGGGATGCGGTATGACACCATTATACTCACTGGTTGTTCCTTACAGTAATACTTCTACATTGCCTCCAAGAAAATTTAACAAAAACCTCAACATCATCATCATTTTCAGTGTTATAATATTTGCAGTCGGAATCGGAATTCTTCTCATTTTTATAAAACGAAAACAGTCAAGGCCACCATCAACGTCAATTATGGGTAAGTCATTTCACTCAGAATCCCTAATGTTGGTAAAAATCGATCCTTACGAAAAAGTCATATAGACAGTCATTGATGTTGTTCTTAAAAAGCAAATAATGAGTCCACTATATTTAAAATATTGAGAAGTTTTGACCAATCCCAATCGAAATTTTTCAGATTTTAACCAGATATTTTATAACAATTGCTAAATTTTTTGTAGTGACACAAGATGATAGGAAACAAACAGATCGACTAGCAATTACTTATATTCCCTGTTTCAGTAAATTTAGGCGTTCAGCTAAGAAATAATCAGAAAAACGACAGAAAATGAAATGTATGTGTCCTTTTGAAGAAGATACGAGGTTTGATCCAAAAATAATGTCACAGTGTCCATATCTTTTATATTTGGCGTCATATTATCAAATACAATATACCAAAAGATGCACACATATAAATCTAATTATAATATTGAAATTTTAATTTAATAATGTTAATTTGAATTTATTTTATAGATATTTAAAACATAGAGCATAGGGGGTGTCGCCGCGTCACAACGGAACGTCACGTTTTAAAGTGTATTTTTTCTTAGAATAAAAACGACAAACATATTAAAAAGATTTTAAAAAAGCACCTAATCTCCCAATTTTTTTAAAGACACAATTCTTGTCATTTTCTAGTTTTTAATTGAAAATTAAATGACGGCATTGGTATTTTTGATCATAAACATTGTTGTTTTACTCTATTGAATTGAGCAAAGGGATTGTCGAAGTGGGGGTAAAAAGGCTCGACGAGTTGTAAAGCATTTTTGCTTCAAAATATGGGAATCATCACTAGCGACATTTTCGTTAATCAATCAGACTTACAGAATAAAGAATGTACATAAGAGACATCTTGATAGATGGTTTCAGCAATTTTGGTCGGGTGATTGGTCACTGAATGAATAGCAGAGGACAAAAAGACCGAAAGAAAGGAGATCGGACGGAAACGTTAAGTGGTGTCTGACGTTGTGAAAAAAGACAGACGTATAGAGTGACATGTGAATTTTTAAGTTTATCTTATGCTGCTGTTCAAAAAATTTTGACAGAGGGATTAATTATGAAAAGAGTTAGTGTATAATAGTACCAAGAATTCTAAAAGAAAGTGGAATTGATGAAAGTGTTTGCGAATTACAAATATTTTTTAATGAAAGGAAGGGGAAACACTTAAAAGTATGACGGTGTGTATCCGTCATATGACGTTATATTTAGGTGCGGCGACTACCATAAACGCGCATTGTTTAAAATCCGATATTTTGAGAAGTATACATCATATTCCTTTGAATATTTTAGGTCTGATTTGAAATAAATAAAGCTTCCTTCATGTGTAATTTTGTTGCTTTACGTCGATTTATAGCAATTTTATCAAAGTTGTGACATTACTTTTGGATCAACCCTCGTATAACTTAGATCTTCTCTGAAAGCTTTATTTCGTCACGTTCGTCAACTCGACATTTAGTGATATCGATGACGTACTGTTAATTAACAATTGTTGTTACGATTCTAACGTCGATACGATATATCCCGGTTGAAAATAAAAGATACCTCAGAGTCTGACACATCTTTTCAAATTTAGATACTAGTATTTTACTTGAAAAAGACGTTAATTGCAATCTAACAACCAAGCTGCACTACAAACGAAATGACTTTATTTTTCCATTGTTAACTTACCTTACTTAAGCAGCAATAAACCTTCATCACATGCATACATGGTTTTTCTCTCTCAGTTGATTCAATATACAAAAGAAAGCCCTATGTAAGAACAATTTTTAAAACCAGGAACGTTAACTTGACAAACAAGTTGCTGAAACAAGAACATCAGGAGTCTCGTTTAGAGTCATCATTTATTAAATTCCATGATCGATACAATTACCTTGTCAGCAATTACAATTTCTCATTAAATCAAATGCTGACTGACGGTTTTCATGCATATTGTTAGGCCATTATTTACACAATGAATTGTCGATGAATTTCTCCGCTATTTCGAAATCAAGACAAGGGGCATACGCATTGAATGGTCAGCAGGGGATGCTCACTCCTCCATAGCACTTGATCCCACCTCTGATGATTTTGATGTCCGTGTTTGCTCTGCTCCTATTTTGTATGCATGGTTAAAAAGATTCATGGATTCATTCCGTCTTTCTTTTACATTGAAATCAGCATAAATCCCAAAGATTATTTTTAATGTCAGGGAAGATACCACCTTTGAAAAGAAAATCTTAAGCGTCCGATCTGCAGGAATCATCAGTATAAATAATTTATAGTTGAAATGTCCAAAGAGCAAGAACCACTTTGGGCCTGTTTTAGCTCTGAGAATTTCATAAAATGTGCCATTTTAACATAATTTTATACGGATAATTCCTTATTTGTTTTAAAATTTCATGCAGAAGACAATCTCTAATCTAAAATATTGAATAGCACAATGAAAGATCTGTGTCCGAAAAAAAAATGTTTTCATTTTTGGATCGTGGGTTGTGCTAATATTTTAATTCTTTGCTGAAGGTATTTAAATACGCATGTTTTCTGCAAAATTTAGTCGATTGATCACAATGTGCTCATGAGCTATAAAGATGTCAATTCCTGATTCACACTTTGACTAAAGGAATCAATAGTGCAAAAATGAAACTGGGATCAAAAAGAGCTCTTCCAAGTTTTATGACCCCGGAGCCTGAACAGATTTCAGGAAATGTCGACAGACACAAAAATCTTTGATGCTTTACAGTCATACGTAACATACCACTGTGCTATCATCGCTAAACACTGATCGGCTTATTAAAGGCAACTATGAAGCAAAACATAGTTGATACCAATATGATTGAGGAGAGAGGGGGTGGGGGTTAATGGATCTTCTAAAAAGTTCGACCGCTATGAAAGTCTTGCATTTAATATAATAATGGATATTCAAGCCTATTTTTCAAGAGTAAATATTTAAAATGTATTCTTTGCAGTTAATCAGAAATGCTCACTGATCATGCAGATTAAATTTAATAAATTTCAGAATAAAAAAAATTATATACAATATAATGTACGTGTGTACGCATTTTTTTTTTCTAATTTCAGATATTGCTCTTATTGGCCTCTCGGAAAATAGTCTGAACATTGCTACTGAACCATTTCTTAACACCGATTTAGAAATTTTACAACAACAGCTTGGTAACCGATTCAATTTGACAATTGTGGATTCACAAAATGCAGAAAATAATTACAGAAACGATTCAGATGTTGATTATCTAATAGATTCTAATCAAGCGTTTATAATTGTACCGAGTGATCGAATGGTGAAAGAGGTCGTTTATCCAGATGAACAAGTGGTTGTCAAGATTTTAAATTTTCTACAATCTCGGAGGGATCGTTGTGTGTTTGCCTGTTTAACCAATGATAAGCAAACTCTTCAACGAATTCAAGATAAATACACTCATTTTTGTCGTATAAAAGTATTTATGTTATATAATCCTCAAAATGTAAATGCATTCTCAAATGAAAAACTGAATAAACTTGTTCGTTATCTAAAAGAGAAAATGACTCATTCAAATCGTCTAAACAACACAGTAGAGCCATAACTAGTGTTGTAAGAATAAAGGATAATAGCAAAGAAGAGCAAATGTAGACCTCTAGAGCATCAGAGGTTTCATCATGTCACATCTCCGATCACGTTCGCAATGTGCTACCTGTCATAATCAGATAAATAGAAAAACCAAACAATTAAAAGTGAAAATATATTTATTACAATTTGTATGAAAAGTTTTGTCAACATTCAACATAACAATTTTATTGAATCATTATTTGAAATGTCCACATGATATCTACTTAATAAAAAATAAGTTTTTATTCTGAGAACTTTGTGTTTAAAGTTCATGTACCTGGAAGGACTTCATTCAAATTTTTAAATATTTGAAAACTTTTATGGTCCCAGAGGCACATTCACCCATGCAGAGTAATCCCTCACCTACAACGCAAAGTCCCCTGGGCTCTTTTATCCGCTGCTGAGGAGAGATAAAGCGGAGAAAGGCACCATCACCACTGAGTATGTGAACTCCGTGATTCGCCCAGTCTGTTACAAGAATATTACTGAAATAATCTGTTGCAATTGAAATTGGCTGAAAGGACTTGTGTTTGTTTGATTCTATGTTGCCCTTGTAGATAAATCGGGGGTTTCCAAATTTATCCATGACGGCCACAGAGTTTTGTCGGTGATCTGTTGTTCCTATATCCCCATTTTTGTTAACAGCAATATATAATGGATGATGCTCACTCGGATAGAGAAACTCCTGCTCGAAGCTGCCTTTTGAGTTGTACTGTGCAACCTTATGGTCATCTTTGCTGTGGAGACATACAAATAGTCGTTGACCATTCTTGAACTCGGAGCTAGCCAATCCTTTTGGGACCCAGTCTCCGAAATGTACAAGTGTCTCCGTGTTGCCTTCGGAGGTGATCATTTTAATTGTGTTATCTGACTGGTCACTGTACAGAAGCAAACCCTTTGTGGACGTGGCAATATAAGAACTCTTGTGACCTACAGTAAATGAATCGATGTAATGACCATTGAAACTGAACTGTTTCATAGTCCTACTGTATCCTGCTGCCCAAAAACGACCATGACTTGCAGCAACGATATCGTAGATCTTATTTCCCTGGTCGTCAGGTGGAAAATCTGTTTCGATCTGAGATATCAGAACTGGGTGTTTGAGAATACACTTGGACATTTTTGGGAGTGGTCCGAGGGGTACCTTGTATCCAGTCAGATCTATGGTTTTAAATCTTTCTAAGCTTCCAATCAGGGTCCTCAGCTTCTCTTTAGAGGGGGATTCAGCTGTGAATTCTGATTGTATAAAATCAGTGAGGGGAGGAATCGAGCTGAAGCTCTTCATTTCTGACGTGTATTGCAATAGCTTAGCTCGATTTTTTGATGCACTTAAATCAGAATTATAATTTATTGTGTTGTTTATCTGTTCCAGGATCTCCTTGAACATCTCATGTTCTCTTTCAAGCAACTTTAATTGATCAATTTCCATTTGCATGAGTTCATTTTTCAGATCTATGATGACTTCTTCAACGACTTGATGCCATTTTACTCCACTGTGGTCCACGATTTCAGAAAGTGACCTGTAATGTTTTCGAACAGAAGATATTCGGAACTTGATTTGTTGGATGATTTTCATATATACCGGTTTTATTGTATATTCCAATTCCCATTGCTCTTGATCCAATGTCTGAGATAATTTGTCAATTTTCTCCTCAAAGTCCGCCAGGTCGTGCGGTTTGTGCTTTCCTGTACCGCACTTGGAACAAATTGGAATATCACACGTTTTACAGAACATGTGACACTCTAGCTCTGGATGGGTCTTGCATTTTAGAGATGTGTACTTCTTTTTACGTTTGGTGTTAAGCACAATTTCATGCCCGTCTTCTGATTGTTGCTGCAGGTGTATGGTTACACAATTCGTACACAGTCTTGCTTGACACGGGTTACAGAAACATTCGGCCGGTTTGTCACAGTAATCACATGTAATTATAAACTGTGCAGCCATGCTGTCAAATACTTGTACCTGAAACAGGAAACACATGCAAATGGTTACATAATTATTCATAAATAACGGAAAGTAGTTTTCATCAATTAACTATATCAAAAATTTTCTGTGTTTGATTCTTTTCAAAAATGCTTATTAAAAGTGGATTTTAGACCCTAATTGTATATACATTCATCACTAACATCAAAATTCTGTTCAGAAGAATTAGATACATTTGTTCTTTATTTGCTGGTACAATAACGTAGCAAATTCAAGGAACATCACAATCATCGGAACATTGTTGAAAATTTGATTAGGAATCAATTGAAAACTAGTACCATTAACCTTTATGCCCCGTATTAAACTTAAAATAAGGTAACATTTATACGGAAATTTTTGACACCCTACATGATAAATTCCATTTGATATAATTTTTCAAAATTAAAGGATTAATTTAAATAATTTTTTCTTGGATTTTTTTTTCTTAACATGCATTCTCAATTTATCTATAGCCAGTTTGACAAACAATTGGGTCTTCTGTTGTAAAATACAGACACAATTACTTAATTTAAAAAATCTTAAGTTTGTTTTTCTTGTTCTGTGTGAAATAAACAACCTTTTAGATGTCATTTAGAACGTGCGTTTTTATGTGTAATGTCTTTTGAGTTAAGAATGATCATTAATTGATAATCTGACACATAATGCAAAATAAAACGCAATGTTAGGACACTTCTAATTATTTAAAGCCGGATCAAATTATTGATTTCACGCCATCATAACACAAATTGTGCTGTTTTTTTTTGGGGGGGGGATACTTGTTTAAAATTCGTTTAATTTCTTGCCTTCCCAGTAGTTTAAGTTTCGGCATAATTCTAACATTTTTTCAAGGATATTACCTGCACTGGTACACGTACTGCTACTCAGGAAGTAATAGAAATTGGAATCATGAAGCAGTATAAATTATTAAAACATTACGATTAAGTGCGGTTAATTAGATTCCTTTATATGAAGTGTAATATACATGTTATACTTACTCTGATTTTCTTCAAACCGTATTCTCTTTCACCAGTGAGGGGACATTTCACCAGATTTTTACATTCTTACAGCAAAAAATAAATTCCCAAAAGCAAAAATGTCATCTTACTGTAACCCACCCCTCTGGTCATTCATAAGTAAATTGAATACACAGTTGATGAGAGGTGGTTTGTTTTCATCCTTATCCGTGATTGGTACCAAAAATATTATTAAGTAACTAAAAAGACCTCGTATTGCAATATTTCCTTCTCGTTATTTGGAAAATGAATTCATACACATGAAAACTGTACTATGTCTGGAAATAGAGGATGCGTTTGTACTTCGTCCGTGATTATAGCAAAGTGCGCCAAAAATCTATAAAGGTTTATAAGGATGTCCTTGTTTGTGGACTATAACAGGCGAATTTTCAAGTCCGATGACTGAAAAAAGCAACAGGACATTATATTTGAAATGGTTTTTGCATAGCTATCAAATGAATGAACGGCATGCTTTCGGTTCTCTTTAAGAACAAGCTTGAAATCTTACCTTAAAAGAGTCAACCGTACTTGATGATGCTTTTTCAGCTTTACCTTTCTTTAATTCTTCATATAGCCAATTCAAAAAAGCGGGCGTTACTTCTCAAACAACAGGAAGAAATAATTAAAGTACATAATTAGATATCTTTTAATTCAGTCAGGCAATTAGCATATTTCAATATCCCCTGCTCCTATCATTTCGATTTATAAAATCTTCAGTGAGCACATTCAATTTTGCTTTCAAATTTTAGGAAAATAATTATGAAAATTGGTACATCTGATACGACCATATGGTGGAAATAATTCTGAATTATTATACAACAAAGTGTTAGTTCGTAGGAGCTAACATACTTCCCTCTTTTAAAATCGATCTGTATTTCCTGATATACATTATACAGTTGTGAGTGGAAAAATAATTAACCCCGTATCAAAACTCAATCTATTTGCAATATTAATAAGTCCATGTAAAGTATAACATATATGAAAGCTCTAACTTTGTGACTTTATAACATACAGATAATATGATTGGAACATGATTTACATTTGATTAAAGTACCGGTACTCTATGTAAACTCAGCAAGAAAACACTTGAAATACTTTCCTAAATCCTTCAATTTCCCCCGTATAAGTGACAAACAACGTTTTAGCCAATTTAACTTGAGTGCTACAAGTATAATAAAATATATAATTATATAAACAGATAGGAGGTAGTAGAAAGGTATAAAATAAAACTCTATCAAACAAACACGTTATTTGTTAAGGTTATTCAATGGACTGCCAAAATTTATCTCGAGCATGCGCTGTTCAATATCCTGCGTTCCATCCGAAGACAGAGAGGTTGATAAATTAAGAAGGCTGCTCTGAGGAGATTCTTTGATTACAATATGTTCAGACAAGATGTGGCTGTCAAGATTGTCATTGCAAGGAACACAGACATGAACATTATTTTCCGTGTTCAAAATTTCTGAAATGAAACAAAAGGTATAATCAATTGAAGTTCATCTAATAGCAGAAGATAAGTGTTTTTAATTGTTTAATCATTTTCCATTTTCTTTGGCGTAGGAAATGTACATAAAAACAAAGAATGAAAGCTGCCAAGAGGGTGCTTTCAAAATCATCCACTCCCCATCCCACAAACCCCTTTTCCATTTCTTAAAATATCATTGACTCAAATTCGGAGAAAACAATAAAACACAGAAATATAGACCTACCTTGCTCAACTTTTGTTATTCTGTTTTCTTTATCATCTTCATTCCTAGGACAAAATAAGTCACACCTTTTTTGACCTATAATAACGAAATTAAACGTGACAGCCTATTTAATAAAAATAAGGCATTTGCATGACTTCTAGGTTTAAGATAATTTTTCTTCGTTAACGTACCTTGTTTAATTTTCAGTAGAAGGAGAATGGGTATCAAGATAACAATGATAACTGCTAAAACTATCAATCCGATCGTATGATGGGGCTGGTTTTCTTCTTCGTCATTTCTTTGACATTCTTTTTTGTATTCTTGTTTGAAGAGAAATTGTTCATAGTCAAGCTGACCAGAATCCTCCAGGTAATGTGATGTCAGTCTCTGTCCCCCTATATAATATAAATAAGTATAAATAGTATAAATAAGTATTGTACTATATTGCCATGACAGGAGGAATTTAAATTAGCTTCCCTTTCCTTCTTTACATCTGATTAGGTTTATTTGTCCAAAATATCCGGCAAACTACAAATAAATCCGATTTAGCATACATATACATGTGTATTTCAATTTCGGATATCATTTTCCGTCTCTATAAGTTTCAGAAATTGCTCCTGTATACTAAGATATCAAATTTTGAGCTTACTCTTAAACGGCCTTTCAATAATCAGGTGATCTGGTAAAGGTTTGTGCGCATCAGACATCGGTAAGCTGTTCATTAAAATATCAACTCGTGAGGAATATCCTGTGTAATTGCAGTGAATTTCAAAAGTGACATTCTAGAAAAAAAAGTATGAACAGATGACATGATTCAACAATTACCTTTCTTGGTTGTGTTTATTATTACTCTCATCACATTGTCTAATAAATGGATAAAAATATAAATGTATTTAAAATGTATTATACAGTCAATCTGATGGATTTATAACATGTCACGTGATGTGTGACAATTCGATGACCTCAAAGTTGTCCGTTGACATACAGCTCAACACATTTTTTAAACTCACATGGTTTTCCGCACAAATTAAGGTCACATTATTCTTGCAATGAAACTTAAAATTATCGAGATTCAGTGCGAGACGTAACCCTTATATTATCAAATATTTCATGTGAAAGGTGCATATTATCTAAATTCATTTTCTCAAGTTTTAAAACTCCCTTTTTAAAAGGGATTTTTTTCACGAATTGTATGATGTTACATGTTTATAATTATACCACAGGTATTTACAAATTAATCAATCGATCTTTCGTTGATATTATTTACATGTAGTTGAAATGCTCAAATTGCCTTTTTACAGATGAGTATTTTTTCTAATTACTTTGCACATTTTCCATACGTGTCTTGGTCTTGTCGAAATGCAGCACCGAAAAATGACAAAACTGCATAAAGAAATCATGTCAAAGAATAGGATAATAAATTGTTTTTCTTCCAACACAGTAAATTGTCAGTATTGAAAAGAAAATTCTTTTTCATTTATGGTCTAAAACCTTGAAAGTTTGCTTTGGAAGGTATCGTTCATGATGCAAGATTTCGGAAAGTTAACGTGGAAAAAATGCCATCCTTTTAACATGTAAAGCAGTCGAACAGACGAGAAGTACTTCTATCATCTTGCGCCTTAGTGTCATATTCATGTACTGAAAATACAGAAGTTACATGAATTTCACTGTTTCTGTATTAAGCAAAGGCAAAGGTATGCTTTAAAATGAACTGATACAAAAAATGTCTGCATTTGACGTGAAACCATGAAAAAACATTTGGGAACTGTCTTATTCTTTCATCCAAGAGCATATTATACATATTATAAAATACCTACCAATTATTTTGTTTGAACCATGTTTAAAGTAATGGAATAAGATCAAAAGTAAGTTATTCACTTAAGGTAGGACACAATAGATAGGTCAAAATTTTCCTCAAATTCAATTTTTCTAAAACTATGATATTTTGTTCTAGGATGCAAAATCTCTCTTCATATATGATGTGAAAGAAATTCAACCACACATTTTTTGCCAACATAGTCTGAAATATGGCCTAGCAGACCCCTGTAAGAAGATTGTGAAATCAGACATTCGACTTGATAATGAGCCTAATTTTAGAATTATCAATTGATCTATTGCAAATTTGTGTAAACCTCTTAATAAAGATAACATTTTTATTACTTAAAATCAGTAAGTCAAATTGATACTGGAAAATTTGAGTAAAATATTAAGTGAAATTAGTACATACATAGCATCGGATTTAAAAAATCACATGTAAATATCCGACAGTTTAAGTTTTCTTAAGAGGAAATGTATGATTCAATTTTTACAAAAAATCAACAGAATGATTCAAATGGATCCTAGAATAAAATGTGTAAAAATAAAGAAAATTGAACCAGTGATTACAAATATTTTGGCGATTAAAAAAATTTCGAATTCAATGGCAAAAAAGCTAAAGATTCAATAAATGACGTCACAATATTTGACCTTTGACCTTTGGATATGACCTCGACCTTTGTAGTACATATAAGGAATGGAGACTCCTTATATATGTGTCCAAGTATCAGCCCTCTACTCTTTATTGAACAAAAGTTACACTGAATTTTATAACAGACTGTTACATGCTTGTTTATTGCACTGAGACAGCGTAAACACATTCCAAAATCTAAGCCCCCAAGTGACCAATATATATGATTCTCTGATTCTTTCACAAAATATGACGCAAACATGCCAAAACTTATTATTTTTCTTACATGAACCATTCATTGTTGTCAGTATAGTAATATTATTCTCCTTTTCTCCTGAACTTTTTAAGAAATTGCTTAAAATAGAATCCTCGGGTGTTTTGTCCTACCTTAAGAAATATATTTTGTTATCGCGTTACACAAATTTACATTAGAAGAATGTGACCTTAATTTGTGCGAAAAGCCACGTGAGTTTAAAAAGTGCGTTGAGCTGAATTTTGAAAGTATGGAATCAGAGCAGAGATGGGGAACACAAGAGGTTTGATTACTATTTTCTACTTTTAATTGAAATTTAGATTCTTCGGGATAATAAAACTATGATGGACTGTTTAGACGGGAGACATCACCAAATATCAGGTCTGAGTTGTCATCCGAGGGCGCTTGCATGATAGGTAATGTCTCCCGTTTAAGCAGTCCATAATTGTACATTATTCTTCTTCATATACCTTTCTCGTGAATTTTAAAATTGATTAGAACGTAATTTACTATAAATATATATTTTTTAAAAAGATTGTACCATTCAGTTGCATTTAACTATTCTAATTGTTCTGAATTTAATATTTTTCAATAATAAATAGGATTAATAAGGCTCAATCAAATCCACCGTTTCACTCACAATCCGATAGGATCTTTTTTTTAATAATACTCGTATTATTTTTGACAATTTTTATTGAGTTCTAGACTTTCATTGCAGTCGCCCATTTGCTTGTCTGTACATGCATGTTCTATTACATGCAACCTCAATAAATGAACATGAAGAGGATGCATGTACTTAAGCACTGTTGACGACAACGGAAGACTTTGGAGTCCCAATTACCCTTTAGAATATAACAAGATTACTTATAAAATACCATCATAACAATCGTGGAATGCTAGAATACCTTTAGTACTAATGTTCCAACAAAACATCTGTCAGATGGAAAAAGCAAGCAAAAATTATTTAAGATAGAGGTTTCCAATCCATCACCAATCTGTATTCGGAATCCTTTCAGAAAAAGTGAAGCTGGAATGCAAGAGAAAAATTGTATTAATTAAAAAAAAATAGAGACAGACATCAAAAAATTACTATGTCCGAAAGCAAAAACGTTCATCTAATTCATATTTTTCTTGATGATTTTATCAATAAGATTTTTTTAAAAATGAAAACGTTCTTCCTTGACACGAAAATATTCTCTGGTCCTGCTTTTAAATTCCAGTTCCTGGAAATTTAGAAATTAACTTGATAGGACACAACTTCTCTAAAAACGACGAGTAAAATACACATATAAATTTATTGCATAAGATACTATAAGTATATTGATAATAGAAATATTCAAATATTGATTCAAGAAAAGTCAGAAGAATGTAATGATCTCAAAAGCAATCTAAATGTTGTCTTCATCACTATTTGTGTTGCTTTTTAAAGAAGAATATTTACTGCATTAAGGTTTTACTTGCTTTATAATAATACATGTATTTGATGGCAAGTAATCCATTTATTGCAATAAAACAGATGACTAACTACTATCTTTCTGTATAAATAATAAGTAATTCTATCTTGAAATATTCCGATCCAATATTTAGTAATTCTTACTTGGAGGATTCCATTTTATGACAAATGATATCCAGTCATCTGACATAAAAGTTGCATGCACTCTTCTGTACTTCGGATCATCCACCATTGTTCCAGCGATTTGATGATTTAGCTCTAATACAATCAACAAAGCATGAAAATCAGAAGTGATTTATTCTATCTTGAACCTTATCATGATGTTTATTGGGATACAAAGTGTGCCATCTGACAATGCACACAGAATTTTGTTGGGGTGTCTTCTCAACTTTTTCCCTAGAACTATAATAATCTACCCCCTTAAAAATGTTTTTTTTAGTCCATTAACTTTTGCTTGAAATTAGAAGACGTGCAGGAAGTAAGTCTATCAAACAATACATATTTTATGAAAAAAAGACTTGATTCTATCTTCGACTCAGTTAGGGATTGTATTTGCTTACATGATCATGTTTTAACCATGAAACATATAAATATAACGAATAGTATTCACGCTCAAAGATCTAAAAAAAAAAAAAACAACAAAAAACAATACAATATATAAGAGCAGAGCAAACACGGACATCCAAAACAACCATTGTGGGGTCATGTGCCACGGATGAGTGAGCATCCCCTGCTGACCGGTCACACCCGTTCCGTGTCATGATCAGGTAATAACGGAAAAATCCGTTGTCAATTAAGTGTGTATTCAAAAAGGGGAGTGAATTAGATGTGGATACTCAAAAATTCCGAAATTTGAAATCATAAGATTTTTACCGAAATCAACAGCTTAAAAACTTAACAACTTTTCATCTTTTTACACAACCATTCCCCACAAAAAATTAAAGTTCAGGCTTTTTGATATCATTGACAACTGCTTTTTCAATAAAAATGGAACTCGTAAATTTACATACCTGGTCATTGGTCATTTGCAAAATTATTTTGTTAATTAAAAACACATTTTGATTGCACACACAAGTATTCTGAAGTTGATATGAAAAAGATGCTTGAGTTTCTGATTGACAATATCTATGTGGATTTTGGAGACCAGGTCTTCCAACAATCAATTGGAATTCCCATGGGTACCAATTGCGTTCCGTTATTTGCAGACCTATTTTTTTTTATTCCAATGAAGCAGAATTTCTGAAAATCTTATGCGTGAAAACATTGATTATTTTCATTCCTATGTCGATACGATATATCTTGGTGAATTTGAAATAAAAGATACCACAGAGTCTGACACATCTGTTTCATACTTGGATGTTTTACTTGAGAAAGACGTTAATTGTAATCTACCAGCCAAGCTCTATGATAAACGTGATGACTTTAACTTTTGAACCGTCAACTTCCCTTACTAACGCAGCAATATACCTTCATCACTTGCATACGGCGTTTACATATCTCGTTGATTCGATACGCAAGAGCATGCTCGTAAAAGCATGCTCTATGTATGAACAATTTCTAAAAGGGGGTAATTATTGACAAACAAGTTGATGAAATAAAGATATCAGCAGTCTCGTTGAAAGTCATCATTTCGTAAGATCTTTGGTCGATACAATGACCTTTAATACTGTTCGTTATATCCATATCCTTCATAAAAAGAATTGTAAAGTACTAGTTTTTGTACATATGCGATTCTCAGTTGAGTGGGAATCGCTTTTACATACCTGAACAAGGGACTGTACTGCATTTCATTTCCTGTAAACAAAGCCTTTAATTTTAAAGATATAAAATAATTTGGACAAAGATATATTCAGCAATTTGTTAATTTTGTCTCATTTTATCTAACTTAAAACCGTCTCTTAAAAGGTAAAAAGGAAACTGCAAAAATAATGTAAGGGATTAACATATCGGCTTAAATTTTCAGGCCCTTGTAAAACACTTACATGTTGCATAAGCACAGAATAAACTATATAACATCCATGTTTATAATCAAGTATACAACATAAATGATATAACAGTGTATGTAATGACTAACCTTCCATTCCGTGCACGTTTTCGCTATATCACATGTTATTAACCCGTAACTAGAAGAAATACAGATATGCAGAATTAACACAAAAATACTCTTCATGGCTTGTTAGATGTATCATGTTTTAGATGATATTTTGTCATACAGAACAAGCATTCAATCTTGTCAAACCCGGGAACAATTTAATCATTTATTTCTTCCTATCGGAGGAAATATTGTTTAAACAAACAAATGTGACTGATTGCGTGTGAGGGTCTTATCATACTGATATCAGACTCTTCCTTTGTTTATTGATGACATATAGTCCTTTATCTTATCAAAATAACGATTAATTTTGGCGATCAAATTCTTTTTGAATCTAATGTTAATAGACACATACACTTTAAGGACCGGGACCCGGTTGTATCAAAGGTTCATTAAATTTAATGAATAATTAAGCCTAATGAATAGTTAAATTCTTAATGATACATTAGTTAATAACGTCATTAAAGTGTGTTGTACAAAACCTTCATTAGAGTCTTATTACTTAATGAATCATTAAATATTTAAGAATTCATTAAAGATTTATTAACATTAGGGAAATATCCCACAATACAATGCATTAATACTTCCGGGGGCGTATCCATGGGCGTTTTCGTTGTTAACAATATACCTATAATAAATAAGCTCTAATTAAAAAAAAATACGTCATTTAACGAAGTCTGTGAGTGTCTTGAAGGATATACCTAACTTATTATTTACTGACGGAATTCAATTCAAATGTAATATATAGAATTCAGGGAAAGAAAAAATAATTCTAGCGAAATTCAACTTTTAACTGAACTTATGTAGTGAAAAATTGATATCATAAATACATGTAGCATGGGGGGGGGGTTATGGAAGGGAAATACAACCAAAAGTCTGTTTATTTGTATTTCGCTTTCATTATTATCCTGTCTACTTTTCTATTATTTGATATTACAGGCACTTGGGGGGGGGGGCCTCCCGCTCCTTCCATTCTTTTCTCGTTAAAGTCTGGGCCGGTCGACACATCTTTTTTCTATTTATGTTTTCTTATATGCACTCTACCTGATTGATAATGTAACTCTTTTGTCTCAATAAGCTCTTCATATTCGTAATTCATTTATTCTTAAAATTCAGTCACACAAACTATGAAATTCATTCAACGAATGTATATAGATATAATCATAATAATGGAAGGGGGTTCTAGCAACATTCAAATTATTTCTAACAATATGAATAGAAGAATATATCAATGTCATTATAGCAAAGTCACGAAGAATGTTCACTACTAACAATATAGAAAAGGATAAAATACGGGAGAGTATCACGGCGCAAAATGGAATCCATTTTACCTTTTTGCGAAAAAGATTTCATATATGTATTGTACATGTAATTATGTTTTGCATTTTTTTTTTTTTTTTTTTTTTTGCATAAGTGTCTTTCCGACAATTTTTCTAGATACAGACACAGGTTAATTTTTAGACAACTTAAAATACGTTTTTTTAAGATATCATATTTTAAGAAGGTTACAGGTTCTTTTATTCTACTAAAAATAAACCTTTCTCAATGCAATGAATAATTTATAACATTTTCACTTTAGCAATGAATAAAAAAATAATAAACCGTTAAAATATCTCCGAAACGATTTTTTTTTATTCGTTGTTACAGTATGTACAGTATGTACTTGTGATCGATAGAAATCTCAGGCTTTTGGAAGTACTTTTCAATGGAGAAAAAACGTTTTTTTTTTTTAATTAATTACATGTAAGAAAATGTTAACACGCAAAAAATGACAATCTGTGCAAATATTACATGATGGTAGATCTAGGCTGAAAGGTGTGTATGTGGGAAAGGGGAGGGGGCTTGCTATTACAGTATTATAATATTGAATAAGATCTCTGTTTATTATTCATATGCATGATTTTATTGATACCCGTAGATCTTAAAATAGGAGCTGTATTTATCTTTTTTACTGTTTACCTTTGTTACAAAAACCTAACCAACTCATAGATGATGACGAAAGAAATGACGTCACTTAGTTTACAAATATACACAAAGGTATTTTGGATTCACTGGGATTACAGTTGGGATTTCTATTGTGATTTGATTTAAAGAAGCATCTTTATACCTATAATTTTGTTGACAAGGTAGGTGATGTATTTCTAATTCCGAATGTCTTACTGTCTATATTGATGATTCGACAGACTGTCCATTATTTTCTTTTTTAAAGGGTATCATTTCCGAATTTCCTCGTCCATAATGTGCAGTGATAAAGGCTCGCAATAAGCACTGATTCTTCTCCTTTTGCCAAGCGGGCAAAACATAAAGTAGGCCGCCATACTTAATGACCACTTAATGAAGCCCCCTTACCTTCATTAAAATTGAGGAAATTAATGAAGGTTTAATGCACCGATTCGTTCATTAAAACTTTGATACAACAGAATTTAATGACACATTAAAAATGATCAGTTTAATGAAGCTTTAAACATTCATTAAATGTTGATACAACCGGATCCGGTTCGCGACGAGAAATATTCGGGATGACGATGCTATCGCGAACTTCGCGAAAAATTCTTGCACGCGAATAAAAGTTGGTTTACAGTAATATTTTGTAGATCTTACTTTAAGGATCGACTATTTTCTTTTTAATATAGATGAAAATTTCTACTGATAGTATGTATATCAACTAATTATTAAGTGGAAAAAAAATATTTTGTAAGAGAGACAACAATTACTCCTCCAAAATACGAACAGTTTTCTGTATATGTAATATATTGTATTTTCATGTATTGTAATCAAAGGGTTCGCCTCGAGATAAGGAACTTATTTAAGAAAAAAATATAGAATCTTTTTTTAATGTAGAATGCATATAAAATTAAATGTGAACTTGTTTGTTTATCTTGGATTTAATTTTATTTTAAAATTAAGCATATATACTAGTAAAATACAATGTTTCAGTTGTAAAGCACTACGAAATGAGCATTTTTGGCTTTTCTGCCTGTTAATAAATTTCCCCCTCCCCCCGTGAAACATAAAAAGCTTTGGTATGAATTTTTGAGATGACAGTCATATTTCCTATAAAAAGGAATTTGTGTTTCACGGGGTGGGGGGGGGGGAGATGTTTTAAAAATAGTTTCCGTTCTCCATTGATTTCTATAGTGAAAAACATGAGTTCAACTAAAATTTTAGAGTTATCTTTCGTCGTTTTCCCAAATAAGTACACATGTAAATTGTTTTATGAAAATCAATATAAATATCCATTAAATACTAAAAATCATTCGAATATTTTAACTTCTGGAAATTGACTTGAAGGTAGGCGAGAGAACAATACTTTCGTTCACACGCCTTTCCGATGGTCTGTTTAAATGTCTTGTTAAGGGCGTGTATTGTCTGTAGATTGTATGTTCACGGATTGTATTCTATTGTTTGTAGATTGTTTGTTCACGGATTGTATTCTATTGTTTGTAGATTGTATGTTCACGGATTGTAATGTTTATAGATTGCATGTGTGTTCATGGATTGTATTGTATTCACGGATTGTATTGTCTATAGTTTGTATGATCACAGATTGTATTGTTTGTGAGATTGGACATTCTTTGTTATCTTCGCCTATTGTATTTTACAAACGCTTTTCGATCATTCGTGGAAATTTTACAAATCTTAATAAATGGAATTTTAAGTGTAATATTTAATAGAAAAGAAATTCAATTTAATTTAAGGCATAAGTCGAAAAGAACAAGGTTAACTTTTGCCTTATTTGGATTGTGAATTTCTGAAAAACTGAACTGCATAGTTTTAGTAAACAGTGTATTGAATAAGGCTTTGATCTTTGGTGACTGCGTGTCTATCAAAAATGGCGCAATTTTCTGGCTAGTCAATGCATTATGACGTCACAAGATGTGTTAATTCCCTCATATTCTAAAAATAAGTCTACAAAACGGCCAATTTTTAACGCTATTTTCGATATTAGTAAAGCGCTTAAAATTCAAGAACATTGCAAAAATAGGAAATGAAAGCACCAGGTCTCTATTTTATTTTAATGCTTCAAATGAGAAAAGCAAGTGTTCATCAATCAATTGGTATATCTACAGGGTTATTTTATGCAAAAAATGAACCAAGCTATTATATGAATTAACATGCATACTTTAAACTCAAGTCTTAAGGGGGGACCTATGTCGTTTTACGTCAGAGCAGCGTTTTTTGACGTCACAATAGCGACGTTTCTCTTTCGCAACTGTGATATAGGCCTAACATTGTTAATTTATAGGCAATAATGTACACAACTTACAAAAAGAAAAATTATACATCATTAATAATAGTTTTATTTGAATTATAGAGTTTGCTCTTCCGTTGCATTGGTCGATAATTCATGGCAATTTGAGTTGTGAAAAAATACCTCGATAATATGCTGATACAAGTGCAAAAATATAAAATAAAATTCAACAAAGAAAGTGGTGGTTTAAATCAGGAAAATATGTTTAATATTCTATAATTATTAAACATTAATTGTATTTTCTCGATAAAACTAAAAAAAAAATAAATGTACTTGTACCTATATTTGCTTATTGATCAGTAAATTTAATTGTAAAGCCATTTCTTAGTTCTAATGTATATTGGTTGTTGACGGGGAAAGGGGGAGAGGGGAAAAACAATGAGGGATCAAGAAGAAAAGATTTAATCAGTGTACATTGTTACTAATCAAAACAGAATAGTATTACTTGTTTTCCATAAATGGTTTTATGTTCAGGGGCCCGTTTTACATAAAAACTTACGACTAAGACACTTTAGTAAATGTTAGCAAAATTAACGATAATTGTGTTTAAATTTTTTTATCATGAAAATATCTTTCTACATTCATTTTAAAAAGTGTGAAACCATTTTCAATTTCATGCAAATAAGAAAGTTATTAGCAGAATGAATTTTGGTCTTAGTCGTAAGTTGATTTGTAAAATGGGCTCCAGATGTTTATCAGTGCTTACTTACCCTTGTCTTAGTGTGGAAAGGTAGGTCAATATTTATGATACAAGCGTGCGCAAATTAAAGAAAACTTCATATTTCTCGTTTATTTTATCATAAAGGTATACATTTTTCTTCATTAAATTAAAAAGATAAATCATTTCTTCAAAAAAAAAATTTGAAATACAACATTTTCACACAAAGACTTCTTCAGATATTACCTTGCAAATGTTGCCATAACTATTGTCAATTTATTGGAACAATGGTAGTTATTACCTACATATATCACAAAGGTTACAAGTTTTGGGGCAGAATTTGATGTCTTCGCTATCTGGGTTATACTGTAAATATGTACACAATCCAAATGACGACAAAGAGTCACAATGTCCTTAGGGTCGTCTTCACATACAACTGATCTGTTCCCTACAGCACAAAAAACAATAAAGTGGTTAAAAATAAAGATTAAAAGAATTCATTTAAGAAATAACATATCATTTTTTGAGTTTCATTGGGGTATGACATGAAGTCGGTACGTGATCAAATCTACTATAACGCATGACGGAATTGTTAAAAATGCGACAAGAAAAATGGGTTGATACTTACATTGTGCTCCATTATAATTTTTCTTAAAAGATGAATTACTATGAACTTGCCTTCATTTTAAAGATACAAGTCAAATAGTTTAAATACATGTGATTTTTGATGTGATGTCATTTTTGTTCTTTTTAGGATATTTTTGGTAAAAAAAATATTGTCTGAAAATAATCTAGTTTTAGCTTTTCACACTGTTTTCGCACGTGCTCCTGTGTAAAAATTAGCATATAAAGGTATTGTTTTTAATGCCTAAAAATTTAAAGCAAGTGGCAAGGAAAGAAATGTCAACGTTTAGAAAATGTCACACAAAGGCTTTTCGGACATAGGTCCCCCCTTAAAATACAAAAAAAAATCTTTTTAAGATCAGATTCGGGGGATTTTCCGAAGAAAAAAAACTTAGCCAGGGAAAAATCGCAATTTTTATAAATTTACTGTTTTTCTGTAAAGTTAATCTTTTTCTAAATGCTTCATGACTTTAAAATCAAATTTGGAGATAATGGACAGTACCGGTAATCAAGCTCAAGTCAATTCAAACAATACAAATTGGGGCAGAGAAAATACAGATCTCTCAAATGAAAAAATATGGAGATAACAAACAGTATCAAAGATCAAAAGTCCAATAGACAATAAAAAATAAGAACAGAGCAAACACAGACCTCCAAAACATCAGAGGTGGGATCAGGTGCCATGGAGGAGTGAGCATCCCCTGCCGACCGGTCACAATCGCCCTGTGCTCCTTGTCATGATCGTGAAATAACTGAAAAATCCATCGTCAACTCAGTGTATAAATAATGGACTAACAATTAGTATAAAAAACGTCAGTCAGCATTTGTCTCAAATTGTATTTGCTGACAAGGTCATTGTATCGACCACAGAGCTTAATAAATGATGATTTTAAGCAAGACTGTTGATATTCTTGTTTCATCAACTTCTTTGTCAATAATTTACATAGTTTTAAAAATTATTCATACGTAGAGCATGCTCTTGCATATCTTATAAACTGAGATATATATATATATATATATATAAACTCCGTATGCAGGTGGTGAAGGTATATTGCTGCATAAGTAAGCGAAGTTACGGTAGAAAAGTTAAAGTAATCATGTTTATCATAGAGTGCGTTTGTTAGATTACAATTAACGTCTTTTTCAAGTAAAATATCCAAGTATGAAAAAGATGTGTCAGAATCTGTCGTATCTTTTATTTCAAGCTCACCAGGATATATCGTATCGACATAGGAATGGAAATTGCCTTTGTTAATTGAAAATGCATGGTCGATATAGTATCTAAATGTCGAGTTGAAGGCCACGGCAAGTGTTTTCTTCTTCTGTACAAATTCTGCTTCATATGAATCGAAAATATGTCTGCTAATAACGGAGGGCAATGAAAAATGTTTTCTCACCTTTAATAAATTGTTTTTATTATTAATGCATTTCGTGACTTTAACTGCGTAGAATTTAATACACTTATATAACAGTTGATACGGATTTCCATATATGGTAATGTATTGTGACAAAAAATGTTGTGTGGTATATATTGCACATAGTCTGTTTGGTTGCTATTTTTCATTTTCTAATACTTGTACTTCCTTAAATTTATGAAGCATTTACTTACAAACAAAACACATCTCTATCTTCTTTTTTGCTACGAAAAACAATCGAATAAAACCAATACACACTGTCAAGTTAAGATTGGTAACATTTTACATAAGGGTTTCAGAGAAGGCTGGGGGGGGGGGAGTGAAAACCACTCCCATCATAAAAGAACGCATATAAATATTTTGTTAGGCCCCAGTCAGTCATTTGATAATCCTTTTAAGGACTTTTGACCTATCCCGTTAAACATTTAGTCATATAGACTGGAAGGTTTTCTAGGCAACAATAAGAGTGACATATAGACATCTTTTCTGTTTACTTTGGGTACGACATGTTCACGAGAACTTAAACCATTACAAAATTGTGTACCTTAGTGTTGTACAAAAATTTATTAAAATAAAATCAAATCTCTGAAAGGAACTTGAAGGTACATTGACATTATCGCTCAATAGAGAATTCTCGTATTCTGAGTTCACGTTAAACCTAAATAAGAGGGAGAAGAAGTCAAAAGAATTCACAAAAGACTACTTTTTAATTAGTAAGCAGGGGAAAACTCTTCAACCTTACTGAACCCCCTTGCTTTGAATTATTTGACTACTGACCCCTTTTTGCTCAGGAATTATTAAAAATATCTTAAAAATTGAATATACTGTTTTATTTTAAACATTTTAAAAACATGTTACATCAAAACATAAAAAGGTTACTTAAGTAAAAAAAAAAACATGTACCATAGTCTAAACCTATTCACTAAGGCTGATTTAAGAAAAAAATGAATCAACTTAATTTACAAAAATCTTTCATAGTATCTATGGCAACAAAATAAGCGCCGAATTATTTTTCTGGGTGATCAACTATACCTCAACCTAGTTCCGCTAAAAATCCACCAAAAATACTGCGTTAAGGATGAGACAAAACATACATCGACAAAAAGGCTCATGATTGATTGTGTATTGTTTAATGTCCCTCTCGAGAATTTTTTCACTCATATGGAGACGCGAACAACAACGTAAATCTTCCCTCTCTCAAGTTCTCGACCAGAGGTACATGTACTACATGTACATGTAAAACGTTCAATAATTATCAAATATATTGCTGTTTTGTACTGTTAAAAAAAGGTAAATAATAGTTCAAAATTGCAGTCCCTATTAGAATTTCAGATAACCAAAACCTGAAATACATTCTTCTTGATAAAAATATTAGTTACATAAAACAAACTGTTTTCTTTCAGATGCGGCAATATTTGATCAGGGAAACTGCTAAAAACAGACTTTGCGAACAAGTAATACTTTAAAACAACCAAAGGATAATGACATGGTACTTTATAATAATTGCTAATGTAGAGGGGGTCTTAAAGGATGTTTGAATTTTTAATAATCTATGTCTACTACGCAAACAGCAGATAGTTGAAGGGGAGTGTTGCGAGTTCATCATCTCTTAATAGTACTCTTGTGCAAAAATAAAAAGGACTTGCACAGAAAGACAGTCTCAAAGGCAATATTTTTAAAAATAAATCGCTACAGATGATGATTATCAAAAGTGTAAGGGTATTTACCATCATACAAAATGTAAGTGGACTGCGGCAGAAACATTTATAAGTGGTTGTTCTCTCTTGAAATATACTTTTACTCTACAATGATCACTTTCCATTATTATACATAAAAAATTGGCATTTTTTAGTTTAATAAAAATGCCTAGTTTTTAAGACTTGATATATGTCAGCATAGATGTTATAAATGGTGAACAGTATTAAAGCTCAAAAGTCCAATAACGTCACAAAATTGCAGTAAAGCAAACACGGACCCCCAAAACATCAGAGATGGGATCAGGTACCATGGAGGAGTGAGGATCCTCTGCCAACCTTCACACCTGTCGTGTGCTCCTTGTCATGATCGGGAAATAACGGAAAAATCCGTCGATAACTCATTGTGTAAATTAAATGGCCGATCAATCAGTATAAAAAGACAGTCAGCATGTAACTTAATGATAAATAGAATCTGCTGATAAGGGCATTATATCGACAATATAACTGATGACAGTAAACGAGATCACTGATATCCTTGCTTCATCAACTTGTATATCTAAAATGTACCTCGTTTTGGAAATTGTTTGTACGAAGAACATGCTCTTCTGTTTGGAATCAACTGAGAGAAATTTTTTGAATGAAGCCTTTAAATCAGACTTTATCAAGCGTCTTGGATAAATTGTAAAGCATTATACATCAAAATTTACCTTTATCATTTTTTCTTTATATACGAGGGTGATCAAAAAGTTCGCGAACTAATTGAATAACTTCCATAAAAGAAACAATATTTGGTTTCAATGTTTATTTTATTTTAAATTGGTCCTCCCCGATTTTAATGCACATCAACCACCGTTCTGCGCATGCGTGAATCACGTGATATTGGCGGTCACGTGACCCCCTCTGTAGCGTTCTGTCACATAAGTTGAAAGATTTTTCTGAGTTTTATATTTCTTTCCATGTGAGTTAATTTTTATGACAAGAACAGTTCAAGAACAGTTCATTTGTCAGAAATGGTCATATCTAGGCAACAGAAGAGTGGATAAGAATACATTAGCGTCGGAAGCAAATTGAAAGTGGGGGGGCTGAGTGTAAAAAAAAATTTTTGTACCTTCAAAAAAAATCTGACATGCAAAAAAAAAGAAAAAAAGAAAAAAAAAAAAAAAAGGAAATGGGGGGGGGGGAGTTAGGTTCGAACTTCAGTACCAAAATTCTATTCCAAAGACCACCACTTTCCCCATTTTTAACCTATACTAAGACATATCTGTAGAAAGTGGGGGGGGGGCTAAACCTACGAAGATATGTTCAATGCCTATACTAAGTATTTATCTGGAAAAAAAGTGGGGGGGGCTAAGCCCCCCCCCCCCGGTTCCGACGCCTATGGAATATCATTTCCAAAAAAAGCATGGCGACCATTAAAACACAAATCTTCTGTCTCGGGAGAGACCTTTATTGAAGGTGGATAGAGAATGGGTGCCTCCTTTTTATCATATCTAAAATGTTTAAAATCTAAAGTAAACGATATCTTAGGTATTTAATCATTATATTATTGTTCAAATATTTAACTATTTTTCAAAGTGTTAATTGGAGGTCTTTGATAGCAAATTGCTTAATTAAAAATACATATCTTTTCAAACTTGCTTTCACTGATCAAGATGACAAGTATCTATGGTTTAACTTTAGAATTATACATAGGATTCTTGGTACAAATAAGTACTTATTTTTGTCTAAAATTAAGGAAAATGATCTATGTTCTCTATGTCAGCAAGATGTTGAATCAATTACACATATTTTCTTTTATTGTCCCAAAGTAAACCCAATTTGGTCTCTTTTAGAAGAATGGATACCGGGTATTTGAAAAAACTGAAAAAATAATAAAATTTGATGTATGTACAGTTATACTTGGCTCTTCAACAGAAGACACAGCTATCAATCTTATATTGTTACTTATTAAACAATACATATTTCAACAATCAAGAAAAAACCAACATTTTAGTATTACTATTCAAAGTGTTCTTAAATACTTATAAGTGTATTATAAATTTGAAGAAAAACTATATAAGGCTAAAATTGAACTACATTTGTATAAAAGAAGGTGGAATGACTGGAACCGTATACCGGTATTTGAAAACATAAATATCTAGATATAATGTCATCTATTTTATCATATTTGTGTGATTTGTGTATTCATATTTTTTGTTTATTCATGATATTTCAAAATTGTACAATTTTAACTCTCCCAGCCTTGGTGTGTCTGTGTATGTGTATGTAAGTTTGTGTTTAAAGTCAATGAAAAAAAAAAAAAAAAAAAAAAAAGATGACAAGTATCATTTTTAAGCGGCTGTCTTCCTTCACTAAAACGATCAATCCAATCATTAATTAAGTTTATAGGAACTCATTTATCTAAATAAACTGTGTACAAATTATTATATGATACTGCAGAGGGATTTCTAAGATATACAATAAATTGTACAGTCGTTTGTTGAACGAGTTCGACTGAGACAACCATTTTTCGTCACAAGTAACCTACATAGTGACGTCATTTTTACATTGTGACGTCACAAACAAGGAGAAAAACTTTATTCAGCATATGCTATTTATAGACCTTGTGTATGGCTATGTGTGTACCGAATTTCATTCTAATCCGAATTGTGGTTTTGTAGATATAGAGATAGTTCGCGAACTTTTTGATCACCCCTCGTATAGTGGTACTACTTCTTTAGATGGAATATGAAGTTATCAGTAATCGTGCTATTTTTTTCGAAGGGGATATTTTATAGCATGTATTTTTTTTATTACTCTGTAAAGAACGCTTTAAAGCTGTGTCCGTTTAAACAATGTCATTTAGGAGCAGAGCAAAGGAAGACCTCTAAAAACATCAAAAGTGGAATCAGGTGCCACGGAGGAGTACTCAACCCCTGTCGACAGGTTACATCAGCTGTCTGCACCTTTCCATGATTTGGGAAACATGAAAATCGGTAGACAATTCAGAAACAGTGTGTAAATATAACGCATAACAATCTACCAACTGGTATGAGAAAAGTTGGTCAGAAGTTAACCTTATGACAGAATTCATTTGCTAACAAGGTCATTTAAAATATGACCATAGTATTTTAAATGATACTTTGTTTACTTGTGTAGCAATATACCATTACTAATTGTATACAGGGTCTATGTCTCTTATTTTGTTTGATACGCAAGAACACGGTATTTTTTTTTTCTAATGAGGCAAAGTATTAACCAGCAACTTAATAAAATAGTGATTTAAAAGTATTTCTAGAAGTCGTCATTTCGCAAATTTGATACAATAATCTTGACAGCAAATGCAATCTATCGTTGGTTCAAATGCTGTCTGATTTTTTTCCGTTGTGATCATTAGGCTTTTCTTTCCAGATCGACATTTCTGCTCCCAACTTTTATTCAAATGGACTTGAATACTCTCCGATATTTTTTTTTTTATATTTTATGATGACAGGGTATTTTAATGATTTTTTAAAGTATTTCTAACACGACTAAAGATACTATATTGTTTCATCAATTTTGTTTGTCAATAGCTTGCCTCAATTTAGAAATTGTTCGTATTTCTGCGTATCTTATAAATAGGGAGAAAAAAATAAGGGTATATTGCATTAGTATAGACGGAAGTTGAAAAGTTAAAATCAGCAGGTAAGGTTTATCAAAAAGTTATGCTGAATGGTTTCCATAAACACCCTTTGCTAGAAGATATTCAAATATGAAACAGTTGGAACATATATGATTATATCAGGTCGAAAAACGAATTGAAGAAATGATTGTTAATAAATAATACGTCGTCGATATATCTTAATGTTGAGCCAAACACCACTGCAGATGTTTTCTTCTTCATCTTCCCTTGTTTACGGTTTAGAATTAAGTTTTTGCTTCATACAAAAGTTAGTCTGCATGGGAATTCCGGAATTCCAACATATTGTTCGAAGACCTGGACTCTTCATAAATATTCAGTGAGAATCTCAAGCCTCGTTTTAATATCAAACATATACACTGTAGAAATGCCATGTAAAAAAAAACGAAACATATATGCATATGAAGGTTAATATGTAAATGCAGGTAGTTGTAAATATATCTACCAAAACTATAACTCCTCTATTTGCAAGTTAAAATTATTAACCGTAGCATGCAGAGTAAACATAGGTCATCGATTTTTTAACAATAACAAACAAAAATTTAAATCTACGATAACCTTTTCTTTCCTTTTTCACTATCATGAATGCATTAAATACACCAGCATAAAAAGAAAATAAAACTATAATTATCTATTTATAAGAAATGATATAAGCAGTAGAAAAACGGTAAATTAAAAAAAAAACCACACACATGTACAAAAACCATTGTCCATTATACATGATTTAAAGGTATTAATTAAAATATGCATAGTAAACATTTTTGGATGGTGTTAAATTCATCGCTAACAATGTGGTGCTCTAATTGCATGCTTGGATTGACCTTAAAACACATGTCAATGATGTTCTAAGCCTTTGCAATCTGATAACAACCGTGTAGTCGTTATTATACTATAATACATATCCAGTTTCAAATCATTTAATAAAAAATGGATATAATGGGTTCTAGTTTCATAGCACATGAGTCTTTTTATAGAACTCAGTGAAGCTATCATAGCGAGACAATTGTACTTGTTTTATACATATTGGTGTGAGGGAGGGCACACTACCCACTCTGATCATATGTCCCTTCTTGAGACTCATACTTGTGGTGTTCACGGGGTTGCCTTTCAGGATAAAGATTCCGTGTCTTTATGATGGAGAATCCTTTATCACAGTGTTGAAAAGATCGTAACTCAAGGTAAATCGGTTTCCACATTGAAGTAATTAGTGCCAAAACACTGCCGACATTGTTGTGTAAAAATGAAGGTTTTTAATATAAACTTTCACATACTTAGAGAGTTTTATTCAACTAAAAATTGTAGATATATATTAAATATCTAATTTAATTATACACCGATTCTTATTAATTTTTATCTTAATTGTATAAATTGAATTAAACAATTTATAAACAAAGCAAATGTTTGATTCGTTTAATGTTCTTTGATCCGAAAATTTAAAAGTAGTTTTGTTTCTCTTTGTATGAATTATTATTTTATATTCCTAGAATAAATGAAACCATTTATTTACTTTTCTCTGTGAACTAGCTAATAAAATAAATAACTGTTCTTTTTTATTGTAAATAAAAAAGAAACATTGAAAATTCAGGTTTATATAACCGATCTATAAATTAAATATTAGCAGAGATCGATTATTTGTGGTTTAAAAATTTCAGTCACATCTGATCCTTTTTAAACTGGTTCTCATATTGATGTTGTATGACTTTTACATCATATATATTAATATCGTATGACTTTTGGTCGACATATATAATATCTAATTGCAATCTGCCTTTTCATGTGTTTCATGATCAATATTCCTAGAATCAAAATATTGACGTTTTTGATTGTTGAATTTTGTCGGAGTTTGACGTCGCTATCTTTTGTTTCATATCTTTTTCTTGATGATTGGAATTTGCAATTGTAAAACATATACATGGTACTGTAAAACGCGTTTTTCTGCATATAACAAATTTATGCAAAATCATACCAAAGCACTGTTTATGACTACTCTGTTGGTTCCTGACACTTATCTATGTAATGGTAAACACTAACCGGCAACAATATATTGCAAATATATTTCTTTCCAGTCGTTAGATATATGCAAAGAATGCAAAATTTGGTTTATCGCGAAAAATACCCGTTATATGTATCCAAAAACCATGTTCCATTATGTATGAAGCTTAAACTATGTCTTTGTGGTTGGCTCAATTTTTTGGCAAAGTATCACTCTACCCACAGAGATCATCAGATTTTATTTGTGATACAGTATTTGTGATAGTCTTCCGAACCCTTTATTTTCTTTACACACTACGTCACATAACTGACTCGTGAAATCTCCGAGCTGGTTTAATTAAGCTGTGCACTGCTGCCTTTATTTAAAACCAAATCTAATCTTTGGAATAAAATTTTTACAGAAGATTTAAACTGGATTAATCTGGGAAGCAGAAATATTTCTTTGCTAAAAATATCTAAAAAGGAAGTCAAAGTTGCAAAAGAATAGAGAATTTCGAGGACGAATTTTATTTAGTTCATGGATGAATTAAATAAAGTCAGCCCCAGGGTTTTGATTTCTTTTATTGAGAAATTTAATAAAATTTAAATAAATCTGAAAGATAAATAGACGATAAATTCTGAAATAACAATGACGTTATTAAGATGCAAAACTAACAAATCACAGTGTACTATTAATGTATACAAATCGATTTTGAAAGTATCTAGTTAATACATTGTGAATGTGTAAAATATATTGCTACTTGTCATTTTCTTATCGATAAAACATAAAAATAAACATATTACGTAAAATATACAATGTAATTAATATACGAAATAACTGAAATACAATAATTTACTGAAAGATGCCAAACATTTGCGCACACTTGCACATCATGCCCAAAGCAATATGGGCTGCATTTTTGAAAATTTTATTTCGCTTTTTAAATGTCCTATTATGATAAATTTGTAAACTTAAAACTTTATAATCAATTAGACTAAAATAAGGCAAAAGAAAAACTTCTATATACAATCCAATATAAAGTTTTATGTAAGAAATCATAATTGTACAGGTCGACAATAATGTAATTTTGATTCAATCGAAGCTTATATATGAAAATAGTTCTTCCATCGCAAATATGAACAACAGAAGTAACTTAGTGTCATTTTTTTCTGTCATTGAAAAAGTTATTTACAGTATTGCAAACAAAAAATTTCGACATCAAAATTGCAGCTCATATTGCTTTAAACATGCCCAAATATACTAGGCCATTCCATTATTCAAATACATGTAACAAATTATCAATTATATAAAACAATCAGTTACACATTTTCTTCAAATTATCAAGAATCTGAATCAAAGTGGCCAGCATGTAAATAAAAATGTGTTGATAGCTGATTTTGATGTTTTGTAGTTTTTGTGCATTTACATCAAAAGGCTTATGAATAAAGTTTCTTATAATTCAAATTGGCACCTTCTAAAAAGAAAGTTAATGTTATTGTTATTTCAGAAGCCAAATCATCTTTTGGGAAAAAAAATTGTTCTTGGCGTCATTTTGATGTTCAATAAGTCTTTTATTCAATACTTAGCATAGTTCCTTCACCAAAGGTTTTGGCACGATAAAGTGAAAGTTGAAGGTCTTTTTGATGAGATCTTAAAAAATTATGAGGAAATTTTTGACAAATAAGTTGATGAAACAATACAGGAATATAAGCAGTATCGTTTAGAGTCATTATTCCCTAAGTTCTATGGTCGACACAATGTCAGCTAATTCAATCTATCGCTAGGTTAAATGGTGAATTGCATTTTCTTACAAACTGGTGTGTCATTATTAACTAAATTGTCGACGAATTTCCGTTATTTCCCGATCATGACAAGGAACACACGGCGGGTGTGACCTTTTCGGAAGGGATGTTCACTCCTAAATGGCACCTGACCCTACCTGTAATGTTTTAGATGTCTGTGTTGCTCCGTAACTGATTTGTATTGTTAAATAAATTTTTGAGTTTCAATACTGTTCGTTATCTCCTTGTATTTCACTTCAGTAACCATTCCTGTCAATCAGAAAGATTATGTTAGATTGCAATTTCTTCGGGGAAATAAAATACTCATTACTTACAATAATGTTCCCAAAATATGGCCTGATTTTCCAGAGTTGTAAGCATCTTTCGTCGAAAGGTAATATTGTGAGTAGGTGTTTTAAAGATTTTTTTCCTTTTGAAAGAAATCTATTTTTCGAAAATTATCTATTGTGCTTTTGACATCAACAATTGTCTGTATTATTACTATCAAGTATTGACTTACATTTTAATGAACATGTGAATGTACTCATAGAGAAAAAAAACTTCGGTGGTGTGGTCGACTTGATATGATAATACTCACTTAATTTTGTGCTTGGTAATTTAAAGCAAATAATCGAACGAGCAAACCAACCGATGACTTCGTTAACCTGAGAGCTAGAGTAATCTCTTTAATAAAATTAAATTCTCTCCTCATTTGTTAGAGTGGAGTGTGAACCAGGTTTATGTAATTGTTTTTAAATGATCCTTTTCAGAAATTAAAGCATCAAAATAATGAATCGTGTGGGCGAAAAAAAAAATTTTTTTAATATAATTTAGGATATAAGATTCCACACATGTATTTTTTCCTTCCAATTATCAGTTTTAGGTAAGCAAATAATTAAAAAGCACAAGTAAGGATTATAATTATCAAGTGTGGTATATATTGAACACCTACTTCACATCGTGAACAGATAATTAATGTAAGAATATTAATTAGTCCCATACGCCCTGAGCTTCAGCTGTTCATTAAAGTTAAGTTTTAATCATGAACTCACTTTTCTAGAACCTTATTTGTTCAAACATGATTTGTCTGTATAGATGAGAAAATTGTCAAAAATAATCTGTTTTAATATTTTTGATAGATTCCCCTTAGAAACGAATAATTATCTTGAAAAGGTATATATGCTAAGTGTCATAATTTACGAGTAACACTTATTCATCAGAAAAGTCATATATATGCTGAGGAAATGATTTTTTATGCAACTTATCAGTCTGACACCATGCATTGTACTTGCAAATTTCGTAAGCCTCCATTTAGACGTGCAAATAGCTTAAAGAAAAAAAATTATTATTGTTATCTTATATCTTTAATAGCACATGCATAAAATATCAAAAATGATGCACGTCAACGAAAATAAAAAAAAAAATCAAAAAGATGGATTTTTTGTATTTTTATTTTGTTCTTTGTTTCTGTTTTCTGAAGATCTGGTAGAAAATGTCTATGAAAAGAGGATACTCCAAGGCTAGTCAGAACGGTACAACGCAGCTCCAGAACGGAAATCCCCCAACTCCAGGGAATGCGAGGTAACGACAGGGGGGTCCAAAAGAGGTCAAAACTTACAATCCTCTAAAAAAAAAAGTCATACCAAAACAGACTACTTCAGAATAGAGGTCATATCAAAACAGACAGCCCCTGCTGAAGAGAGGGCATGTCAAAACACTCAACCGAGTACAGGGCACTCCAAAACAGAATACTCTAGTTTTAAGGTCATGTCAAAATAGAGTACCTCCCAATAGAGATCGTATAAAAGACTACCCTCAAATAGAAGTCATGTCAAAACAGACTACCCCCAAATACTTTACATCTCAAAACAGACTACCCCCGAATACTTTACATCTCAAAACAGACTACCCCGAAGTACAAGTCACACCAAAAAGACTATTCCCGAGGGTTTAGTCAAGTATACGTAGTCTCATGTTTTTAACACAACTAGAAATATTTGCTCCACATATTGTTATCTCTCTTATATACACAGACGTTCTCTCCCCTACAGACCGTCAAACAAAACAAGAATTTTATTTCTTTTGATCAAACTTTCGAGTTGGATATGATATAATCATATTTCTCTAATCTCCATACGTAAAACAAATCTTTGATCACTTAAAGCATTTAAATTATGAAAACGAAATGGAATCAAGGTTGGAGACTTTTTTTTGACCTTTATAAGCGCTTTACAACTTATGTCACGAACTTGATGAATGAAAGTGGTGGTATATCACTTGAATTCACAGTCCTGTTTAATGAACCAGTCCCCGAGGTTAAGCAAATCTTATGAGAAATTAATAAATATTATTTACCAAAATTATTTAAAGAAGACTTTTAATTTTTCTGAAAGAAAGAACAAATAATTCATGTGTCTTCAAGGGTGAAAATTATTTTATTTAAGAAATAATCACTACTTTTTAACCATGCAAGATTTATATTATATGAATTTCTTACTATTCAGGTACATGTATTAGTAAATCACTTCAAAGTCTGCATATCTATATTTTTTTCTTTATACAAAGTCTTTATTTTCAATATTCTAAATTTCATATTAACATTGTAAAAATTAGAATGGAATCCTTCTCTTTGTTTTATCTGGTAGGATCTGTATGATTTTTAAACTTTCAATGTTTAAAATGTTTCATTGTATAGAGGAACGGTGATTTTGCAATGCTCTTCAACAGTACTAGGGTTTAAATGACCTTCATTTGTAACTTTTCAACTCAAATCGTGCATGGTTATGTTATGTTTACGATATATCAGTCTGACGTCACAGTGGAAGTTTAAATCTGTCAAAAGGTATTTAAATACACCACTTGTAAACCAAATTGTGATGTCTAATAATAATCATGGTTCACAGATTTATCAAAGTGTGCAGTCAATTCTTGACAATATTTTGAAATTGTTGTGTGCCAAAAATGTTCTGACAACGTGGATTAACCGATATGTATCTGCAAGCGAAAAATGCCAACTCTAAGTTTAAAGAGAGGGAACGACCAATTAAACAATCACACTCACAGGTTAACGATGCTAATATTGAAGACCATTTCAGGAAGCGCTCTGTTAGCGATGTTTCCCAGGATTCCACCGCATCAACTGTTTTAACATCACCGAGCCCGACCGATATTTCTATTCCGAGCCCAAGTCCAAGTCCAACGGCAACCAGGTAAGTGTACGCTTTTTTCATATTCACTATAATTTGAGCATTTTTCTTATCCGAAAGACATTTGTACAAGTTTACATAAAACGTTTCTTGATTCATGTATATACATGTGTTATTCAAACATTTCTTCCACCCATAGTCAGTCCGCCATGTTACAAAGTCAGTTATGCATTGAATCTTGCCTTGTACAGGGCTTACAACATAATATACCCTTCCCCTCTTTTGACTTTAGAATCATATATTCATATATTTATAAACGTAGTTCATATATATACACAGTATAACCGCTCTCAATCTGCATGATTGATAGGGTTGGATTATTCTAATTGCAAATATATTATTTTATTCTTAGAAATCATCACAGGGAGGAAACCCATTTCGAATAAAAATAACCAGATATCATTATGTTTTTGTGATCTCTCTATTTAAACTTTTATTTCTCTACACGGACCGAAGACAATCCAGGACTCTTTTGTTGATGAAATGTAGTACAATCCTAAAACTAATATTGACAAACACGGGACATTTAACACTGTCTTCAGAAAAAATCTTCTCAGGAAACATTCGAACAGGCACAACATTTGGATTCTAATATAGGTCATGTCTGTTTTCCAAAAGGCATTTACGACAGAGCAATAGAATTGAGTTTTTTCCGGCGTTTGTCGATGTCTATCTTTCTATTGAGACTCCTCTTTTATTGGCATTATAATGAGTTATCATCGATAAATATATTGCATAGGTCTACATTTTACCAATAGTCATGAAATCTCTTTTTGAAGGCTATAAAAATTGCATAATTTAAAAAATAAATCAATAGACTTCTATAAGAGGCATTTCAGCAATGCAAGCGTAAACAGAACGTAAAGAGGTTAAAAACTGGCGAAGTTCCTTCCACGTAGAACAGGTGAAAAAAATGCTTCACAGCAAAAAAATTGATCTTGAAAAATATTAAAGATATCCTAATAATGATTTACAAAATAAAATTTATCAGAAACAGGTATAGGGGATACCCAAAAAGTAAATTAAAAATATAATTATATTGAAATCTGTATTAGAGTATGTGAATAGAACAGTTTGTTTCCTACCTACCTATATCATTTTCTTTTCCACTGGAGCATAAGGTCAACACAAGACTGCTTATACTTTACTTATCTTTCTTCTTGGCCATAATTACTCAACTCAGATGAAGGTATTTTACTAGTTTCCAGTTGACCATCCAGGCTGTTTTTGATTTTCTCCTTGGTCTATTTCCTGATGGTGTCCATCTTAAGGGTGACTTTTGGAATCCTCGATCACTTTATTCAATGGATATGTCCTAGTCACCTTAGTATCCTTTGATTTAACTCGTCGATGATACACTTTGACTTTGTCCAATTTTCAGTGGGTCGACATTCGATATAGTATTTCGTTTAAAAGACTTTACAGCTTTGAGGGAGACAGCTGTGGTGGATACTGAACAGTGGTCTCCTGTCTGCCTTGGTAACCCTCTAACATTCACTTCCATATAATAAAATTATCTCACATTGTTGTTTTAAAGAAGAAGGTACAGTTTCAGCTTTATTGTGCCCTAAAAATTTAATGTTCTTAAAAAGTTCTGAAATTGGCTTTAACAATAGTTGAGTATATGAATATAATAAATCATGAAAGAATATGGCATTAAAGAGGACCTCTCTGGAAATGTGACATCATTAATTTGGTACATTTCTAAGTTTAATGCAGAAAAAGCCTCAAAATGACTCCTTTCTGTGCTAATTTTCCTTTAGAAAAATGTGTGTGCCACCGTCGCCCACTTTCATTTTTGGATATATTATGTAAACTGCCATGAAAAATCACATATCTCAAAATCTTTCTGGGCGACGGTGGCAGAGTATGTTTTCTTCAAGAAAATTCCACTGAAAATTGATGTCTTCTGCAACTTTTTAAGAAAAAGCGGGAAAATGCACAAGTAATGACGTCACAAATAGTATTAAGGAGATCATATGAAAAAAACGATTTGCATATTATAACCGCAGGGAATTCAAATGATTAAGAAAAAAATGAATTTTGATTTCTTATATCACTTTCATATTTTAGAAAAACATCGGGCTGAATTTGTATTGAAACTGTACCTTCTTCTTCTTTTTTGTTTTCCTTTTATTGTTCCGATTTCCAGATTGTATCAAATTTGTAGGAGGCTGTTATTGCTTTTGCTACTTTGTTCTTCATATTTTTTGATTACGATCTTCAGTTCTGATTTCTACACCTAAATAGGCAAATGTCTCAACTTGGTGAATGCCATTTCGATATACTTCTACTTTATTTTGGAAAGACGTGTTGAACCTCCTTCCTCCAATTTTTCCCATTACTCTTCAGGTCAAATCAAAATGGTAAGATGGGTCCTCGGCGTGATTCCTCGGTATCCGGTTCATCTGTGGGAGGACTTTCCCGGATTCCTACAATGGCCAAGGGGTCACAGCTATCCATGCAGTCCAGCTTCAACCTCGATATGGAATCAGCTAGGGGAACCCCTGTCAAACCACCGGAGACCCTACATAATAGTGCAGATATTACAAAGAAGGTAAAGAGCTCTGCAACATTTACAAATAAGAAATTTCATAAAAAGTTATGTTAATTCTGCAATCTTTTAATTTATGAGAAGGTTGTTGTTTAAGGTTTTGTTAGCATATACTTGAAGCAAAATTATTATGAGAGAAATGTCGAAATTCGGCTAATTAAATACAGCAAATTATTTTGTAATGCATATTTTATCAATGTCTAACTGGAAACAAGAATATAGACAATATCATGATAATTCAGAATAAAACATCAAGAGAAGCCAACCGTCTTGCACTGGCTCCTAAACTGGTAATATAATGGGTTGTGTGCTTTGCAATGTTCTCCAGAAATCAGAATCTTTTGCAGAAGTTTACTAGTATTGTGTGCTGTATGTGCTGTATGTCTTAATTTTTGTCCTAACATGAAGTCCAGTATATTATATACGCCTAGAATGAATCATATTAATAATGGTACACATGTAAGTCCAAAAATTTTTGGAATCTTTTTTCCATTATTAACTAAGATGAGTCCAAATTATGGTTTCAAGCTCCTATTTACATTGTAAATAGCCTTCTTGCTTCAAAAGCGTTAACATGGAGGAGAGTGACTATTTTTAATGAGACAAATGACAATTCATGTATGATTTAATGTTTTAGCCGGTGACTAACTGTATTGGTTTTATTTTATATTTTGAGCTTCATTATTACATATTTGATTGTATTTTTTCAACAATGCATGAAAATAAAAAAAAAGATTTTGGTTCACGGTTTTGCGAATTGTCGAGAAACCTCACCTAAACTTTCTGCATTTTTAAAAACTTATGACTGTCTTTTGATATACTTAAAGATTTTACAAGCGGCAAAGAAGAATGATACCGAAACCCTAACCCGTCTTCTGACGGAATTTCCTGGCGCGGATCTAACGGCTGTAGATGAAGTAAGATTTAAACATAAATAAATGATACAAACAACAGATCAAATTTGGAAAAGGTTATTTGGAAAAATATCAACTAATAATAATATTTTGTTTTTAAAAGAATGGGAAAACAGTTTTGCATCATTGTGCGAATAATGGGGATGCAAACAATGTAGACACTCTGCTGTTGCAAGGAGCTCAGCCTAATACAATTGACAAGGTAAATTATCTACCTTCTTTATAATGTTTATTGTACGGAAAAAATGGCCCTACCCCGGTTGTCATGCTTTACATTTTTCTTTAGAATGGTCAAACTGCACTTCATTTGGCCGCCAAGAAAAACGCAGTAGAGGTGATAGAAATGTTGGCCGTCAATGGCGCCTTGCTGGATTATCCTGATGCTGTAAGTAGAATACTGTTGTCGATGAAAGTTCACAGCGTGAAACTTCGTCATTGAGTTAACTGGAAATCTCTGTAAAGAGATTAAATGGCATAATTTTTCCATATTTTTCAGTGACGATTCAGTTGCCCGGGTGCTGTGGTTTTATCATCTGATTGCATTTTTCGTCGTTTATTAAGTCATAACGATTAAGATTTTAATCAAGATAAATTAAAACTATACTAGTTTAACAAGGTTTCTCTTGAACATCACAGAAAACAGGCCAGACAGCCCTACACCTTGCAGTGGCCAAGAACTTTCTGTCCAGTGTCCAAATCCTTATTTTTAGCGGCGCAGACACAACAATTAAAGACAAGGTACTTTCATTTATTTTGAAATTATTACAATATTTTAATACAGTTTTCAATTACTTTAGGGTTTTAGCATGCAAGTATTTTTATTAGAGTAACTATGAAAAGGTGAATATTATTATATGCCAAATGTTTTAAGCTTGAAATTTATTTACATTTACACTTTGATCATGGTTATTTTTTTTTAATAAAAATGTTATTAAAAAATATAATTTGTTTATATGTGAGTAGTGATGCAGGGTTGTCGTCGTTTCTCCGTTTCTTTCATTAATTTACATTAAGAATATCGAATAAGAGAACAATGATTTAAACATGCACATTTAAATGATTGGTGTAATCAAATGTAGAAAACAAAAAATAATAAATATTTTGTCTTTTGAAACACAATAAGTCTGCGGTGTAAATGGTTTTCCAAATAATTGTAAAACAGTTTTAATGAATGCATAGTACAGAAGTTCCAAACAAGGAAACTTCTATTAGTGTAGGTGTTTTTGTATGCGTTTCGTTTGCTGTGGACAAAAGGACAGAACAATTAAAAAAACAACAACAAAAGCAGATATTTTAAAAACTATATTAAAAACCAAATAAAAAGTAAAGGTCATTTTGTACATCATTTGAAAATAAACAATAATAGAACCTTAAACTTCCTTGTTAATTATCATAATAACATATTTTACCTCCTCTAACAGCAAGGACGGACACCGCACATGTTTTGTCGGTCGAAAGAGATGAGGACTTTACTTGCAATGAACAGCTCCGCTGCTCTCAATGTATCTATGGGGTATGGCATATTTCACTTTAGTTTATCTATATAATAATGTTTGCTATATAAACTCAAAAGTTATCAAGAGAAAACTAGTAACAATGAAACTAAATCTGAAAAAAAAAAGAAGTGATGGACATTTGTCATGTTTTTATTTTTGCCTTGGTAATAAAGAGAGATGATGCTACAGACGGTTGAAGTGATCAGAGGAGCAAAAACTTACTGTGAAAGGCTTGACGTCACAATCGACTTTGCCTCCGGAGCTGTTGGTGATAAATTCTCGACGATGTGCAGACGACAACCTATTGACTTTTGTGACGTCAAATTTCAATTCGCAGCATCAGAAGAGGTCATTAGTGACGTAATCACTTATCGTGTTCAAAGAAAGGGACGCAAAACTTTATGTACATTTACTGTTCCAATTTTTGGACAACCCCTTAAGTCGGAGGAGGTAGCCATGAAAAGTAACCAAGGGCATGATGTCATTGTTTCCAAAGTGTTCGAAAAAGACAAGGTACGAAGGTCTCACTGAAAAAAAATGACAAAATCGTAAATCTCGCTCCTTCCTGACAAGATCAACGTCTTTCCCTTTTCTAAACGTTCCTAATTCACATGTCAAATGTCATATTCATGAAAAACGTAAGATAGTTTGCACTACTTTCCGTCAAGAAGATTTGCTACTCTGGTACTGATGACTTTAACCACTTTTTCGTAAACATTGAAATAGATAAAGGGAGACCTTTATCTGTAGGGTATGAAGGTGAAACTGATTAAATGTAAGGTACTCAGTATTACGTAAAATATACTATAGAATGGGACGACCTACTCGGACTTTCAAACACTTTAAAGCAAGACTATCTTGACTGTATATAAAATTTTAACATCGATAATGATATGAAGATCTATACTTTCGAGCTATTTTAAAATTTGAGCTTGTCGGAGAGCTTCGAGAAAATGCAGCTGATATTTTGCATGATATCGGTAGTTGATTGTCATCGTTCCTCTTTTTTCTGTAAAATATTGAAAGTGCAACGATATAGGAATAAAAATTTTGTTTGTTTTTTTTCGCAGAAATACTACTGTGAGGTATCTGCTGATCTTCCCGAGTTAAATGCGTTTGTTTTCGTAACCCGCCCAAAGCAGGAAACATTCACAGCATCAACTGACGATATCACCATCACTTCAGAAATCAACGATAAAGTTAAAATAGTGTTTCCAAAAGGGACATTTGAGGAACCTACAAAAGTATTTCTTCAGGTCAGTGTTGCATATTGTTCTAGAATTTCATTACTTGCTAAAGAGAAAATTGAAAAAAATCAGACGACAAAACTTTCATTTTTAATGTTGAATTGATCAGTTTCAAAAGATTGTTTATTTTGTAGTTTTTCACGTTTATTTATTATTTCTAAAAACAGGTAACGGATCCACCAGATGCTGGTATCTTGGAGTCTGCAGAAATGAAGGATGTATACTCTATCACACCTTTCGTTCGATCACAAGCTGAAAATTACGTAGGTCCAAAACAGGAAATTCAAATGCAACTACCTCTACCGGAAGAATATGGCGTTGGTGGAACTATAAAGGTGTTCAGCTCCAACGTGTACGAAATCGATGACATTAATGAGAACAGCTGGAACTTGCTGGACACGAGGTGTAATATATCCAAAGATGTTATTTCGTTCGATACAAGGACGTTTTCTTTGTAAGCCTTTAAAAATCTTTTTTTCCTTGTTATTGTCTTCTACTCTCTACTTTCATTCAACATTGCATGTGCAATATGTCATTTTATCTTACAGAAAAGTTGCAATCGAAACCAAAAAGGACGTTTCGGTTGAAAAACTTAGACCGCAAGTCCACTCGCTGTTTCAGCGTGCACGGAAAATAGACCATTCTGTTAAATTTCTTGCCATGTCTAGACGTATGGAAGAAACCGATTCTTTTCAGGTGGCTATAGAATGTGCTCCAGTAGACAGGGTTGATGCTTGTAGAGACTTCTGGATAAACGAAGGCTTTAAAGACCAACGATCTAAAAAGTCTCCAACAAACACAGTGAAATCCAGAGAACATTTCATATTATTTGTGAAGAATCTCAAAATGGTAGGCGATTCTGAGGATATTCAATTTCAATTTCATCCAAGGAGGAGAAATTTTCAGTGCTTCACAATAGAAACTTCACAACAGGTGAAGAAAGTTTCGGGACAGGTTCAAGTGAATAAAATTCTTCCTAACACTGATAGTGATCAAACCGGTGAAACTAAGAGGAAAACTAAAAGCATTACAAACATCCTTATAAACCTGTCAAAGGAACCAGAGGAGGACGAAGAGCCCGAGGAAGAGGAGGAGGAAAAGAAAGAGGCGGAGGTTCCTCCAACACTGGAACCTCCTAAAGACATCACCAAACCGGCACCAGTCCCTAAACCGATCACCCCCAGCAGAAACCTGCTGACACCGAGTGAAACGAGCGAGCCTACGAACAGGACGTCCATTGCAGTCATGAAAGAGAAAAGCTTTGATTTCACCCTGAGCGAAAAGGGGGACCCTTCCTTTAAAGGTATGTTATTAATGAAGATGAAGTAACAATTATGACTTCATGATAATGTTACACGTTTTTTGTATGTAAGAGCATGCATTGTGTCCAATCAATCTTTCATTTCAGAACTTTTTGAAGGGTTTTCCTCTTCATAATTCCCACTTTAGAAATCAGATATCCGTTTCAAACCCCAGTTTATTTAAAAATGCGGGAATATAAACCTATCAATATTTGAGCTGTAAAACCGCGCGCTGTTATAACGATCTAAGACGTAAAAAACATTCCTATTATTATTATTCGAAAGCTAAAATTATGATAATACTTTGGATTTGATGACCAAGAAAGTCATTTTCAGATGAATCAGGCTCCTCTTTACTATCGTTTATACTCTAGATTTCAGTTATCAACACATTTTTTCTGTAGGTTTCACGGACGATCAATTTCTTCGCGAGACATGTAAAGAGATGGACGAGGAATGGTATAAAGTGGCGGTTCTCATGGGCTGGAACTATGCTGACATTGAGAGAATGATAAAGGAAAACAATCCGTCGCAGGAAGAACTCATCTGGCATGTATGTACATGTATTATATTTTTTCACAAGACTTCTGATTTGTATCATTTTAATTTCTTTCCAAGAAATGTCTTCCAAAATTTGTAGAACAGATTGTGTGCATAAAAAAGGCTACTATATACAAGGCGCTAGTTTATGGAATCAGTGGATATCTAAATTACTCTCTGGATATTGCATTTTATCTGGTAGATAAGTGAAGCTTTCGCAGAACAATATTTACAGTCAATAGAGGGTGTAAAAGTATCCTCGTTAAACCTAAGACGTAAACATGCGTGGTTATTGCTCCTAAGCCAAACACCCGGCACTACAAGTGAATGTCACAGGGCTATCAGATGAGACCGGAAAAATCGAGGTCCCATTTGATGGCAGACATTGAAATGATAAAGAACACTATTTAGTCCCCCTTCGTGCCGAGTAAGGTGTAAATTTAAAGGTCTTCAAGGTTTTTGAAGGCGTCTCATATGATCGAGAATATAAATAAAACAGTACGATTTTTAAAATCTGGTCACAGTTCACATTGTCCCTGCTTTTCATCTACATTTTCTTATTGTGATATCCAAAATAAAATGGGATTTATCCCATTTTCAATAAATTCACAAAATGGAAAACAAAAATGAGAAAATTTCCTTGTGACATTTTTTTTCCTGGGAAACATGTGTAAGGGATAGTTGGTGGGACTGAAAATCCCACCATTCTCCCATGGGATTCTGAGTTTAAGGACTTCATATCTTTAAAAAAAGAGATGTTTGTGAGTTCAACATGAGACTCTGGGATACTGCTAGGAAATCCCACCAAGTGATATAAAAATATTTTGGCCATCACAATTAGAAATGGCAGTAAAAAGTCTGGACTATGTAAATATTACTTAGAGAAAGTAAATATTATGAGAGATCTTTAATTATTCTAGAGAAAGTTAAATATGTCCCTGAGAATCTACATATACTGATTACTGTTATCCCATTAATAAAATTGAAACTCTTTAGTTCATTTTCATTAACCTCATAAAATGGTCAATAGCAAAATGAGACAATTTTTTTTCCCTTTAGTTTTTGCTTTCCTGGCGAAACATGTGTAAGACGAAGGACGATCTGGGTCTGCCTGTCCTAGTCACTGCTCTGTCCAAAGGAGGAAGGAGGGACCTGTGTACATTAATTACGCTACAACTTAGACACTGGTAAATATTACTTAGAGACTGGTAAATACATGTATTACTTAGAGGCTTGTAAATATTACTTAGAGACTGGTAAATATTACTTAGAGGCTGGTAAATATTACTTAGAGACTGGTAATTATTAATTATTGTATAGAGATTGGTTAATATAACTGAGGCAGGTAAATATTACGTAGAGACTGGTTATTGTTACTTAGAGACTGATAAACATAATTCCAGGACTGGTACATGTAGCTATAACTTGAGACTGGTGAATATAACTTAGCTATGATAAATATAATCACTCTTTTAATAACTAAAGGGACTCTGGAAATATTAAATATCAACTGCATAATAATGGAGAGAAATGAAGATCTTTGTATTTACCCAAGAAAAATCAGATTTCTCAAGCGCAATGTTCCAGAGGAATATGATTTTTCTTGAAAAAAGCGACCATCATTTCCCTTACACTTTCATGCAACATTTTTTTTACCGAAATAATACAAGGATACAATATCAATCTGTAATTTTCTGCAATTTTTTTTGCAACTTGTGAAACAATCGAATCAGATAAAGCAGTGTGTAAAATGATAATAATTAGGTACATGTATATTTTATTAAATAGCGGACAAATGCAAAAGATATTTTTTATTTCCTAAGTTTATTATTTCAGGACTACTGTGGAGGAAAACAAAAAGACAAAGTTTTACAGATGGGTGTTGAAAGCTTTTAATAACTCCGATTTAATGAATCCAGGAGGTATGGTGAATTTTTTAAAAGTAAATTTATGCGTGCATTACAATTTGCACATGCATGTTTGTCTATATTATACTACATTCTTGTTCACCAGAAAGGTGTTTCTTCCATTGTAAGAAAAGAACAATAAAACAAGCTATGAGTGGGAGTGATTGACACCAGTGTTTGTTTCTGTGTAGATTACCCACCTCCACTCTCGGATCAGTTCCTGGTTTTGCTGGTGGACATGACTAAATGCCAGACTGAGATTTTGGAGCCACTTGGTTTGACTCAGAAAGAGATAGAAAGAGTCATGTCGAGTAACAGATATAAATCCCCGGATGAAAAAATGTTAAAGGTGAGAGGATGAACATTAGTTTTGGAAAGCGTTTGATTCGATGGTGTAAATATTGAAATTTTGGACTAGTTCAGAAAATATGAGATAATTGGTTAAACTTGGAATATGCTTCCCAAGTCAGAATTCGTTTTAAAAATGCAGGAAAAATTAGGCCAAAGAAAACAAAAGATGTATTTCTTTCTACAAAACATTTTAGTTGTACGAGCATTGTGAAAATAATCTGTCTTGTATTGAAGAGTAAAAACTGAAAAAAAAAATATTGAAGAAAATTTGGATTAATTTATTTTTATTCACGGATTCAAAAGTCATGCATTTGGAAGTAAAGTAAGAAAAACAATGTATTTAAAGAGTGAAATAATTATAGTAATTTTTTTGTAAGAGCCTGATCCTTTTTAAAGGAATTATTTTTCATTAAATGTTTTGTTGATGTAGCCAACAGAATGAATCGTTAATGTACATGTATTGTTGTTTATCTAATTTCGTTACACAATATTTGGGGGATGATTCCATGTTCCAAGCAGCATTTTCTTTAGAGCTGTCAAAAAGATGTTCACAGTTAATTATTTTATATCTTGCTATCAGTTGTTCATCATGGGACGTGAAAAATCTACCCTGAAGAAAGATTACTTGAAGAAGTTGGTACGAGCTTTGGAACATTACGGCCTTCAGGATGCAAAGCGTTGGCTCATCATTGCCTGTAAAAAGTGGTATGTCTAAGAATAGACGCTTATCATGGCTTGTAAAAAGTGATTCATGTATGTCTTAAAATAGTCGCTTAACATTGCTTGTAAAAGTGGTATGTGCTAAAATGGTGATTCATCATTACCTGTAAAAATTGGAATGACTTAGATTAGGCGCTTATCATTACTTGTAAAAAGTGGTATGTAAGTCACTGCTTGTAAAAAAGTGGTTTTTACTAAAATGTTGACTCGTCACTGCCTGCAACAGTATAATTATATTGGCGCATTTAAAAGTATAAAAGGGAAATGCATTTTATAGGAAACGGTTGGCGCGGGAAATGCATTTTAGTCCTGAATAAGTAAATTGTGAGGGAGAGATATCGGTGAATAAAAATATATCTCCAAATCCAAAATATAATGATTTTGTTAACTCGCATATTTGAATTCTCCTGATTTTTAAATATGAATATTTATCATGATAAACAATTTTGATATATATGAGAAGAATGTATTTTCTCTACATTACTTAAGGATTTAACCACAAAGACTATTTCATGTGTGCAAGGAACAAATTAACCAAAAACACCCCTCATTTGTAATGAGTACTGTAGAAAGTTGTAGACTTTCTATGAACTATGGAATACATTGATCACATTAAACCATATAGTGTATCTTTTGATTTTAGGCTTGAAATCACCGAGAAGAGTGGGGACCCGTTCTGTGAAGATGTGAACCATGTCATTAAAGCGTTCATCTGAGACTTTTCCCCGTCAGCTTGCCCCCCCCCCTCCCCACTCCTCCAGTATTATCAATTCAGGATTTATTTTTTGTCTTCAGAATACCAATTGAATGATGTCTTTCAATTTAAAAATAAACACTATATTTGCTTGTCATTATTTGTGTGAAGTTTAAACGTTGACTGTATATTTTTGCATAAGAACTTTTACATTATTTCATTTTTATTGTAATGTCATTCAAAAATGGTCTTTCATGTTAAGAAGTTTTTTTTGTAAGCATTACAAACATATCTATAGAGTATGTATTACGATTATTACAGAACTGTGATTTCTTTTTAGCTACGAGGGGTGATCAAAAAGTTCGCGAACCAATTAAATAACTTACAAAAAAGAAATGATATAGGGTTTCAGTTTGAAAATTTTTCAAAGTAGTACTCTCTGATTTTAATGCGCATCTGCAACCGTTCTGCCCATGCGCGGATCGCGTGCTATAGACGGTCACGTAACGCGCTCCTTGGCGTTCTGTCACAGAAGCTTAAAATTTATTCCCACTCCTATATTTCTAACCATGCAAGTTATTTCTTACAACAAAAACAGTCCATTTGTCAGAAATGGCCTTATCTCGGTAATAGTATGGGTGGATAATGATATCCTTTTGCAGAATGAGCATGGTGATCATCAAAACCCAAGTCCTCTGTCTTTTGAGCGTCGTTAAAGTATGGATGCCTCCACTTTATCATATCTTATGTGTTTAAAGTCTAAAGTGAACGATATTTTTGGGATTTGATATATATATTATTGTAAAATTATTTATTTATTTTTCTAACTGTAAGTTGGCGATCTCTAACATATTGCTTAACAAAGGACTCGTCTCTTTCCCAGTTTGCTTTCACCGGGCAACAGAACAACATCATTTTTAAACATCTTCCCTCCTACACTTAAACAATCAATCCAATTTATGACAAAACTTCTGGCAAGTCTGTTGTCTTAAACCGTGTACAAATTATTATAAACTTCTGCAAAGGAATTTCCAAGATAAACGTTTCACTTTACAGCCGTTTGTTTCTCGAATACGACTGTGTCAACCATTTTTGTCACACGTGATCTACCTTATGACGTCATTTTCACATTGTGACGTCACAAACACGGGGTAAAACATTCCGTTACATATGCTATTTATAGAACATGTGTATAACTCTATGTGTGCCAAATTTCATTCCGATATGAATTGTGGTTTTGTAAATATAGAGATAGATGGCGAAGTTTTTGATCACCCCTCGAAGATTTGTTGTTTTGATTAGTATACAATGATTAATAATGTTTACATCACACTTGTTTTTCACGTGTCTGTGTATGTATGTTGTGTGAGATGTGTGACTGTTTGAAAACTAAGTTCTTTATTTGTCAAAAACATTTCACTTTTAACTTATATTAACATTTTGCAGGTATTCTTTAAAGATATGTTTTTTTTTACTGAGGGCTGAAAATGCTTTATGGACTTATTTATATTAAGTTATGACAACTTTACCTGAATTAAATTATCCAACAAAACAATTTTGTGAAGAATAACTAACTTTGTAGGACGTTATGAAATAAAATAGTGACTTGATTTCGGTATAAGGTGAACTGGAGTATAGTAATCTAATGAAAGTGAATAAATATACTTTTATTTAAATTGTGGTAACTTTGTAATGTAGATTGGTCCTTAGAGAACATGCGTCTGTCAATGTTTATAGTTAGTGTTAATGAATCCCCTTTCTCTTATACTTTTAAATGTTATTAAATATTTTGGATATTTAAATACTTCTTTTCCTCGTCATCTACACCCCTCCCCCCTTTCGTATTGGTATTGAAGTGCGTAACTGCTTGTGCATACAATTTGTCAATAGCAAAGAGAATGTACGCATTAAATGTAGAATCATTTTTCAAGACTGACAATGTACACATTTATACGTCTACTGGTTTTCAAAAAGAATATATATATTTTTTTAGATAAGTTGACAAATCAACTTGATGTCAAACACGTCATCGTTTAATTTGAGTCATATTTTAAATATTTGCAAATTCATTTACGAGTTCCAATTGGTAAAAACATTGTCTTTTTTAATTCAAGGAAGTGAAAATTGAAGTGTCACGTACAATTGTTTAAATTTTATAGATTTTGACGCATTCTGTTTAATTTTTTTATAATGAAGTTATTTGTAAACGATTGAACTTTTGCTTTTATCTGAAAATCTTAGGGAGAGGGCTAAAATAGGCTTTGCCTGCTGCCCAATCCCATTTACTTAAGTGAATAAAATTTTGTATAAATAAAAAAAAATCTGATGATTTGAAGTGTGAAAATCAGCAAATATTACACTATTAGTTTGTGGAAATGTGGCCGCCAGATGTGGGAAAGGTTTATAAGAACCAGGTGATGTTTAAAAGGACACGAGACTGATATTTCGAACTGTCCTTAATTCCTGATATTTTCAATACATGTACATAAGCTGCAAAATATCTTAAAGACTTCATCAATAAAATGGATATAAATCCAATATGTTCGATGTCCACTATTGACGAGTTAAGCGAAGCGAGCTCAAAAAATAACGTGTAAGAACGGAGGAAACTCGAAATGAAATCTGCACATACGTCAGGCATTTTTTTGTGTGAAACCTTCCCAGAATTCCTCTGCTACCAGGATTCCATGCGATAATGGCGAATAAATATATATAACAAAGCAAAAAAGACTTTCAATTTGTAGAAATCTTAAAAGGAACAAGAAAATAACCGGGTTTTAATTGCTCGAGTATATTGTCTGATCCGAAATTAGTACGTTTTTAATTTTGTTTCCTTTTGGCCATTGATTTTTAACAGGTAGAGTTTGTATGATTATGATTTTAAGAAATATCTCATATACAAGTAATTAAAATTAACAGTCCAGATCCCAAGATGTGTTATGATTTAAAAATTTAATAAATAATAAGAAATAAGAAGTTCTCGCATATTTTCTATTCAATAAGCATTTTTTCTCATAATTTAAAAATTCAGTCTTGGAAAAGTTAAAATAATGCACAAGTATATTTTCTAAACATTCTTCTAATTTCAAAGAAACAGTACTTTTATCGCCAACTACATGTAGATACATTGTCATGCAACTCATAATAATTCTTAAAATTCCAATTCACTTAAATTACTATTGATTTGCTAAAAATCAAAACAGAATATAGCCACTAATATAACATCGACGAAAACGATATGAAACGTGAAACTCTTCAACAATTTCAACATTTCGAAAAGTCCGCTCTATTGAAAATAGTTCGCTTACAATATGCATTCAGCAGCTTATGTGCACAAATTGTTATAACACGATTATCCCAATAAAGCATATATCTAATTTCACTTTCAGTTTAATTATCAAGCAAAAATATTGATCATTAACTTTTCCAACGATAGGGATGTTAAAAATATTTGTTTGAATATCGTCTCGCAATTGGACTATTTTGTTTATCGGAAGCGTCTGCTTTGACGCTGTTTGGTTATTTGTTTACTGTGCTATTTATAGTAAGACAGCCGATCACGATGCCTATACCCAGGACTTTGCTTTCAGCAAAGCCCGGCTAAAAATTACACTAGTTCTATAGTTTCAACCAGACGTTCGGCTGTCTCCGTAAGTTCCTACGATCTCCGTTACGTCATGTGACGTCACAGCTTTCGAGATGTCTCGTGCGACTTGTTGATTGAAGTAGCTGATTTAAAATGTGTCAAGTGTGTTTTTGATGGTATAACTGCGCTCGCCCCAACGGTCACAGCATAAAACATATTAGTTATTGTGCTCTCTTTTGTGAAAAAGTCGGAGAATGTACAAATCCCGCGCGGTTTCTGGGACAAACGTAACATAAACATGTAAACATGAATGTCGATGAACAAATCCTTACAAAATGTAATTGAAATATATTATATTTGTGGACTTAATTTACATCAAGAGTAGAGATGAAAACGATATCAATTTATATCTGGTGATCGTATCTATTTATCGTAATCAGTATGGTACATTTAAAGACAATACACATACCTCAGAAATGTCGTATTTTTTATTAATGGATGATAAAGTTCGGGTTTTTGCTCTCTAATATATGTCTTTTAGTTCTATTCTTTAGTTATAATGACAAATGTACTAAACATTTAAAATTAGAATGAGACTGGCATGTTTTGTATTATCCGCAACGCCATGCTGTCCAAGTCAGACGACCAAACGCGCCTTTAATTCTGAAAAGTTCTCTAATGGAAATCAAACGTATTATAAGAGTTTGGCAAAAGAAAAACTGAATATGAAAGAATTTGATATTCAACTTTAATGCTCATTTAATTTTTACTTTATGATGAAATAAATATAACTCATATGTTAATATTTAACTAGGAACGGATCTATCTAGAGGAGAGACATTTAATTTCTTCCATCCATCCTTCCCTTCTTGGGAAGAATAACTATCTGCTGTCGTTATTAATAAGGATTGGGTTATACTTATCCAAACAGAAATAGGGTAATTTGCCAAAGTTTAAAATTAAAGCTTTCTTCAACATATGATTAAGCTATTCAACATCAAGATGCCCTTGATTTATGTTTCACTGAAATAGTCTTGCCTTATTATGTAACAAAGTTTAGGGCGCCGGGCGGCATTGTAATCCATGAGCTTTCCGACAACTTTGGCGTAAGAGGAACTACAACGCCTCCGGTCTTCGTCATAAAGCAGCGTTTCTCCGGGACAGTTTCCGTGAACATCAGTGGCAGACATAGTTATACTCTCAGTGAACGGGTGGTGTTTGGTCAGGGCGAAAAACAACACTACCCCCACACCCCAGACATCGATAAGACGGGTGTCATACTCGGCCGGAATTGGCTCTAATCGCCGGGAGTTCAGTTCTGGTGGGAGGAATTTCGGATCGTATCGGGTTAACTTAAACTTGGACTTTTTATCAGCGGATCCGAAATCAGCAACTCTAATTGATAAATCTTTGGTTAGTAAAATGTTTTTATAATTAAGGTCACCATGGACGTAACCTTTAGAGTGCACATGACACATTGCAGACACCAGTTCTTTCATCCATTTATCTAACACGGGCTTATTTACATACCCTTCCGTTGTACGTAAGTACGAGTACAAATCTCGATTATAAGCAGCGTCCATCCGCATGATGACAACGTTCCCTTTGAGGCTGAAGTGAATTCCCCGGACATGCAAAATATTTCTGTGCCAAACGGACCTCATGATTATGTATTCCTTCAGAAGAAGATCACAATACTTTTTATTGACAAGCTTGTAGACGACCGGAAATGGCTCCATAAGGCTTGCGCCTGCGTAGATTACGCTGGTTCCGCTCTTTTTTATTTTCTGTCTGAAGACTAATAAGCCTTTTTTGCCATGGCCATTCTCAACAAACATAACTTTGTCAGTGTCCTCCTGTAAAATATATACTTTTGTTTCTATAATTTGGGAAAAATCAAATTGGTGGATTAATTTTTTTTATGAATTTACAGTATTTTTAATTTAGAGTTGTATAGTAATGCTTCAATTTCGGATCCCCTTTCAGTTGGGGAGCGCTGCTAAAGTTGGAATTAAAAGAATTTTAATCAGAAGATACTAGATACTCAGTATAGATAAACCTTTTTCAGTCTTTGCGTTTATTGGCGAATTCTTAATCGTGATCATGTATGATAAATATGAAATGTTCAACACAAAAAGAGTTCGAATAATTACAAGTGACAAAATATATACCGAAGTAGAAACTTCCAGCTGACCTTGGATTTGTGTCGCAAAATTCTTCTAAAAATGTTCTATGCAGCTGTCGGAGTAACCAAGCTACATTTTATAACAATCTTTTTTTTTTCAAAGAGGACGGGGTTTGAATTTTATAATTTTCAGCCAATTAAATTCACATTCCCCTAACTTGGTTTAAGACTATTGATAAAATCCATTCCATTTAAAAATTAGCCCTACCTTCACTCTAAAAAAAGTTTTACTTGTTGTTTTTAAAATAAGATATTAGATTAAGAAAAACTAGTAATTATTAGTAATCCATTTAGTCAGAATAGCAAGTAAATGACTATCATGGTTAGTAATTTAAACATAATTAGTAATAAGGATGAATTCATTTACTTATAAAATGATTTACTAAGTATCAATAGAATTACTTAAACTATAGGAATTATATTACTTTAAGTTAGTAAATGAACTACTCATTTTTGTTAAATTATTATTACTTAATTTAGAGATAATATGCTTTCTATTTACTAAATTTTATGAATTATTACTAAGTAAATGTAATTCTGAAATTAATTAAAATCTAGAATATTATTACTCAAAAGAATACTAAGTAAATGAAAAACTGCAATGCAAGGTACCCAGCCTCTTATATGTGAGTACTACTCAAAGATTTCTTTATCAGAGATCCCTAACTGGGCCATGTAAATAGTTTAATAGAAGAAATCTAGTTATGATGGAAACAATAATACTTTCAATTTCTTTTGCCAATTTCTTTGTAATTCTTTTATTATATATTACAATAAAACATTTGATTCAAACTTCGAAAGCCTTAAAAATTGAATAAGTTGTATCTTTTTAAGGACCATTTTAAAAATGGTTAAACATTTGAAGTACTTAATATCGCATTTTTATTAGTGTGACTTTTTTTTCACATGAAGGAATATTTAGAAGAAAGATAACTCCTCCTCACAGACAATTAATATGACAGCCAAGAATTCAAATAATTAGACTACCATATTTAAGTAATTACTGCTCTGAATTCTTGATTTAGTAAATAATTTTTTGTTTTAAGTAAATAAATTAAATACAATTTAAACAAGATGTGTTTGTGAAACACCTACGCCCCCGTATGGTAACATAGCAAAGGTTAAACTTTTCTTATATGCAAATTTAAATTATTGGTATTTCTTGATATCTCCAAGGTCAAAATGTCAAGGTTATTGGTATCTAATGAAAGGTCCTGTCACAAAAAATACATAATTATGTGAAATATGGAAACACTTGCATCAACCCTTCAGAAGTTATGGTCAAGGTTATCAATTCTGAAATGTAAGTGAAACTCCAAGGTCAAGGACAAAGGGACAGATTTGGTGATACCCAAAGAAAGGTCATGTCACAAGGATGAACTATGTAAAGTATGAATGCACTAACCCTAATCCTTTTAAAGTTACAGTCAAGGTTTGCTTTTTAAAAGTGGGTCAAACTCCAAGGTCAAGGTCAAAGTTCTTGGTATCCTATGAATGGTCTTCTCAAAATGATTACATACATGTAAGTATGAAAGCACTATTTCTTATCGTTCAAAAGTTATGGCCCAGGTTAAGGTTTTTTTTACAAGGATGGCAATCTCCAAGGTCAAGGTCAAAAGTTCATAGTTGTTGGTATTCAATGAAGTTTCTTTCAATAAAAAATATATATGTGAAGTATAAATGTATATAAACTGGTATTTACTGTTCAAAAGATTTGGATAAAGAATAAGTTTGGATTTTTTGTGTATAAGTGAGTCAAACTTCAAGGTCAAGGTCAAATTTGGTGATACTCAGAGAAAGGTCTTGTCACAAGAAATACACATGTGAAATATGAAAGTCATAGCTCCGCTAAATCAAAAGTTATGGGCAAGGTTAAAGTTTCTGCGGATAAACAGACAAACAGAGAGACAGCTAGACAGGCAGCTAGACAGACAGACGGACACGACAAAAACTATATACAGTACTGTACCCCCGAAACTTCGTTTACGGGGGCATTAAAATATTAATTATATATATATAGTAAATAGTGGTAAAATGTAAGTAAAGACCAAGTAATGGTATTACTTATATACACAAATTTAAGTAAATATAAATTACTAAGTAAAACTTTTTAGTGTGTAAGTAAAACATTTCTTTAAAATAAAAAAATCAAGTAAAACATTTGAAAGTAATTGACATATATTTCAGTAATTGATTTAAAATTTTAAGTAAATGCTTAGTAATTATCTATTACTTATCTTTGTTATTTCAAGTAAAAAATGACTACTAAGTAAAAGTTTTTTAAGAGTGTTTAAATTAAGAGTTGTACATGCAGGTCTCTTAGTTATACTTCACTTTCATTGCACTCCACTCTTTTTTCAAGAAGAAACTGAGAAATATAAGAGATCTCATAACTTCCTTTTCACTTTATCCAGTACTTACAAGTGAATTTAGTATATCCATGTACGCCTTTCTTTTTGAGTCGCCAAAACCCCGAAATGGTCGACTTATCCATTGTATTAACCAACTTCCAAACGGCATTACTCACAATCTAAACCATGCACTATGATTTTTGTTGTACAAAGGCAGATAATTGTGACATCATAGAAGCTTTGTAAATCGTAGCGTATTATGACGTATGAAATATAATTTTCGTGACGTCATAATTGTTTCCCAACATGTACAAAACGTTAAAAAAAACTACTAACAGAAACGTATGGTTACATGTAACATTTACTATTGTCATAGGGTAAATTATAATTAATTAATATTATTAATTATCATTCATATCATTTTCATATATTATTATAAGGCATCATATTATTATAGTAACTAGTGAATTCCGTTGCCCCTACGGATTTAATTCACTGCCTTATTCATTCATTCATTAATTCATTCATTCATTCATTTATACGGGTGAGTGGTCATTGAGCAGGTGAGAGTACTATACAAGTGTGTGAGAGGTCAAACAGGTTTTCTCTGTCCCCTGCGCATTTGCGCCAATACTAATTCACGGGCACTCCAACCTTAGACTCTCCCCAACAGAACTTTTCTTACGATATTGTGGCAAATTTGGGGCTAGGATTACGGTAAGAAATAATTGTTGAATTATTTCTTATAGCATTCAATTATTATTCAGTATCTATTTGACCATTTTACTAAACTGAAGTGAATTTCTAAATTATCTAAATTCATAAGTTTAACTGATTCGCGTAAAAGTGTGAGTGAGGTGAGAAATATTAAATACATGTTATATATTTCAGGTCACCCTTTTTCTGTTTATAACGGTAAATATATAAAATAGAATCGTTGAGTTTTCATTTACTCAATACCTAGTCTAGGCTGTAACACTATAAAAGATTTATTTTTTTGAAAGATAAATGATTTTTGTACAGTTTTCAAAGTTTTGCAAGCATGTTGAAATTGATGAGTCAAAAAATGTCCTATGATTATGCTTTTTTGAAGGTTTTCTTACGGTAAATAATATATATTGTGCAAACACTTTCACAATTCAAGGGTAAAGCTATCCTTTTGAAATCTAAATTGCTCCACTTTTGCTTTTTAAAAATTTATTTCACTTCCTTTTTTTTATATAACAGTGTCTTTTGTGATACTCTTTTTTATCTTGAAAATTTTATCAAATCTTTTTTATTGCTTTACAGAGTTACACATTTACAAACAAAATGCCAGGGATCCTGAGTCGATCAACACCTTGCCGTTGAACCCCTGGAATTTTTATGCGCCGGGATCGAAAGATCCAGGGCGTATATTGTTTTTGTCCTGTCTGCCTGTTTGTTTGTTTGATTGTCTCGAACTTTAACCTTCACCATAACTTTTGAACCATGAAAGATAGACTTTATGTGGTATGCATACTACACTAATTAAGCTCATTCAAATCTCTCCAAGGTCAATGACCTTGTGACCTTAACTGTGGCTTATATGCTAAAATTAGATTCTTTCTGCAAACTTTAACCTTCGCCATAACTTTTTAATCATGAAAGATAGAGACTTCATATTTAGTTTGTATACTCCACTTATTAGGTTCTTTCAAATGACACCAAGGTCAATGACCTTGTGGCCTTGTCTGTGACCTATTTGCTAAAAATAGCTTTTTTGAACCCTCACTATAACTTTTGAACCATGAGAGATAGAGATTTCATATTTGGTACGCATACTCCACTAAGCAAGCTCTTTCAAATGACACCAAGGTCAATGACCTTGTGAACTTGACTGTGACCTTAATGCTAAAAACAGCTTTTTCCGAAATTTGTTGCTGCCGGGCGCATAGTGTTTCAAAAACACATCTTGTTCATTTAATATTTTTGTACCCCTAGCATTGTAAGGATGAGTATAAGCAAATCAAACACACTCGGGAAACCCTAATAGAACCAATGACTGAGCTCGTGTCCATGTTTACAAACACAGGTGTTCCTTGCAAGGCTAGCGCTATGACTAATGCCTTCATAATTTATTGTTTATAATTTTCAGGTGTTTAATTTATTAAATCAAAGTTATTTTTTCTAATAGATAAATATTGTTAACAAATCACCCAGTCCATGTTCTGCAAACACTGTTTGCAAGAACGTGATTTTGACGTCACCCTCCTGATTAATTACTGGATAATTTATATTAAAAAGTTGATTATATGTAAACTTTTCTTTTTCCATTTTATAATTTTACATATTTTCCCTAATATTTGGTTTATAAAGCTACGCACATTGGAAAATGTTTCATTTAGTTAGAAACACTTTGTAATTTTTTTTTAAAGTCCGTTCTGCATCAGAACCAGAATTTATATATTTCAAATAAATCAGTATATAAAATTAAAATGACGAAAGAATTTATTGTTTGTAGTAATAAAAAAAATTAACGCAACGCTCCATGTGAGGATCGAACCAAAATATTCTTTACACTGAACTAGTCGCCAATGTGGTGCAGTGGTTATAGAGTGTCTGCTCTAGAGTCGCGAAGTAAGGAGTCAATTCTTACGTCGCGGGTTCGAATCCTACCGTGGGACGTTGATACCGGTCCTTCGGGTGAGACCGTAAAAGCGGAGGTCCCGTGTCGCACTGGGTGCTGGCACGAAAAAGATCCCTCACTGCTCAATGGCCCTAGGTGCCGAATATAGGACAAAATTTGTTGCTCTCCACCGGCATGTGGTGACGTTTCCATATGAGTGAAAATTCTCGAGAGGGACCTTGATTGATTGATTGATTGATTGTATATTGTTTAATGTCCCTCTCGAGAATTTTTCACTCATATGGAGACGTCACCGTATGCCGGTGAAGGGCTTCAAATTTTGACCTTTACTCTGCACTCAGGGCCATTGAGCAGTGAGGGATCTTTATCGTGCCAACGCCTGCCGCTGACACGGGGCCTCGGTTTTTAAGGTCTCATCCGAAGGACCCGAGAGGGACGTTGAAACAACATACAGAGGGACGTTGAAACAACATACATACAATCATAACACTGGTCGGGTAATGCATACTAATGAGCTATCACTGCTACACTCATTATATGTTTTTAAAATGATCACAAAGCACCGCATTTACGGATTGGGTCTTCTCTCCAAATATACACAGTATTTACAAATATATAAATTATATGGGTAGTACGAATTTTCTTGGTTCCAATGGTAATCTATATATTTTAGGGAACATTCATTTTTTATTGCTGTAAGAAATTCAGATTGGTGATATCACCTATTCGAATTGGTGATATCACCAATTCAAATTGAATAGGTGATATAACCTATTCGAATAGGGTAATATCACTTATTCCAATAGGTGTTATCACCTATTCAGCACGAATAGGTGATATCACTTATTCGAAAAGGTGATATCACCTATTCATTTCCAATAGGTCATATCACCAATTCGAATAGGTATTCAAATAAGTGATATCACCTTTTTGAATAGGTGATAACATTGACAATAAATAGGTGATATCACCAATTCAAATAGGTGATATCACCTATTCGAATAAGTGATATCACCTATTGAAATAAGTGATATCAATTTTTGCCAGTAAATATCAATATGTAACAGTGATTCACCATACGTTGAACACCACCCCCCCCACCCCTTGTAACATCTATTCACCATATACTATAGTACTGAACATTTTCCATGTAATGATGATTCAACATACACTGAACACTCCTTTTGTAACAGTGTTTCACCGTAACGGTTACCGGTACGTACCATGAACTATCCAAGACATTTTATTTATAACCGTGAACCACAATACACGGGACACTTCCCTTGTAACGGTGATTCAGGATACACTATACCAACACTTGTTACAGTGATACAGGATACACTATACCAACACTAGTAACATGATACATATGGAAATAACGAACATTATTCAAGATCAAAAGTCCATAAAACAATACAAAATAGAAGCAGAGCAAACACGGACCTCCAAAACATCAGAGGTGGGATCAGGTGCCATGGAGGAGTGAGCATTCCCTGCCGAATGGTCACACTACTCGCCGCGTTCTGATCGGGAATCATACACTGCGTTCCCTATACACTGGTTACTCACCAAATAACGAAAATAAACAATAAACTGGACATTCACTATGTTAAATGATTCACCAAAAACGGGTTCTCCACTGGTAGTAGTAAATCACCGTACACTGGACACTCCACTCTAACGGTGATTTCAGCAAACATCTAGCACTCCCCTTTACGGATAAGAAGAACATTCATCTTGTTACGATGATTCACCATTTCCTTGATACACAATGACTTTGAACCAATGAAACAATTAACAGGTGGTTTTAAACGACTTAAGATGCCAGTACCTCAGTTTTGAAAAGACATTCAGCTTACAAACATGGATAGGTCAAATAGGAATTACCTGTCAGGCAGCACGATATATTATAATCAACCAGAAATTAACTTAATCTATATCCTATACAGCTAGGAAATACCAACTGTTGTATAACTGGTTACTTTATGAATTACTGTATTCATGTTTTTTATGATAATAAGCTACAGTTCCAGAGCATCATTTTGCTACTACAGTTTTAGTACAATGCAGTTTAATTTCATATCATTTTAAAGGTACTTGGACACACAGATTTGAAGTTAATATTTTCTGCATAATATCATGAATTATATATTTTGATAGTATTTCACACAAAAATTAATTAAAAATCTTATTTCATTCAAAAGTTATTAAAACTTTAATTTTTTTGGCGGGTTTGATCGACACATCCTTGCACTTTCGCAAATTTTTACTTTATTCTTAATCCTTAGAAAAAGTGGCAAACTTGTTGTGTATTAATGAGAAATATTAAAACTTCAATGCAGAAAAATTATTTTATTCAGAGTAGTGTTAGAAAGCAAAATTTTTACAGAGTTTAGCAAATCGAGCACACTCGTGTTATGTACACAGTTTTTGTAAACAGGACACAGCTTTGTTATTGTTTAATGTTTACGATTCACCGGGTGCGTTCACATGCCAAAGTCTACTCACCATAACTCTGAATTTTCTGGATTATAGTATTAATATTTTTCATTAATACACAACAATAACTTTTCCTTAAAGTTAAAAAAAGTGGCATAACTTTTAAATGAAATAAGATTTTTAATTAATTTTTGTGTGAAATGTTATTAAAATATATAAGTCGTAATATTACACGTATAGAGAAAAAATTAACTTCAAATCTGTGTCCAAGTACCTTTAACACATTGCATGACTCACAGAACAGCAATAATGATGTTGGACATCCTTATGAGGTAACTTATTATAAATCTTTATTTTTATTTATTTTTTATCTTTGAATTCAGAATTCTGTTTATACTTCCTGCATGATCCAAGTTATTGGAAAAAAGAAAATACAGAGTAATCGGTGTTTATCGGTTCAGTTTTGCAATGAACTTAATATGTTATTTACTAGTATATAGCTTTGCTATATAAGAAATAAATAAAACAATTTAAAAAGTACCTATATATTCCTTTTTCAACATACTACAAACACTTTCCCAGTCCCACGAGTTGTAGCATGCCTTTGCATGTTAGGATCATTAGGATGTTATTGCCTCATGGCATAGTCCTCGGATCCTTGCTTTATTGTCCCTCAATACAACGATCCTTGCTCGTTCCTGTTGTTTCGCTTGCATGCAATGGTCCTCATTCTTTGGCTTGTTGTTCTTGCATGCTGGGTTCATACTCTTTTGTCTTGTTGCCCTTGCATGTTTTAAAAGATCTCAGCTCGACCGCTTTGTTCCCTCCAATGTTATAGTTTTTGACATTTACGTTGCTGATCCCGCATTCTTATATCGTTGCTCCTTCACATTGTTGTCCTCGCATGAAAGGGTCCTAATTTTCCTTTGTTTGGGTTTCTGTCCTTGCATGCTGGGATCCTTGTTCCTTAGTTTAGCTCCTCTTGTGTGCTAGGGTCTTTTTAACTCCTTTGCAATGTTTACGTCGGATGTTCATGTCTTTAATTTGTTCTTTAATCAGAATCTAATCAGAAACTTCTACTTGTTGCTTATAAACACGTATATTGAGATGTAAACCAAGAAATATTAGGCTAAATTTCTGCAACCACCCGTTGGAAACACTGAATATTCAAAAAGATAATAAACATAATTCAGCCACTATAAATAAAACCCCAGTTTTAATTAAAAAAAATAACGAGCCCTCGGGTTTGTCATAATTCAGTACTATATGCTACTAGCATTAAGTAGCAAGCGTTCAGGTAATAGATTAGGTACACGTAGATAATACCTCTTTCATGTAGGGAAATTTTTTTTTCTTTTAATTTTTTTTTCAAACATTCTATAAATTATATATACAAATACTTTTTCATTTTCTTTTATTTTCTAAACCTCAACTTCATTTTATTATGCAATACGGATTTTTATGACATGATTTATTTTCAAAGATCAGTCCTAATTACTTGGTATTTGCACACGGTTAAAAATTCAGCTTTAAGCTTCGCTGATCGTGTCTAAGCTTTGTTCAAAAGTACACAACTTAAGATAAAATAAATAAATACATGATGTGCATGTATATACATTGTCTATGTACGTCAATCATAACATTTCACATTTATTAACACCTTTTTATGAGTATCAGTTTTAGCTGCAAATAACAGGGTTAGATTTATGTATAAATATTGAGAAAACTAATCACTCAATTCACTCTTCAACATGATGGACAACAGTATAGAAACAGACCTAGAAATGGTACATCAAGATATGTTTAATAACGACACTGTCACGCCTGAGTTGGAGGGAATTTGGCGCCGAAACAGCGACCCGAACGAAATGGAAGCTTTAATTCAGCTGCTTAAGACTGAGCTGGTCGAGAGCGAGGGAGAGAGCCTATCAATCAACAGCTGTATTCACACAGGTAATCTGAGATATTAGTGTACTATTATCGCGGCTTTTAAAATACTGCTTTCTCGTATTTGTCTATATTTTGTACCGTACAGCTATTTATCCTTCATTTTATCGTATAGATCAGGTACTTTACCTTTTATTCATTCTATCTTATAGATCAGGTGTCCTATCTGAATTCCGACCAAACAAACGATGATCTTCTAGATAAGATATTCGGACTAGAGTCGCAGACAAATGAATGCGTGTTTCTGGATGAGGTCGAGGAAGGGCAGCAGGCTCTGTTATGGGAATTCGACTGTAGCGTGTTTGAAAGGAAAATTATGGTGGATGACAATAGTAACTATGAATCCTCTGCAGACAGCACGTTTCAAGACAAAGCCCTGATTTGGAAAGATGAATGAAATATATTGTTTTGTTTTGTTATAATTTTTTTAAATAAATAAAAGAAAAATAAAAAGTTAAATACATGTATATTTTGTTGTCAATCATTTTATACATTTTATAATATTAAGCTGCAATACTGAACATAATTATGTCTTTGATATTTTTGTTATAAAAATACTTTTAATCAATTAAAAACAAAGTATAAATTAAGTTTTTGACTTTTATGTTTTGTTGTACAATGTCTGCGAGTCATTTTCGGATCACCTTATCCTTCCTGGTAGGTAATGCATCGTCTCAAACAAACGCTAAAATGTACAATCCTCTCCCATGGCATTCTGCGCTATCTGTGGACTCCGGACCGTGGCTTGAGACGATGAGGCAATGTCGCACCCTTTGGAATACAGATGATGTGACCTGTAGATTTGCATTAAGATTCCAAAATTTTCAAAATTTTTAATCACAGCTGCTTTAAGAATCTTCCTTCTTTAGTTTCGACTTTATTCTTTACTTTTTGTCTTTAATTTATGACTAATTCATTCCAGATTTATTTTTAAATGATTTAACAAAATTGGTTTTTTTCCCATAAAAGGAAACCTTTAATTTTTAAACAGCTAGGATAATTTATATGTGTCTTTTGAGAATACTGATAATTCTTAATCGTCCCCTTAATAAAAATAAATCGGGGTATATAGTTTTTGCCCCGTTCGCCCGTTTGTATAAGCAAAAAAAACTTTAACCTTGCCCACAACTTTAGACTGGTTAAATCTATGACTATCATATTTCAAATGTGTAATTCAACAGAAACCACCTTTCTTTGAGTACCAGCATATTTGACATCTTGACCTTGGAGTTTGACCCACTTTCGTAAAAGTTTACAAAACTTTAACCTTGGCTATAACTTTTTTTTTTACCTTGACCATAGAGCTTGACCCACTTATTTAAAAAACTTTCCCCTTGGATATTAATTTGAACAGTAAGTACTAGGCCTTTCATATTTCACAGGTATTTTTCTTGGAAAAGTTACAAGTCTTCATTTGGATTGACCTCTTGACATTGAACCTGGAGTTTACCTACTTTTAATTTACCTTGGCTATAACTTTGGAACAGTTGGTACCTGGACTTTAATATTTCACAACATCTTGTCTGGGCCTTTCCCTGTGTATCATTGATTTGACCTTTTGATGTTGGAGTTTGACCCAAATTCAAAGAGCTTTAATCTTGGCCCGATTTTGACTTGCATTCGAGAAACTTTGATCTTCGCAAAAAGATACCATACGGGAAAAATCAGTTTTAAAACACATGTTGTTTTACAGTTACTGTTATGTGACACCTTAGTGTCACTTCTCAGTAGGTGCTGACTCAAAAAAAGATGACCATCACTGCTTATATAATTAACAGCCCTGAGTGTCGAGTACACTGGGTCTACAAGTCCTCCATAGCCAGCAAGTGTAAGCGTCTCAATATTAGCAAAAACGTGGACTTTGTCATTATAATTATATGCAAGGAAGTGGTGTCATTTTGTGAGCTAAGTGCTCCCACGGGGCCAGTACCTCTAATTAAAGATAATTTTTTGTTTCATAAATTAGTTTAATTTAAAAAATACACAAAAATGATATGTGGACATTAACAACACAGAATAATAATCGGTTCAATAGTTGAGGTCAATAACAGTAGGAATGAAATCTGCCATTTCTACAAAATCCATGATGAAGATCCCATGCTTGCAGTTCACACTTTTACCATTCTTCACCCACGTGACAAAGAATGGCGCCAACCTCGAAGCAAGAACATCTTTCAAGCTTCCGGAGAAGTGCGAAATGATCGTTTGTGCGTTTGGCGTTAATACGCCTTGCCAACAAAAAAATCGTTCTTTATCGTCGTTTTCTCTTTTGTGTTTGTCGAGGAAAGATAAAACGTGGGATATATCCGTTGAATTAGCCCAGGGTGATCTAATTAATGATCCAGACCAAAAAAATGGGTTGTCAGACACGATTTCATTATGATATAAAATAATAACTTGAAGTTCACTCTCCCAAAGCATCTCCAGAGTTAAACACTCCATGTTCAAGAATGGACAGATTTTGTTTCCAAATATCTCGGTCATGGTCTCAAGCAAGGATGTATGATGGCAGGCCTCCATTTCATACAAATGATTAAAGTCTAAAATCGCGATCTCCTTCGGGTGGGAGTCAAGGAATTTCTTAATATCTTGCAAGCATGGGATAACGTCTGCGCCGTGAAGTCCGTGAACGAAACAAACCTTTCCAGAAGCAGAGTGTCTAGAAATGCGAATATCAAAATATCGAATCCCCGAATTCAGCTGTTGTTCCACAGTCAGATTCTGTGTAATGGACCAACGATGAATGACGTCACGTCCTGGCGCGCCAAACATGTGCACGACTGCCTGTATTTCCTTGGATTGGTCTGGGGCCACTTGAGACTGTGGATCCAAGCTGTAGGAAAACGAATTGTGAGACCCTGTAAGGAAAACCATATGCATGTACTGGTGTTAATTGCAGGATGTATATATAAATTAAATAAATGCTTAGGTATGGCAAGCCAAATTCACAAAAATGAGATAATCATAGTTTCACAATTGATAAACTAGGTTTATCGACTGTAAAATATATATACAAACCGTAAACTATAGTGCCATGACAGGAAAGTATAGTGCCATCCACTGTAAACTAAAACGGTTGTTAACTATAGTTTTCAATGTTTTTTTAAGTTTATCTCAAAATATTAATAATCGTGTGTTTAACAATAGATTTTGTTGATAAACAAAACATTCCTTATAATTGTTCACGTTTGCCCTGAAATTGAGATTTATAAATTTCGTAAACTATCAATAATGCCATTTTGTTAAGATAGTTTCACAAATTGTGCAAATCTATAATTTATCGGAGTTAACTTTATTGAAATCGCTTTTTAAACTATAGTTTACAAATCGTGAAACTGTATTTATCAGGTAATCTATGTTTTGCAATCGCAAATGATTGTTTTCGGTGTTAAGTATAGTTTACGGTTGTGAAACATAGATTATCGCGTTAACTATGGTTTACAGATATGAAATATAGATTAACGTTGTTAACTATAGTTTACGGTTTGTAAACTATAGTTTACAACCGATAAACCTAGTTTATCGATTGTGAAACTATGATTATCTTTTTTTTTGTGAATTTGGCGTGCCATACTTAGGCCTACAAAAGATTATGCTTGTTTCCTGTAAAAGTAAAGTCAGATTTCCCGACCAATGGTAATCGGTGGTGAGAGCCATTCCCCAACATCGGTCATCATCGGGCAAGTAGTCCTTAAAGTATCAGTCATATTATCCAGCAATGGGGTATACTATGGGCAACCGGATGCTTTTTTTTTTTTTTTTTTGCGGGTTTTTGATAAAATGGCCTGGTTGCTAGCCGGACTTAAAGGCACCTCTGGCAAGTTTCGGTAATAATTTTTATTTACCCATAGTATAACACAAAGGTATCCCACTCCGAAATACACTGAGTACCCCCTCCCCAGAATCACACTCATCGAAACGCATGGGCAAATTGTTTATTATGTTCCCCAAACGAAGTTGGGGAACATATTGTTTTTACTCTGTTTCTTATTATTATTTTTCTTCTTCTTCCTGGGTACTTTTTTGTCCGGGAATGATCTCGTAAACTATACATCCGACTAAGGTGAAATGTTTTAGGGTCAGTAGACATGTTATGTAGATTTGCGGAACGAAGGTCATTTTGCGAGCACGTGCTTGCAAGAGCGTGCACGTGCAACATGTGAAATGACCGATTTAATTGATATAGGCGTAACTTTTTAAATTTTTGATGAAATACTTTGAAACTTATAATACAAGGATATATTAGAAGCATAGACAATATGACATGGTCAAAATAGCAAGATCTCACGCGCATGCACGTGCGCTTTGCTCTGATTGGCTGAAACTAAAGTCTGAATATCTTTCTTATTTTTTGACGAAATCCTTTGAAATTTTGAAAATAGCCATGCATTAGGATATCCTACAACAAGATATATAGCAATTATCATGAAAACACGTGCATGCACGTGCGCTGCAATCTGATTGGCTTAAAATTAAATAGCTATAACTCCCTTGATTTTCAACCAAACGGGATGGGATTTGGAACATAGATAGATACACTGGACTACTACAAGAAAATATGGTCACCATGCACATGCATACACGTGCAAGTACGTGCGCTGCAATCTGATTGGCTGAAACTTTAAACAGCTATAACTCCCTTGGATTTCAACCAAACGGGGTGGGATTTAGAACATAGATAGATGTAATGGACATCTACAAGAAGATATGGTCACCATGCTCATATATGCACGTGCGTGCACGTGAAATGAGCAAAATAAAACAAGAGGCCCATGGGCCACATCGCTCACCTGAGAAGCTTTGACCATTCTGTTCTTTACCAGATTTCTCCCTTGTAATACATAATGCATCCCGACCCTACCCCACTGATCATAATTTAGACATTTTGAAATCTACACTACCCCAGGATCCTTCCATGTGCACATAAGTTTCAGCTTTTCTGGCTCAATGGTTCTTGAGAAGAAGATTTTCAAAGATTTTTTCGATATATTTTTATGTAAAACTTTGATTCCCCTTTGTGGCCCCACCCAATCCCTGGGGGTCATGATTTGAACAATTTAGAATCTACACTACCCCAGGATCCTTCCACATAAGTTTCAGCTTTTCTGGGTTAATGGTTCTTGAGAAGAAGATTTTTAAAGATTTTTCCTATATATTTCTATGTAAAACTTGGATTCCTCATTGTGGCCCCGCCCTACCCCCGGGGGTCATGATTTGAACAATTTAAAATCTACACTACCCCAGGATGCTTCCACATAAGTTTAAGCTTTTCTGGCCCAGTGGTTCTTGAGAAGAAGATTTTTAAAGATTTTTACTATATATTTCTATATAAAACTTGGATTCCCCATTGTGGCCCCGCCCAATCCCGGGGGGTCATGATTTGAACAATTTAGAATCTACACTACCCCAGGATGCTTCCACATAAGTTTCAGCTTTTCTGGCCCAGTGGTTCTTAAGAAGAAGATTTTTAAAGATTTTTCCTATATATTTCTATGTAAAACTTGGATTCCCCATTGTGGCCCCGCCCTACCCCTGGGGGTCATGATTTGAACAATTTAGATTCTACACTACCCCAGGATCCTTCCACATAAGTTTCAGCTTTTCTGGCCCAGTGGTTCTTGAGAAGAAGATTTTTCCTATATATTTCTATGTAAAACTTTGATTCCCCATTGTGGCCCCGCCCAATCCCGGGGGGTCATGATTTGAACAATTTAGAATCTACATTACCCCAGGATGCTTCCATATAAGTTTCAGCTTTTCTGGCCCAGTGGTTCTTGAGAAGAAGATTTTTAAATGAACCCACCCTATTTTTGTCTTTTCTTGATTATCTCCCCTTGTTAAAGGATTTGGCCCTTCATTTTAACAATATAAATTCCCCTTTACCCAAGGATGCTTTGTACCAAGTTTGGTCAAAATTGGCCTAGTGGTTCTTGAGAAGAAGTCGAAAATGTGAAAAGTTTACAGACGGACAGACGGACGGACGACGGACACAATGTGATCAGTAAAGCTCACTTGAGCCTTCGGCTCAGGTGAGCTAAAAAAACACTTGAATGAGCGTATCTTTTTAATACTTTTGGATTAATTGTTTAATATTTAGTATATAAAAATATATAGATTGTGTAGACAAGATGATATGGTCATTACGCACATGCATTCACATGCGCACGCAAAATTTGAATGAACTTGGTACACTTCTGGGTAAACGTTGTTAAAGTCTCAAATGCATAGAGTTTGTCTTATTTAATGAAGCTTACAGGGAATATGGCACCAAAAGGGAGTTGGGGAGCGTTTGGGGAACATCTGTAACGGTCCCCGTTACAATTAGCACTAGTTACCCTTGTTTTATCTACACAGCCATTATTATATGGCATGCTTGTCTTTAGTTTTTCTGCAATCGCCATACTCTTCTCGCCGATTGGAAAAGTAGAATCAAATCACCCCATTAAATGCATAAGTGAATATCACTTTCTTGAATATTACAATCAATAAACACGAATTAGTTTCTTCAAGGCCGTAACTACCATTGAGGCAAGTGAGGCAAATGCCTCACTAAATTTTTAGAGTTTTCTGAAAAGTGAAAAAAAGTTTAACATTGAACAAATGAATTATATGTGTCTTCGTGCTATATTAATATTTTAAACTTTTGTTTCAATTTCTGTAAATCGTTCATCCCACAGGTACCTCATTTTCATGTAGAATGCATGTAAAATATAATTCAAAATGTTCGTTTTGTAAATTGTTTGATTGTTTATTGTCCCTTCTAAGAATTTCTCATTCATAATGAGACGCCACTACTTGCCGGTGGAGGGCTCCTAGTTTTAAATGACTGTACTGGGCTTCAAGGTCACTGAAGTAATTGAACAGTGAGAGATCTTTTTGTGCCATCACTTACAGTGACAAAGGACCTGGGTTTTTACTGTCTCATCGGAAGGGCCGGTCTCTACATCCCGCAGTGGGATTCGAACCCGCAATGTAAGGATTAACTCATAATTCTGCAATTCTAAAGTATACGCTCTGATTACTGTGTCATGCAGGCGACAACTCAAAACGCAAAATTTTAATAAGATTAAATCTTTTATTTTCTCATGTCCAGGTTTCATGACCCCCCCCCCCCCCTCAACTGGAAAACTGCATCACTGGCCATCAGGTACTACCCTTGCCCCGTCTGAGACTAGAAATGCCCATCACTCTTGCCTCACTAAATATTTCAGCTTAATTACGGCCTTGTTCTTTGAAACTAAGAAAGGAAAATAAAGAAAAGTATAGGGTCAAGATCATAAATTTTGGACAGAGTTGAATATATGTAGTTCCTACATTGTACCATGTGTACTGATTATATGTATCAGCTATGATATTTGTTTAACATAAAAATTAACTAGATTCTATTGATTTTTTTAAGAGGATAATATTCAGTATTAAAAAAAAAAATAATGGACTCATTGCATTAATGCAGCCAGCTCAAACTGTTAATCCCCTTCTTCCATTGATTAATGTGTCTGGCACCAATATTGGGCAATATCGCTCATGTATACATTTGTTTAAATTCAAGCACTGGGGCTTGCTCCTGGCGTATAAAAAATATTTATTAAAAAAAACATAAACGAGCTACTAGTTTTATAGTAGCTCGTTTATCCCCTTTTTTTTTTAATAAATATTTTTTATGGCACCAATAAGGAGCAATAGCACCTGTACATTTGTTTAAATTTAAGTAAAAGATCTTTAAAATTAGATTTAAAACCTTATTTATATCGATCACTTCATGCATAATTTTAACTCATTAAATATCCTGCATGGTGCCCATGTAGGCCACCAGTTTACGCTGGTTCCTATTAATGACCAGCATCTTACCTGGGTGATTTTATGGTTGCATTCGAGAAAAAAAGATTTGATTTTTAGCTAAAAAGATAAAATAATATTACCTGGAATGGCGAGTTTATTAAGTGGAGCTTTTTGCAGGTGACTGGGTAGCTGGCTCATCCAATCTTTCCAGCATTTTTTCTGTCGCTTTTGAGCCACATCCATGTTGTTTTTCCATAAAGAATGAGGCCCATTAAGGGGGTTCGCACTTTACTGCGTTTTAGACCGAATATTTTTCAGAAACTATTACAATTTAAATACACCTGTAAACTAAACCCGTATTACTGACATAGATAATAAGATTTGTTTATTGCATTTGCTAGAGATAAAAATAATTTCACCTTTCTCGAAATCGCAAATACACATTATGCAACGTACATTAACGCGGTTGTGTAAAATGTATATTGACTTCTTTCTCCGTTAATTAATCTTCTATACCACAGCTGTCATAAATTGACCAAAGTAAAAATATTAGAAATTACATTAATAAAAGAAAATCTTAAGTAATTAAAAGAAAATCATCATTTTCAAACTATTAGACTAAAATTAATCAGAGTATATAAAAAAAATTATAAAAGTTTTCCCTGTTTTACTACATTTACTAAACGTATTTTTAAATAGTTCCCTATTTTTCTTATTATACGAGTTCAAAGTTTATATTTAGTAAAAATCATATAAGATTCGCTAGTCAAGGTTGATATTCTCCCCTCCTCATGAACGTCTTCCAACTGGGATTGCATGGAGGAATTTTTTCACCAAAATTTTCGATAACACTGCTGAATCGAATTTTTTCAAATCTTATTTTCTAGAATGCACAATTAAAAATAATTGTTTCCTGGAGGTAAAAAAAAAAAATCGACTTGGCGCCAAGTTGGAGGCCATTTTTGACTAGTTGGTGTGGATCTGGCAAACGATTATTTTTTATAGATGACCTGAGGGACTCCTTATTTCTTTTGGATTTAATGGAAGAAAAAAAAACAGGATTCTTAAACAATATTTAAAGATTTTGAATGTTTACATTTTGTATGAAAACTGAAATTAATGGGGTGGTTGTCACTAAACACGGTGATTTTGAAAGAAAATGACAACTACATCAAAACGATATATGAAATAATTTTTAGAGGACTCTGAAATCGTTGCATTTAATTTCCTTTATTTTGCATATTATTTCTGATTTTTTTAAAAATAATTATATCCATTTTTTTTCCTCTTTTTTCCATTTATTTTTTTTTTAATTTCCAGAATTTATGCATCTTCGACATTTAGTCATATTTCATTTTTTTTTAATTTCCATTGTATATAATTTGTTTAAATCGGAATTGTTCAAAAAAACTCACACAAAATTTAATAATAACCAAGTATAGATAGAATCTAACTCTAATAGTTTTCATTTTACGACGTTTTAAAATGTTCATCTCTAACATCTCAGGTAGTACTTTTGGCAATGGAAGCAAGATTAAAGACATTACTTATAAAAATTTTAAAGAATAAATCATTGAAATGCAAACACTGAGTTTTGCTTTGGTATCAATGAAGCTAAAAATAAATAAAGATTTTTTTTTTCTTTCCTGGAAGCATTTGTAATTGTTGTGAACTTTTGCTCATTTTAAAATATTCAGTCTAATCTTGAAACTAGATATGTTATGGTATGTTTTTAAAAATGCGGTTTGAAATAAATTTTCTAAAATTCCATCTCTTCCCTACTTGGTTAAAGTCATATATGGCCTATTTTTTGAATAAGTTCAGACTAACTAAAATCAAGAAGATCTTTCTATATGTTTAGTTACCGGTACTTTATATAAAGATAGGGCTTTCGCTGTAAATTACACAACGAAACATATGGAGATTATGAACAGTATTCAAGATCAAAAGTCCAAAAAACAATACAAAATAGGAGCAGAGCAAACACAGCTAGACCTCCAAAACATCAGAGGTGGGATCAGGTGCCATGGAGGAGTGAGCATCTACTGCTGACCAGTTACACCCGCCGTGTGCTCCTTGTCATAATCGGGAAATAAACGAAAAAAATCCGTCGTCAATTCAGTGTATAAATAATGGACCAACAATTAGTATATATGAAAAACTTCAGTCAGACACACTTTAAAGTCAAATTAACTATAGAAACCTGGGGATATTTAAGTTCAAAATCGGAGAAAATTTTCTTTTGAACGTAAATAAACAAATATCATGTAAATCTACACTTAATTTTTTTTTTAGCTCAGATATGCCATATATATTTATAGCTTTAATATTGAATTGCCGGAGAGGAAGTTCATCTACAAAATACATGTACATTGTAGTAGATTTTCGTAAGATTTTTTTTATTTTTTTATTTTATGAGAAGGAAATATTTCATGCTTCCGTATAAGTCAGTTGTAGTGAATTTTGTTATAAGATTTCCAGCGGGAAGGATAAAAGAATTAATTTATTCCAGTATTTATATCTTTATATACATATAAAAAGACGTACTATAAAATATACTACAAGAATACTTTGGTAATAAGTTGGAAAATACGGAAGCCCGTTGAGGCCAGTTCAGAGAAAGAAATATTTTTTATTGCAATCTTTTGCGATTAAACGCAAAGTGTTTTGCGTTAAAACGCAATGATTATTGCGATTAAACGCAAAGTTTTGCTATTAAGGACAGATGATACAAACAAAAAATGGATGCCTGGATTGGTATATATTTTTGACCTAATTTCATTGCAAATATTGTAAATAATAAATTTCTAGAATATAAAGAAATTGTAAACCTTCTGTGATGTTCAAAATTATACCCTTCTGAAACCATCCTTATTATTCTATACAAATATTTTTCACTTGAAATTCCATTTTTGTGCAACTTTGAATAAAAAGTTAAAAACTATACGGTGAAACTTATTCATTTTATTCATTAAAACATGACCAAATTTTTTTTTTTTTTTTTTTTTTTTTTTTTTTTTTTTTTTTTTTTTTTTTTTTTTACAAAATTTTTGACAAAAGTTTGTATCATCTGTCCTTAAACGCAATCATTATTGCGTTTAAACGCAATAAAAAATATTTTTTTCTCTGAACTGGCCTCAACGACCTTCCGTAGGAGAAAACTTTTAGAAATAATTAATATATATATGAATGTAAATGCTAAAAGAAAAAAAAATAAGCTTGTTTTTTCCCGGTCAGCGATTTAATTATAGGATGAACGATTGTATATTATAAAAAACAAAAATCAAAACAAATCGCCGTTGTATAGTATACTGATATATATCAAACAGTAACGAGTAGCACAAGTAGTGTGCGAGAATCAACAAGCCAATTTTTTTTTTTTGACATACAAAATGCACGTAATCTAGATGAATTACAAGCATTTTTTTTTTATTTTTGAAATTAAAAATATGAACATTCTATGAGCCTAATAAACATTTTTTATTTATTTTAGTTTTAAAATGTACATTTAGTAAAATAATAAATTATAACTTTAATTTATTAAGGTTTTCAAGACAAGTCTGAAACAGATAAAATTATGACTCCTACTAATTGTTGGGCCATTATTTACACACCGAATTGTCTACGGATTTTCCTGTTTTTCTCTCGAACATGACAAGGAGAATATACGGTGGTGTTACCGACCGGTTGGTAGGGGATTCTCACTCCTCCATGGCACCTGATCCCACCTCTGACGTTATAAAGAGGTCCTTGTCAGCTCTCCTCCTATGTGTATTCTGTATTGTTTACTAGACTTTTGCGCTCGAATACTGTTCGTTATCTACCCATTTTTCTTTATCAAAAAACAGTAAAACATGTTAAATATTGTTTTCATAGTTCAAATTTATTTAGTCCTTGTTCAGGGCCAGTTGAGTTATTCACAATATTTTTTTCAGGTTTCACAGCTATGCCGAATATTGGATGTTGACAATGTTCACTTGAAAATAAAAGTAAATACCGTATACAGAAATGTAATGGTAAACCTATATTTTAATATTAATAATTCGAATAAAAGTCGGTAAATGGCATGGATATTAAAACATTAAAAAATAAACACTTGTTAATTAAACAAGTATTGCATTTATGATTAGGATTGACCATTGATTGGTATAGATCATATTCTTCCATTGGCAAATGATGTGGGTATGACAGCAGTTTCTGTTGTTGTTATATTTAAGTTGACAACGTATCGTACAAAGTTTGATAAATGAACAAAATCTGTAGTAATTACATTCAGATTAGCTCGGGATCTATTTTTCAACCAAGAAGCGAGTAGTGGTGCTACTGCAATAGACATTTCCCGCTTCCTCGAACTTGACAATCGCGAGAGACATTTCCGTTTTGACAAGGAGATGGTTCCCCTACAACATTTGAACAGTTTCTTTTCTTGGCCAATTCCAGGCCTCTCTCCTGGATCGTCTTTGGATATCATGTCCAGTTGGAGAATCAGATCTGTCGGAGTGTTTGGCACTAATTTTGGTTGATAAACTATCGAGTCACCTGGCCAAAAATTCTCGTACTCGTAAACGATATCATTATGATATATCACAATGACCTGTTGACCTCGATTCCATAAGGAACCCAAAGTGACGTCACAATCTTTATCGTACGGACACAGCTTATCATCAAAGCAATGAGTGATAATCGACAACAACTTCATGTGCAAAATGTCATTCATGTTATAAAATTTATTAATATCAATTATAATAACTTCCTTCTCGTGTGAATCCAGAAACAGTTTTATTTCCTTCATGCATGAGCTCAGTTCGTCGCCATACAAACCACAGACAATATGGAAATCTCCTGTTCTGGTTCGAGCTGCGACTTGGACATCGAAGTAACGCACACCCTTTGTAAGCTGTTGTTCCACGGACAGATCTTGAGTCCGACTCCACCGACATATTCCTTCCTTTCCCACACAGCAAGACAAATGTCCAAGGGCCCTTACCAATAGACAGTTATCAGGAGAAATGTCGTGAAAAGGTGTCGCCGTACAACTGAATGATGCACTGGAACCTGGAACAGAGAAGAGAAGAAGGATGTAGTGCTTCATAATACACACTTAGACTTACCCCTCGCCAAGTATTGCGATCTAAAAAAAAACCCATATTCTTCCCTTTTGTCCTCTTAGTGTCTTAAAAATTACAATATAGAACATGAAATAAATGTACCTTTTAGATGCATAACGTCGCTGACGAAAATATGTACTGAATGACAATATGCCCCGTCACAGACCTTCTATGTGAATATATTAAATATTTTTTACATTGGTAATTAATTTCGTATAAGCATTACACTTAGTAAAAAAGTTATGTTTCCCTGTAATCGACATTCCAGGTGAGCATAACAATTATTGTTTTAACATTGGGTCAAAAATAGATTCAGAAATTCCATATTAAGGGCTATGATAATTTAATTCAGTTTCTCCAACTGTTTTTAGTTAGAACATCATGCAATATATGTATTAACAATCAAGAACGATGGCAATGTTTGGACACGATGTTATATTATAGAGTCATTCTACGGTTATTATATGCTTGTATTGACGTAAGCAAATATAACCTATCATTGGCTTATTTTGGCTGACAAGTCTTTTTTCGTACCATTTTTATCGTTGCACAAAGACAACTTTCATTATTTTGGTGAAATTATCTCTAAAATTACAAATTGTTGTCCAAGTGTCATCCGTAAACCGAAATCGTCAACAACGTTATACTTTGTTAAAAATTACTATGATTCTACACACAAATGAGCTACTCTGAAGTTTTTATTATAGGGAAGGTTTTTCATTTATATAGTCTTCGAAGATCACGCAGGTCATCCAACAAAATGATTGAAAATGTTGGCGTTTTTATCTATTGCCCCCCCCCCCCTAATGTACCCCAAACTACTACATCGTGTAGTATAACAGAAGGTCCTCTTTCCAGGATCATGAAACAAACTAAGACTTAAGTCAGATTTTAATATCCTGTGAAATGATTATTGATTATTGAACAGATCTCTGATTTTGCAGATAACAACACTTTTGAAAAGTAATATAAAAATATATATATATTTTTTGTATTATACATGATTTCGAGTACAACGAATATTTTGACTTAAGCTTTAGATTTTTCATGGGACCTGGTTTGATCAAACTTGAATCTTTACTTACTGAAGATAATTTCAAAAGATAGTCTCGGTTTTCAATTAAAGAAGATAGAGAATAAGTCTATCCGCACATATTACTATTCAAAACTTTGACTATGCACTTAACGTCACTCCACCCTTTCCCCAAATCCATGAAATTGAAAATAAAAATATAATGATTTTTACAGCAATATTTTAAATTTTATCCTTTGGGAAAAAAAAACATGTCCCTTCATTAGAACAAACGTGTACCCTTTTACCCCAGTTATATTTGATCATTTTAAGGTAAAGAAATACATGTGATAAAATTGGTCATATAATATGAAATGTTGAATTCTATACATTATACTGGATTCTAGTTTGTTGTTGTAGTGCATAGCCAAAATGAAAAACATAATTTGCTTTACTTAAACTACATAAGCGTCGGAACCGGGGGAGGGGGGCTAGGTGGGGGGGGGGGGGGGACACACACACATTATTTTTGCAAATATATACATAATATAGGCATTGAAAATAGGGGTTTACCTTTTTGTTGGTTTAGCCCCCCCCTTTCAATTAGTCCCCCTACTTTCAATTTGCTTTCGACGCCTGTGAAATAAAACTATACATGAAAAATAAATGGGTTTCATGATATAGAATTTCTTATCATAATTCATTGTGCCTTAGATGCGTTAAGCTCTGTGGTATCTTTCACTCGAGTTCCAGGGTACTACATGTAGTATATCGAAGCAACATAGGAACAAAAATGAAAATTGTGAATTGAAAAAAAAATGTCAATTTACCTAAATGATATATTGAAGACAATAGCTAGAGACCCTTTCTTTCATGTAGAATTTTTGCTATATTCTGCTTCGTATATTGATTTAAAAGCTCTGTTAATAACGGGGTGCAATTGACCTGAATCTATAGGAATTGAGACTAAAGTTTAAAAATTTGATCCCAAAAATCTACGTAATTTATATATCGTTGATCAGAAATTCAAGAATCTTTTTAATATCACTTGAAATGTAATTATCTGCACAATCAAAGTTCCTTTTAACCAAATAAATTTGCAGTAACCAATGTCAACGTACGTTTATTCAGGGGTTGTATAGAAAATAAAGCAGTCTTTTTTCAATTGTGGGTCTTATTGTTGCAAACAGTATGTTTTTTGGTTACTGCTTTTGGTAAAAAAAAAACTGTGATTAAAATTTCTCCAAAAGCTCATTGGAGTCATTTTTAAGTAACAATTTCATTTACTTTTGGAATATATTAATTGTTGCACAATATTCCTAAATTTTTCACATCACTGTGAAAGTTATTAGGAGTAAAGAGTGTGGCTTCGTAGAATATTTTCTGGAATCCACTATCTTTCTGTTTATGGGGATTTTTATGGATATCACTCATGGCCAGGACATAATTGAAGAAGTTTTGGGCCTCAGAGCTTAGCCGAGTATCTTTTTTCTTCTACTCAAATGTAAAGATCAACGAAACATTTACATTGGCTATCAACGTGAAATACTAGTACATGATTTGACCAATTTAAATATAGAGCGGAAGAAGACTTGTTTAAATATTTATACATTCAAATCCCTTTATTCGGCTTCACCCTGGCTCGTTAATTTTTTTTATGTCAAAGATTTTGATTCCTTAAAATGCCGTGAGCCCCTTGGTCATGGTTTAAACAAATGGGCGGTTGCATCACCATGTACGTACAATGCAATAATCATTCTGATGAATTTTTGAAAATTTTTAATCCTCTTGTGTAATTCTCCTAATGAAGCCAATCATTAGCCAGAAAATCCATTATCAAATTTTAACAAATGTTAAACTTCCTAGAAATGTTTCAATCAAGAATGCTCTTTTCCTTTCCACAGGTGTTGAGGAGAAGAAAAGAGGAATTTAATCATATATGAAAAAAGTATGAGCAACAAACCACAAACAACTTATATGATGTAATAAATTCAAGATGCAGACATTAACAGTGATCACATACTCTTACGTGCCAAAATACAACTTAAGCTAAGAACAGTGAGGAAAGTGCAAGGACGAAGGAAGTTTGCAGTGAACAAACTTAAACAACCTGAGATAAAGGAAGCCTTTAAGCTGGAGCTGAGGAATAGATTTTCTACATTAGGGACGATGGACGAAGGAAACAACATAGATGAAAAGTGGGATAACATCAGGGATTGTCTAGCTTCAGCAGCGACTGAGACATTGGGATTTAGGAAAAGTGTGAAAGAGGAGTGGCTAACATCTGATACATGGACTCTTTTATCAGAGAGAAAGAAGATCAAATCAAAGATCCTAGACTGCGTAGACAACTCAGAGCAGGAATCCCTATCAAAGTCCTACAAGGAAAAGGATAAAGAGGTCAAAAGGAGTGCGCGGCGAGACAAACGGAAGTGTATAGAAGATAACTTGAGTAGAGCTGAGGAAGCAGCAAGGACTGGAAACATTCAAGAACTGTATAAAATCACCAAACTGATGTCCGGAAAATTCACCAACAGCTCAAACGTCGTAAAAGACCAGTATGATAACATCCTTTCAAAGGACAGTGACATCATGGAGAGATGGGCAGAGCATTTTAGATCAGTTCTGAATAGAGGAAACCCAACTCAACCACCAGATATTGAAGTCAACAACAACATAGTAGAACTTGACATCAGTGTGGAGGAAATCAATGTGGAGGAAATACAGAAGGCCATCAGAAAGATGAAAGACAACAAAGCTGCAGGAGTAGATGACATACCAGCAGAATTACTTAAAGTAGACATAGAAGTAATATCAAAGGTCATATATAATCTGTTCCAAGACATTTGGACAACCAACATAGTACCAACAGAGTGGAAAAACGGACTGATTATAAAACTACCAAAGAAAGGAGATAAATCAGAATGCAACAACTGGCGTGGAATAACACTTTTACCCACAATCAGTAAAGTGTTTACCAGAGTGCTATTAGACAGAATAAAACAACAAGTCGATGCACAACTGAGAGAGGAGCAAGCAGGGTTTAGACCAGGAAGATCATGTTGTGACCAAATTTTAAAAGGCGTATTACGAAACATCATAGAGCAGTCAATAGAATGGCAGTCTTCTCTATACCTTAACTTTGTGGACTTTGAAAAGGCGTTTGATAGTGTACATCGGGAAAGTTTATGGAAGCTCTTGAGATTGTATGGTCTACCTCCGAAGATCATTGACATCATCAGGGTACTGCATGAAGGATTTCAGTGTAGTGTGATGGTTAACAATACCAAAACAGAGTGGTTCCCAGTTACATCGGGACTGAAGCAGGGCTGTATGTTATCGCCTCTACTCTTCTTAGTGGCTATAGACTGGCGGAGCTATCATGTCACTCAGAACCTCTTTCACACATGAGTGAACAAAGCAGTCCCAGAAAGCAGTCCCAGGGACAGCTGGGACTGCTGGGTCTGCTTTCTATAGCAGTCCCAGAGCAGTCCCATAGCGGTCCCAGAGCAGTCCCACAGCAGTTCCAGAGCGGTCCCAAAGCAGTCCCCATGAGAGAATCCACCAGAGATAAGAAAAATGGCATTAGATGGAGAATGGACAACAAACTGGATGACCTGGATTATGCCGATGACCTATGTCTCACCTCATCCACCTACCAGCAAATCCAGGAGAAAACGAACAAACTTTATACAACAGCTAGATGTCTAGGATTAAACATCAATTTTAACAAGACCAAAATAATGAGAATCAATGCACGGAATAACAACCCCGTACAAGTTAATGGAGAGAGTTTGGAAGATGTAGACACCTTCACATACCTAGGCAGCACTGTAACAACATCTGGAGGTACTGACGAGGATATTACATCAAGAATCAACAAAGCCCGTCATGTGTTTGCCATCTTAAAACCAGTTTGGGCCTCCTCCTACATGACCACTAGGACAAAGCTTAGGATCTATAATAGTAACGTAAAATCAATACTATTATATGGATCAGAATGCTGGAAGCTCCGGAAAGACCTCGCAAGGAAACTGAGAGTGTTTGTAAATCGTTGCCTACGGACCATATTTAAGATCAGGTGGCCAAAAATAGTCTCCAACAACGAACTCAGGGAGATGTCAGGACAGGAAGACATAGTGGTGGAGATTGTAAGAAGAAAGTGGAGATGGGTTGGACATGTGCTCAGGAAAGACCATCATAACATCACAAGAGAGAGCATATTCTGGACAGCAGACGGCAAGAGAAAAAGGGGCAGGCCAAAAACAACATGGCGTAGAACATCAGAGAAAGAGCTAAAAGAAATAGGGATGACATGGAAAGAAGTAGAAAGAAAAGCAAAGGATAGGACTGGGTGGAGAGACTGTGTGGCTGCCTTATGTGCCACCTGGCACGAAGAGGCCTAAGTAAGTATAAGTATCCGACGTGACAAAAATCCATGATTTTCTGAACCCCCACAGCTGGTTTACTAAAATTTAATCCAAACTTTTTAAATATTAAGTATACATTTGAAGTATTTCAAGAAATAGCATAAATTAAGTTCTGAGGCAAACACAATCTTTTCTTGTAAAATTTAATAATAAAAAATTCTTCAAGCAAAAAGTATTACTTTTTTTTTTATTTATGCAAAATTTTATTCACATAAGTGAATGGGATTGGGCAGCAGGCAAAGCCTATTTTAGTATTACTTTTTTTTCAGAATTGAAACTTGACACATTATAATTTAATATCATATTCGAAGTACTTATGTGCACAATTTAGAGTTCTTTTTAATCAAATAAATTTGCAGTAACCCGTGACAACTTATGTTTATTCAGGAGTTGTATAGAAAATGCAACAGGCTTTTTTCAGTTGTGGGTCTTATTGTAGCTGCAATAATGTAGCCCTCACCGATTTTTTTTATCTGTTATTTTCTGGAGAGGGCTACAATTCCACAGCATCTCCGAAATGGTGCAAAAATATTTTGTAAATACTGGCGACTGCAGGCAGAATAAATTGTTTTCACAATCAACTTACTTCTAATAAGACGAAATTTTTATTCACTGTCGACATCAAAGCTCGTTAAACGCGAAAACCATGTAAAATAAATCTGTGCATTTACTTCTGCAGCCATGACAGTTCACGCGTGACGTAGTGAGACTTGCGCTTGAAAGTTAGAACAACTCAATAAAGCAAATGTCGATGTTTATAAATAATTGTGATGAATAGTAACATTAAACATCAATAAATAAAATCATTCCATGTTTCATTTTTTTGTAAACACCGATATTTAAGCTTAAAATAAGGTAATTCCAAAGAAATCCGCTCCCTATAGATCCTTAATCTCATTGGCTGTCCCGAAATAAAATCTGTCAAGGTCAATAAACATGATAAACATGGCGGATAAATTTAAGTTGTGATGTTGACATACACGAAAAATACTGATATACGGATTGTTCTGTATATTTTTGGATCGATTTATGTCTGGGATAACTACATTTTGGAAGTCCAGGTAAGACATATAAATAAAATAGCCGTTTACTAACAATTTAAGCCGAAATCCGTGCGGAAGCGAATTGCTCCCGCTCTGCACCATCAAGGAGATCCTAAGGAGTTGTAGCCCTCCCCAAAAAAAGGAGAGGGCTACATTATTGCAGCTAGTCTTATTGTTGCAAACAGTATATATATATATTTAAGTTTTGTTTTTAAGTAACAATTTCATTTACTTTTGGAATATATTAATTGTTGCACAATATTCCTAAATTTTTCAAATCTCTGTGAAAGTTATTAGGAGAAAGAGTGTGGCTTCGTAGAATATTTTCTGGAATCCGCTATCTGTCTCTGTTTATGGGGATTTTTATGGATATCACTCATGACCTGGACATAACTGAAGAAGCTTCGGGCCTCAGATCTTAGCCGAGTATCTTTTTTCTTCTACTCAAATGTAAAGATCAACGAAACATTTACATTGGCTATCAATGTGAAATACATGATTTGACCAATTTAAATATAGAGCGGAAGAACACTTGCTTTAGTATTTATACATTCAAATCCCTTTATTCGGCTTCACGGGGGCTCTTTAATTTTTTTCCTGTCAAACATTTTGATTCTTTAAAATGCCGTGAGCCCCTTGGTCATGGTTTAAACAAATGGGCGGTTGCATCACCATGTACGTACAATGCAATAATCATTCTGTTAAATTTTCGAAAATTTTTAATCCTCTTGTGTAATTCTCCTAATGGAGCCATACATTAGCCAGAAAATCAATATTTTAATTTTAACAAATGTTAAACTTCCTAGAAATGTTTCAATCAAGAATGCTTTTTCTCTTTCCACGGGTGTTGAGGAGAGGAAAAGAGGAATTTAATCATATGATGATATTTTTTATGTAAGAAAAAAATTTGTTTATACATAACCTTCAAGTTTTTCATCTATACATAATTTTTCCCCTATACTTTTTGTCAGTTATTGAACTACTAATTTGACATTCAATGGGTAAATCCATGTAAAAAGAATTGCAGTGTAATCTTGGTTAAAGTGGGGTAAATCTAATCGAATTTGAAAAAACAATCGTTGTGTGACACTTAGACAAAGAATCTATTTTTAGAAAGATTATCTGTCTTAGGAACCAGGGGCTTGTAACATAAAGCTTGCTAAGTAGGGTCATAAGTATGTTTTAGGCACAATCTTAGGACCAGCCTAAGTACTACTTAAGTATGTCTTAAACCGTAACATAAAGCGAACTTAGGTCGGTCCTAGCTAAGTCAAACTTGTGTTAAAAATATTTCATATGAGTCAACCTATGGTTTTTTATTTTATATGGATATACTGCTAAAAGTGATTCATTTAGGGGTTTAATTAAATACAAATTTAAGTTGATGTCCTTATCTATCGGTTTAAGTTATGTTAGATTTGATTTCGTATTGAAATTATAATTGTGTTATAAATTATATGGAATTTTGAAAACAAATACTGCACGGTCAGAAATTGGCGATTTGTGGTTCTTTGTAAATGTTCACGGCAATTGTTTTATCACCTGAGATGTTTTCAGTTTACCTTTTGTAACTCAATGTTCACTTGCCCTGTTATTATCGAACACAAGACAAGATAATCGACCGCCTATCCATTGAAATTGAAACTTTAAAAAGTTCAATACATTTTGAATCCCCGCTATGTATCAGGCCATGCATGTCAGATGCAGAAACTGCAGAAGTTTTACGATATACTCATTTGCAATTTAATCAAGGATACAAAAAAGGGATATTTTTTCGTGTGTCTCCACTTATCAACAATTCTCTCTCTCTCTCTCTCTCTCTCTCTCTCTCTCTCTCTCTCTCTCTCTCTCTCTCTCTCTCTCTCTCTCTCTCTCTCTCTCTCTCTCTCTCTCTCTCTCTCTCTCTCTCTCTCTCTCTCTCTCTCTCTCTCTCTCTCTCTCTCTCTCTCTCTCTCTCTCTCTCTCTCTCTCTCTCTCTCTCTCTCTCTCTGTGTGTGTTTGGAGTGATATTGTAATCAGTAATCACACACACACCCACCAACGAAAAAATAAAATTCTGAATTCAGTGTCAAATAGATATAATTATTTTCTTTAATGCATAAAATGAAGAGAGGAATGTTTTAACATCGAAAGTCAACATTATTAATTCTAAATATATGTACAAGGAAGTTAAGATATACTTAAGTCACCTCTAGCGGCCGCCTAAGTTTTGCTAAGATTGTCAAATCTTAGTACGCTTCTAGTTACGGTCTTAAGTTTTAGACTGTACTTAAGTCCTACTTAAGTACGGTCTTAAACTTAAGTAGCCTTTATGTTACGACCCCCAGTATTTCATGTCCATATTAGGTAATGCATAGTGCGAGGGACAGCAACATCCCAGGGGGTCCGTAGCCACGTGACCCCCAAACTAATCCGCATCAAGTTTCATCTACCATCATCATTCCTTTGTTCTAATTTCAGCTGGATGTACATGCTCTGTGTTTTTTTGTTATTATTAGTCGGTTTTTCTATTGTGGTGCTACTTTTAGTTAAAAACAATTTGGCTTGTGTGGATTTTCCTCATTCCTTCAGAATTGGAGCTGCCACTACAGCAGCTGCCGTTGGTATTCAAGATCATTTAATTCAGTCATTAGGTCGATGGAATTCAGACTGTTATGCAAGGTATATCAGAATCAATCAAGATACCATTCAGTTTGCACAAACAAAAATGTGTTCAGTTTAAGATGTTTCCGTTTTCATCATTTATCTTCTTGGGGGCATTCACTCACATCAATACTTAGTACCCACTACTACTTGATGTTCATTCATTTTGGCCTGTTTCCCCCCAAATTTCAGATTTCTGCATGATGTAATTAATTATAGCTACCCGATGGTGTCAACCCGGGTCCTTTCATGTAAACCTGATGGTGTCAACCCAGGTATCTCGAAATTATCCCAAGTATCTCAAAATTTAACCTGACGGTGTCAACCCAGGTTCCATTCATTAGAACCCGATGGTGTCAACCCGGGTACCCTCATACACAACCTGATGGTGTCAACCCAGGTTTCTATGGTTACAGTTTTAGCTATAAATTCCTGATGGTGTCAACCCAGAAATTCATTTTTATTTTTTCTAAATGTGAGTAGCCCCCGAGAAGGCCAAAGGTATATTGTGTAAATGAAATGTATGATAGAGTTGTTTTGTTTTTCCTTATGTTTTGATTTGTGTTCAATAAATGTGGAAATTTCAATTGCTCTTATTATATGTATAAATGAAAAGAGTATGAGCAACAAACCACAAGCAACTTATATGATGTAATAAATTCAAGATGGTGTATCCGACGTGAAAAAAAATCCAAGATTTTCTGAACCCCCACAGCTGGTTTACTAATATTTAATTCAAACTTTTTAAATATTAAGTATACATTTGAAGTATTTAAAGTGTAAAAAGAAAAATAAAAAGCCAGAAAACCGCAAGAAATAGCATAAATTAAGTTCTGAGGTAAACACAATCTTTTCTTACAAAATTGGATAATAAAAAATTCTTCAAGCAAAAAGTATTACTTTTTTATTTTTTTTATTTATACAAAATTTGATTCACATAAGTGAATGGGATTGGGCAGCAGGTGTTAAGACGAATAATGACCCCCATCGAATAATGACCGGGGGTCATTTTTCAACGACAAAAAATGACCCCCCCCCCCACCCGTAGAAAAAAATCATTTTTTGTAGAAAAAGAGTCCCAGGGGTCATTATTTTATATGTTAGTCCTATAAAAAATTGACCCCCATTGAAAAATGACCCCCTTTAAAGTGATACAGAATTTATAACAGGTGCAAGGGAAAATATACTGTGTATTATAATTGTTCTTCCTTCGAGTAATTCATGCATTTGTTCGAATAGATTTGATCCTTGTACTTCTTAGCACATTGGGGTAATAAAGTTCTTAAAGCAATTAACAATCAATCAATTAATCTTCATTTCTCTGATAAAGGAGCAAAACTAGAAAATCAAAGATGGTACATGTAAATGGATCAAACGCACGCTGGAGATGAAATTTATGAATATATTTTTTTTTCTTTACTGACTCCATTGATACGTTGTTTCAGTAAAAAAATTGTTGGGAAAAAGTAGAAATTTGTAGAAGACGAATTAATATCGATGCGTACAAATAAGTATTTTGTTCTAATTAATAAGGTTTCATTCGGACGAGTGAATAAAAATAGAAATGGATGACAGGACGCCTCGATGCAGTATATTTTTCATATGTTCCATCCTATACATGCAGACTATCACAATATAATTAAAGATATTAAATCTTTGCAAATACATATTCTTTTTACACCCAACCCTCGGTAGAACAACCAGACTTGCAATGAACATTTTCAAGTGAGAAATTAAAAATTAAGAGATTCACGTAGTCTTTCAATGCTAAAATTGTGTTTGAAAAGAGATTCTTTAATTTTCAAGTAAATAAGATTTCTTTTCGATATTCCTCCTTTTAATGTTTGCTTAAAAAATATAATTTTTTTTTTTGATATTCCACTTGTTTTTAGAAATCAAACCATGCAACAATCAGGTTTAAATACTCTTTAATAGGAAAAATTAATTTTTCTTCATTTCAACTTTTACCTTGTATAAGTTTGGCAAATTCTATTTGACAACGAAAGAGGAGGGAATTTATAACCCCCCCCCCCCCCCAAAAAAAAACATTACGTTAAATCAAAAAAAAAAATGAAAAGCAAAAATAAAAATAAAATTATATACCTTTCAATAATGCTGAAAGAGGCTCTAGATTAAATATTGAAATGAAGTTAAGCCTTCAAACAAGTACTATCATATCATAATTTACTTCTCCATGATTAAAGCAGACTTTAAATGTTGCTGGGGGTATACTTGAAAGTATTGTGGCAAAGTAACAGTTGAAAATTAGTAGAATAGTAGATTATTTTAAGCTTATTTTTAGTCCCTCCTTATAGAAATATAGAGGTGGGGTAGTTTTTTGTTGCTTTTGTTGATAATCGACTTCCTCCTAAATAAGTAAGGGGTTGGTGGGTATAACACCTATAATATACTCTGTAAAGCTATGGGCTAGTGTAAAATACACATTCCAATGCAAAAACTATAAATGTAGACATAGCCTTTTGATATAGCACACAGTATTCATTACATTTCTTCATTCTGGTTTTACTCCACCCTTTTACTCAATTCTGAGTATATTTTTTACAGAATTTAATGTGAAAATCAGAACATTATCATTTTTGTAACGTCTTTTTATACTGTATCATATGAAAAGTTAATTGAAGATCATTTCTTTTTATGTCCCCATAATCGAAGATTCGGGGGGTACATAATTTTATCGTGTCCGTCTGTATGTCTGTCTGTCTATCTTGCGGTTTGTTTGTCCGCAAAAACTTTAACCTTAACCATAACTTTTCATTTATTGGAGCTATGACTTTCATATTTTATATGTGTATTCCTTGGGACAAGACCTTACTTTGGGTACCACCAAATTTGACCTTTTGATCTTTACCTTGGAGTTTGTCCCATTTTACACAAAAATGCCAATTTTTTTACTTTGGCCATAACTTTTAAACGGTAGATACTAGTACTCTCATACTTCACATATGTATTTTTTTGGCATGACCTTTCATTGGATACTAAAAACTTTTACCTTTTGACCTTGACCTTGGAGATTTCCGTACTTATGAAAAAAACCTTTTTTAACCTTGGCCATAATTTTTGAACGGTAAGGGCTATCGTGTTTTCAAACTTCACACATGTAATCCTTGTTACATTAAACCTTTCTTAAGAAACCATCAACTTTGACCCTTTGACCTTTGATTTTGACCTACCTTTCAAAAACGTATCCTTAGCCATTACTTTTGAACAAGTGGTGCTAGGGCTTTCCTTTTTTGCAACTGTATTTCTTGTGAGAAGACCCTACTTTGGGTATACCAATATATTTAAATTGCATTTAAGAAAAGTTTAATCGTCGCTATGTTGCCATATAGGGGCATTGCTGTTTCACAAACATATCTTTTTATATATCAGAGGAGTTGCGGTTAAGAGATGGATACCCAAAAGCGTAACAGACGGACATCTCGAATACTATATACCCTCCCGCTTTTCAAGCGGAGGATATAATAATATATATTACTGCTGATTTTTTCTGTCAGTACGATGATTTCCACCATCGAAAAACAATGTTTACCTAACCCTTTAGGCTCGATAAATCTTTTACTCCTTTAGATTCTGAATCATCGCATTTACCTTAAAATAAAGCTTTAATTGTGTAATGTTATGAGATCAACATATCATCAATTTATTCCCAATTAGCTCAGGTGAGCATTCTGGCCAATATGCTTCTTTATCTAATTTTTTTTTTTTGCCAGCTAAAAAATTCAGCTTAAATCCACAGGGAGTCATTTTTCTACGGGGGTCATTTTTCTTCACGTGGGTTCTGCAAATTTTGAGGTTGGTGACACTTTTTCTACGGGCAAAAGGGTCATTTTTCGACGTCGAATAATGACCGGGGGTCATTTTTCGCTGTCGAAAAATGACCCCCGGTCATTATTCGATGGGGGTCATTATTCGTCTTTACACCGGCAAAGCCTATTTTAGTATTACTTTTTTTTAATTCTCAGAATTGAAGCTTGACACATTATAATTTAATATCATCTTCGAAGTACTTATGTGCACAATTTAGAGTTCTTTTTAATCAAATAAATTTGCAGTAACCAATGACAACTTATGTTTATTCAGGAGTTATATAGAAAATGAAGCAGGCTTTTTTCAGTTGTGGGTCTTATTGTTGCAAACAGTATTTTTTTTTTTGAGTTTTGTTTTTAAGTAACAATTTCATTTACTTTTGAAATATATTAATTGTTGCACAATAGTCCTTAATCTTAACATCACTGTGAAAGCTTATTAGGAGTAAAGAGTGTGGCTTCGTAGAATATTTTCTGGAATCCACTATCTTTCTGTTTATGGGGATTTTTATGGATATCACTCATGACCTGGACATAACTAAAGAAACTTTGGGCCTCAGAGCTTAGCCGAGTATCTTTTTTCTTCTACTCAAATGTAAAGATCAACGAAACATTTACATTGGCTATCAGTGTGAAATACATGATTTGACCAATTTAAATATAGAGCGGAAGAACACTTGTTTTAGTATTTATACATTCAAATCCCCTTATTTGGCGTCACTCTGGCTCTTTGATTTTTTTTCCTGTCAAAGATTTTGGATTAATTAAAGTGCCGCGAGCCCACTGGTCATTCTTTAAATAAATGGGTGATTTCATCACCATGTACGTACATTGCAATAAACATTAAGATAATTTTTAAAAAAATTTTAATCCCCTTGTTGTAATTCTCATAATGGAGCCGTACATTAGACAGAAAATCAATTATTCAATTTTAACAAATGTTAAACTTCATAGAAATGTTTTAATCAAGTATGCTCTTTTCCTTTCCACGGGTGTTGAGGAGAAGAAAAGAGGAATTTAATCATACACTATGAAAAGAGTATGAGCAACAAACCACAAACAACTTCTATGATGTAATAAATTCAAGATGATGTATCCGACGTGAAAAAAAAATCCATGATTTTCTGAATAACCATTTCAAATCAGTAAATATTCTAAATTTATTTTTTATTGAAGAAGTAGTTGCCTGTGATATCAAAAATAATTAGTTTTAATTAATTTTAAAGAATGATTGTTTAAAGTGTAGAAAAGTTCTTTAGTTTTGACATTTGAAAAAGAGGAAAATTTAATTTATTTTAATTATTCTTTGGATTTTTTGAAAGTCTATATCTGATTCAAATAATACATTAATTTTTCTAAGTTATTTCTCTTATCAGAGATTGGGATCTTACGGATGACACTCGGAATATATTTGTAAAATTTAGAGAACATTTCACCAAGATAATTAAAGATGCCCTCGTGCAACGATAAAAAATGGACGTAAGTGGTAAAGATTAAAACTGTAAAGAATATTTCAAAGTAAAAAATTCTTCAAAATCGTATATCAGTTTTGAATATTTTTAAGATCCCAAAGAACCAAAATGAATCTGAACTACCAGATCTATACAGGATTCCAAAACTTCAAAAAAAAAAATCTTACAAACAAAGATACATAGTGGGTTCCAGTAAATGTTCAACCAAGCCTCTTTCTTTACTCCTCACAAAGAAATTAAAAGTAGTGAAGAAGAAATTTCAAGAGTCTTGTGCATCAATATATTCAAATAGTGGTATAAATCAGATGTGGATAGTTAAAAAAATCCAAGGAACTTTTTTGGACAATTTGAAAGCACAAGATTTTACCAAAAGCAACAGTTTTTAAACATTGTACGACTTTTCAACTATATACACAACCATTCTCAACGATAAAAATTAAAATCCAGGCTTTATGATATCATTGCCAACAGCCTGAGTTTCTGATTGACAATATCTATGTGATTTTTAAAGACTAGATCTTCCAATAATCTATATTTGGATCCCATGGGTACCAATTGTGCTCGATTATTAGAAGACTAATTTTTGTCCAAGATCTTAACGTGAAAAGAAGAAAACACTTGTTGTGTCCTTCAAGTCAACATTTAGATATATCGACGACGTACTGTAAATTAACAATGGTGACTTCCATTCTTATGTCGATACGATATATCCCGCTGAGCTTGAGATAAAAGATACCACAAAGTCTGACACACCTGTTTCATACTTGAATATTTATCTTGAAAAAGCGGCAATCGTTATCTAACATTCAAGCTTTATTATAAACGAGATGACTTTAACTTTCCAATCAACTCACTCACTTATGCAGCAATATACCTTCATCGCCTGCCTATGAAATTTATATATCTCATTTGAATTGATACACAAGAGCATGCAATTCTAAAACGAGGTATATTATTGACAAACAAGTTGATGAAACAAGAATATCAGCAGTCCCGTTTAAAGTCGTCATTTCGTAATTTTATGTTCGACACAATGATCTTGTCAGTAAATACAATTTATCATTGAGTCAAATGCTGACTGACGTTTTTCATACTAATTATTAGTCCATTATTCATACACTGAATTGACGACAGAATTTCCTGTAATTTCCCGATCATAACAAGGAGCACAAAGCGTTTGTGACCGATCGGCAGAGGATGCTCACTCTTCCTTGGCACCTGATCCAACCTCTCATGTATTGGAGATCCATGTTTACTCCGTCCCTATTTTGTATTGTTTATTGGACTTTTCATCTTTAATAGTGTTCGTTATTTCCATATACTTCATATGGTATTATAAAATATGGAATATTTTCATGCTTACGAATCTTTTGATCAAGTAACCAGGCATTAGAGATACTGTCGTTATCTTCGTGTTTCGTCTCCAATCAACAAGTGCGGTTTTGTTCAAGAAATATACCGGTATTTTAGGAAGTAATAAAATAAAATAAAAAAATGTAGTAATATAATAAGATAACATTATAAGATCTCCAACCTTATGGTAGTTACAAAAGCCACTAAAGTAAGAACCAGGATTAAACAGAGTGAGTCATAAAAGTATACTCAAGCTATATACGTATAATAGTACTTTTGATTAAAGATTAACAGTTGCTAGTGATTAAGTCTATTTCCTGGCATATTGCTCTTTGAAACTTGGAATTGAAAATTAACTAAACCAAATCTATTTATTTATGAAAAACATTGAATTCATTAATTGATTTAGAAAACTACTTCCGTAATCTATATTGTATGTCCGGGAATAAATAGTTTAATGCAACAATATTTCAACAACTGCAATGTGTATCTCAGCTTCCTTGTAAAATATTGGGATATCTAAATGTTGATCTCTCTCTCTCTCTCTCTCTCTCTCTCTCTCTCTCTCTCTCTCTCTCTCTCTCTCTCTCTCTCTCCTTTGAAAGCTACAAAGCATGATGAGTGATTACCATACTTGTTCTATGCACACAAAAAATTGGCTTAAAAATGTCCTACCTGGAATTGCCAGAGAAGTGAGTGGATTCGATATCAAGGGTGTAGGTAAAAGGGCCATCCAGTCTGCAAGGCCAGACGTAGCAGATCCAAGTTTCCTGTAACTGGCCATCAAAAATATCAGTCAGCACATGTGGATCCTTTTTGAGTTATCGACTCACTTTGAAACATCATCAAGCAGCTAACTTTTCAGAGAAGTGAAAAGTCCTGTCATAGCGACATCAAGAGCGGACTTCCGCAGCCTGATAAACTCTCACTTGAACATCCGATGTACTTTGTGGTATGTCATACGTACGTTAGAAAACGCCACTGGACTGAAAACCCCTAATATTTCCTACATGCAAAATTGAAATAAAATGGATGCAAACCACGTGATGTAAAAAAAAAATTGGCAAGAACCTGACATCTGATGATGGAAAACAAAATATGTACTTGGTCAATTACGCTGGATCGTTTTTTGAAAGTGGGGGTGGCTATCCGAGAATAAAAAATTCAACTTTCATATATAATAAAAAAGGAGGTCTTAGGGCCTTATAGGTCACCCGAGCACCATGTACAAACTTTCCAACGATTGACTTTGGTTCAAGTTTTAAACCAGAGGTCATGACATTAACAATTTTAAAAGAAGCATCATAGTTCATCGTAACTAAATACTTATCATGCTTAGTTTTGTTTCCTAATACTCATACGCAGAGTAGAGGATCAAAAAAGATGCATTTCAACTAATCAGTAAGGATCAGCAATTATCAGTAGTGCACCTTCGCCACAGGTACCCCTCACCCTGGGATCACACATTTAACAATTTTGGAAAAGGCACCCTTGCTCATCATAAATGTTTGATTAATACCAAGAAGTAGATTTCAAAGCAAAAATTCATTTTTGGTAGATGATTAGAACCCCCCCCCCCCCATTTACGGTACCACCAACACAGGCGAATTGACGCTCAACATTCCTGGAGTAACACTAACATTATGGGTATTTCATTTGCTAAATATGCAGGAGCAGAAGAGATGATTTGCAAAGAATTCATGCATTTTATGATATAATTTAAATAACCCTGTCCTAATACCAAAACCTCTGACCCTGGGGTCATGAAATTCACAATTTTGGAAGAGATTGTTCATAGAAATAATGAAGATGCTCTTGTGTTTCAAGTCAGCACGGAGAACTAAACTTATAAGATCAAATAATAAAATTATTAACGTTCATTCCTTTCAACAGTTTATACAATTCCCTTCTACAAAATTGAAATCCAGGCTTTTTTACATTAATTAATATTCCAATATACAAATGGAATTCGTAAATTAATATACATGTATTTTACTTTGTCATTGGTCTGTTGCAGAATTATGGTATTTTGTTAAGAAAATTCCGACTGTACACACAAGTACTCAGATGTTGAACAAAAAACACTTGAGTTTCTGATTGACAATATCTATATGGTTTTAGGAGATTACATGTGTAGGTCCTCCAACAATCTGTTTAAATTCCAATGGAGTACCAATTAATTGCACCCCGTTATTTGCAAACCAATTTTTGTATACGAGGCGCGAAATAATTGGGTAACTTCCTTAAAAGAAACAATATTTGGTTTCAGTGTTGATTATATTTTAAATTAGTCCTCTCTGATTTTAAGGCACATCTGCCACCGTTCTGCTCATTCGCGAATTACGTGAGAAAGGCGGTCACGTGACCCCCTTCGTAGCGTTATGTCACAAAAGCTGAAAGATTTTTCTGAGTTTTATATTTCTTTCCATGTAAGTTAATCTTTATAACAAGAACAGGTCATTTTTCAGAAACTGTCAAATCTCGGCAACAGGATGGGTAGATAAAAATATCCTCTCCAAAAATAAACATGACGACCATCAAAACCCAAATCTACCGTCTCGGGAGAGACCTTTATAAACCATATAATTCGGGGTACTACTTTTCAAATATAGAATATGTTTCAAAAATTTTAAATGAACACGTTCAATAATATCTAAGTTTTCAAAACCCCAGATTTCACAACCATAAAGTAACACTGGTAAAACCATTTTATCGGTGGACACTAGAGAAGGAGTCTTATTTGCCTCCTTTTTATCATATCTAATAGTGCCTCCTTTTTATCATATCTAATATGTTTAAAATCTACGCTAAACGATAGGTATTAAATAATTGATATATTATTGATAAAATATTCAACTATTTTTTTAAGTGTAAATTGGAGGTCTTTGATAGCAAATTGCTTAATTAAAAACACATCTCTTTTCTAACCTGCTTTCACTGGGCAGCATAACAAATATCATTTTTAACCATCTAGCTGTGGCCTTCAATTCGACATTTATATACATGTATATCGACGACGTATTTTTAATTAACAATAGTTACTTCCATTCATATATTTGGTACGATATTTCCCGGTGACCTTGAAATAAAAGATACATCTCCCCGTTTCATATTTGTTGGATATTTTAATTACTAGAAGAAGACGTTCATGTAATCTAACTACAAAGATTCATGATAAACGTGAGGGATTATCCTTTCAATCGTCAACTTCCCTTATTATGTATAATAATATACCTATATGTATCACTTGTGTACATAGTCTACATCTCAGTTGATTCTATGTGCAAGAACATACTCTCTGTGTGAATAATTTTTAAAGCAACGCAAGCTATTTACAAATAAGTTGATGAAACAAGAATATCAATAGTCTTGTTTAATTTCATCATTTCTTAAGTTCTATGGGTTAATACAATGTCCTTGTCAGCAAATACAATTTATCACCGAGTCAAATGCTGACTGAAGTTTTTCATACTAATTGTACATGTCATACTTGATTGCCGTCGATCTTTTTTCTCTCCATTTTTCGTATTTTTTTTTTTCGATCAGGCGCACATGGCGGGTGTGACTGGTCGGCAGGAGATGCTTACTCTTCCACCTCTAATGCTTTGGGGGTCCGTGTCTGCTCTGTTTCCGATTTGTTTTGTATGAATGGACTTTAATACTGTTCGATATCTACATATTTCTTTGAATTATTTCCTACATAACTAAGGGAAGCTGGCAAAGAAAAGTCGCTGTTTTTATAGATTGCCATTAATGTTCTTTTTAGTATAGAAGATTGGGGGATAGGGCGAAGTGCCTATAGTGCGACAGATAAGAAGTGAAAAATTAAATCTTTATTAAATTAATACTTAATACACAACAGGATTGTCACTTTTCCTAAGAATTAAGAATAAAATTAAAATTAGTGAAAGTGGAAGGCTGTGTCAATCAAACACATCCAAAAATTTGAAGTTTCCATGACTTATAGACAAAATAAGATTTTTAATGCATTTTCGTATGAAATACTATTACAATGTATGTCGCGATATTATACAGAAAATATTAACTTCAAATCTGTGTCTCTGCATCTTTAAATACCGTTTGTTATCTCCATATGTATATATCATTGTAAGTGTAAGAGGGATAACCCTGACAAAATCATCAGACCATGACAAGATGCGACTAGTGAAGATTCCTATGACATTTTTTTTTTCAAATTTGAGTTGCTGCATGTGTTGAACTGTTACTGATATAATTAAATGAAAGTCAATGCTGACGGAATAATTGAACAGCTGAGGGTAATTCAACGCTATATGCACCGGCCATTTTATACCAAAGAAATACAAAATACAAAAAAAATAAAATACAATTTATTTTATGTTCTCTTTAGTTAAAGTTTCAAAATTCGTATATGAGGTAATGTTTCTAGGTAATCAAGAACAACGATTGGATGACTTTAGAACTTTAAACTTTTATTTAAAGAAATCATTTCAACAAATAAACAGAATTAATTGAATTTGCACTACATGGAAAACAGCACCAAACATACATTTACAGTGCAAATTCATTTTAAATGGTACAAATATCAAGTACTATAATCTAACCAAAATAAGGATAATGGTGGCTTTATTGATATGCCGGTATCTAAAGCAGCAAATTAGGGGCAGACAAATCTATTGTCATATGCTAAAATTAAGAACTTTTCCATTTCCTACAATTCTTATCATTAAAATTGTATTAGTTTTACTTTTAAGCCATAAAAAATGTCATTTTGTGTTTTAAAAATCATATATACATTTACACCCTGCAGAGAATAGCTCTTTAGAGTGAACTCGATTATAATCCGATAGTATTTCATACTAAAATCATAATTATAGTATAACAACACAGTAAGACTGTCCTAAAAACTTATACAACTAATACATATCAAATATGTAAGAACAGTACCTTGTTACACTAAAATAGTTTATTTCCCTGTTAAAATACTGAAACTAATTATCATATGCCACAATAATCTATACTGTGCTGTCTGGGTGTAATCATATTCAAATCAGATCATTTGATCTGCTAATACAGATAGTTATACACGGTAGCGATCTATGTGAGCAGATCAATGGATCTGATTTTAGCCAAAACGTGTTGGGTGATATTTAACTAAAAAGGAATTATTTTCAACAAAATTAATGAAATTTACTTGTCAGCTTCAAGAAAAAAATTAAGTAAAACTGTTTCGGTTAGACAAACAGGTCATTTAACAAAACAACACTCCTAATAAATATTATAGAAATTGAATCAGGATATGTGAGTATGAATCATTTAAAGTTCTCTTACTTTTGGCAATTAAAAGAAATATTTCTATTAGTGTTCATGAAAAGAAACTGATATCATCAGCTATAAGAAAAGCCTTAAAAGTTGTGATTACTAAAAAAAAATTCTCTCGTTTTCAATTTTATTGTAGAAACTATATTTAATTTAAGATAAATTTGTGTTTTTATCTTATACCGGTAACTGGTTCAGTAAGTCAATGAATCATGCCAGTCAAGAAAAAGGTCAATGATAAAAGATACTGTTACTCAATATCTCTGCTATTTTTTATGTTTAATGGTTGCATCAAATAATCTATGATAAAAATCAATTCATACTGAAAAATGCACTTAGGCTGATGTAATCATTCCTTACTTTCAAATATGATATAAATAAATTTTCATCACATAAAAGTTTTAAGTCCAACAAAGATGCAAAGAAAATTCCCTAAAACATAAAAATAATCGTTAAATGCATTCATAACAATAATCTATGAAAAGCAAAGAAAAGAAAGGGTAAAAAAAATTGGGAATTTGTTCATATTTAAATTATTATTTTAAGTACATGTTATTTGCTGTCTTATTATTTTTATGTCGTACTGGGGTATACAGGTATTTTAAACTATAATTTCTAGAGCATTAAAATATTTCAAAAACACATCATTCCTCCTAAATACATGTACCTTTTACCCTTTAAATAAATAACCACTCAGATAAAAATATTTTTTTTATATCATGTACGAGCTATACTAGTTCCACTAGTGAACTTGAAATTGTGTAGATACATTTTCAGATCAAGGTCATAGATACCTCTTGTTTGAACTTAATAATCAAGTTTTATAACTATGAACTTTCTTTCAATGATATTCATTTCCCAAGATAAGGCCAAAATTGACTTCCAATACCAGTAACCTAACCTTGTAATTATCCACATGGCCTTGTGTCACATTTCAGACACCTACATCTGCAACACAAACTTTGCATGAGACAGGTGGAAAAAATTCAAATATTAGTATCATGACCTTGACCTCTCTCCAAGTGACCCTGGATTAGGTTCACAACAAACTTCTTAAACAAATTATAACAGTGTAAAAGCTTACACTGTACATAACATCAAACTTGCAATATTATGGACTGGACAAAATTGCGTACACAGGCAGACAAGGTGATTTCTACATACTCTCAAACAAAGCTGCTATGATAACACTAAAATACATAATATACAAACAACATAACCAAAGGCATGTCTAAGCCTATATGTAAATAACTTGTATGGTATGCATATAAAACAGATAGAACTAAAGCTACTTTCAAATGGATTTCAGGTCTTTTTACTGTACACTGTGGCACAGTTCAAATTAGCCTTATATTCATGAGTTATGACATTATATACACGGACACCACATACTGACGTAATACTAACTAGTACTAATTAAACATCTCAAGTACTTCAACACACAAGCAGGACATGAATGAACTTTGATTTAACATGAATGATGGAGGATGTAGTCATCTGAACTGAATACTGATACATTAGTACAGTAGCTGCACACCTTTTATCTACTTAAAATATACTATATCTTATGTTCATAAAAATCAACTGTAGTACTTACTTCTATAGTTTGTGTCCAATGGCAATATTCTTAATCATCAAACAAAAAATTTTACACATCAGTAAAGTAAACTTATGGATTTAAAAAAATTTGGTCATTTATTGTTTTGTTCCATTACTCTGTTGTTCTTTTGGCTTCTGAAACATCCATTTCTAAACTACTCTCAGCAAATGTATGAACTAAATCTACATGTACTGTACTCTTTTGTAAATTAATCCATGCTTCAAGCATGTAAATCAAATAATTGTTCAAGTACCTTACTCAAAAAATATCAATGTATTTATACACTAGCAAGATTTCCAGGTTCATAAAAAGTAAACATTACAAAAAACAAAGGTATGTTTGATATACAATGTTGTCCATCACTGGAAAATTTGTGCATGGCAAGTGTTTAATCTATAAAATAAACCTCTCTTTTACTCTTGCTGTGATCATAGTAAGTTTTAATTTTGATCATTTGTAAGTTATGGCTAGGGTCAAATGTGGACTGACAATAATGCAAAGAAACACACCCAACACAATATGTCCCACTGCTTTCTATTAAAACAATATCCAGAAAAATAGTAAGTGTAATATGCCCTTTAGTTTTTATAGGACTCATACATCTCTCTCTCTCTCTTATTTGTTTGTATTCCTTGGAATTTTGTATACATTATAATAAAGGTAATATTGTATACAATTAATCAAAATCTACAAAAAAAAATTACATGAACTGGCAGAGCACATAGATAAAATACTGATGTAAATAATGAGATAATTTCATGAAAAAAAAGTGTTATTGAGCCACATAAATATTTACACTTTTTAAATGTTTATAATAGAAATCAATATCTAATTTACTGATAAAGCACAGCAAAGGTTTGATAGTCATAAATAGAAGATCTTTTAAAAATGATTTAAATTAACAAAATAATTTCACTTTGATACCATTTGGCAATCTAATTTCTTTAATTTCTTTAATAATGACTCCTCCTGGAAAATCCCTGCACAAGTTGTTCTCTCTAGGACACTGGACTTTCCCCTCTCTCTCTGGACAGGTTAAATGCTAAATCACAGATCCACAAAGTTAGGCAAACAATGAATATCAGTGACTCTGGGTCTTGGAGAGTTTGTCAGACTCAAAGGCCTGATGAGTGGAGAAAGCTGAAATGAGAGAAATCACAGAAACTGTTAAAATTGAAAGCAACCAGGAGTAATGCTATCTCAGAGTAGAGGGTAAGAGATCAATTATAACGGGCTAGGGGATGAGGTTTATGAACAAATTCTCTGGGGACCTTAATAGCAACAACTTTTTTTTTTTTTTTTTTGATTTCTAAGCTACATTTTAAAGAACTGAATTGGTCAATTTGTAGCCAGTTTATAAGGGAAACACTGTGTCTAAATAGTAAACATTTCTTTAAAAAAACTAACATCATCTGAAGCTTAAGGATAGTTAAAGGGAATACCATTTCATTAACAAATTATCATGCTTATTATACAGACTATTTGTTTCAATCAGAAATAAGCATTTATATGTCCCTTTCCCACCTCTCAAAATTTTTATAATTTCTATGAAAAATTCTGGGTTTTAAAAATAACAAGCTAGGCATAAGAGATTAAGATCTATTATACAGTTCCCTCAAAACTGAACTGTATTGCCAGACTTCTTTTTGAATCCCATTTGCTTTTACCTTTGTCAAATATTATTAAAATTTAATGTTCTAATCTAAAACCGACACTAGTATTTCAATCCTCAAAGTTATACCATATAAACTCAACTACAAGTTCGGTTTTTTGGGAGTTAAACTTTGGTCCAAAACTTGTTATCTGACTTATGTGCGAGTTATAAACATACTGGAATTTCAGAAGATCAATCCCTCTAATTTAAACTTAAAAATGCAATCGACTTATAAGTGGAACAACTTATAGGCAAGTATATACGGTATTCCTTTGTTTTCTTTCTTACCTTTATAGAATATGGCTGTAAAGTTGACCTCTGGCAGTAGTTCTTTGACTTTATTTACCACAGTGGACTGTTCGTGAAGGATAGTTATCAAGGGTATACTAATAATACTCATCTCCTGTACAGTGGTACATTCATTACAAATTATCAGTTTGCTTCAATCCTAATATCAAGTTTTCATTGCATCAAAAACTATTACATATTTGTGCTTCAATAATACAGAAATAAGCATTACATCATTATTTGATATATTCACACTTTTTTTGTAAAATTCATCAATGATAAATCAGAAAAGCCTCTCAATAATTTTTAAAAATTTCTAAAAATGAAAAATTCAGTGACAGAAGTAATTATTCCACACTTTAGCATGAAACCTTACCAAAATTTCTACATTTTGTAGGCATGTACAAACAAAGAATTTTCATTATGTATATTAATTTCTGAATACATTAAATAGTAGAGTGCTTCAGACTTGGTTAATTACTATATGTATATAATTCCTTATTCTCTTGACAAATTGTAAACTAACCTTCTGCCATACTGTCTGTTAACTGTTCTCCTATTGCTGCCAGAAGTAATTCTTTCCAAACCGTTGGCTAGAACAAAGTCAAAATGGAGTTACTTCACCAGTATATAGGCCAAAAAAAAGTTCAGTTTTATAAATAAATTAATGTGACTAAAATTTTCTCTAAATAACAAAATGACTTCATTTTTATTTTTCAGCACCGAGTAGGTAATGGTTTAAAAAAATGATTGTAGAAGTAAGTTTATATTTTGTTTATATAAATATTTTTAGTGATGTAAATTTATGTTTACCTTTTAAATTCGATAGTACAAAATATTTTAAGAAAGTTTTAAAATTTAATGTTCTAATCTGATATGTAACCGACACTTATTTGATATTTCAATCCTCAAATTTTTATACACAGAATATATACTGTTTTTTTTTGCTGAAATCTTTAATCTTGAACAAGGCTAGAGTCTGATAGTTAGAGTTATATTTTATTGTGAAGTGTATTTTAAAGAATTAAAATTATATTAGTGTGAAACTGCTTTGTATCAATCGCTTATTGTGTCTTGCCTACAAATTTTGTTTTTTTTTATCTGATGGTATTATGTGTGACTTATAGAACATTGTATGACCTAAGTTTTTGTTGTGTAGTTAACTTTAAAATGTAAGCTACTCAATAAATAAACTTCAGAATCATTTTCTTGATTCTGAAGTTTGTTTATTTATTATTCAATTACACAACAAAAATGCAATCAGAGATTTATAAGTGGAACAACTTATAAAGGAATATTTAAAACTTTGTTTTGAAAGTTTTTGTATATATCCTAGTCAGTATTTTCAAGCTTCTTTGTGATATTGATCGGTAAACATGTGCCAAGATATGTTACATGCGACTGCAGAGTTGTATAGAGTTGGAGCTTATATCACTATTAATCGGAAGAATGGAGTAACAACAAAAACAATGTTAGTAGTGAAACTGAGAAACAGGAGAATTGACTTTATTTACCTGGTTTTAATTTTTTTTTTTTTTTTAATTTCATATTTTGTGAAGTTTCTGTGGTCTTTGAAAAGGTCTAGAGATGACCCTGAGAAGCTCTAAGAATGCAGGATTTTGCTCCATTTATTTAAAAAATAAAATTTTCGGGGGGGGGGGGGGGGGGGGCATGATTTCGCGCCTCCGGCACTCAGAGCCTGCGCTCTCTCTCTAAAACAAAATAGCTAGATAAATCCCTGCTATAGTAGTTTTACTGATTCCTCCCAACCATGAAGCCAAGTAGGCATTCTGGACTAACACAGTAACTAGTGCTGTAGCAACAACAGTTGTACAATTCATTATCCACTATAAATCAAGCCGTTTTTGGAACTGTTTTTAATAGAAAAAGAGACTTTGTGCAATTGCGGCAAAAATTTAATTCTTGCGAACCTAAAATAGAATAAAAGTTGGTTTACAGATTATGTAGAACATTTTAATAGCATCCCCCATGACAATTGGCGTGAAAATTTTGTATTAATTTCATCAAATCTAAAAACCTTTAAAAAATACATATTTACAATTTATTAATCATTTGTTTCGAAAATCTTAAAATATATCTTTTGTCGCAAAAATTAAGTGATCTACAGTATGATATATAGTAGAGTGAATCAGAATTTTTTAATTACTATGATTCCATACCCTCCTGACAAATAGAAAACTAACCTTCTGCCATACTGTCTGTTAACTGTTCTCCTATTGCTGCCAGAAGTAATTCTTTCCAAACCGTCGGCTAGAATAAAGTCAACGTGGAGTTACTTCACCAGTATTATATAGGCCAAAAAAAGGTTCAGTTTTATAAATACATTAATATGACTGAATACATGTAACAAAATGACCTCATTTCCATTTTTCAGCACTGAGTAGGTACATGTAATGGTTTAAAATATGATTGTGGAAGTAAGTTTATACATTGTATTTTATACATATAAATATTTTTCCTTATGTAAATTTATGCCCATATAGTTTGGAACCTTATAAATATGGACAGCTCCAATCTGCAAAATAACTAACTGAAGAAAGTTTGGATGAATTTTTATAAGGAAGATAACTTTAGATACAAAACTACTTCTTAAGTAATCTACTAAACTAATCTCATAAATAGCTCACAGAGTCTACTAAATTTATCTGATATGACATATGTAGTAATTAACTCACTGAGTCAAATTTGGAACATTTTAATTTGACATAAATTGACAATTGGCTATTTTTCATGAAACAATCATTTTATTTGAATTGTATTAATTTCCCATCAAATCTTAAAAACCTTTAAAAAAAAATACACATTTAACAGTTTATTAATTCCTCAGCATTACATATTAGGTTTTCATAAACTTTCTTAAAATAAGTCTTTTCGAAAAAAACTTTTCACAACTTTTAACATAATATAAAATCACTTTTATTTTGATGTCAAATTTTTGTAGTTTGCAGTAATATAAAGTGGAGGTGATCACTATTCAGTAGATATACATGATCATGATGATACTGTATATTTACTATTTCTAAACAATTTGATCTCTTCATACCACAAAAATTAGACCCCATGAAAATTTGTGATTTCAATTACTAGTATCATATTTGAGTGCTTTACATCAGCACTTATGATTTACCTGTCTGCAAAACTGGTCTTTTACTTAAAATTCTGTGATATCAGATTGAATAACTCAAAAAAGCGTTTGTATGCTTCCTCAAATTAAGTGGTATCTAATGAGATTTAATGAGAGTGGCTTCAAAAATGGATATATACACTCCAAAAACCCTGTAAGTATAAACATAATAAATTCAAAAACCAAGGGCAAAGTAAAGTGGAACACTAGCTCCATCACAAAAGAGACTGATATATACAGGAGTACCAATACTTGCATACCATCTGTACTCTCTTACTCACTGGCACACTCACTTACACAAATCCACATAACTCATTAACTGCATCCCCTTCAACATCACTGCTAGGGAATATTAAATAATTTTCTCAAAGTAGAGTTCTATCTTAGGTTAGAAAGGGCAGTTCTTTCTTTCATAATAGGCCATAATGTGCATAGTATATTCAGTGACTAGACTGATATTATCTGTCCACTCTAACAGGCATGATCAAAAGTTCAATGTCAGTCAATGCATAGGTAATCTAAGATTACTAAGCTCACCTTGACGAAGGTAAAACAAAACTCAAATGAAAACAAAGCCCTGTTTTAGAAAAAAAAATTTTCTTCTTTGTCATCCTCAAATTTCTGGTTTGAGTACATATGTACAGCTTTTATAGCGAGCGCAGTGAGTTTGCGACGCTCGCAAGGCGAGCTCAAGAGACTAACGTGTAAGAACAGAGGAAATTCGGATTGAAATCTGTACATACGTCAGCCAAATTTCTTTGTGAAACATTCCCAGAATTCCTGCACTACCCAATGTCCTTTGCGCAAATAAATAAATAAATAATAATGTAAAGCATAAAAGGCTAGATCAGTCTGTAGAAATCTTTCAAAGAAACAAAAAATAACTCTACAATGTTTTTTAACCAAAATTGCACTTGGTCTATAGTTTCAAACAGATGCTCAGCTATCTTCGTAAGCTCAGACGAGCTCCGTGATGTCGTGTGACATCACAGCTAGTCGAGATGTCTCATGCGCCTTGATGTTTGAAGTGGCTGATCAAATTTTTAGAGTGTTTTTGATGGTACAACTGCACTCACCCCAACGGTCACACCGTAAAACATATTATCATAAAATAAAGAAAAAAAGGAAACCCAGAGATGGTGGCTACTCTTCAGTACAAAGTTGTAACATTTTGGACAACTTTACCTGTACAGTGCTAACCGTGTACAATTTCCTAATACTGGCTTCATATTGGGCTGCTGATGATCCTGGGATAGACCTACAAATAAAGTGAAAAAAAATTACAGCAAATAATGAAATCAGAATAACGTAAAATTACTGCTGAACTATATGATGAACTATTCACATTTGTACATGGATACATGTATAGTAATGTTATGTCAATTATTTACATCCTGCAAAGTATACTTTGATAAAAATCTTTCAAATAGCCTATGCAATAAAACTGTTCATGTTTATTTATGGAATTATGTAAACTTTGAAGTATGTAAAGGATAAACAATGATTATTTTCAAGTTACCACAAACAAAACTGTGTTAATTTGAAACATGTGAAAGTATGCATGGCATCCAAATGCATAATTTTTGTAATGCGATGTGTGCGAACTATTTGCACTCAGTGATTTTCATATATTCAACAAGATTGGATCCATCTTCAGAAAATTTAACACATTGTAAACTATGCAAGATTTCGGGTGATGCCCAATTAAGAACTTTAATCATTGCTGTACGTTTCAATAAAACCAACTTAAAAAGAAAGTAGGCCAAGGAATATTATAGACAATCGACTAGGAGTGAACGTCATTACTTATCAAGCCAAAATGTCCACTGTGTGTTTAGGGGTACCCCCGTCTGCTCCGAGCTGTGGATTTCACTGATGGCTGACCGCGGAAGCTGGGGACTGCCCACTGGACGGGCCTCAGTAGTTTTAATACTATCTACTGACTGAAGGCTAGATACCGCCATAACCGTACCAGGGCCGCAATCAGGTCATGTGATCAAAACAATTGACGTATTTTACTTTTCGGAATACCCTCGGGTTGATAATTTGGCGCCATCTTTCAAAAATTTTTTGTAGGCGGATCAAATGTACGTGTACGCGTCATCATGGTCAGCAGTTGCTTAGAAGCTGTTTGTATCAGCTACACCTAGCCTGTGTAATTTATGAGTCATATATGGAAATAGATTAGATTATGAAATGAAATTTCTTTAAACACCATTAAAATGCAGTACGTTTTCTTAGCTATGCATCCTCGCAAGCCAGGGGTCGGACCGTCCTGAGTCAAATGTAATGGCAACATGTTGACTCAGGACCCCTGGCTTGCAAGGATGTCTTTGCTCCAGTTTCTACCTCAGTTTCTTCACATTATTTCAAAATAATAATGCCTTGTAATTGAGGCTTCGGGGATATAGAATAGAATAGAATTTATTACCAATCAGGGCCCATTAGGCATAAACATATAACATATATAGCTTTCGCCCTGTCATTTCGTACCTTGTGTATATTATAATTTTTGAATGGGTGGGGCTATGGCTTCATATTCAATAAGTGTATTCCTTGTGAAATATCTTTCTTTGGGTAAAATCAAATTAGATCTTTTGACCTTGAAGTTTGACACACCTTTATTTACACAAAATTTTCAAAACGCTTACTTTGGCCATAAATTTTGAAGGACTTTCATACTTCACATATGTAATTCCTGCGACAGGACCTTTCTTTAGAAACCAACAACTTTAACCTTGACCCTGGAGTTTTACCTACCTTTTAAAACTTGTACGTATATACCTTGGCCATAACTTTGGAGCTGGTGATGCTTGGGTTTTCATATTTCACAATTTTATGAGTATGTCTTAATACTTAATACTTTGGTATCTTAATACTTTGGATACCAACATATTTGAATTTACATTTGGGAAAATATGAACTTCGCTATGTTGCCATACGGGACAAGCATCCACGTAGCAACAGGGGTGGGGGTGGGGTGCCAGGCTGAGGGGGCCTCTCCCTTTTTTTCTAAACAAAAATGTTGCTATTGGAAGTGTTAATTGAAAGGCCGGTTGCCACCCCTACTTTTGTTACGGTAGAGTGAAATGAGGGTAAAGTAGTATATTATAATGTATTAAAAAAAAATTGGTACTGAAAGAAGTTAGCCTAGGCCTCTAACCCCCCCCTCCCCTCCTTCACGAAATAGGATGTTCGAGTTTGAGCAATCCCCCTTTCTTTTTTTTTTTACACATCTCGTTTTATCTGCAGACATTGCGGTGATATCACATGTATGCAGGTCGAGTGCTAAATAACTTGAAGATTTTAAAACTTTAGTTTGTTAACCGAGAAATCATAGTAATTTGAGGTTAGAAATTTTTATCTTGACAATTTCGTAATTTATTCTCAATCAGTCAATAACTTTGTGTATCATTTTTAAGTATATCTGGCAAGTTATGAAACAAAAGAAAAAAAATATATATATATATATTATAAAATAAATTAAATACAATTAATTTTTAAAATCTTTTTCAAGGTTTTCAATAATTATGAATATATATAGCTTTCATTAATTGCACACAAAGTCAGTGGGTTTAAGCACATCCCATGCCTTTCCACCTACTGCGGGCGGTCCGCTACACACGATAAGGTGCGGATCTTGAATCAGGTTAGGGGAAGTATCCATTTTCTCCCTGAGCCACCTTAAGTTGCAGTCACAGTACCACGGATTAGAGTCAATAAAAAGAGAATTCAATTTGGTGAGATATTTCGAGTCGAGGGCCCCCGGGTTTAATGTGGTCAACATATTGCTCTGTAGCCACAGAGACCCGACGTTCTTAAGGGGATAAAAAGCCCCCAGCTCGATTTTACTGATATTGTTAAGATCTAGATATAGTGTGTCCACATGAGAGAGGCCGATAAATGTGTTGTTGGTCAATGTAGATTTTATGTGATCCTGCATAAAGTCTAACAGAGTGAGTTGTTCCAGTCCAAAGAAGGCGTTGTCTTCTATGGTTTCCACGGCGCCCTGCCAGAATGCCAGGGTTTGGAGATCGGGATAGTCTTTGAATGCGTAGGAATGTAAGGTTTTAATCTGATTGCCCACGTAACAGAGGTGCTGGATGCCGACAGGAATATCCCGAAGAACACTTTGCATTTGGTTGAATCGGAAATCAATGGATTGTATACTTCTACATTTAGAAAACACTTTCGGTGGAAAACTTGCATCTGTCAGTTTGTTGAAGCCGATGTACAGTGTTGTCAAGTTGATCAGGGGATCAAAAGTTCCGGGTTGGATTTTAAAAATGTTATTATTTGAAAGGTCAAGGTACACGATCATTGGGTAGGACACAAAGCTGTCTGTCTGAAGCGTTTTCAGCTTTCCGTAATACATTCTGTATGTGACCAGCTTCTTGGGAAGCTCTTTTGGAATAGTGGTATAATCTGTCCTTGACAAATCCACATCGGCCAGACTCGGAAGGTCAAGTGCACCTGCTTCAATTGACCCCTCCTTCAAGGGCGCTCCTGATGCATCGAGTGCCGTCAGGTTGATAAGTTTTGTAAATGAATTTCTTTTAATCTGATGGATTGGGTTATCGCCAATGTAGAGAATACGGGTGTCTATTGGAATATTTCCCGGGATCTTGGATATTCCTGTTCCGTTACAGAACACTTGACCTGGAGGTCGACAGTAACATGGTGAAGGACACATTTGACCTTGAACGGTCACGGTCCATAGCACGGTCACACATGTAATGAGAAATCTGGTCATAGCTGTATTGGTCGATTTGTAAATTATCTGAAAAGAAGAGTTTTCAGGGAAATATAGTATTTATGAAATACAGTTGTTGCAATAATGAAAGTTCTTTAAACTGAAAAAAATATAAAAAATTAAGTTGATATGAATTCAATTTACTTTGTTACCTTTATAGCTGGATATGCCCTGAATATTACCGATGTTTAAATTATTTTGATAAACATCGTTGATAATATGCTGCACATATCTAGAGTAAACTGGCAAATATTTACATGTATACCCCTTTATCTGATACTGAGTAGCAACTTAAAAAAAATGACAGAATTCTTTTTGATACATTAAAAAAAACTTTATTAAATACAAATGAAAACGCTTTATATGCTTAATTAAAAAAATATATATTTCATCTATATAAAAAGCGCTAATTTATTATTGTATGCTTAGCCACTTTTGATTTTCTCCTTCGACTATCCGGAAATATTTTAGTGTTTCGTTTGGTTTTTAATTTACCGTTCTAGGTTTGTTTCCAGTGTAATTTCAACAATAACATGTGCAACAAGGCAATGATCGTCAACTAATCAATATTGGGGCATTTAGTTTTTTCCTTAATTTTTTTTTGACAATGGCAGCAGAGGTCATCCCATGTGGGCTTTATCCAGACTGCAGCATGACTTTAATGTTATTTTCAGACGTGGAGAATGCGACAGAAATTCGAAAATCTGTCATGAGTGGGGAATTTGAAGCAGCTCTCTTGAAAACATCTATGGTACAGATTAATTGATTTATCCATTGTATATTGTTTAACGTCCCATTCGAGAATTTTTTACTCATGTAGAGATGTCACCATATACATGTACCGGTGAAGGGCTTCAAATTTTGACCTTTACTCAGCACTCAGGGCCTTTGAGCAGTGAGGCACATCTTTATCGTGCCAACGCCTGCTCTGACACTGGGACCTCGGTTTTTAAGGTCTCATCCAAAGGACCCGCAACTTTCACTTCAAGTACCAAGTGCATGGCGAAGGAACAGTTGCTACCCATTTTTTATCACCTTACATGTAGGTCAGTCGCGGCTGAGATTCGAACTCACATCCTCCCAATCATGGAGTGAGCGCTCCTCCTACTGAGCTACCCTTAACAGTCTATGATACAGATCAACATACATGTGATATGTACCGGCTGTACAGGAAATGTCCCATATTTTCGACCCCATCACGGTGTCCCGGCGGTACACAAAAATTCACGGGAAATGAACATGTATATCGTATTTTGAAATGTTTACTGGAAACTGCCATTTTTCTTTCATTCCCGTTCTCGCAAAACCGGAAATCTGGAACTATGCGTGACTTACTGCACTTGATTAATGTATAAAACAAAACATTATGAACGAAGGTGTGAAATATTCCCATGATAATTACATCCTAATTAGGAGATATCAAAGCCTTTTGTTTGGCTGATTGCTTGACCTTTATCAAGGATTTTTTAAACTGTAATTTATTAAAACTTGCCAAAACTTGACATTTCAAAGAGAAATGAAAATGCCATTCACAAGAATCGGAGACACTTTGTGACAGCAAAACGAAATTAAGTCCATTATTTGATTAGGCATACGTATTGTCTATTCAAACTCAGATTAAGAGAAATGTTTTTTTAGTACAATTTTAAAATTTCAGCTGAATGGAGACAACCAGACTCATACAATAAACTGCTTTTAAACACTACTTTTTACTAAGTTCAGCATTTAGCTTAGTTTAATGCCGAAATTCAAAATTCTTCAAGAGTTTCTTGAAATGAATATTAAATCATAATGAATGTTGTGCAGTGGTGCAACTGAACATTGATTTGAAATTTATTATTCAAAAATAAACACCTTACATTGTTTTTTTGGTTGATATTTTGTACCGTTTTTTGTACAGTTTTTTGATTAGCAATGTACAGTATTTTCACCCAAAGTCCAGTGTTTTGAAGACTGCTGTACAGTATCTGGGTCTAGAAATTATCACATGTATGGATCAATATGCATATATCTTGATTATCTTTTATTTATTTATTTTTTAAAATTGTAACTGGTCAGATTTTTTTTAATGATTCAGCAGTCTTTTTAGTGTTCATCTTTCTAGTTTAGTTGTTCAGAAGTTTAATAAATAAACACTAAATGCTCGGAAGTAGCATCTTTTTTTTTTTGAAAAGCGGGAGGGGGAGAATAACAATTCAACCTACCTTGAGTTACTAGTAATTAAAAAACCTGGCATGCAAAAGAAAAATAAAGTAAAGAAAAGGAAAACTTTATAAACTCAAGAATCCTGGGGCATGGGGGTGAACACTACTACATTACCCTTATTTGACTTTACCTCAACAAAAATGGGGTACAGCCTTTCAAAGAACATTTTCAATAGTAAGTTATGAGAAAATGTCCTATGTGCCTGACATAGAATCTACTAATACCATTTTCCATAGATATGAAATTACATGTATATCTTTAGATAAACTTTTATTTCTCAACACAATCTGAGAAAATTCAAGGCAATTGATTTTTAGCTCTACTGGTCAGAGACCAGAAGAGCTTATGCGATAGTAATGTGTACGTCGTCCGTCCGTCTGTCTGTCTGTCCGTCTGTAAACAATTTTTCAAAATGCTACTCCTCCTACAGTTTTGGACTGATTTCAATATAACTTGGCACACAAGTAGACTACACTAAGATACATAATTCTGTTTATCGGTTTTTAATTTCGATGAACGGTGTTGCCGTTGTTACTAAAAATAGAAATTTTTGTGAAAATCATTAAAAATGCTACTCCTCCTACAGTTTTAATCTGATTTCAATATAACTTGGCACACAAGTAGACTACACTAAAATACATAATTCTCTGTATCGGTTTTTAATTTCGATGAACGGTGTTGTCGTTGTTACTAAAAATAGAAATTTTTGTGGAAATTATTCAAAATGCTACTCCTCCTACAGTTTTGATCTGATTTCAATATAACTTGGCACACAAGTAGACTACACTAATGTACATAATTCTGTGTATCGGTTTTTGTCATTATTCTAGGCCATAAAAAATAAATTGCTAGATTCTCATTCGATTTTTTTTAAAGATCGAGGCGGGCGGGCGGCTTTTATTTTGTATTTTGTATTTTTTCAATTCTGCACATTTTTTATTAACCTGGTCAATCGGTGTAATTTTATATACAATACCCGAATAAAAGTCGTAGTAAAGGTTCAATTATCTCTTACTTCACATCATCACCAATCTTTTTCAACCTATGACCCTTGTTTAAAATATATACGCATGTATTGCAGCAATTACCATATTTTCAGCTGTCAAAATCATGTCGACTTTCGCGGAATTTAAAACGAAAGTAGAATGGTAGATGAATACAGATCCTGATCAGAATTAAGAAGAAGAAAAATAGAAATAAAAAAAATCGAGGCGGGATATAAAATCAAGGCGGGCGGGGATGAGAATCTAGGAATATTTTTATTATGGCCCTATTTATTGCTTTTGTAAAGTTTTATATCCTTACTGCTACTTTTCTCTTTCTTTATTATAAGTACAAACCAGTAGAGCTTCAGTCTCGACAGAGACTTCTGGTTTGAAATAATTATTGTTGTGGTTTTTTTTTTCTTTAATACAGATTTTAGAGCCATTTCAAGTGATTGTTGCTGCAAACAGGGCCATTCATCTACAAAGAGTTAACAAAATGATGACCAAAAATGTACACTCTGAAGTTTTGTTTAGTCTTTCCCCAAGTAAAAATGTAAGTTAATTTAAAACCATTTATATCCTGCATGTAAATTAAAGTTATACTGTCAATTAGGAACCTAATACGGGGTCACACAGGGTGTGAAATGGAAATCCTTATTGGGTGAGGCAAAGCCAAATCAGAGGTTAAAGGTCCCTAACTGACAGTGTAACCAATTTATCCCACTGAAGACCTTTAAAAATTTTAAATGTCATAAAATCATGTAGATTTTATGTGTCGTTACTTTTGGATCATCCATCAGACAGGAAATTTGCAATGCTTTTCTTACGAAAGGTGTAACAGTCTAAATGTCTTGATCTTTTACAGATTTCAGATTCCTTCCGTAAGTTTGGTGTAGCAGACAGTGAGACATCAATCTTTGTGGTTATAGTCAATGATACAGATGGCGCCACATGTCAGGCAGTGAGGAACAAGGTTAAAGGTCAAATTACAGATATAAATGAGGTCGGGAAATACTCAGATTTACCAACAATCAAGAAGGTCAGTTAATAACTATTTTGTCATAAAAATGATCCAAAATAAAAAATTGAATTATGTCATAAGTTTCAGTAAAAAAAAAAGAATGATTATCTTTGATATTAGCATGAATTAAATTGATATTAATGACAATACATATCTTCTTTAAATTTGAATTTTATGCAGTCATGATCCACATACATGTATAAACATAAAGAAAATGGACTTCACTTAATTATAAATAAAGTAATATTTAATAGGCAGACTGAATTTTACAAAAGAATATTTGTTTTCTTTATTTGCAGGTTTACAAGATTTCCGACACTGAGCTATCAGCCTCTAATCCAGTTGAAGCCATTGTATCAAGAATAGCCAGTAAAGACATTGTTACAGTGTGACCTTTTTTGACCCCATTATCTTATTGTACCAACATTGTGACACTTTGTGAGTTCTTTTTAAAAAGTATGTGTATAAATGTATATTTAAGGGGAATTTGATAAGAAAATATATTATCCGGGTACTTTTGGACAAATTGGACAGGTTCTCCTCTGAAAAATTTACAAAAATGTGAATTTCATAAGATATGTTGTAACAACTATATAGAAATTGACAGGTCCTTGATACTTCTTACATGTACATGAAATCAAATCATCTGCAGTACTGAGTAGTGACTTTTGTTTTATGTTGTAAATATTTACGTTTACTAATTAAGCTGTACGTACCTACCTGCTTCAACAGCATTCATATTTAAATTTACTTCCCATATCAGAAAAAACTGGATTAATAAAATAATTTTCTTTGTACATGCATTATGTTGTTTTTTTTTCATTTTATACATTTGTCATGATCGAAAGCTCCGAAACAGTTGATTGTACTTCAGTGTTTGAGGATTATGGCTAGAGATGTCTATTTTTATGGCAGCTAGAAAACTGCACTACTGCATGTATCATGTAAATTCCATGCGTAATTCTGATACAGGCATCATTTTAGGTTCCAGGCATGATTTTTTTCCGGTCGTCATTTATTTTTCCGGGCGTAGCTCATTTGCATTTTTCGCCTCAAATTCCTGCCCAATTCCTCTTGGTTTCTGCTTGGGTTACGCCGGGAACTTGTGTATCACCACATATGTAGAGAGACAAACTGATGCCCGGAATTCCTTCTCCAAGTACGCCTCTATTCCCCCTATATTCTGAGCGGAAAAATTCGTACAGATCTGATTCGAGGGCGTGGCGCCCCTCTATTTCCCCCTAGCTGGAACACTGTATGCATACAGAAGATCTTCAATAGATTTCCTCCAACAATACAAACCAGTAGAGACATATGATCAATGTTCTGGGATTTCTTTATTTTCTAGGCTATATTCTAGACAGTTCAATCCCCCCCCCCCCAAAAAAAGAAGGAAATAAAATGCAAGGGATCAGTCTCTTTCATGCATTTTCCAACCACACAACCATGCCTGATCTCCAAGAAGAAATGAGTCTCCTTGTTATACACTGTAGTTGCCGCATTTTTATCTGTATAGTTTTTTTAAACAATGGGTATTTTTTATTAACCAATGGATTAAAGTGTAAGATAACTTTTTCGTTAAAATGTTTTCAATCCGCGTCTCTTTTCTTTTGTGCATGACCGATTGAGACGAACTTTTTATTTATTTGGATAAAAAGCCAAAAAAGGTGATGTTGTATTTTGCATTCTATCACGAGTTATCGCCCTTGACACGGAGTCGTTGGGAGAGAGAGCTAGGCCTAATCTCGCCGAAGCGGAGCGTAGAGCAGGGTATGCTTTAAATTATGTAAGTATTCTTGAGGAAAAAAACACTGTTGTAGCATGAACATACAGAGCTATATGACACATTATAAATCGATAGCATCCATTAGGGCCTAGGCAATGAAGATCGACAGCTGCAATCGTCTGACTCGAATTTCCTCTGTTTAGCGGGGTGTGTCGTGTTAGACGGCGATTTGGTATATGGTACATCATGTACGTGGTAGGCCTACTGTGTTTTGATAATTGGTGTATTATATGTGAATGTTTTGATGCACCTCAGTTATGAATGAATAATCTAAAGGCCTTGTCAAGTGTGCATGATTATTGTGGATTTGTATATGTGCATGATAATCAATCAAAATAATAAAGTACACACACTGTAAATCAGGCACGAAGAGGAGAATATTACACTTTTAATGGGAGAGGAGAAAAATGCAGCGAACCAGACAGGAATTCGAACCCAGGCCTCCAGAATCTCCTGTCAGGTGCTTTACCGAGAGCTATCTGGCCACCGGTGATCAAACCCTGCTGACCGCCACACGATTCCTCCCTCCTTAAATGTCTTCGGTCCCTCAAAGACTCCAACCCAGGCTCAACCCTGGCAGGCCTCTCACCTGTCAGTTCCAGGGCATGGCACGGCACCAAATGTAGCAGGAGAGGAGAAGCTTGCAGAGGACCAGACCGGGATTTGAACCCGGGCCCCCTGAATCTCATATTTATATGGAAGCATCTTTAGGTAGTGTAGATTTAAGTTTGTTCAAATTGACCCCCAGGGGTAGGCAGGTGCTCTTCCAACTGAGCTATCCGGCCACTAGCGATCGAACCCGGCTGACCACCACACACTCAATTAGGCCTAGCCTTAATACATGTTTTATCACTACATGTACTCATTTATGCTGGTGTACCATGTAACTTACATGCAGAAATGTTCAATGAAAATTATGCTTAATTATCCAGTATTACCATGCAGGGACCTATATACTAAGTATAGTAGGTCTCTGATAATACTGTGACTTTTCTCAATATTTTATAACTGCATATCATGTGTATTACAATACACATCCTCCAAGTGCAGTGCTAATAGATAATTACCTATAGCAAATAATTTTTTTACATGACAACTCAAAAAGATTTTCAAGGATTGATAAAGATATTATTTAACAAATTGTGGTCAAAGACATATTAAAAAAATTTAATGTTTCCTTTACCACTTGTGTTCAAGAAGTAGATATATTTCTTTTATGTAACAAAACAAAGGGTTGTGTGGGGGTTTGGTTATAACTTAAAGGTGTATAGTAATAAAGCATTCAGCTTGAAGCCTCTGTGATGTAATATGGTTCAATGTGGGGGACAGACTGGGTGGCCATTATGTGGGTTTTCTTTATTCTGTTAAGTGATAATGGCTAAACCCAATGAAACCTGTATGGTGAGAGCAGGTACAATATATTACACACAAAAGGATTTTACTACCACCTTACACTAGTTATTCTAGTAGGTCGGGTCTTAACAGGTAAAATATTTAGGCATTCATGTATTATGTATTTAAGTTTTTGTGGTTGATGCATGTTAAATTTTTCATATTTTTAAATCGTCTGATCTAAAAGCTAGTTGAAAGTTTAAATTTTCAGCAAATTAACTGCGCATGCATGAAAAGAATGTCAAGTGCTCAGGTCTGATTTTTCAATTAATTTCACTTTATTTAAGAAATTTGATAATTGAATATTACAGTGTATACATATTAATTAATCAAAAGAATACTAATTTTTCAATCTTTGATTATTCTGGTAATATTTATGAAGACATCTATACTTATAAAAGCTAGCTAAATATACCCAAGAGGTTATAAGTCAATCTGACATGTGGGAAAGTTTAAGGTGTTTAGTATGCATTGATGTCAGACCGGTTTGATTTTTGAGTAATCTGCTCAGGTGAACAAACTGTCAACAGATGAATGCGTTGTGTGATAAAAACAGCTCTGTGCCCACAGGTGCAGTGACAAAACCAGGGGCGTGTGCAGACCAAGTGAACTTAAGGATTGTCCTATGTAGGTGTGAATTTACCGGTGAAAATTTATAATCTGCAGAACTTGATCAGTAAAACTCTTGTTGTTTATCCAGAATTTACTTCTGAAAGCTGTGGGCGATCAGGAATCTACTTAACATAGATTTTTAAATCGCCTGAGTCAGTCGTTTTAAGTTTTTATAATGTCTGAATTGTTCAAACAACAGATGCACTCATCGGAGAGGGTATGCTTATATATTTCTGATATAGGTTATTATCAAAAAATTCATAAATAGTTATAGGATATGTTACACAATTTATACTTTGTTTTGAGATACATGAACTGGTATGCTTATATATTTCTAACATAGGTAATAATTAATCCTGTAAAGTTAACAGATAGTTATCATGTTTATAGGATATGTACACAGTTTAATATACCAGTACTTTGTTCTGAGGTACATGAACTCATGTGTTTGAGGTCAATTCATTGAACAATTGGAATATACGAGTAGGCCTATATTTACATAATTTCAAAAAGAAAAGTTTGTGCTATGATTAATAGTATATTTGAAAAATACATGTACCTGTATTCATTTTTCAAATTAAGTTGTTTGAACTATATGTACAGACAGTGTACATGTTCTTAAAAATGAAATGCAATTTTTCTATTCTATTTCTATTCTTATTTAATTAAAGGTTTAATTATCTAAGGTAAATATCAATATTTCAGAAATGGCAGGTAACTTAATATTAAGTTTTCCACTTGACTGATAATCATAGTGTTGAATTGATTTGTATCTTTCTGAATAATTTCCAATGACTTGTTTTGTGTTGAATTAATCTAAAATATGACATATTTATATGCCATTAAACCATCCTTTGAGTAGCCTAGAGTAGAAAGAAAAATAAAAGAAACAAATCAAATTAATACTTGTAGTACAATTTTTTATTAATATTAGAATAGAAGTTATTTGACCAATTGGATAAAAGTTACAAAGTCCACCACTCAAAAATTAACCAAAAATAATTGTCCAGAAACTTGGGACAAAGATCTACTTAAGAAAATGATAATTATGCAGGTTCTCCTCAGAGTTTGTATGTTAAATTTGTTATACAACTTTCGCAACAATTTTTCACTCATATGAAGACCCAACCTCTCGTCTGTGGAGAGCTGCAAATTTTGTCCTATACTCAGCACTCATGGCCATCGAGCAGCATTAGGGGATCTTTAACTTTTTTGTGCCATCACCTTATGTCTGGGACACGGGACCTCCATTGGTTTATAGGTCTCATCAGAAGGACAGGTCTCCATGTCCCACAGTGGGATTTGAACCTGCAACATAAGGATCAATTAACTCCTTACTTTGTGACTCTAGAGCAGATGCTCTCACCACTACTCCATTTGGGCAATGCTCCTCTGAGTAAAAACCTGTTTTTATACTGCATCTGATAGAAATGAACTTCTTTGGATGACTGTAGCGGTCCTTCTGAAAGTAGACTGACTACCCAGTAATTTTCATTGTGAATAACTAGAATAGGTAGGCTGTATTGTAATTGGATTATAGATTGAGGGTGCTCTATTAGTAAGTTAGACTTCTTATTCGTTTCACTCAAACGAACATAAAACATTTATGAATTACTAGTAAACACAAACTCGTGAAATAGGATATGAAGTGCTCTGAAAGTGCAGTTTAATTATTACACACAATACATATTACATCTCTTTTTCTATTGTCCTCATCAATGTCCGAATTCTACAAAATAGAAAATAAATATTTTCAACAAAGTATAAATATAATATAATATTCAAAACTAAGCAATGGGTGGGTGGGTGGGACTTATAAGACTGCACGAAATAGAGCCTTCGAATGGCTTTCCCTATACAGAATTTCTTTCACGGTCACTAATAGCCTGTGCTATGAATATTTATGTCACCTGAGTAGGTGACCATTCTAACAGCCAATAGATGACAAGAATAAACAAACACAAACACGTGTTTGCGTAACATTAATAAATACGTGAATGGACAGGAAACCTGTGGCTTATAACAATGCTACTTCACATGCTGCAAAAAACTTAAGAAATGGCATTTAAATGGGAAGTCTGGGCTAAGACTAAGAGATTTTCTTCTATTTCATAATATTTATAGTACAGATATGTAGTAATGTATTAGATCTGTTGACTGTCAACTTGTTATGTAACTGTTTGTAGTCTTGGATAGTTTTTCTTACTGCTTTTGAACTACATAATGTAGGTAACATTTGATCAAGTGAAAGTGAAGGCTTTCATATCAGGTCATGGTTTACAAAAATTATATTTCCGCATACAGACCATTACTTTTGAATCTAAGTCTCTTTTATGCCATGTCACAAAGCCGAAGTGGCATGTCCATGTATTGGTAACTATATAGTTCATTACACTCCTACTAGGTCCCTTTCCCAATCTATGTCAGTTTCAGATAGTCCAAACAACACTTTTGCTATTGGAGGCAGCCTGTATTGGAGTCATGATGTCTCTTTGTCAATGTGCAACAGTCTGTAAATTAGTAGATGCAACTTTCCTTCAGAGTCAAGGCTTTAGTGAACTTTTATTGAGTAAAGTCTAAACAAAGCTTCTGACCAACATATTTTATGCTTTGTAATTTAGGAAGCTTTTTAATAGCATGTTTAGGTTCATTCCAAGTATATTTTGTGTCACAGTGACATATCACACTTCAAAACTAAGTTTTCATAATTAAAAAAATTCAGATGCAGGATGATTGTATTTATACATAATATATTTTCACATAATAATTATTAAATTCTACACAAAGTTCTGCAATAAGAATTTTGATTATTTTCAGACAAGAAGTGAAGAAGTGGAGTTGAGAAAGAGAAGAATGAGGAATCTCTAATTTACAGGTGGGTGTTTCGATGATTAACATTCAACAATACAATAATATTTTTTTTAACTGACAGAGTATTAAATGAAAAAGATGGAATCTGTGACAGCATATTTGGGGGGTAATTTTTAATGGTTATTTTTGTTCGCGTTTGTTAGTTAAATTGAAAAATCTAGAAAGTTAATATGTTAAACTCTGTCTAACAAGTATAAGAAGGAGATAAACGTTTAGCAACAAGGCGTAAGTAAAATGAGTAATGATCCCTGGGAGGGCTGGTGTTGTAAAATCCAGACCAAGCAAGCCTGTGTGGCTGGGGGGTGTAAAACGTCGGCCAGGGTTCCCAGCAACAAGGGATGAGATTAATGTCTCCTAACAGCTCACCGACGTCAGTCTAACAAGCCACTGACTCAGGGTCCGGGACGTGCAGACTTCAGCCCAGGAGCTTTTGAAGTCTAGTGACGATTTTAATTTTGATAATCGTGACTGAGTCTGGTCTGTAGGAAGTACATCGTAATAATTTGGGAGGAGTTGTTTGTTGTGTAAGAGATCACATGATCCCGGGCTATAGGAGGACAATTTGTCAGCTTCCTAGCAGGCTTCTGAAGTAGCACTAGGTTCAGCTCTGTAACCCAGCAGCTTTTAGTTGCTCAAACACTGTGGAGATAGCTAGATGTGAATAAAACAGAGATTTGGATACAGGCGGATTTAGTCAAAATTTTGGATGGAGGTAGAAGGTGTCAATGGTCACACTATGGAAAATTCTACTGATAAAAAGTTGTAAGTCTTTCCCCCATTTCTTAAAAAAAAAATTACAGAAATTTCTTAATATATCTTCAGAAATGAATTTTAGATATTCAGATTACCTGAATGAGAAATTAAGGGGGATGTACGGCCACCTTTAGTGCAGTGAGAGCAAAATGTAAACATTTCTTCAAATGGCTAAAATACATTATATTTTGATCAAATTTTAAGTCTTTTTGATAAAGATACAATAAATATGCATAACCGAATGCATGTTGTGCATATATAATCTATACTTTTGCAGAAAAATGCTTTTGATATGCTCCTTAGAACTGCGCAGCTACAGAATTCAGCAGAGCCTTAAAAAATCCAAAAAAATATGCAAACTGTGCATTAATGTTCTCTCTACAACCATTTGTTGAGAAAATGTCTAAATTTTGCACTTTTAAATGATAATTTCAAGTTCAAAACAAGGTACCATTGTCTTCAAAAAGAGTGAAAATAACCATGAAAGTAGTTCATGGATAGCAGCACGTGGTCTATTTTTAGCACAGAATCTTGTTTTCCAGACCTCTTCTTAATATGGAGGGGCATAACAATCTTTAAATGTAGAAGAGAATTACAGTTGCAAAATATTTCAAATAATATGAACACTTTTAAAAAAGGAAAGGTGTTATATTGTGGCTTGAAGTAATTTATTTAGTTTGAACATAAATATTTTTTTCTATTTGCCCATATTTTCAAAATTACAATTGTACAAAGTAAAGAGAAAAAATCAACCTATAAACATCTTTAAAATGATGTTTGGTGGTCCTCCCAACTCAGGGAAAAATTATTGGGTCCGTATTTATAGGTGAAAAAAAAAATCCTTAAAATTTAAACAGAATTGTTTACGGAAGAAAAAGAAAAAAATACCGTGTAATGGAATGTTTAAAAAAATGAGTCGGGTCATTTCTAGGCAGTAGATCGGGAGAGAGGGCAACCAAATATTTTTATAACAAGTGGTATTATAAGGCTAGTACATGTTCCATCACATACTTAGTAATGCAATTTTTTTTTAATCTTTGACACTATTTTGAAAAACAAACAAAGGATTTTCGGGGGAGGGGGGGGGGGGTTAGCACTCACTTTTTTTGCGATGATAGACATAGCATATGCAATGGACCTTTCATTGCAAACATTGTGCTTGCTTCTAAATCTCATAGAAACAACTCTTTACATTTTATCAAGCTTCGTATGTTCAATGAGCGAGAGCTTACAACGTTGTCAACATAATGAGACATGATGCGTTTTTGTGTCCAAACATGACCCCATACAATGTGTGGGTCATTGCAAACAATCTAGCTATTTATGTGAGGTGCCTGAAGGAAATCCTATAAATGCCTATTTTTTTCTATCTAACTTATAAACAAAATAGACATATGTACCAACTTTTCAAATGTAAGACATATAATTACAATTTATTTTTCATGCACTGCGTATTGTTTAACATTTTCAAATTAAATGCTAAGCATCCTCCTTGCAGTGCCCCATTTGAAAATAACTTCTATCGGAAAAAAGACCCACCGTAAACACATATGTTTAGGACATTTTTATCTTTTTTTCTTGAGTTTTAAAGAAACCAACAAATTATCAAGACTTGTTCCATGAAAAATTAAATATAATCATGGTAATAAACGGATTTATCCACAGCAGATATATGCACATGCCAACCATGTGGTTAGTGGAATAATTTTAGCGAGGCGAGTTGTAAACAGAACAGTTTTTCCCGATTTGCTGGGGTGGGGTTAAAATCGCTTTTTTTTTTCATTAATCAGACGATGCAATGTAACAAATAAAAGTAGTAAGTAATATAACCTAATGATTATTACTTAGTAATTTCTTGTCTTGGTGTTATTATGGTCGCATTTATTCTAAAATCATTGTTATTGAACTCTGTGTGACAGAGGAATGGCGGACGAAATAAACACATGGCCTCAGGAAGACACCCATATGAAAAATCAAATTTTCAAGAATTATGGATAATGACAAGAAAAAAACGAAACAAATGGTTGTAGCCATATTATCAATGAATCAAACTAACTCCATTTTCAATGCATTTTTCATCTCATGAATGCTGTAGCTGCGCAGTTCTAACATGATTAATTTTCTTCTAATTAAGACAAAATAACCTTAATTGTTTACTAATTTTAGTCTCTAACAGTCGATAATTAGTGCATTAGCACTCTGAGTAACTTTGAGCTAGTTTAGTAGAGTATTAAGCGCATTCTTGGTATTTCTTAGTTTACACCAGACTAGATCCAATATGGCTTGTACATCCCCCTTAAGGTAGCAAGGGAAACTATCAATATACATGTACATTTGTTTTATATACCATGCATACTTTCATTTGACAGGGGTTTTTAAATATGATTGTCTGAGATAGATTTTATGTATATTTCTATATATGTTTAAATTGTTCTTTTGTAACTAGGAAATTGTAAAATGTCAGTATAATTTAGATAATTTTGTCCCACAAAGTCCAAACAAAATGTAAAGAAATTGTTAATGGTTTATTGCTTGCTTAGTAAATTTGATTTGAATGATGCTGGTAACATACAATTATTTACAGATGTAACCGGTACTACATACTGTCAGTGTCTGTCTATTACCGTAGATATAATGTCTTACCAATATTGCCTCTTACATGTCTTTAAAAAAAACAGATTCCTGATATTTTGAACTATTCTCTATTATTGTTGCTTAGAAAATGAAAATTTAATCATGGTCTAGCTTTTGATAGATGAAGTCAAAAATCACAAAATAAAGTTCTGTGGAGCTACATTGTCTTCCCACTTAAAAACCCTCTACCTTAAAAGGCAAATCTTTATCATCTATAACTTTGAAAGATTTAACATTTTTAACATGTTTAATATAAATTGAAATATTTTTTTAAGTTTCAAAATTTCATATGAAGCTGTGTTAACTTTTGTGGAATATTAAGGGAATTTTGAGAGTTAGGAAAGAAAAATAAAAACTTCTGATGGTGGACAACCCCCACCCCCTCTTTTTGACTTTTTTAAAGTATAACCCTATTTTCCAATTTACCAAGTAGAGTAGTGAAGCAGTGTTTTCCCTTTATTTTGAAGGAAAGGGTTAGAGATCAGTTGTAACATGCTAAAGGTTGAGGTTTATGACAAATCTCTTTGGACCTTGCAATAATTTAATTTGAATTTCATATTTCAAAAGCAACAATTATATAAATTGAAGTGGTCAATTTGGCCAGTAGCTGGCTCTGAGGAAAAATACTGCTTATAAAGGTACAGTGTAGTATTAAAATATTACAGTTGAAAATATGCAGCTTAAACATCTGAAAGTATGTAGTTAGGTCTATACCTACAAAAAATTCTCCGTTTTTGTTGAGACATTGTAAGGTGTGAACTGTCCAATTCTTCAATTAATTATCTGAAATGTTAACATAATTAATATTTTACATTGGGTGGACAACACCGGTCACTGATAAGTTACATGTGTCTTTTCACGGACAGTGGTCAGGATTGCATGTGTGGCCCGAGGGTCTAGGGTTGTCGGTGAATGTGTGACTGATATAGTCTCGTTCCGCCCTTTCACACCTGCGACTACTAATTAATGTCCACAGAGAATGGGATTAAAGACGGGGGTCCATTTCTCATAACTTACCTCATGATAGAGGAATGATAACAACGGGGAATAAAGATGATTGTTTTTGACATATACCATGTACACTAGCTATACAGCTATATACTGACAAAGTTATCTGAGAGCCTTAAATTTGCTTGTTTGTTCATTATTATTATTATATTAGAGTACCAGTTAGATAGGAAATTTACCACTTTTAGTACCAAATTAAAACAAACAATATCAATCTTTAAAAGAAGAATTGAAAATAGTTTTTAAGGGAAAGAACAGAACAGTGGTTTTTCAAGCCAATATTCTAGAGTTGATGAGGTACATCACAATGAAAGACTAACTTCTCCAACTTTATTTATTTTTTTGTAACTCAAGAGTGATAGTTTATTTCTCTAGCTGAAATAAATGTGTTGTAATTATTTGGATGCAAAATAATTTTCATATGATGATCATTGAGGACAAAAATTAAGCATATTGATTTTTCTTTCACCTCCACCTTAAATAATTCTTAAAGCAATGTGGGGCATTGGCCACACTTGCTACTGGGCTATTGTTGGTCCTCGATCATTTCCATTCCTTAAGCTATGTGGGTCACATCTTATTTCCTTAAGTATAAGCAATGCGGGCCACCGTAATGTTTATAGCAATGCCAGTAATCGTCTCCTGTTATTGGGTCACCAGTTTTCAGTCAATAAAAGTAATGGGACTCCGCTGTTGCATATTATAATTTATAATGTAGCTCACAGAGACAATATGAAAAATTGTCAAAATTTAGCATGAAAAATAATTATTTACATTTAGCTGTTATGTTCTCTTAAATAGTATGTAAAGATATTAAAAAATTTGTTAATATACATTTTAAAAAATGTGTTTTTATTTTTTAGAACAAATGGAGTCAATGGTAAAACAAAACCAGTAAAGAGTGAAGGGAAATTTATCTCACAGATCAAGAAAAATCTCACGCAAGGTAAAGAACCAGAGGGAGAGCAAGAGAATTGTGGATCAGGGAATTCCAAGAACCGGCCCACCAAAACCACAGAGAAAACAAAGACCAATAGCTCCTCAGTGTTTAGTCGACTCAGCGAACCAACCATCAGTAGTGCCAAAAAATCAGTAAAATCTGCTGAAACTGCTAAACCAAACACCAGCAAGGGAAGTAAACCTGCCCCTGGGAGTGGAAAAGATAGCCCAAAGCCTTCAGTTGCCAAAGACAATGTGGGTACTAAGAAACAGCCACCACCTGTAGCTGAGAAACCAAAGAAAAGCTCAGAGAAAGAGGTGATTGGTGAGATTCAGAAGAAAACCAACGAATCAGGTGTCAAGGGTGAACAGGAGAAGACTGAAGAGGAAGTTAAACAATCGGAAGAAAACATCGCCGAGGCTGAGGTAGAATACCCGGAAATCCTAGAATTTAATCGTGAGCAAGCACAGGAAGAAGAAAGGGCACAGTTAGAGGTTCAGAGTGCTAACGAGGAAATAAGACAAGATTTAGGTGAACCTTCAATAAACCAGTACCTTACTCTGAAAAATAACGTATTTGAGGATCAGGAGTCCACTTTTTGCACCTTAGACATTAACGGTAAAATGGCCACTGCTGCAGTAGATCCCCAGGATGAAGAAGGATTGCCACAAAACCCAACAGAATGTATTGTCATCTCAGAAAACAAAGTCAAGTACATCAACACTAACTTCAAGAAAGTATCAGCCAAGATGTACGACTACAAGTGTGACATCAAGCTCAAAGTTGGAGACCAGAACTTCAAAGCTCATCGAGATGTTCTATCAGAGGCAAGTGACTATTTCTCTGCAATGTTCTCACACAATATGAAAGAGAAAGGCCAAGATGAAATAGAACTAAAAGACATTAGTCCAAAAGGTTTTTCAGCGATGCTGGATTATTTCTATCATGGTCATGTGACTCTTGAACCATCCAAAGTGGAGGAGGTTATAGAAGGAGCTAGGTACTTTCATGTGGATTGGCTTTTGGAGGTCTGCTGTGAGTTTCTCATCCAGCATCTAAGCTTGGATAACTATAATGCTGTGATGGAAATTACAGATAAATACTACCTTGGTGATCTGCGATGGGATATTTTCAGATTCATTGGTCAAAATCTTGGTGAACTGACTCAACAGCCAAGTTTCTTTGAAAATCTCTCTCTGGAACTGCTTTTGCAGTTTCTTATGGAGAACATTTATACAGAAGCTTCAGAGTTCTACATTTTGGATGTTGTGTTAAGATGGGTCAATGCAGATGAACAAAATAGGAAGGAACATCTTCTCTCTCTTCTACGCCAGATAAGATTTCACACGATGGAAGCAGAGGAACTTGAGTCAGTTCCACCAGAGGTCCTGGAGTTCCCAGAAATACGTGAGATAATTGAGGATGCCATGAATTACAGTCTTAACATCATGGGCCAATGTCTGAAGTGTGGAGATATGTACAAGCAGAGAGGGGCAAGACCCGTGGTAACCATCCTTGCTTTCACGGATGATGCCAATATCTTGGTGTACAGAGATCCTACCAAGTGTGGTCTCTTTGTGGAGGAATTAGGCCCTTGTGGGTTGGACACTGCAGCCTACCAAGCTATGGGTCAAGCAAAGATTGGAAACTTCTTATATGCAGCAGGTGGATATGATGATAAATACTGTACTGTAGGAAGGGTCTTCATGTTTGATCCAAAATATCGAGGCTGGACCGAGGTGGCATCAATGAATGAACCAAGAGTTTCATTTGCCATGTGTAACTCTGACAACAGACTGTTTGTGGTTGGGGGAGTCAATCACACAGTGGATGATGAGACAAAAGAGGAAAGTGAGCAAGTCCTAGGATCCGTAGAGATGTACAACCCAGAAGACAATGTCTGGACCAACCTCCAACCAATGCCATATAAATCCTCTGACCAAGCTGCTGTTTTTACCAATGGCTGCCTGTATGTTACTGGTGGGATTAGCTCTGAGCCAGATGATCCTGTGCCACTGAACTCAACATGGTGCTTGAAGGTTGGAGGATCCGAGGGGTGGGTCCCCAAAGCTAACATGCTGAACGGTCGACAGGGACACAGCATCACTGCTCTTAGTGGAAAACTTTACACCATGGGTGGTTACACTGCTAAAGACGATCGCATAACATTCAAGAATCAACTGAACTGTGAAGTCTATGACCTTGAAACAGGACAATGGTCAGAAATCGCCCCCACTCCTGAGGCCTTCGGGCATCTCTTCCCCTACAGCGATGCTTTGTTTGATAAGATTTTTGTGATGGGGGGAATTCATACCAGTGTAAATCTGTACATCTATGATCCTGAGAGTGATACCTGGGAGGAGGCAGATGTAATTGGACCACATGTACAAAAACTGGCCATCCTGGACGTAGCTTATCCTTATACGTAAACTCTTCTATTGCAGTCTAGGATGAACAAATGTGTTGATATGTGTACATGCAAGTATCCAAGATACAGTATCATATAGTGAACTTTGTTTAGTTTTTGGAATACCATGACTGGCATGAGTAGTGAAAGCTTGTATGTAATCATTATTGTAAACATTTTCTACATTTGAGGTCAAGGATATAGGATAAAAACAGATTGTTTTAATTGGGAAAAAGAGGTAGGCATTGTGCCTACTAGTTAAGTGAAAAAAATTGGACTACTGACAATAATTACATTTTGTTCCATTAAATCCTAAACACTTTGTTTTCCAATGAATGTTAGCAGTAATACATTACCAGGATGCAAACAGGGAAAGACTAGGCATAACTTTTATTTGATGCATAGATCAACAGTGATACAAGGACAATTCTTTTTTAACAAGATTTTCTCTATATTGGTTTTTTTTATTTTTATCATGGTTGTACTGGCATTTTTAGATATATTTTTTTCAACATGGTTGTACATGTACTGGCATTATATGTATTTGGTTGTGCTAGCTCATCATTGGCTGTGCATCTAAAAAAATGTGTACTTAACATGCTTAATGTATTCATGTATATTTTATAATTTACAATTATCTTTAAGGTCATATCCATTAGGCATCTGCATTTATAAAAAGTGCATTTTCTTGCCAATTTATAGCTCATCTGCTGGTCTAATCTTTATACATGATGTATGTCTGACAAGTTGATGATTGTGTATTGTAATTATTAGCAGAATCCTGCCTGTATCTATTGTTTACATTTTCATAACTGTTATTTTATTCCTGTCAATTGATGTATATATGCTTTGATGAAAAAGAATTTTTAAAATCACAGAATATAGTTTTATAGTAATTGTTATCTTAGTTTGTACTTTGTACTAAGCACTTGGCATTATAATTATAACAAGAGTTGCATGGAATTTTTAAGATATACTGTACTTAATTTCTTTACTAAACAAAGTTAAACCATGGTAACTAGACTGAATCTGATTCTGAAACTGGTCACTAGTATATACTGTCAAACTGAAATATATCAACTTAGTAATATTAAGAAAATCTTAGTTTATATAAAAAACTTGATATTTATTTCCTAAGCAATTGCTTTCAGTTTTTTACTTATATGGATATGATTTAAACAATCTCGATTATAAGAAAGTAAAATTCCAAGTTCCACTGACTTCTTGAGTAGTGAGTTCTACTGTATACCATAAAATTCAGTTTACCACCTCTTAACTGAAATGTTTCATATGTTAATCACTTGAAAATCGCATTTAATGTCTAGATAAATAGTTTTATCATGTTTATTTTACTAAGAGTCCACAATGATGCATTCCTAAGAGAGTTTGTTGCCATCTTCTCTCATCAAGCTGTTTTCTTTCAATAATCCATTGATATTTAAGCATTTTCTGCTGTGTAATTTTGTACGTTGTTTAGTTTTAATTTTTTAACATTCCAAAGATCTGTTCAAGTTTTTGTTTTTATAAATTTGTTACATAAGAGGACTATATGTTCCATCAGTCATTACCAATATGTCTTTCTAAATTTTCCAACATTTTTAGGACCAGTAAATTGTTCAAATTTCGTATATACATGTATACTTTTACACATTTTAATCATTTTACACAATGATGTGTATGCTTTATACATATATTTTTTTTGCAATCTTTAGAATCTCTTTCACTGAGTCTAAATAAAGCTTTGAAAATTTGTTTCCTTAATCTATTGTCACACAGTTAAAATATATTAAATCTAGTACTTGGGGTGACGATATCCTTTACTGTAAATGTGTTACATTTGGCTGTGTAGTCTTTTGAGCACTTTTGGCAAAGAGAATCTTCCGCTTATTCAAGTACAGCATTAAATCTCTGGCACATGCACTGTAGATACAAAGGTGCTAAATCAAATCTACGCTAACTAAAAATCAATTTCTGTTGATATGATACATGCTAAATATAAAACATTTACAGTATTTTGAGATATTGAAGTAAAAGGACATTTAGTATAAAAGTCTTTAGGACTTTCAACTCAATTCTAAATCAGTTGTACTGGGAAATCACTTACTTTTGTGGGGTCACATTTTCGAGGTTTGAGTAAAAATTGCTTCGAAGAGTATAAATTTATTTTTGTGGGTTAAGAGTTGTAGTCTGAAATAAAGACTTTTACCAGGCTTTTTTTTTTTTTTTTTTTTTTTTTTACAATTTTGATATGTTACGTGCCTTTCTAAATCATGAAAAGAACTTCCTGGCTCGTAATGTGTTCCCTGAAGATAACCAAATTTCACCCCCATGAAAACTAGTGATTTCACAATATTTCAATTTCTATTTATTTTCTCTGTGATAGCTCTTTGAAAGTTGGGTGAGTTGATTTCTTGATAATTCAAATGAAAGGTCTGCAGAAGGCCTAAATTGCAGCAGGAATAAATACATGTAATAGCAAAAGAGAATTTTTTCTCCCATATTTTATCTCAAATAAAACTGGAAAAAAGGATGCTATTAAAGTTATGCTTTTCCTTTTGAATTAAAACAAAGAAGAAGTCTCAATAAGCCATTATCTGTGGTCCCCGGTAACTCGTCAAATTTTAAACTTTCATTAAAAAGGTTAAAAAGTTAATTATATTATTCTCTTATGTCTGTAGTATATGCTCCAACGTTTAAAAATTTCAAATTATTGCAAAAAACAACATGCGAAGCTGTGTTTTGAAGGTTGGGTCCTTTGATTTTCATGAATATCAAAAGAAATTTGTGACAGGTACCCACTTCACGGCTTTCGTAAACAGCGAGCGAGCTTTGGCAAGTAGATCAAAATATAATGTGTATATTATATTTATACAGATTGTGTGAAAATATCTTTTTAACAACTTTGTTATGTTTTTACTTAAAAGTATCATGATTTTGAATATGTTCGGTGAGTACATTTACATAGGATTAACCTCTTGTTGACCTGCTAAGAATAGATTATATGTCACGTGATTCCATTCCGCCACAGGTGAATACCTTTGGAAAGCATTTTTTCTAGCTGCATAGGAAGCGAACAGGTAGCTCGTATTTGAAAAGTGCAGACACCAGCTTTCATTTTTTGAAATAAAAAAAAAGTTTTCTATAGACTTCGACGAATATCACTTATGTTAAACTTGGACGATTTTCCGGGACATTTTTTTAATTCTCATGCACGTAATCGCAATAATCCTGTTCATTGCGAACAGCACATGAATTAATTTTTACGAGTAGATGAATAAAAATAAGAAACCAAAAAGCAAAAAATATCAAAGTCGTAATAATTTCTTCACATTTAATCAGTCTAAACAAATGCACTCGTATATTGACCACTTCAATATTCAAAGCAACTTTACACTCTTGTCACGTTTTGGGATGCATGCATATAGTTATATAAACTCGATCGGAAAAACTTCGAATGTATTAATGCAACGAAGAATCAAGATAATTATTGAGTTTGAATTTCATTTACCAATCGTGTGAATTTCATGATAAGAAAAAATCCTTGTAAAGTATAATAATTATGTTTCTACTATTCAAGAACTTATACATATGTATATGTATTTGTACATGTCATGCGTTAATCAATAATCGATAAGTAGAATTTAGAGCTAAATTAAGAAATAGATATACATGTCGGGCAGATAGTATCAGGGGGAGGGGTGACCCATTCTTTTCAGGGATAAAATCTTATGTTCTTCATCCCCCACAAAAAAAAAACAAACAAACAAACAAACAAAAAACAAAAAACGTTCTAACGCCCTTACGCTGTTACCAATATAAAAAAAATCACATATTAATGTTAATGTTTAATTTTCAAATAAAAAATGAGTTATTTTTTTTACTCCCAATTCTACATAATCGTTTTCAAATTTGGAGAAAGATTTCCTCTTTTTCTTTTGCTTTAATATTTTCATGTTTCGAATTGTTTTTTTTCCTCAGCTCCCCTTTTTTTCAAAAGTAGGGAGTGTATATTTCTGTGTGTATTTGCCGTTAATTATTTTGCAATCGCTTGTTCTTTTTAAACTATCATATAAAAGAAAAATAATATAGTGGTTGAAATATCTTGACATTTCATTCAACAATGATAGATTTAAAAAAAAAATATTGTGATATTAGGGGATTTTCAAAACTCCGACAAAAAATACCCCAAGAACTAAAAAAGACTCCCACCCACCCAGAGTAAGAAGAATACGAAAGACGCAAAATAAAATTCAAGCGAATTGAAGATTATTATTACCCATCGCATATTGTTTATTATTTCTTATCTCACGCTACAGCTCATCGTGTCGTCCTTTTTATAATACCATATTTAAATGTTTCCGCCCATTGGCATGTAACAGAGAAACCGTACTCTGTTCGAAAGAAAATGTTCCGGAATTTGTGTGTTTAGTAGGTGTTGAAAATCGGCTTGTATTTCTTGATATTCCAAGTTATTAATAATGATTGTACAGAATGTTAATTAGAAATACTTTGTTATACATAATGAAACTAAAAATAATACCGTATCCTCGCGTATATTCTGTAAAATAAGGACAAAAAAGGGACCACGCTACTATACTTAAGTGGAAAACTCCTTTATCCACCCCTATAAAAAAAATCCAAAGAACTGAAAAACATCTGTTGCAGATGTTTATTTTGTACATAGCTGGACAGCATATCATTTAATATTTGTCTCCATTGTTAAACTTTTAGAAGGAAACATCAATTCAATCTATTTTATTTAATATAATCATTTTTAATAAAATTTGAGTGTCTTGGATCCACAGGAAGACCATTCTACTCTCTCCATTCATGTCTCGAACATATTCTCACAGAGAAAAAAATGTACCCCATACAGGCTTACAGGACTTTTTATCCATTATCAACACAAGACGTATGTTCATCCTGATGTTCACTAGTCCCACTTTTGTCTGAAGCTGTGTTTGGGAGTTCCTCAATATCAGGTTTGTGTTTAATCTTTTTATTAATCCGTAGATTGTTTTCAGTCACTGCGCCCATTAAGCACTCGTCTGAATCAGAATCTATATCACAGTCTGAGTCACTACAATGCTCTGAATCTGAGTCCTCTGAGATATCTCCATTTTGTTCCACCATTGCAATATTCTGAAAATATATCAAGGTTGCAAAATATGATAGTATTAAACATAGATGAGATTACTTGAAGAAACTTAATTATGAGCTAAAGACTATGAAGTTCACAATTTACCATAATGCAAGACCTTCATCCTCATTTCAGTTTAACAGGAGGCCCCTGGGCCACAACTCTCACCTGAATATAGCTTTAGCCCTGCTATTCTTCACCAGACTTTCCCCCTTGTACATGTAATACCTATTGTGGCCCCGTCCTATTCCTGGTGGTAGTGATTTGAACAATTTAGAATTTACTCTATACCAGGATGGTTTCACATAAGTTTCAGCTTTTCTGGCTCAGTGCTTCTTGACTGATCAAGAAGATGAATTTTAAAGATTTTTTCTATACATTTCAATGTAAAACTTTCTCTTTTTGTGGTGCCTATCTAACTCTGGGGTCATATTTAAACAATTTAAGATTCTACATTACCCACATAAGTTTTGAACAACTTTTTTTGCCCAGTGGTACTTGACAACGTTTTTTAATGACCCCATCCTATTTTTGTCTTTTCTTGATTATCTCCCCTTGTATTTAGGTTTGGCCCTTTAATTTTATGACTTTAAATTCCCCTCCACCTCTGATGCTTTGTACCAATTTTGGTTAAAATTGGTCTAGTGGTTCTTGAGATGAAATTAAAAATGTGAAAAGTTTACGGATGGATGGAAGGAAGGACAACAGACAATGGGTGATCAGAAACAGCTCACAATTTCTTTGAAACAATCCTTGGCTCTGATCTGAATTTATTTTAATAGAAGGTAAACTTACCATTTCTATGTATCTATCCTGGTTCTCTGACACTTGTTCGATGTCTATTTCTTCTGAGGACTTCTCCTGAAGTGCTTTGTTGGCCATTTCCATCTGAGGTAAGAAATCTCTCACTTGTGATAGAACTAAAGTAAAAAAATATTGTAAAAGATATCTCAAGAATCTTCATGAGTTATACATGTAATTAAAAACAATGCCCTGCAAGATATTTTCATCAGTTCACACATAAATTATGTTACATGTAATAGGTTCTGAACTCAAAAACAAAAAGTTCCATGGGTCACATTACTCACCTGAGCACTTTGGCCAAAAAAAAAAGCAGAAATCAGTTCAGTATTTTAAATGACTGATCCCCTAACCCTCCGTACCCTACTGGGTGCATGATGACAAACAAACTTGACTCTACACTTAAAGCTGCTTCCATATATAATGATATGACTAATATAATGGTTTTAATAGATTTTTTTCTCGGCATATTTATATATGAAACTTATCGTCCTATTGTGACCCCACTCTACCCCTGGGAGGGTTATAATACATAACATTGTGTAATGACAAATTTAAATCTACACTACTGGTACATGACATGTATTTGAGGATGCTTCCATATCATTATGATTAACCATAGCTTTGCTGTTCTTGATTAGAAGTAAGATTTAAAAAAAAAATCTTGTACAAGTATTCCTATACAAAACTTTAATACCCCGTTTAGGCCATAACCATAAACCTATCACTAGGGGTCATGATTTGAACAAATTCCAATATACACTTTGTGAAGATGCTTTCAATATATATGACTGATCATGGCCTGGTTGTTCTTAAGGAGAAGATTAAAGATTTTTCCTACATTTTTATGTTAAACCTTGATAACCGAATTGAAATTGTGAAAAATTAATGCCAATAACAATGAAGATGATGATATACAATGGAAAAAAAAATTGATCAGAAAACCTCACTTGAGTTTTTGGAATCACTATTGAGTTAAAAACAGCATAGGTAAACTAGAACTGTCCAATAAAAAACCCCCGCTGGCTTTTTCAGAAAGCATAAGTTTTTGTAAAATAAAGTATATGTATCAAACACGAATTATAAAATTTTTCTTCCAGTGACCTTGAACTTCCCCAAATGACCTTGGGTCAAGGTCATGACACACCCTTGGGTCATGGGCAATCTTTGAGTGAAATAACAACCTACCAAGTTTATCTATAAGAAAGATATGGACCGTAGCACGAATTATTAAATTTTTCTTCCAGTGACCTTGAACTTCCCCACATGACCTTGGGTCAAGGTCATGACACACCCTTGGGTCATGGGTAATCTTTGTATGAAATGAAAACCTACCAAGTTTATCCTTAAGAAAGATATGGACCGGACACAAATTATTAAATTTTTCTACCAGTGACCTTGAACTTCCCCAAATGACCTTGGGTCAAGGTCATGACACACCCTTGGGTCATGGACAATCTTTGTGTGAAATGAGAACCTACCAAGTTTATCCATAAAAGATATGTGTCATACATGATTTTTGAAATTTTTCTCCCAGTGACCTTGAACTTCCCCAAATGACCTTGGGTCAAGGTCATGACACACCCTTGGGTCATGGGCAATCTTTGTGTGAAATGAGAACCTACCAAGTTTATCCATAAGAAAGATATGGACCGGACACGAATTATGAAATTTTTCTTCCAGTGACCTTGAACTTCCCCAAATTACCTTGGGTCAAGGTCATGACACACCCTTAGGTTATGAGCAATCTTAATGTGGAGTAGTAGATTCTAATGTCCCTCTGTAAGAAAGAATGGACCGGACACGATTGTATCAGACAGTACGGACAGATGGACAGACAGACGGACAAGGTGTTCATACATCTGACCAAACTTCGTTTGCGGGGGGTAATGACATACTTTTACAGAAAAAAAAACTTTTATTAATTTAAATAAAATAAAGAAATGGCATAAACTGTTTAAAATGTAACAGTATATAGTGGTATGCACATGTGTACATTTCTTTTACAGTGATACCATGGATATGATACAATTTTTTATGTATACTGCTGTATATCATTAAGGTCAATGTACCCCTAGTGGAACCACTTTCAAATCCAATTTTTCATACAGCAAATCATACTCATTTCTTTGAAATATTAAAAAAATTTTAGGGACAAAAAGGCTTATTAATGAGTTTAAATCATGGATTTCATAAAAAAATTAGTGTTTTATTATCCATTTCAAAGTTTTCTTATCCAATAGAAAGTAAATAAAACACTTCAAATCGAAACTTTAAATGACTGTAAAATCAACATGTTCAAATAAAACTTTGTATTTCTATAATGACATATCAGTTGAGCTGCCTGAATTAAATTTTCAAAGAAATGAAATCTTACAGAATTATGTATCACCAGTTTTACAAGAATGGCAGATCAAGAAAGTGTTCATACATCTGACCATCAGTCTATCCTAAGGGTAATGACATACTTTTACATGGAAGCATTCAACTCTCTTCTATTTACTTTTTGAGTTATTCAAACCAAAAATAATGATCAAAGGATAAATAAAACAACATACAAACAACGCCATGTAACATCAAAGCTAGTCTACCAGATTATGTTATTTGTTATCCTTGATTTTATTTAACAAATGTTTGATTTATTTATGTCTTAGAGCATTCAGTATGGAGATTTAATTTTCTTGACGTCAGCTGATGGCGATCGGACCTTCAGATGAAATTCAAAGTTTGCTTGAATTTTGGTTGATAGCATTATCAACGATTGGATTTAAACTTTAGGAAGAACGTATAGTGAGAAATATCGTATTTGAACCCAGTGGCACACGCAAACAGGTAGGCATATCCGATTTATGTGTTGAATTGAAGCCTGAATCGAGCAGGGGGTCAAAATGGCAGTGCACACCTTGTAAAGCAAGCACATGTCATCAAACCAATAATCCTTTGTGGTGCATAGCAACATGGTAGATTAAACACAGCAAAAAGTTACTTGAAAAAAAATTACAAACAACTATTTTATGCAATCTCCATGCCACAAAACTATCGTTTGCATCCCAAGTCAATATTTATTTGATATCATACTTTTGTCACTTAAACATTTCAGGTATTACAGATTTTGTCAGAAACTTCCGAGAAGTTCGGAATCTTGATCCTGTACATGGGAATTGATTTCTTTAGTTTTCAGCTCACCTGAGCTGACATGTGATTTCTTTAATTTTTAGCTCACCTGAGCTGACAGCTCAAGTGAGCTTTTTTGATCACACTTTGTCCAGTGTCTGTCCGTCTGTAAACTTTTCACATTTTCTACTTCTTCTCAAGAACCACTGGACCAATTGCTACCAAATAGCCACAAAGCATCCTTGGGTGAAACCATGAAAGGGTTTCAAGTTTATTCAAATGAAAGGGCACACCCTTATTCAAGGGGAGATAATTTAGAAATAGTGAAAATTTGGTGGCATGTTATAAAAATCTTCTTCTTTAGACCCACTGTGCCAGGAAAGATGAGACTTATGGCCAGTTATAAGGGTTCATCCTCAGGTAGTGTAGATTCAAGTTTGTTCAAATCATGACCCTCAGGAGTAGGGCAGGGCCACAAGGGCCGATCAAAGTTTTACATAGAAATACAAAGGAAAATTCTTTAAAAATCTACTACTCAAGAATAGCAAAGCCATGATTGATCATATTTATATGGAAGCATCCTCAGGTAGTGTAGATTCAAGTTTGTTGTTCAAATCAAGACCCCCGGGGGTAGGGCAATGGCCAATCAAAGTTTTACATAGAAGTATTTAGAAAAATTCTTTTAAAATCTTCTTCTCAAGAATAGCAAAGCCATGATTGACCATATTTTAATTGGGGGAGGGAGGGCACAATGTCAGCTCAAATGTAAAGGGCAGTAAAGCCACAGGTACTGAGGTAGTAAAAGAAATATGCAAGCATCCTTAGTTAGTGTAGATGCAAGTTTGTTCAGATCACACCCTCTCCCCTTTAAGAATTGGTTGGGACCACTTTTGGGCTTAAACTTTTCAATAATAAAATGATTTCTGCTTTTTTCCTAGCCATAGTGCTCAGATGAGCGATGTGGCCCATGGGCCTCTTGTCTTGTTTTCTTTCAATTCTTTTTTTATTGAACTGAAGATAGTCAATAGTATTAAAGCTGTGTATAGGTTTTTGATATAGTATATAACTGCACTCGCCCCAACCGTCACATCGTAAAACATTTGATTTAATATAGAGGGGGTAGCATTTTTCGATATTTGGCTAATTTAGATGCAAGTTTGTTGAGGACACACCCTCTCTTGATATTGGGACCACTTTTGGGTTTAAAAAACTATCATTGCCATATTTGTGATAACAATAAAATGAAAAATTTAAAACAAGTGTTCTTTTTTCCTACATTCCTATATAAAAATCAACAAGGTTGCTAAAAAGCTTATTGAACGGAAGCGATGTGGCCCATGGGCCATATACCCAAATATACGTGTAATATATCTTTTAGATATATTTTTTTTATTGAACATCAAAATTTTATTTTCAAACGTTTTGTATTTACACAAATATTTGGCTGTGTATTCATTTTTAAAAGGGCTTTCACATGCAAATCAGGGAAAAATAAAAGACATTTCATTTCCACTAATTCAATTACAACGCTAAATTTTTTGTAATATACATACGTAAATAAGAACTATTGGAAATGCACTAAATCAAATCTACGCTAACTTGTTCACAAAGCAAAAAACTGTAGCCTGACATCCTTCCGCAAAACTTGGTCATACACGTTCAAAATATGAGATACATTAATACAGAATATTCAATACAAAATGAGCTGTGTATAGGTTTTTGATATAGTATATAACTGCAGTGCCTCGCCCCAACCGTTAATTTATATATAGAGATCGATATTTTTATAAAAAATTTGATTTTTTAATATAGGATAGATTATATCACAAATGTGTCATCCATATATAATTTATGTGAAAAAAGTCTAACAGGCCCGGGGGTCTATATTGAGGGGGGGGGGTCCTGTCCTCAAGCACCTGTAATTCAATTAGCGACTTATTGATAAAAATTCAAGTGCCTGTAATTAGACATCTTATAGATAGAATGTTCTATCGTTTTAAAAATGATAAATGTCCTACAGACACGCTTTAAAGATAGAATTCGTTCCATGTATTCACAATGTAGCAACACAGGTACTTGGGTTGTGGTTTATAAATATGTACCTGTGATTTCCAGTGTAAATCCTTTCGTATTCTTCAAATTCGTTTCAGAGCGATTCTGCAATTTTTTGCAACATTGCGAGTATATGGGTGGTATTTTAACTGTGGGCTTGTCCCGAGACACAGTTAGCAGGTTAGATTATTCTAACTAGACATCTTACAGAATCACGTTTTTCTGTCATTTAAAAACATGATCTTTACTCCTTCCGAGATATCGACATATACCCTGTTAGGGTCATTATGACCAGTTTGGGGTATTCTTTTCCGATTGGGAGATTTGTTTTAAAACCTAGCTATTAACCCAGTATGCAGTCGTACATCTAAATATTGACTTTGACCTACATTACTAGTATTTGCCCTAAACATGACTTACACTTTCACATTAAATAAAAATATTCTAAACTGAACACTGTACCATTGTCTCTGTTCTCTAGGGAAAGAAGTTCTGAGGATTTTGTTTTGTTGACACTCATGCTGTCAATGGGCGCCGCCATCTTTAAATTGTAGTTTTGGTAAAATCAGGATCCAATAACAGATATTTACCAGTCCCTAGTAATATTTGATGAAATACACTAAAAAGAATTAACTCTTAAATATGTTAAAATATTGAATTAGATAAAAAAGAATAAATCAGTCAAACAAATGATAACATAACATTTAAAAGCAAAAAACCTTTTTGGAATCGTTCCGGTTAAATTTACCACTAGTTTTACCAACAGCAAAAAAGTAACTCGTTCTGAGTTTGGTTGGATAGAAATCGGCGAATCAGGTATTATTTTCCAATAATTTCTATTTCATCAATACGAACAATAAAAGAATCATATTTTCTTAAAGTTTATATTATTTTCAGTATTTTTTCCCGATTGCTTTTGAATATTCTGAAAACTAGACATAACGTATGTATGAGTTAATAAAGACTTACTGTTTTGACAGGTTGGCAAAAATGGCAATTATTATTTTTTGTTTAATTTCAAGCTGTAAAAAAAGGACAGCAATCGTAGATGTTTATGTATTAAAAAAATAATTTGTTTCTTTTCTAAGGAAAAAAATCTTGATAAGTAGGGAGTGTAAGAGATTATCAAATTATTGTGAAAGACGTAGTTACTTGTTAACTTGCTAAATTTCTATACTGACTATAGAGTTAACAGTGTCCAGGTTCAGTACATTAAAGTGATCATTGTCAATTTATTCTTTCCAGTAAAGTTGAGGGAGTTGGCAAAGATGTAAATGGATAATGGCCGATGGAAGAGCAGGAAGCTACAACCTTCGAAGCCGCCGAAAAATGGTTCCCAATACCCCTGACCTTCTTACCCAAACCTCCCCATCTGACCAATCCTCCATTTTTCCTCCACACAAAGCTAAACCTAACAATGCTATAGAGCTACAAGGCATTATTCCACATCAGAACGGCCACCATGGCAGGCGGGAGGGGGATACTTATCTCGGATCTGAAGAGGAGGAGACTGTGTTTGAACAGACAAGTTTAACTCAGCCATTGTTAGCAGAAGATTCTCCCAGTGATGGAGAAACAAGCATAAAAGAATCTCAAGTGCAGCTAAAAGAGAAAGATGAGGGCTCGTTCAGCATTGCCCTACAAGTGTTTATTCCCTACATCATTGCAGGATTTGGAACTGTCGGTGCTGGTATGGTCCTTGATGTTGTTCAGGTAAACATCCCTATTAAGTATTTCAAGTGATGAAATCTGCAAAAAAAAAAGATGTAAAATATACAATCAAACCCTATTATCAAGAAGTCAATTGGACAGAGAATAAATTTCAAGATATCATACAGCTGTTGAGTTTAAAAAGCTAAAGAAAACTGATTGGTAAGTGGACATCTGAGATACTTAGGTTTCACTCTATATTGAAATTATTTCAAACACACAAGTATTGCTAAATTACACATGTATATTACCCAAAAGAAGAAACTTGTCATGGGCTATGACCAAAAATTTTAAATCATTCTTGTTCACATTAATTTTGTAGCTTTTGTTTTTTCACCTACATGCTTGGCCTAACCTCTGCAGTATTCATATGCTTTAAGCAAGTGTCACAAGATTTTAATCTTTGTTATATTTTTTCTTACATCATTGGTAGCACACAGATGTTTTTATACAAGTTTCTGAGATCTTCATTCTTGTCCCCTCTCTCCTGGGGTTGAAAGGAAATCTTGAAATGACGTTAGCCTCAAGACTTTCGACTCAGGTGACTGAATAAGAGATTACTGTCATAAAATACAGATCAAATTGTACAATCAAGTCTGGATTAAATTAAAAGAGTGACTGATCATATTGATGAAGTGTAAGGGAAAATAATGATGAAGATTATGCAGGCAAATAATATTAAAAATACTGATTAATTGGTAACACACAATCAGGTAAAGTTTAAAACATGTGGATTAAATTAAAAGTGTGATATACATGTAATGCACATGTGTCAACATTTGTGTTATATAGAACTTCAAATGTGACCTTTGAAAATGAATTATATTGATCATGATTTTATATCACTTTGGTATATGTTTACTGACAGAGTAATTGACTTTTTTTTTAGTGCCAGGCAAATTTGTGGTTGCCATGATAATGGATAAAAAGTCATGGTCTCCTGTTGTGTGCCAGCAGTGGAAGAGCTTTGTATTAGGTGAGGGAATATGGCTTGTCCATTCGCACAAGTGACCAAGGTCCAAACTTAAACGAAAAAATTTTCAATGACACACTTAAATCAAAAAATTAAACGTGATTATTGATAAATAAGACAAACACATATAAAACGAAATTTTATCTATAAATTTCCTGTCCTAACAACAACATAAGTGTTCGCAAGTGAATCTGTAATATTAATCAAATATATTCCAAACCCGCAAACGTCACAATATGGCTCTCTTGAACATCAAAGTTTGAACTTACATAGAATCAAAATTCGGGTTTATGCTTTCGTTTTTATTGGAAGTAAAAGTCTTGTTTTCTTGCACTTGAATCAACATCTGTGTTACATAGAAATTCAAATGTCAAGGGTAAAGGCATTTGAAAATAATATCAGTTCACAACCTCATGTATTTGTGTACCCCTTAGCTTGATTTTATATCAGTTTGATGTATTTTTACTGACAGAATAAACAGTTAGAACTTTTCTATTGATTGCAGTGCCAGGCTATAGTGGTAGGATTTTTGGCCTCTGTGGTTGCCATGATAATGGGGTGGATACCGGAGGGGAAATTTAACATCCATCATGGCCTCCTGTTGTGTGCCAGCAGTGTTCTTACGGCGGCTGTGGCTAGCTTTGTATTAGGTGAGTTATGGGACATGTCTTTAAGATTTTGAAAAACTCAGTCCAATTCAGAGTTTTGAGTTATGCTCCATATAATTGTTGATACTAAAAAAAAAAGACGTTAAATGTTTAAATTATAAACTTTTTTTTTACACCCCCCCAAAAAAAAAGGTACTTCTGTATCTAGCAATGAGTTACCTAGAAACTGTAGTAAAGTAAAAATTATTTGTAGGAAGATTTTCATTCTTTTATAGGAAAATATTATGGAAATGAACAAATTTTTAGATGAAGAATTTAGGTTTTGAATTGAAAAAAAAGGCTTTTGTGTATTTTAAACACATTTAATGGTCTGCATTTTTGTAATTCTTTTTTAATACATACCTCGTACATGTCATCAGTTATTATAAACTTTGTGTGTTTTTCTCTTTTTTGCAGGTGCTCTAATGGTTTTAGTAATATTGGTGTCAAGAAAATTAAAAATCAATCCAGACAATATAGCCACCCCTATCGCTGCTAGTCTAGGGGACTTAACCACACTGTCTCTTCTTGCTGGGGTATCCATGCTGCTGTTTAAAGCAATAGGTAAGCCTACTCATCAGTAAAAATTATATACATATTGTAAGCAATCTGTAGGTTTTAAATAAGGTTACAGATAAAAAGTCAAATTTTTTAAATGTAAAATATTTAACAGGTACCCAGGTGTGGTTGGCTCCGACCATTATCGGCGTATTTCTGGTGCTAACTCCTTTGTGGGTGTACATATCTGTTAAGAACCACTACACAAACGACGTCATCTACTCTGGGTGGACACCAGTGCTCAGCGCAATGGTCATCAGCAGGTAAGCAATGAAATCAAGTATTAACTGTTAATGTCATTAAAAAGGGCCTTAAGTTAGAATATCATTTTACTGAACATCTGGACAAATTTTCATTGTATCAAAAGAACCAGTGAAAAATTTTGAATACATGGTAAATATGTGAGCTGAAAGTTATTCTGAATTAAATACTTACTGATCTATGAAACATATGAACTAATGAATGTTAACCAGATATTACATGTATACTGTAATTAATAAATGTACCGGTATATATTTCAGTATTGGAGGTCTGATTTTGGATTATACAGTAGCTAATTATCATGGTATTGCTGTATTCCAACCTGTTATTAATGGTAAGAAACTTGACATAATGTTTTCTATTTCGTTCTCTGAATGGAACTTCCTAGATTTAATAGTTTCTCACAAAATTATTCTCTCTTAGACTATAATGATTTTTTAAATTTTTACTACAGGTGTAGGGGGTAATCTTGTGGCAGTCCAGGCAAGCCGAATAACAACTTCTCTGCACATGACAGGAAGTAAGCCTGGGAAACTCCCCTCTGGTGCCTTGATAGGGTGTCCGAATCCTGGGGGAGCATTCTGTGGGACAAGTAAGATAACTTGTTACAACTACATGTAACTCTCTTCTTTCAAGTCTCACTGATTGGTCTTCCAAATCCTTGTGGACACATATTGACAATAAGAATTTGATTGAGAATTATTTTATTATTTAACTGAAAAGATATTGCAATGTAAAATTCCTTTTCCAGCCTTGAATTCTCGAGCAGCGAGAGTGCTAATTGCTCTAGTTATACCGGGGCATTTGATATTCATGGTCACTATTTCGTACATGAAGGCTGGACACACCAGTATTACCTGGACGTTTGCTCTATTCTATCTCACCGCTGCTCTTCTTCAGGTCAGTTCTGATTCATCACAGAGGTGGAGGCGACAGTGTTTGTATATAGACAGAGAACTGCTTTCATTTTCTGAATATAAGATAGAAGACACATGTATTAGAATAAAACAAAATTAAATTGATCAAATTTTCGACACATATAGAATGAAAAAAACTTTTTCTTAATTGATCAATTTTTTTTACATTTTACTTACTTGTAATTAAGAGACAGATCTGAATTAAAATATACATGTATGCACAATGTATCTGAAAGATGATCAGTATTTTACATTGTTTTTCCTCTTTAATTCTTAAGAGGAAATATATTTAATGTTAATATTGATAATAAATAATAGATTTGGCCATTAAAAGTGAGATAAGATTGCAAAAGTATTCACATATCACTCAGTACCATGATCCCAATGTAATTATCTTTTTGTAGGTGATAATATTGCTTTACGTTTGTCATTGGATGATCCACTTCATTTGGAGGCTCGGAGACGACCCTGACAATGTGGCCATTCCATACCTAACTGCCATCGGAGATCTCCTTGGCACTGGTTTCCTGGCGATTGCTTTCCATCTTCTGTATCTCGTGGGAGATAAGGACGCCGATCTCGGAGATTAAATTCACGGAGATAGAACGCTCAAGTAAATGGCAATAATTTCATAGATTGAACTCACAAAGTGAGAATGCTCAGATAAATGGCAAGCTCAAAGATAATAAAAGTCCATGACTTGGTCAGGTGTAAAGTGCTATTTTCCCATGAATGTTGACAGTAAGATACAAAATTAATTTTGTAATCAGAAGAAAATCCCTTAATTAATCCCTGGTCTTCCTGTTGCCCACAGCATGCATTCAAATGAACCTTGGTTTTATTTGCATTTTATGTCTCTTTAAAAGAATCAGAATTATGATAATTGTAGAACATGTATTGTGTAAAATACTCTGAAGAAAGTCTAGTCAAACTACAGTGTGTGTCAATTCTGTTCTGTGGAAAACAGTCTTCACGAAAACTTTTCAAACTAACTGGCCAGTCGGACCAGTGAACTTTCAAAATTTACTAGCCCACCAAAATTTTTACTGGCCCCTTTCGTAAAAAAAAAATAAAATAAATACATTTTCATATCTGTAAATTTAAACATGTTTACGTACTTCACTTTTGAAATGCCGCCATTTTTCGCCCTTTGTCGCATTTCGGTAAGTTGTTAGTTGGAACTTTGCACATTTTACGTACTAGTTAATAATTACTAGCTAGTTCCGGTTGTTACGTAATACATCCATGTTATAATACTATTCAACAACACGAGCTTGTTCTTTTTATTTCATATATTCATGAAATTTACGCAAGTAAGTCAGTTGAAATAAATTTTGACTGTGTATGATTTTTATGATCAACAAGCCCATCGGACTTCTTGAATTTTGATTTTCACTGACCCGACCTCAAAATTCACTGGCCTTGGTCTTCGGACCAGTGAGTTTTCGTGAAGACTGGGAAAACACCCCATTGTATTTTAAATGCTGAAAATATGTGCAATCATGATTAGATGTTTTAAATTTTTATAAGTTGAACAAAATGCTCTATGTTCATGTTGAAGAAGTGAAGTTCAACAATTGAAAATGAATTTATAGTCACTCTGAATAATAAGGCAATAATTTATGTTTTGTTGAAGGAATTGCAGTATATTTCAAAAGAACCCCAATAATTTACAATCTATGTACCTTTAACAAGAAACATGGTTTGATTTTTTATATAATCTGGAGTTTATAAATAATATAATCCTGGTATTGGATATAGCTTAGTATAATGTGATAATCTATATTTTTAATAATTCTATGCAAATGTATGTATAAGGCGCATGTGAGAAGCTATTTATGTTACTTAATGGTAGATATTTGTCAAATATTTACTTCTTCAGCCACAAAACATGAAAGGTTCTAAGATGAATTGGTTATATTAAACAGAGCATATATACCTTGGGTTACATTTAATTAATGGATGCTATTTTCAGTACTTGTTTTGATGGACATTGTTTTTATATAATTAGATCTATTGTTGGGAGATGGTTATTTATTAAATGTATCAACTAAGACAGTAACCTGTGATGTCATAAAAGTTTTTTGTGGAGTCAAAGGTCACTGTCATGTCAGAGGTCAAAGTCTGTCAAATAAGTCTCAATTCTTGCCTGCTATGCATGTATGTTTTTCAGTATTTATATTCCCATATCATGTATCACAAGGACATATCATCAGTTTACCTAGTTTTAAGGATTTGCTGTAGTTATCTTTATTCTTATGCTTACAGACCCAAATCTCTAGGCCTGTATGTAATACTAGTATCTGTAAGTGATCCTGATGTTTTATGAGTGACTTTAAAGTCATATATGGCATATTTTTGATAAGTTCAAACTAACTAAAGTTACCTTATATAAAGATAGGCCTTTCCTGCTTTTCATAGATGTTCGAGTATTAAAACAATTACTGATTTATTTATGACTCGGATGAAAATATCAGATAAAGTTTAATGTCGGTTTTATCTACAGAACTGGGGATATATAAGTTCAAAATTGGTGAAAAATTTCATTTGAATGTAGATAGCAAATATCATCTTAATCTACACTTAATCTTGTGTTTTATTTCTTAGCTCAGATATGCCATATATAGCTTTAATACTTGATTTTATAGTCTGTGATATGTTGAGTAAAAGGAGGTTGTATTTGAAATTGAATGATTTATAATAATATATCACAAAATTATTAATTTGGGTAAATCATTTTCCACCATGCCTTTGATTGAATTTAATACTCTAAAGTTTAATTCTAATTCAGAGGCGTAGTCACAAACTTAAAAGTGGGGGGGCTCCAACTCCGGAAATTCTTTGACAAGCAAAAAAAAAAAAAAAAAAAAAAAAAAACAAAGTTTAAAAGTGGGGGGGCTCAACTCCAGAAATTCTTTGACAAGCAAAAAAAAAAAAAAAAAAAAAAAAAAAAAAAAAAAAAAAAAAAAAAAAAAAAAAAAGTTTAAAAGTGGGGGGGCGCAAAGCCAGAAATTATTTGAGCAAAAAAAAAAAAAAAAAAAAAAAAAAAAAAAAAAAGTTTGGGGGGGGGGCTCAACTCCAGAAATTCTTTGACAACAAAAAAAAAAAAAAAAAAAAAAAAAAAAAAAAAAAAAGTGGGGGGCTCAACTCCAGAAATTCTTTGACAAGCAAAACAAAAAAAAAAAAAAAAAAAAAAACGTTCCTCAAACTCGAAAATCCTATTTCGTGGGGGGGGGGGGTATTGGCCAACTTTTTCAAACGCAAGTTACTTTCAAATCCAATTTTTTTCCATAGTAAAGGTAATGTTGGGGAAAAATAGCTGTGATTTTGTTCTTCATTAAAAAGTGGGGGGGCACAGACATACTCTTGCCCCCCCAGATCTGAAAGTGGGGGGGCTAGTGCCCCCGCTGCCCCCCCTGTGACTACGCCTATGTAATTTATGTGTAAATATCTTTTCTGCCATATTGAAACTGTGCAGCAAGGTTTATGGTACTTTGTAGTTCCTTTATTCCATGACATTCCACAGGCTTTTTATACGCCCGTCTTAAGACGGGACGTATTATGTTATAGGCTTCATGTCCGTCCGTCCGTCTGTCCGTCTGTCCGTCTGTCCGTCTGTCCATTCGTGTCCGGCTCATAACTTCAATACTATTAGGCCTAGGATTATCAAACTTTGTCAACTGATACTTCTTGGGTAGACGGTGTGTCGCGCACCAAAAGTAGGTCGCTCTGACCTTTAATAAAGATGCTATGGCCAAATATGGAAAAATCCTGTCCGGCTCATAACTAGAAAACTATTAGACCTAGAGCTATCAAACTTGGCAAAAGTATACATCTTAGGTAGAAGGTGTGTCGCGACCTATTTCAAGGTCACTGTGACCTTTAATTTTAGTGAAATTTTTCAAAAATTTAAGTTTTTTAAATTTTAAATTTCGCAATCCTAAAAATGTAAAAAATAGAGTTGTATCCTTATTAAAAAGTATTAAATCAAGTAAAAACTTATTTTTTCATCATATACTTTACAGCAATCTTAAACAAATTTCAGTGTTAATGAGAGGAATTCAGTCAGTTTGTCCCATGGGCATAATTATCAAGCACTGGTCAGAAAGAATTTTGATAGCAGAAAGTTGCATGTCAAATTAGAGAGAAATTAATGAGTTTAGTGTGAGGAGGTTTGGTGTTGTCCCTTGGGTATTGGGCAAATGGACAGCCAGCCTAGCTGTTAGATTAAAAATAGCTCTTGGTGGCTAGCTAAGTTTTAAAATGAATTTGATAAAAAGTAATTAAAACTTATTTGATATTGCATAATAAACTAATAATCTGATATTATATAATATTAATTAATTAAAAACTAATTTTATCGGGTGGGGTTGAATCAGCATGCCTACTTGACCATATGAAATAAATATAAAACCTGTCTGGCATTAAATCTAAAAAGAAATCATGGAGTATTTTATATGTTTTAAAAGTGTTTTAGGATAAAAAGTGCAGATCCATTAATATTTATAATTAGGGAGCAATGAGTAGACAAGCATCCAGTCAAAGATTAATTAATGAGTTCAATGTAGGAAGGCTATCTGATCAAGCGCTGCCTTATCTGTCTTTGGGGATTAGGCAGAAGAACTGCTGGTCATAGCAAATGTCATTTGATGGCCAGCCTTTCTTTTCAAAATTAATTTGGCATAGATTAAGTTGTTAAGACTAATTTGATATTGTCTATTATGATGGCTGGCATTTGACAAAGTCTAACACAAACAGTATAGAAATCTGTCAGTTATGTAACATTTGTTATAATTAGGCCTACAGCACAGGGGATGGATAAAGAAATTTTTTTAAAAAAAAAATGGAAAAATCATGGACATCTTAGAATCAAGGTTGAAGTGATTTTCTTGCAGTCTAAACTGTTAAAGATAATTGTGTAATATTTTGACGGGCGTATCATGCTGTGGCGTGGCACTTTATTGTTCAAATATTCCTATATTTCAACTGCTACGGTCCTTTCTGAATTTTATAATTTTATGTCAACCAATTAAATATATGGAAAGATGAGCTTTATTTGTTTCTTTGAAAGTCCTTCTAATGAATTGTTATGCAGAATTTGCATTAAAATACTTACAAACCAAGACACATTGTCAGTTTTAGCAAATGGTCTATAATGCACCTTATATTGTACTAAATATTATATTTAGTATATTTACTTGTTACAAAAACATTAAATGGTGTTAAAGAGAAACTTCAGAGTGATGTACAATATTAAAACATTTTAGAAATGTGATAAATCAAATATGGATTTCCTAAAACTCTTTTTTAAAAAGAAATTAAAAGCACAACATTTTCTTAAAGTCATTAAAATCAAAATTTAGGAATTTTTAACAATTTATACAACTATTCCTCAAAATAAACAGAAAAAGGCTTTCTGACATCACAATGACTCTTCAATGATATTGGAAATCAAAATAAAATATATTCGTATCTTGAGATTGGCAATTAAAAATATTTTGATAAAAATCACTCGGCTTTAATAATCTGATGTTGATATATATTAAAATACTGTATAATCCCTACTAATCGCCTGGACGCTTAGAATATTGCAAAAAGGGGGTGGTTATTTGGGTATTCTCTTTATAATACCGGTATCTATGTCGTTTTTGGAGACCAGGTCTTCCAACAATCCATTGGAATTGACATGGGTACCATTTTCGCCCCGTTATTAGCAGACCTATTTTTGTATTTATATGAAGCAAAATTTGCGCAAAATCTTATGCGTGAAAAGAAGAAAACACTTGCTGTTGCCTTCAGCTCGACATTTAATTATATCGACGACATATTGTCAAATAACAGTTGTAATTTCCATTCTTATTTCGATACGGTATATCCTGTTGAGCGTGAGATAAAAGATACCACAGAGTCTGACACATCTGTTTCATATTTGGATATTTTACTTGAAAAAACGTTAATGGTAATCTACTAACCAAGCTCTATGATAAATTTAATAACTTAAATTTTTCTATCGTCAACTTCCCTCACTTATGCAGCAATATACGTACACCTTCATCACTTGCATACGGAGTTTATGTATCTCAGTTGATTCGATACGCCAGCTAGCATGCTGTACATATGAAAAATTTCTAAAACGAGCTAGGTAAATTATTGACAAATAAGTTGATGAAACAAGAATAACAATAGTCTCGTTTAAAGTCATCATTTTTTAAGTTCTATGGTCGATACAATGACATTGTAAGCAAATATAATTTGTTATTGAGTCAAATGCTGACTGACGTTTTTCATACCTTTTGTTGTCCTTTATTTATACACTGAATTGACGACGGATTTTCCGTTATTTCCCGATCATGAAAAGGAGCACACGGCGGGTGTGACCGGTCGGCAGGGGATTCTCCATGCATATGACATCCCACCTCTAACGTTTTGGAGGTCCCTGATTTCTCTGCTTCTGTTTTGTATTGTTTTATGGACTTTGAATGCTATACAATTATTGCTGTTGTTTTAGGTCAGTACAATGATTTAGCCATCTGAGGAGTACAATATTGTACAATAAGGAGTGAATATTGTTCTTCGAAGATGGCTAAATCATTGTATTGACCTCAATAAACAGCAATAATTGTTTTATTATGTCACGGAGGTGACCGAGCAATTATAACTTTTTAATTCCACTGAGTATATATCCAATTATAATTAAGATATCCTTGGTTGATAAATCCTTGTAATGCTAGATCCAATAAAAAGTCAGTAAACAGTGCACTAATTTATTTACATATATACAATGAGGAGGCATAATACAAACGAAAGATGTTACATTTATGCTAGCATATGTACTGTCTAAATCCTAGCAAAGCACTCCCCCTTCTCAAAAATGTCACACTTGTTATATACGAATCTTAGCTCCAATAGATGATTATCTAAAACATTAACTCCATCCTATTAATTAACTAACTCCAACTCTACATATATCTTTATCAAATCCTTATCAAACTGTCATAACCTAGCTTGACCTTAACTCAATACACGGCTCCCGATTCTATGAACAATAGCTCCCATTGCTCCACTCATTAAAGACTCATTATTCTTGACCACACTAGACACTGCTCTACTTTTAATTACCCTAACACAGCTTGACTAGTCTGGGCAATGCATCCAAATGCCTGTAACTCTGGACATTTAATAATAAATCACTTCATTACTTTTGAGCCTAAAATTACTACTCAGTATTCCTTCCCCTCTTTTTAAGTAACTGTCCTCAGTTTACAACTACTATTACATTAACACTACAACTACAACATGTCCTCTAAATGGAAACGTTTATCAAAAAGAACTAACCTACTAAAACAAATCTATACACCTTAAAATCCATTGTAAAATCTAAATTTCATTGATTAGTTTAAATCATTATCTTCCCATGAGCATCTCTTCATCACCTACTTAAGTAACAAACCCTAATATATATCAATAGATGAACCACTAAACATATATCAACACAGTGTAACATCAGTTATACAATTTTAAAAAATATTTAACTGTTCATAAGAATGTATTGAGCTGTCCATAGTATCACAGATTATAAGTTAAACTGTTCATAGAAAATATTAATCCAAAGCGAATAATTTATCAAGTCCAAAATCAGTCATTTAGTCCAAAGGCACATCAACACGAAGTACGAGAAAATTCACAAAATTTCAGCAGACACGAAACGATTTCTCAAATTATTCAAATGTTCTGGCTCTTCATTGATGATATTCGTCGCAATTTCAGAAAAGTCAATTTCTTCTGGTATTAATCCTTTACTATAACTTATTCCAGTCTCTCTTTCGATAGATTGATGTCCATCTGCATAGGTATGTTGGAATCGTTTTAACGATAAGTTTATACACATCAATTCCACAGTCTCGGTGGGGTTGAAGTCATCATCTGGTCCTTCTGCTTCTTCTTCCCGCTCAAGGTCATCTGAACTTTCAGGGTCTTCAAGGTCAGACACATCTTCTTCCTCATAGTTAGAATTCACTTCATGGTTCTGGGGCTCGTCTTCCTCTGGATTTATAAGAGTTTCCATTGTTTCCTCCAATGATGTTAATGATAAGTTGCTCACAGGAGAATAATAATTTGTAAAGAATTCTCCAAAGTTCTCTTCTTCTTCATCTGAAATGTCGGAGTACATGTCGTTCTTGATGGCTACAAACACTGGAGCAATAGTCATCAACTCTTTCAATTTTTGAAAAGCCTCCTCACACTTCTGATCCCAGGAAAACAATGTCTCCTTGTGTAAAAGTTTATTTAACGGATCTGCAATCTTCGCAAAGTTAGGAATAAATTTGCGGTAATATGAAGCCAGTCCCAGGAATGCTCTTAAAAATCTTATGGAAGTTGGTCTTGGAAAGTTGCGCACAGCTTCTACCTTCTTAGGATCTGCTTTCACTCCTTCTGATGATATAATATGTCCGAGAAATTCCACTTCACTTTTGAAAAACGAACACTTTCTTCTCTTCAATCTTAAATTTGCTCCCCTTAATCTCCTGAATACTTCCTCCAATCTTTCAATATGCTCTTCAAATGTATTTGAGAAAACTATGATATCATCAATATATGCCAACGCCATTTTCCACTGTATTCCTGATAAAACCAAATCCATTAACCTCTGAAATGTACTAGGACCATTGCACAATCCAAACGGGAGACAATTAAACTCATATAATCCTTCCGACGTTACAAATGCAGTTTTCTCTTTATCCTCTCCACATACAGGTACATTCCAATAACCTGTTAATACATCCATGACAGAAAAGTACTTCGCTTTCTGAAACACTTCTAACATCTCATCTATTCTAGGCAAGGGATACACATCCTTCCTAGTGACTGCATTCACTCTTCTATAATCTATGCAAAATCTATAACTTCCATTGGACTTCTTCACCAACACTACAGGTGATCCCCATGGACTACTTGAAGGTCTTATAACTTCTTTTTCTAGCATACTCTTAATCTGTTTCCTTACTTCTTCCTTCTGTGCAAATGGTATTGGATAAGGTCGCTGTTTTATAGGGTGAGCATCTCCCGTGTCAATTTGATGATTGACTAAACTTGTTTCTCCTAAATCATTATCATCCTTTGCGAAAACATCAAGATATTCGCTAAATAATTTTCTGACTTCCTCTTTCTGTTCTTCGGACATTTTTCCTACATCTATATTTAGATCCTTCAAAATGTCTCTTCTCTCCTTTTCTTTCTCTGGTATTTCATTGACTGCATCATTGTCGTGAATTTCACACACTTCACAGAAACTTCCAATATTCACTTTTTCATGTAGAATCACAGGTTGACTTGATGAATTTACAACTGTAACTGCCATCAATTCACACGCTCTGCTTAATACTCTTGCTGGCATAACACTATACTTCTCCATAAAATCGCTCTTAGGCTCCACAATTCCAATTTTTCCATAAAATTCTGGACTGACTCTTGCATTACACACTACTTGGGATCTTTCAGGAATTTCAATTGTTTCCGCCAAATGAACAGAACATCTAACATTACGGTTTTCCCTCAAAAACTTGACATAATTTCCATTCCAATATACTGAGCCATCCTCCATGTCAAGAACTGCACCAACACTTTTCAAAATATCTGTTCCAATAATCACATCATAACAAAGGTTTCTTGCAACGTACACATTATGTTTGAATAATTCACAGTTAACTTCAATTTCACAATCAACAATGCCTATCACATCAATAGCCTGACCAGTTGCTGATACTATACGTCTGTCTGTCGAAGTCAATTTATTTCTCATTTCTGGGCCAATAAATCTGTCACTTATCAAAGAAAAAACAACGGCTCCTGTGTCCAACATTAGAACAGCATCAATTCCAAAAATTTTCCCTTTTATTTGTATTCCCTGGTAATCACCTTTAACTAAAGAAGGTACTTTCACAATATTTTCACATTTTCTTTTTTCACATTTTGTTTCATCACTGTTTTTACATAAAATCCTTTTGTCAGAGGCATTTTCTTTTTCACTGATGACCGCCTTACCCTCTCCTAAGGAGGTCTGTTTTAGTTTAAACCTGTACGCTGCGGAATCCTTACAAATTTTCTTGGGGTGCTTGTTGCAAATTGACATTCTCTGGCAAGGTGATTATTTCGTCCACAATTATAACAACGTCTTATCTGACGATTTCTTGACTCATAACTGCCTTGAGGTGGAACATGGCGAGTAGGTCCCACGCGTTTCATTGATGCAAACTTAAGACCATCTAGCTTTCCTGCAATTGTATCCAACTTTCCTGTCATCTTCTCAAAAGAATCCATAATTACTTTCATTTCGTTTGCAACTACGTTGACTTTAGCGGGTTCTGGTTGGCTACTCATTATCAGTTGCTCGTTACATTCTTCTCTTTTTGCAATTCTAAAAGCCTGTTCAAAACTTTGAGGATCTGCCATCATAACATAACGACGTAGCTCAGGACGTAAACCTTGCAAGAAATGCTCCATGACAAGCCTGTCATGATCATCTAAAGAAACTCCTCCATGTGCACGTCTAGCCAACTTCAAAATAGCACTTCCATAATCTTCAACATTTTCTCGAGCTAGCTGTTTTCTTTGAAATAATTCTGTGTAATACATTCTCTGCAACTCTTTTGGACAAAATCTCTCCTTCATGCGATCAAGTAACTTGTCAAAATCTTCTTGGACATCTTGATCTAAATCTTCATAAAAATCAGCTGCACGACCTCTCAAATATGCAGGTAGCATTGCAATTTTCCTCTCAGGTCTCCATTTGTTAGCACGACTTATCCTTTCAAATGTTTTGATCCAACTCTCGAAATCATCACCAACATCTCCATAAAATTTTGATGGCGTAACATGAGATTTTGATTCTATTCTATCATCGGTAGCCGCTCGCTGACTAGTGAACATCCTAGGTGACGAAATCGGAGATACACTTCTTTGCCTTCCTTTTCTTCCCATTTTTAACCGAATTCACAAATTAATCCAATGAATATTCACAAATTAATCCAATGAATATTAAATTCTTCCAAACACACACACAATAATCCAATTTTGAAAAAGACACAGGTTCTAATATATTTCCAGTTCAAGTGAATGCTGGAATCCCACTTCTGACACCAAAAATATGTCACGGAGGTGACCGAGCAATTATAACTTTTTAATTCCACTGAGTATATATCCAATTATAATTAAGATATCCTTGGTTGATAAATCCTTGTAATGCTAGATCCAATAAAAAGTCAGTAAACAGTGCACTAATTTATTTACATATATACAATGAGGAGGCATAATACAAACGAAAGATGTTACATTTATGCTAGCATATGTACTGTCTAAATCCTAGCAAAGCACTCCCCCTTCTAAAAAATGTCACACTTGTTATATACGAATCTTAGCTCCAATAGATGATTATCTAAAACATTAACTCCATCCTATTAATTAACTAACTCCAACTCTACATATATCTTTATCAAATCCTTATCAAACTGTCATAACCTAGCTTGACCTTAACTCAATACACGGCTCCCGATTCTATGAACAATAGCTCCCATTGCTCCACTCATTAAAGACTCATTATTCTTGACCACACTAGACACTGCTCTACTTTTAATTACCCTAACACAGCTTGACTAGTCTGGGCAATGCATCCAAATGCCTGTAACTCTGGACATTTAATAATAAATCACTTCATTACTTTTGAGCCTAAAATTACTACTCATCATTTACATAACACGCAAAAGAAACGCAACACCCTTCTTTAGTGGGAAATAATTATGTAAAGTAAAGAATTTTGTATCTTAAAATTATGAATATCATCAATTTGGTAAACATCGGTAATTTTACGATTGAACGATTTCCATACCATAACCGGAAGTGAAGTTTGAGTCTGCTTTACAGAAATCAAAAATTGCATGTATAACAAAACATTTGGCAATATTATAGAGTTTTAAGGGTTCTTTACTGTTCATCATAAGTAATGCAGCAATATTTCAAAAAAATAAACTCTCCTTTCGTTTCCCGTAACGATGCTAAGGCTACTTGAAAATGGCTTATGTACGCATTTCTATTGCTCTAGCTGAAAAATTTCAATGTAAAGGTGATGGAGAGTTGCTGATGCAAAATTTCATTACATTAAGCCTCAACAGGGTCTTACGTATCATATGCATTAAGGACTGTCCTTGTACCGGAAGTCCAAGGGTGGCTACACTGCTCTAAGTTAGAGAAAATTCGACCTAATCATCTGAAAAACGGGCATTTAAAAATGCCAAAGAATAATTCCTTCGCTCAGATCTCGATAGTTATGAACCTATTGTATCGTAGAAATTAAGCTGCAATTGTTGTCTAGGGCAGTCTTGCACGTTTTACTTGAATGGCTGGGAGGGGGTGTTTTAACAGTCATATTTTACTTAGTAAAGTAAACAGATAAACATTTAACATTTTTATCAAATATCTGATGTTCTGAAAAGTGAGTTTAGCCTTACTTTATTCGCTTATGAAAATCATAAGATAAAAAAAATCAAAAATCTGTAGGTAACTGCTTGTTGCGTTTCTTTTGCGTGTCAGTATATGATTCACTAATAAAATTATACAGCTAATTACTTGTCTGCATTTAATTACTAGTAAGTCTTAGCCAAATACATGAGATAATCGGAATTATTAATGTAAATAAACCTTACCAGTCATATTAATTTGAAATGTTTTATCTATTTTAGTTGCCATGAAAGAGTATATATATGTATTGTTAGTCATTTTATAGGATAGATTTTGAAAGGAAGGAGTATTACTAGTATCAGGGAAAACTGACAATCGAAAAAAGTAAAAATTGTTGTTCAGTAAAAGTGTTGGAGGGGGGTCCCTGCATCACCTCCTACTATCCTCACCCAAAAATATACACTCGCTATATGTTTTGTTCACACTTTTGTGCCACTTTTCTTAAGTATTAAGAATGGAATTAAAATTTGTGAAAGTGCAACAATGTGTTAATCAAACCCGTCTAAAAAAAAGTTTTAATAACTTTTAGATGAAATAAGATTTTTTGTATATTTTTGTGTGAAATGCTATTAAAATTTATTAGTCGTAATATTATACAGAAAATATGAACTTCAAATCTGTGTCCATGCACCTTTAAGTTTTTGCGGACAAACAGACATGCAGACAGAGGACGGACGGACAGGAGAAAACTATATATATATACATCCGAATCTTAGGAGGTCATAAATATATAACTTTTTTAATGATATATCTTTATCTTCAGCTATGTACAATGAAGTAAAATCAAGTCAACTTCAGTGTTTGAAAGCTTTGACAATTGATATATGATTTTGATAGCAAAACTTTGTAACAAAGGCAAAATCTTATCTTAGAACCTTGTTGAACTTTTATATCATGAAGACAACTAACTAAATGCGTTAACCTATAAAATTCGTATTACCTTTATTTTTCACATGAAGTGGCCAATCACAATAATTATCATTAGACATTTTTCTACCTGTTAGGTCAATTCCGCTTGTTGTTATCTTTTCTTTCAAAATAATCTTTTGTTAATGAAATGTTTCCGTTCATTAACACGATTTAGCTTGTATTACACGTTTTTCCCAGACTTAAAGATATTTTTTGTGTTAATCGTCGCACTTTATGTGAAGCTTGCTCATCGGGAGGATGTATGCATTTATCTCTGGGACTTTTTTCTTCGCCCTTCTTTGCCATACTGGTCATTTACAGAGAAATGGTATGTCCTTATTAAGCAATTGGTTTCTTATTCCTGAAAAAAGTATAAGTAACAGTATACTTTCATCCTTATTTCGGCTTTTCCTATTGATGAAATCAGGATTTATATTTAATTTGATAAAAGTTTAGAATAATGTTTAAAATTTGAAGTTTGTAAAGTTAAAATCGATAGCACATCCAAAAAGTTTACTAGGGAAAATATTTTTGATTCAAAGAGAACGTTAAATAAATAATCAAAAACTAATTATAGCAATATCTTCATTATTGGTTTTCATGTTCTTTTAAGACCATGACAATTCCTTTTTTCAAAATCAAGCACGGTTTCCACGATGTACATCGGGCTGTAGTTCTATTCCGACGAACACTCCACGACACTGTATTTCAGTTGGAAGACTATATCGGTTTCGCGGAAGATTTTGTCGAGGATGTGATTGGGTCAGATCGGGATGTGACAACACATGTAATGGTGTAAACTGTGCAAGAAACAATGGACCTCCACAATGTTACAGAAATTGCCCTTACATTAATCAAGGAATGCCAAGACATTGTATTATACCAGGTGTATTGGTTAACAACCAAGGTTTTCTATGTAGATTATGTGATAGAATACAACCGACATGTTCAAGATTGGCGTCTCGCTTTATTCCACGCTGTCCGGTTAGATGCAAAGAGGTGGTGAACGGAACCCCTGAACACTGCATCATAAGAGGACGAGTGATGAACTACCGCGGTCGGCCATGTAGGCTATGTGACACGGTTAATTTTGGCTGTGTGAGAAAAAACTTGACCATTTGTGCTGAAGCCCTGGAAACCTGCAAGACTGCACCAAAGGGTATGCCAGATTTCTGCATATCTCAAAACGTTACCAGTACACCAGCGACACCGCCATGTCTAACGTGTCCAGTCATTAGTAATTCCAGTATGTGTAGGTTCCCACCTTGCCAAAGATGCACACCACTCACTAATATAGCCACGGTTCCTCCTGAATGTATCAAAGATGGCGATATTGTGCAGATTCCCGGATACCACTACAGATGTAGCCTCTGTCCTTACATTGATCCGTTTTGTTCTGAACTTGAAGTTACTATCTGTGGAAATCAAATGGCAAACTGTGTCGGTACACCAATCGGAACACCTCAGCGCTGTATCGACCAGTCCGTGCATATATTTCTAGGAAGTCCCTGTCTGTCCTGCCCGATCCTGAAAACTGAAGAACCCGGATGTGTGAAGGAAGCGTATGATATTTGCACAGGATTTGTGTGTCCACGTGTAACTAGGCAAACTGTCATGTGCTTTGATAAAGGTCCATTTTCCAATGCCCCGAATGCTACATGCAAAACTTGTCCAATTTTACATAGGCACAAACATAATTTGTGTGCAACAGTTACCTCCTATCAGCGATTTTGATAGGTATATGTGTTCCAAAATATCATTGATAAACGAAAACAAGCCATGTTGTATTCCTATATATAGCTGAAAGAGCATGCAGAGGAAATTTTTTATTAAATTTTTATTATATACACTGTACATGCACTCTTCTTATACATGCAGTATGTACAGTTTACCGACTACATGTATGTATCATCTTCTTTCTTTGTAGTGTAAGAGGTTAATAACGGGATATTCATCTTTAGTAGGTTTTGTATGATTAATTCACGTGCAGAATCACATTAAAACTGTCGTTTAAATTGGGCATTCTTGTGAAAGCAAGGGAAACTAGCGGATTCGAGGAAAACAAGCTTGTTATTTTTTTTTTACCTGAGAAACCCAACTGCAGGCCCGTGGTCGAAGGTTACAGCTTTGGTTTCAAATTCGACAAATCGCATCCAGACGAACCATCATTGTTGGTAATTTTTTTGTCGAACATCAAAAATGTAATTTAGAGAAACCCGAAACACTGCGAAATAAAACCTGAATATAAAACGATTGCAAATCGGCCCAATATCTCAGACAATTCCAATATTATATATTTTTTGAGCGCTTGGTAAAAATATTTAAAATGTCTAACTTTCCCCCCTTAAACACTAGACAATTAAGCTATTAACAAATAAGTTGATGAATCACGAATATCAACAGTCTCTTTTAAATAAACATTTGCAATTCTATGATCGGTACAATGACTTTGTCATCAAATACAATTTATCACTAAGTCGAATATTGGTAACATCTGCATGTATCATATTTGGATATTTTTTCTTTAATAAAAATAAAAGTTAATGGTTACGCAACAAAAGAGTTTATGATAAATGAGATGAATTTCAACTACTCTGTCGTCCAATTTTCTTATTTATACTATTATATACCCTCTTCACCAGCATATGGAGTTTCTGTCTTGCAGTTGGTTCGATGCGCAATAGGATGTCCTACGTTTAAGAACAATGATTCCTCAAACGAAACAAGCTACAGTAAAAAGGAACTGCGGTTATATAGCGAAGTCACTGGGACTTATGAAAATACTTTGCCACATCCTTAATTCGTTATATCTGTATAAGGAATTCGTTATATTTATATTGCTGGGTATCTGAGAAAACTTCGCTATATCCGTGAATTCGCAATATCCGTGTTCGTACTAAACGAGTTTTGACAAATAAGTTGATGAAACAAGAATATCAACATTCCCGTTTAAAGTAATCACTTTACAAATTTTATGGTAAACAAAGTGACTTGTAAACAAATACAATTGATCGTTAAGATGAATGCTGACTGACGCTTTTCAAACAAGCTGATAGGTCATTACTTAGAAACAAACCTAGTGTTGTATAAACGGATTTTTCCGTTTGCCCGAAGACGACTGAGCTTACAAACTGAGCTTACAACGGGTGTGACCTGTAAGGAATATTAATAAATCCTCAAGAGAGGTTGCTTTCTAAGCATAATAATTTTAAACGATCTAAAAAGGTTACAAAAAAGGAGAGAAATTAAAGAGGAGATGAGGGTACATCTGGTCATTTCTCATTAATTAAATGCTTTTTAGAAAATGATTTACGATTTTTTTTTAATCAGAAAACTAATTAACTTTAAATTGGTTTGTTTTTAAGCCTAACAGCTTCCTAATTGATGATTACGTCACCTACTCGACAAACATCCCTGGATGGACAAAAAAAATCGAGAAATGTGCTAAATGTGCTTATATGACCCTGGCAGGGATATCGATCAATGTCGATCTAACGCTTGTTTTCGAGACTCAGCAACACGCATCCAGTCATCTATTTATATTGATCTAATGGTTATCAATACATATCTTTTGAAAGTTTCAGATGGGATCTTCTATGATCTTGTTGCATTCGGAGCAATATAATTGAAATTCAAACCCATCGAGGACGAGCGCTGCTTTTGGACATCGTTAATTACTGTAATGATTGGATGTTAAAATAAGATTTAGTACTTTGTTAATTTTGCAAGATGACAGATGCATAGAATACTATGAAAGTCCAGGTAAGATATCAAGGATTGTTCTAATTTATTTTGTTCAATTCTTTGTAGATTGAGGTAGAGAAAGTGATAATGTTTTAATTGTGACAATCGATCCGTTGTTGGATGCATAATAAGAGGTTCGTTAGCAATAAAAATGTTTTGATACCAAATCGTCCTATGCAATGATAATTTGCTTTTTTCATACCTCCATAGAAATTATCCCTGAACATTACAAAATAAGATAAAACCGAATGGTGAAATTTAGATAATGTTAATTTCGCATTAAAAGTTTTGAGTCCTTGTTCCTTATTACGTGCTAGTGGTATCATTCTCTTTTTTCTGACACTATAATAAAGAGGCACAACATGTATAAAACTGACATTTTTTCTTAATATTACATGTTTTTAGTCATTTACATTAATTTAACATTTGTTTACAAGAATAAAAAAATTATTCGCGGGAAAAATATTCATGAACCACAAAGTATCACAGTTTTGCTGAATATTCTTTAAGAAAAAGAATTAAGAATTCTTTATTCTTTTCTTATATATTTGCTAATGCTCTAGATAAAAGATTTTATAACTTTTAAATACTCCTGAGGGTTTCCTTTAAATGTTACACGCACCCCTCTACTTTCCAGGGTAGAATAAAAGGCTATATGAATTTCCATATTAAAGATACTTATAAAATAAGGATATGGAGATAACGATCAGTACTCAATATACAGGAGCAGAGCTAACACGAAGCTCAAAAACATCAGAGGTGGGATCAGGTACCATGGAGGAGTTAGCATCCCCTTCCGACCGGTCACGCCCGCCATGCGCCCCTTGTCATTATTGGGAAATAACGGAAAAAATCCGTCGTCAATTCAGTGTATAATCAATGGACTAACAATTAGAACGAAAAACTTCTGTCAGCATTTGACTCAATGTTAAATTGTATTTGCTGACTATTGACCTCATAAACAGCAATAATTGTATAGTATTTGATTACAATGTCATTGTATCGACCATAAAACTTACGAAATGATGACTTTAAACGAGACTGCTGATATTCTTGTTTCATCGACTTGTTTGTCAATAGTTTGCCTCGTTTTAGAAATTGTTCATACGTAGAGCATGCTCTTGCGTATCGAATCAACTGAGATATACAAACGCCGTATGCAGGTGATGAAGGTATATTGCTGCATAAGTAAGGGAAGTTGGCGATAGAAAAGTTAAAGTCATCCGGTTTATCATATATAGATTGGTTAGATTGGTTAGATTGGTTAAAAACCATTATAACCATTGGTTAGATTACCAATAACGACTTTTTCAAGTAAAATATCCAAATTTGAAACAGATGTGTCAGACCCTGTGGTATCTATTAATTTGAGTTCACCAAGATGTATCGTATCGACGTAGGAATGGAAATTACCATTGCTAATTGACAACACGTCGTCGATATATCTAAATGTCGAGTTGAAGGCTACAACAAGTGTTTTCTTCTTTTCACGCATAAGATTTTGCACAAATTCTGCTTATATGAATACAAAAATAGGTTTGCTTACAAAAGATTGCAATTGGTATCCATGGGAATTCCAGCAGATTGTTGGAAGACATGGTCTCCAAAACCAAATAGATATTGTCAATCATAAACATAAGCATCTTTTTGATGTCGACTTCAGAGTACTTGTGTGTACAATCAGAATGTGTTTTAACAAAATAATTTTGAATATGACCAATGACCAGATAAGTAAAGTTACGAGTTCCATTCTTATTGAAAAAGCAGCTGTCAATGATATCAAAAATCCTGGACTGTAATTTATCGTGTGGAATGGCTATGTATACAGTCGAAGATGTAGATTTTGGTGAAATCTTGTGATTTCAAATTGTCCAACAGTTCTTTAGAATTTTTGAGTTTCCACATCTGATTCACACCACTTCTTGAATATACCGTTTCAATTTTTGATTTTAAAAGTCTTTTAATTTATTTTTAATTTTTTTTTTGAAAGAAGACAACAATTGAATTGACTTTATCTAATTATCAATCTTATCTATTTCATCTAACAATAAAAAACCATTGCACAATAGAATTTACAGAAATATACATGTGATGACTCATCAAAGTATCTAAATTGTAGGACTTTTGTCAAGGAACCCCTTTTTTCGAAGTGTTATTTTTTGAAACATTTTACACTCTTAATTTATAAGAGGCAATTTAATTATCTGCCTGATTCCATCCTTTGATGAAAAGAAATATAAGACATAAATATTTCAGAAATCGACCTGATTCATTCATTTGTTTTACCTTGCAAGGTAACAATTTGGCAAATTAGAGATGCTTTCTAATGAAGTCCCAATTGGTTTATAAAAGCAAACTTAGCTCTGATAATTCCAAGATTAGTTTAAAATCTTTTAGAGGCATTTATTACGGCTGACTAAGAAAGACGAACGGCAACCATACAAAAGAAGGATAAAATATTCATAAATCTTAACTAACAGAACAAGGCAGATGTTTTGCAGAAAACCATTCAAAAATCACTTTCATTTGCCTAATGAATATTTAAAAAAAAAGTTGCAGAAAGGAGAAGTTGGATATTTAAATAGACAATAAATACCAATCAGAAGAAAAAAAGACAAGAAAAGAAAAAAAGAATATACGACACTGCAAAACAGCAAATAACTCCTCTTTGTAGAGAATTTAGAGATAAAGAAAAAAAATGTTGTTGCTTTGGAAAGCATGCGCAACAGGACAAAAAAGGTATTTCATAAATCTGACAATGGAGCAACACTGGTACAGATAAACAATAAGATTTTCAGACTTATTGAACATATACCTTGAAGTAAACTAGATAAAGATTATTGTGTGGTATTAATGGTGTTGAAAATGAATAGGAAAAGTAGTAAAAAACGACTTGATGTATGAAAATCTGCAGTGGAGAGCTTTAGTCGAAAAAATTCTTATTACTGCTGCTTATGATCAAAGAAGACCACAAACTAAACAAAATTTAATTCTCTCAGTCATGGCCTAAAATGATTTCACATCTGCAGAAGAACAAGACTTAGGGGTGTTATTTTGGGAAGGTTTGGAAGCCTGAATTTAAACATTTCAACCTGACATTAGACATTATAATATAAACCAGGGAGAAGAATGCCGTGAAATGTAAAAGACATAATAATAATAATGATGATAATAATCATAATTAATAATAAAGAGAATTACAGATATCCTGGTTGAAGTAGAAGTAATGACTTAATGTACACAACGGAAGAAAAACTATGTCACAGCAAATAAGGACGAGGTACAAATTTTTTGAATCATACTGAAAGTCTACTTGAAATACATGGAGATAACGAAGAGTATTGAAGCTCAAACGACCATCCATAAAATATATAAGAGGAGCAGCTTAAACATGATATCTCTTCAACATCAGAGGTGGGATCAGGTGCCATGGAGGCAGCATCTCCTACCGACCGGTCACACCCGCCGTCTGCTCCTTGCATGATCGGGAAAAACTGAAAAATCCGTCGATAAATCAGTGTCTATATAATAACCAAACAATTAGTATGGAAAACGTTCATCAGCCATTAACTTAACGATATATTGTATTTGCCGGCGAGGTCATTTTATCAAACATAAAACTTTCGAAATGATGCCTTTAAACGAGATTCTTGATATTCTTGTTTCATAAACTTGTTTTGTCAATAACTAACATGTTCCTTCTTGTATTTCAAAAGTTTAATCTACCCATGTTCTCCTGGGAAAAAAATTTAGTTTTCTATTTTTAAAATGAAGGGACGAGGGACAAAAAATCTTGCATATATACATATCCATTCGTACAGTCCATCTCTTTTGCAAAGAGTGACGGTACATTGGGGGAAAATTGTTCTCTTTCAAATTAATATTAGAAGAAAATATTTTGACTTGCTAGATTTTATTTATTAAAGTTGTTATGTGAGTTACTGAATCGACTCTAAACTATTTGTTCTTCTAACATCAAAACAGATTTTCCTTTGTCTTATTCCGAAGATCCTCCGTGATGTACCTCAGTATGTACATGTATTCAGCATAGTTCTGAATTAGTTTCCTTCGCCCAACAGTTTCTTTTTATAGTCTTGTACGAAGCTACGTGATGCAATTTTTTTTTATTATTTTATATGCAAACGTTTTATTTTTCTGATAAAAAGAACATTAGTCATTTATCACAAGCAATAATCTCATTAGGAAAATTCCAATAAACATTAGAAAAACAGATCGAAGGTGAAATCGTGCGAGTAGCACTTATTTAACTTCAATAAATTTAAGAATCGTTTTATCAATTTTTGTTTCAATCATGAAAAAAAAATTGCTGTAGGGCCAATCTTTGATAAATTATAGATAGCACCTTTTCACTGATTCACTCTCACAAACTCACACTGTATATTCCATATAATGCCTGATTTTGATTAGTCATCCCGTTTCAGGACAGACCTCTTACTAACTAGCTAACTGCTCAAAGATATATGACCAACATTATAAACTTTTGATTGATATCTTCCCTTATAGGCTATTACTGTAAAATGAAGCATTTGTTGCATCTGAGAATGTAAATGTTTTGTAAGACTTACCAAAAGTCTGGATTTTGCTCTTGGTTGGTTTTTATATATCATAAGTAAGTAAAGTGACATGTGTACATATATTCATATTCACAAACTGCATAAAGGATATGGAGATAACGAAAAGTATTATATATCAAAGTCCATAAAACAATACAAAATAGGAGCAGAGCAAACACGGACCTTCAAAACATCAGAGGTGATGTATAAAATAACAATTTCAACGTTTAACACGCGGCCCATCGGGTCTATATGCCATTTTAAACACAAACTTTAAAAAATATAGAAAATAAAGAGATACATGTAAACAAAATAAAAATATTATGATTGTTTATAAATCACCAGAAAAAGACAGAGGATATGTTTTCACCAAAATCAGTTTTATGAGGTATCTTAACCTTCTGGCTTGTGGTGAAGTTTCTCAAGTATTCTTCACGTCACGCGTGCTTACATCTTAATTTGAAACCATGATTCTTCTAGAGAATATGATTTTAGTTGTATATCATTTGATACAGCTGTTATATGATCATTCTGTTAAAACATTTTGAAGACACTGTGCTAAATGACGATGGCCTTGATGCTCCGAGAAAAGAAACGTTAAAGTACACGAGAGTCTTAGAACGGACTTAAAACACACCCTGCTAAGACCTCTTCCAAATCCAAAGAAGTGTTTTGTTCTCGGTACCGATGATATTAAGTTAGCAAACAGGATATTGAAAGTCTCTACATGTGTCTTTGATTGTTGTTGCTCGACAATCTGGATTCCCGAGGCGTGTTCAGGACCGGAGATGTCGGGTTTCCGGTCTTAAATTGAATCTTGGACCTGCCTCGTTTAGGTGACGTCCAACTATTAAATGTTTAAAAATAGATTAAGCAGTAATTGGCTAACGAATTGGTCGGGTTAAAACAGGTGCTCTCTTATCACGAAATGTAATCAATTAGTACAATGTCATTAGTCTGTTGATGAATGTTTTATAGTATAATTGAGTTCTGTTAATGATGATATATTTTTCCTTGATATTAAATTTGTATCCAGAGGAAAAATAAGACTTAAAAAAAAAAGATCACTGACCTCTTCTGATAGGTTTACGGATAACCTAAATTTGCCATTTTGCGGTTAATTACTTGTTCATATTATAGCAAAAGAAAAAAAGAAACATATAAAATAGTATAATAATAATCTTTTAATTTATTTCTGTGGGGGAAAATGCAGATCTGATATAACTTTTCAAAAATATTTTTTTTAAAATAAAAATTAGATCAAATGTGTAATACAGTAAGTACTAGTACTGTAGATTCCTTATTTTTCGCGAGTACTTTTATCGCGAACTGGCTCTTAAACGTCAAATCGCGAGAATTATAATTTGCGAATGGACGGTTGATCAATAGATTTTACAAAGATTTCAGAACTATAAAAATAAAAGCGAGTAAGATTTTTTCGCGAGTAATGCTTCTCGCGAAATTATGCGGAAATTAACTCCTTGCGTTTAATTAGGAATCTACAGTATGTGCAAATCTAAGATATAAAAGTAAAATAGCGCTTGTTTTATTTGAAGAATGACGAATTGCAGTTACACAGCGAGTAATGGGACCTTTTTTAGTCTTCAGTGTGTTAATTTCTGTTGCATGGGAGAAGATGTTAATTATTGTTCATCTTCAACTTGTTCAAGCACTTCATCGTCCGAAGACAATCTACCAGTATTGTGAGTACAGATATCATTTTTATAACAGTATTTACGTTCTTTATGTAAGTATTTATAATCCTCAAGATAATTGTTTTCCTAATATCCTTGTAATTTTTATGCTGGTCAAATCAAACCATTATATTTCAGTCAGGCCTTAAGTTGAACCAAAGGATCTCCCTCTCTACCTTAATTCAATTAAGTTTTATATATCAATCTGTGGCCCTTTTCACAAAAAATCTTACGACTAAGTTGAAAATATTACATTTCCGTGATTTTTTGTTAAATAAAAATATGTTTTAAACTACTTTTACTAATAAGTAAGTTAAAGAAATAGAAACATTAGATTTTTAGAAGTCCTTGTTCAGCTTAGATACTTATTAAGGAATGGGAAAATTTTCCATTTTAGTCGTAAGGTTTCTTTTGTGAAAACGTTCACAGGTCAGCCTTTGGTGTATATTAGATACCTGTAACATATTCACTTGTTTAGTCAGGGAAAATGAATGAACACAATGCTGGTTATATTTGCATTTGGAAACACAAAGGAAATATCATATAGATTCATCATTTATCTACGGTAGGTAAATAAACCAATGCAATACCATAATAACATAGATGATTTGATAATAGGAACTATTTACATACCACCTTCAAATTCTCGCTTTTCTTCTGTTGAAATTTTTGATGCACTTGAAAGAGAAATATCAAACATAGCAATTGAAAATAAATATATATGCTTAGTTGGTGATTTGAATAGTAGGGTGTCAACTGGAAAGGATTTTAAAAAATATTTAGAAACTGTAACCCCTGTTATTGGTGAAAATATTTTACTTGAAGAGTATGTTGATGTAAACCAAATGGAAAAATACAATTTTGCTGTCGAGAGAAAATCTAAAGATGTAGTTATTAATTAATATGGAAGAAGACTCCTAGATGTTTGTAAACAGTGTAATATTTTTATACATGTACTTAATGGCAGATGAAGAGGTGATAGTGATGGGGAATTAACTTGTAAACAAACAAGTGTTGTGGATTATTGTATAGCCAATATTGATTTTATAAAATATGTGTCAGATTCCAAGATACTACAATTTTGCTCACTCTTTTCAGATGTGCATAATCCTATTGAAGTTTCATTAATGTTTAGAAATGAACATTTTATAAGGTGTAGAACTGATGATTAACCTCCTGGCCTTTGTTATGTAGTTGCTAAAAACTGGGATACTGATAAAAAGTTGAACTACCAAAAATATGTTGAAAAAAAGGTGAATGTAGTTAAAAAATGATATAAAAAAAACTGTGCAGTTGAAGATACTAATTTGGAGTTTATTGATAATATTGTAAATAAGGTTGGTGAAATCTTTGTAGAAAGTGCTAAAGAAGTATTTGGCACCAAAAAAAAAAAATTATACAAACTGTAACAAAGAAATCAAAAACTGTAAAGTTAATAAACCCTGGTTTACGGCTGATTGTAAATGTGCCAGGCAAAATTATAGAAAAGCAAAGAGACTGTATAAAAAATTGGTGGTTCTATTTTCAAAACAAACTTGTATGAAAAAGAAAAGTTGTATAATCAGAAACTAAAGCTTGCAAACATTAAACATAGAACAGAAATGAAAAAGAAACTTAAATATCTACGTACTTTAAACGCTAAAGAATATTGGAAAATTTTAAATACAAACATAAACAAGCAAAGATGTATGGCTGACCTAAACGATCTGTATAATTTTTATAAAGACTGTAGCAATATGCAATTCAATGAATCAAACGAGAACTATGTTTTGAATGAGGAAGAACTCCTTCTAGTATCTGATATGTAGTTGAATCACTATATTAATCAACCAATAACACATGATGAAGTTCTGAAATGTATTAAATTATTGACAGAATTATAAATGAGTACATCAAGAGTACATCTGACTGTTTACTGAACGTGTATGTTGAGCTATTTAATAGAATATTTGATTCTGGAATAATTCCTTCACAGTGGACTAATGGTAATATAATCCCAATATATAAAAATAAAGGTGATAAGTCTGATCCTAAAAATTACAGACCACTTACAATAATAAGTTGTTTGGGTAAATTGTTCACTTACATTATGAATGAGAGACTAAATAACTATGCTGATAGAGCTCAACTTATCTTGGAGAACCAAGCCGGTTTTCGAAAAGATTTTTCTACTCTGGATCACATTTTTTCATTATACTCACTTATTGAACTGTTTAAGGCAGGTCCACACTTTTACGGATCCGGTTTTTATTTTACACACCAATATAAAATTTTGATTATCATTTGTCTATTGAAATAACTTCTTTTTGGATGATTGAAAATGATTTAGCAAGTATATATTTGTTTATTATAGTGTCATTGTGCACACAAAGCATTTAATGTACATTATTTATATGAATAACCACTTTGCACTCTGTCTATAGAATCTATATGTAATTTAGTACATACACAAACAGAGAATTCTTAATTGCCTTTATGGACCTAAAGCTTTTTATTTTTTTTAAACAAACTAAATTGAGATCTATTTTATTTTTAATTTTAAGCCTATATCATCTTTTAAAATTTACTTTTAAAATAAATTTTGCGAAGAAAGATTGAAAAATAGATATTCCAAAAATGGGGGTATAGGTGTTCAAAAGGATGTTTTGTGAAATTTTTCTGATCAACCATAATAAAGAAGGTGTTTTTGGTAACCTAAGATATAATTCTAAATAATTGTAAAGAAAAAAAGCATGTAAACGTATAAAATTTTGAGAAATATTTAAAATAAAGATATTTTGAGGTTTTTCTCTGAAAGATTTTGACAGAATCAACATCAATTTTTTAGTGTTTTCAAATAGAAATTTCAAATATTCTCTTGACAAATGAATATTTTTGATTTTCATAAGTTTTAGCATTAATTTGATGTGATTTGGTACATAGCTAACTATAATATGATGTCACACTTCTACATGTTGAATTTTGGCTGTTGAAATTTTAGAGGTATGTACTTCGAGACATGTTACATGAAAATTAACCTGCAAAGATATGTTTTTATGGATGTTTTAGTTAGATTATGACTTACTCAAGATTTTCAAATCAAAAAATAAACAGTTTGACAGAAAATTTTGAAAGTACGGACCTACCTTAAATTATATAAAAAGAAACTGTACTGTGTTTTTATAGATTTCGAGAAAGCCTTTGACTCAGTCTGGCGATTAGATCTTTAGAATAAAATTTATTAAACAATATAGATGGCAAATGTTTTAAAGTTATAACTAATATGTATAAGGATATTAAATCAAGAGTAGTAGTTAACGGAGTATCATCAGAAATGTTTTCATGTACTGTAGGAGTAAGACAAGGTGAAAATTTATCACCATTTTTATTTGCACTGTATCTAAATGATCTTGAAGGATTTTTGTTTGACAAAAATATAAAAGGTTTGAAAAATCTATCTGAGAAAATTGAAGATGAACTTAATATATATCTGCGGCTTTATGTTTCACTCTTTGCAGATGATACTATTATATTATCAGAATCCCCTGCAGATCTTAAGTACCAGCTTGAGATGAATACTGTAAAAAATGGCACTTGGGGGTTAATAGTGCTAAAAACAAAAGTTGTTATATTTGGTAAAGGTAAAAGATGTAATAATAATACATTTAAGTTTGCATGTGTTCCATTGGAAATTATTGAAAATTTTAAATAGGAGTAACATTTAGTAAAAGTAGATCTTTCAATTTGAATATTAAGGATATGAATGAAAAAGCTACAAAAGAAATGTATGGAGCTCTTCGAAAATGTAGAAAACATAATCTTTCAATTGATTGTAAACTAGATGTGTTTGACAAAATTTTTAGTGAAACCAATTTTGTTATATGGTTGTGAAATATGGGTATTTTGTAATATCGCTCTTATAGAGAGACTTCATCTAAAATTTTGTAAGCATGGATTTCATTATTTATTTAACTTACTGACCCATACATAAAGAATTCTAGATTAAAATTTATTATATATATATTTATATAAATTTTAAATATTATTACTTAAAAATGTATTATTATACAAATCCTAATGTTTTTAAGTTTGACCAACTATTTAATTTGAACAGCAGGGAAAAATTAACTAAATTATGTAAATTTATTGGAATTATAATGGAGACAGTCGACTCTCTTGGTCTGTGACACTGTCATTTTTTTCCACTGTTTTTTTCTTTTTCTTTGTCTCACGCATGTTTAATTGTAAATATTCTATGTAATATCCTCTCTATACTGTTTTGTACAGTTTATGAGAATAAAGTCTTGTCTTGTCAATAAAATTGTCAAGTAATTAATGGTGAATTTTGAGATATCCTCGGCATACAAAGTAGAGCTACATTTTTTATATATTCAGCGTCATATACATTCATATACATTCACTTAAAAAGAGTGGATTAACTGTCTATTTATGCTTTCATAGTATCAAAGGTATACCGAAAATCAGAGATGTCATAAATAAGTGATAAACTATTTTTCTATTTTATTTTGCAAACGTCAAGATCGATCCAGCTCTTCATTTTTTATTCATGATCACACTCCACTTTTGATTCTCTTAGCAAAGTTTATAATCATTAAAAAGGTATATGGAAAAAGAAAAGGTGTCATTTTAAGGCTTTCTCCTTTTACATTTTTTTTCTGCTTTGTTTACAAAATCCATAATTCGTTTTGAATTTAAAGCAGTGATGACGGGGAGTTGTGGTTGTATATAATCTAACCAAAAAATACAGATAGTGCATGATGGAGATCAACTGATTTTTCATTTGTTCTTTCAAATGTTTTACTTTCTTTTTTACATTTAAATTGATTAAGAGTGATTATTTCATTTTCTCTTTAAAAAAGAAGCAGAGTTTTTTGTTCTTTTTTTTTTTTAAATTCAACAATGTTTTCTTTCTTCTTCGTTTTTTGCCTAAATATAACTTTTTCAAATTTTGAAATGAAAATCGTTAAATATTGTCTCAAAACTAGCTATATATTATAAGAAGAAAATCAAGGAGTAGCTATTTCTTTAATTATGATATTACTCTTTTTCAAATTTAAAAATGAAAATCTTAAAATATGGTAACTATTTCTTTAATTTTGATATCTTCTTCCTTTTTTACTTTGTTATTTTATTTTAAGTTAAAGTTTATTTGGAAACACGGAGATAACGAACAGTATTCAATATCAAAAGTCCATAAAACAATACAAAACAGGAGCAGAGCAAACACGGCAAACATCAGAGGGCCATGCAGGAGTTAGCATCCTCTGTCGACCGGTCGGAACCGCCGTGTGCTCCTTGTCATGATCGGGAAATAACGGAAAAATCGGTCATCAATTCAGTGTAGTAACGTTATTTATTTTCATACTGTTTGTGATCTCCATATACATGTATTTCATTGCTTAACATATACGAGGGCTGTTCAATAAATGATCTCCTTGGTGCTCAGAAAGAAGCAAAAGACGCTTTTCAATGATTTAGTCTTCATGATTTAACTTACTAATCTCTTTTAATCAAAACACATGTCCGTAACATTTTTTATCCAATTTCTGATTGTTTTTAGAACTCATTTTTGGGTATGACCCTTAGCATACTGAAAAATGGCAGATCCTATCATTTCCTGAGCTTATTTCTTCCTTCTGAAAGGTGTTTTATCAAGTTTGGAAGCAGAAACAAGTGAAAAGGTCAAAGATCTGGCGAAATTGTTAATGTGAAAAAACATTAAGTTTATTCCGAAAACCCCTTTACTCTTTAGGGCGAGCGGGTTTGGACGCTGTCATGAAGAAATCTAATGTGGTGGATTCCTGATTCTGGGTCCTTCCTCTAATAAACCTTTCGATTTTTTGCAAAAAATTTGCTTTTTAGCCTCCTCCAGAGATTAAACTGTCTCCCCGAATACGAATTTGAAACAATACCAGGAATGTTTAAGAAAATTGCATATAAATGTCTTTGTGCTCTTGTAATTCTTTGCTCATGTCAGACCTTCGCTGTTTTTATCAAGTACATCTTATGGTAAATTTTGTTTTGAGGGTTTTAAGCAAAAGATTCAAGTTCCATTATCTGTGTGAATATCAAACAAACGTGGATAACTACAATTACTGATATTTTAAAATAATTGTTAAGGAGGAACAGGACCTCTAGCTTAAAAAATTCCTGTCAATGAATTTTTTTCGTATTTTTTATATTACTAATTTAATATGTACTTAACATTTTAAAACGGTCCTGTCAAAGGATTTCTTGACTTATTTAAAAGATATCGCCCCACAAATACCGCCCCGTGAAGAGTTTGTAGGGAGTTTAGATACCTCATGTTTACGGGCCCATAACGGAGTCCATCATGCGAATTTTTACGCACAAACGATAAATATTATAGATAACACTATATACTCAAATCTTTCAGAATATTCATAGTGTTTAGATTATCTGAAAGCAATTGTTTTAATTTTAAATAGTATTTGGGTATGATAATTTCTGCATTTTTCAAGGCAGCTTCAACGACAAAAACCTCACTGGGAAAAATTCTGTCAATAAATATTTCTAAATTTACGATTGAATGTCAGTCCTTCATCGTAATTATTTACTGCATAAATATCACAGGGTGAAGCTTACCTCAATTTCGCACAGGACATCGTTGAATTAGACGTAAGCATGATAAAAACACTGAACACGTTTGTATTTTCCGAGTGCGGGAAATCAATTGTGACGTCACACGAAAACATAAACATTCAAAATTATCTAAATAGAGAGAATCTCTGCTACTAAACACGAAAAAATATTAATCTTAAAAAATCTGCTTCAGAAATTTATCACGATACATTGACTGTGACCTGTTTATTATGTTTAAGAAAATTGCATATAAATAAAACTGATCATGACGGGTGTGTGTACTTGATCTCGCTGCACTGAAAATTCAAACACTACGTCTATGACGTCCCTGACGTCAAACTGCAGGGTAAAGAGAAACAAATGTATGGATTGGGCAACTTCATAATTATCTAAATGATGGCAAGATCTTTAAAAATTTTATGAATAATAATTTCTAAAATTAAACATGTTAAATGTTTAAACAACAATTTTAGAATTTAGAATAAAATTCCGCAAGAACTGTTGATTTTAAAAACGTTTAACATGTATATCATCACCGATTATGACGTAATATGTCTTTTTAGTCATGTGACATGTGCCCTGTCTCCTCTTAAGACATTCGTACACGCTGTCGTTTTCACTCATTTTTCAAAATATAGGGTGACCGTTGAGTACTAAGCTTTTTTACCATCAAACGTTTCTTAAAAACAGTGTAAACTACTCCCGAAATGATGTCTACGCAATGTGTCTTAAAGTCAATAATACATCATCAAATATTAATTGTTGAAATTTGGCAAACAGTACATAAGTTGTTATAATTTCTGCTGTCAAGGATGGTACCCATTTTTGATGCCCATTATATAACTTTTTATCATTGAAATCCACCTGCTCATTTGTCTATAAAACAAGCATTGGTTGCGGTAAATGTCACATATTTCAGTGAATATTTCTTTGGAAATTTTAACAAGTTTTACAGCAGCTTTAATGAAGCTTTTATTTTCACTCTAGTTTACTTACTCTTTACCATTCATTTATAATGCAGTGTCTCGAATAGCCCTTGTTTTCCAGCTCCTCACAATGAAACTATTTAATGAAAAGTGGTCACATAAACTGTTCTAAATTCATTAAAGATTAAATAAATGAGAGAAAGTCAAGCTTAATGTCATATGATATCTGTATTGTATTTCATACAGTTCAGGACATTATTTATTGAACAACCCTCGTATATAAAGCATATGTGGAATAAAAGGAAATTCAGGGAATAAAAAATTCCATAGTAATCAATCTTGAGCTAATCCCTATAAAGGTTGCAAGAATCTAATAAAAATCTGTGCAGAAATAAATGATAATGACCTTTTGGGGGGTAGTTTTCTTGATAGTTTTGAAAATTATTGCTTTTATAGATAATAGTAACGGTTTTCCTTAATTAAAAAAAATATCATCGAAGAAGAACGTTTTGTATGTAAAACCTTCGAGATTCTTTAGTGTTAAAGCTTAATGGGTTTCTGTACTTTTATTAACAAAATTAAAAGACCGACGAGTCAATGTCCGAGGTCTATAGATCTCACAGGAAGTGACTTATAATAGCAGCAGCACAGTTCTGTATGAACCCCGTGAAGCGTGATTGGCCAGTATATGTAATCGATTTTAGGTTTTGCTTAATTTGACACTAATATAAGGGTTCTGTTAATTTTTTTTTTAATGAAAGCTGACGTCACTGATGTTTTGCTATTAACAGAAATAAGAACAATATTAATTTAAAAAATCGATTATTTGCCTATTAAAATTATATTCAACGATGTCGTTAATGAAAGGTTCCGTAAAATAAATATAGCAATACATATATACTTGATTTATGAAATGTGTAATTCTTGATGTAAATGTAAGTTTTATTTCTTGAATAATTGATAGGCTTACTAATTATTTGACAGAAGTATAGAATAAACAATCATGATCGAAGTACAAAGTTTAGCTGGTTGAATCTAATGTAGATTAAAGAAAAGTGCAAGCAGTCTCTTTGGCACCGATTCTCTCGTTATTATCATTAAAACATTGTTGCGTGTTTAACTGAATATCCTTTAAACTTTATACACCAGTTCAGTGACATCCATCAAAAAATTTGCTGTTGATGCAAAAAAGGGATAATTACAAGGTATGAATACTGTACGAGCTTGACATGTGAGCACTTTGTACTTTACATATATCGACGTACGTCATCGCCAATTTAATAAAAAGGTGCAAAAAAGAGATTAAAAAAAAACGGTATTATTATTATTTTGATATTAAAAAAACACATGCTTTAATAGCAATAACGAGCAAAAATAAGCAAATAAATAATTTTAAAAAAAAACAAAAGAAATGTTTATTTCACTGAAAGAATCTTCAAACTTTTTTTGTTTTATCTTTTAGCCTTGTTGAGCATGGTTTGATAAAAAAAAATATCATATAACGTAACAATCATATTATGACTTCCAGTCACAAGCTGTCTCATGAGCACTGATCTTAACAATATATATAGTAGTCATAACGTCATTAAATAACTAATTAATGGTTCAGAATCGTTCGCGTACCGTGCGTGCTAGGAATATTTATAACTTCCTTTTTCTTCTACTTTTATACAAGAAAAAGCTTTCATAGATTTAAAAATAAGTGTCATATCAACATTTATCGCATCGAGTTGGTAGTTTTGTGCTCTATTCACAAATGGCATTGTGTATTTGTCATTAATTTTTTTTCAAAACATTATCTTCGCCTTTTTCATTGTTATCATAAATGATGAAATATTTTTTTAACCTTCTTTTTGATTTAGTGTTTTTTATTAGATTTGTTAAATATCAGACAATGTTTGGTATAATTATTATCAAAATTGCATGGTTGCTGCGATAAATGTTTTAAAAGAATGTATGGTTGACATACTCTTTTTCGCATTACTGATATCAAACCGACTATTTCTTTGGTCGTAGGCTTTTTGGACTTTTAACTCTCGCTGATATTAACTTATTTTCAGATTTTGGGGAATCCTGGGAGGTATATTCGCCATAGGAATTATTCTGATTGCAGTTACCTACGTAATATGCCGATTCCGATCTCCAAATAGCTGCAGTGAGTACCAAGTCATTATTTATGCATGCTATAGTACATGTAATCTTATATTTTGAAAGTTACTTATAGCGATAATTTTATTGCTACTTTAACCAAGTTTCCTCATAAAAATTGAGGTAGTTTACCAGGCATGTGTGCAAGATATCACAAGACATGGTTCCTCTGTCATATTATTTGAAATTACTTGAATTTGCAATAATTATTATCACAATTTAAGTTACATTTATTTTTTTTTTAAACTTCTATCAAAATCAGTTTAGAAATGAAAATATAACGTTAATTATAAAGGTTTTATGTTACGAAGAGAAGCAAAACAAATATTTGAGGAACATGTCGTTATATTTCAATTCATCAATTGTGATAATCTTTGTCTGGTGTTTTAAAGAATAAAACGATCCAATTAAAACATCGAAAATATTTTTATACATAATCTGTGTTTTTCAGGTAAGGTAATTTCATTCTTTAAAAATAAATTTTTCATGCATTTACATTTCGAAAACGCATGTTGTATTGATTTGCTTTGTTGTGATTCTTCTATTAACGTTTTATCAAATTTGCTTTTGCAGCAAAAAGTTATACAGATGACGAAATGTTTGATGAAGAATCGATGGCGTCACAAAGAAGACGGTCTTCGTTATTTGTCACCAAATATTTTATGCGACGAGAGAGTATTTGGAGATTGAAAACTAGGAGAAAATCTCAGCTGACTGTAAAAGTTCACGGGAATCATGCCAGCACAAGTAAACCAGTCGTATCAGAACATTTGACAAAAAACAACCATGTGAAAAGTGGACGTGTACATTTAAGTAGCAGAGGAGGTGGCAACAAAAACCCATCATCAGGACTACCTGAAGTTGTTGATTGATTTTTTTCAAAATAGATAAATAATAATTTTTAAACTTATCTCAGAGTTTAAATTGAATAAACATGCCCTAGTTTGATACGTGGAGAGGAAGAAACTTGAAACAACGAAGAGAATAATATATGTGAATATTTTCAAATTTGTTTTGTTATTAAATAACACAACTAGAGTACTATGAGCAATGATACCCCCTCTCTCATGTTTTGCTCTGGGAGACACGAAATAAGTGTCAGATCAAAAGTAAAATAGAAGGTATACAGTGGTATTATGTAATGAAGAATCTCTGAATGTATCATTAAATTTTATTTAGTGGTAATTGAGAAGGGTCGTGGATAAGAGATGGGTACCCTTCAATATTACAGAAAGAAATGCCGTGTCCATGATTTGCTCTTAGAACCCAAAATATGTATCTGATCCAAAAGTAACAGCTGCACAGTGGCTCTAAGTGACAAAGATTCTGTGAAAGTCTAATTAAATTTCAATCAGTCGGGGAGTTGAAGATAAGAGATTGGTACCCCAAATCGTAACAGACAGACGGACATCTCGATCACTAATATACCCTCCCTTTTTTCGTAGCGGTAATGGCAATTTTGAAAATGTAGCGGTAATGATACTCACCAACAGACTTGGTTTTGATTATTGTGACAATTTTACCTTTTACCTTTTTTTGTAAATTCTGAAACCGAAAAAAATTTGTTTTCTGATATCAAATCAAGACAGATGTGTTTAACTTTAATCTTTTTAAAGATTTTTAATCTTTACTCAACTTTTTAAGTATTTCTGTGTACATGCGGAAATAGGTATATGTACTTTGAAAAAAAAAATCAGGAATTGTATTTAGCAACGATTAAACTATTAAATGCTCGGAACATCTTGCGGTTAATCTATTAGCAATTCTGCATTCGATTGGCATCCATGATATATATTATCACTGTGCTTTCAAAAATCTTGGGAATGTATGCTGATTCTTTTGTACAAAAACATCTGATTTTACTATTAATTTAAACTATAAATATCTTTGAAAAATATCATTGAAAAGTTTCTTTATCAATAACATGTGTAATGTTCATATCTTAAAATAGTCATTCAGATTTAATGTTTTCCCACGTTTAGGAATTTGCTATACCAGCAGAATGTTATATGTTAAATACAAGTTCAGTAATTGATGTTGACAGTTTCAGCCACGCCGATTTGTGTAATCATTTAGTTATGTAGTTTAGAATTAAAGCGTTAAACCGGGCAGACGTGTTTTCTGTTATAAGTGTCTAGAACACGGACAGTACATTGGCGACGAGGATAACAACAATGGCAAAGGCATTGCAGTTACCTGCAATTAATCCATTTGATGTTAACGGTGACCAAACAAGTGTCTCACAAAGGTGGGACAGGTGGAAGAAAACCTTTGAATTCCACCTAACAGCATCCGGCATTACGGATAAAGCGCAAAAAAGGGCTTTATTTCTACATTCCGCGGGAAGTGAAGTTCAAGAAATATTTGATACTCTTGGGGAGTCGGGAGATGATTTGGACGGTGCCAAAAAGAAATTAGATGAGTACTTCCAACCAAAACGGAACATAGCATTTGAGCGTCATTTGTTCAGGAACGCGGCACAAGGTGAAATAGAAAAAATTGACAGTTTTGTGACTAGGCTGCGCAAACTGGCCGTAACCTGTGAATTTGAGAAGCCAGACGACAACATTCGCGATCAAATCGTTGAAAAGTGTAGATCGTCAAAATTAAGAAAAAGACTCCTAAAGGAAAAGGAATTAACTTTAAAAAATGCAATGGACATAGCCCGAGCTGGCGAAATCGTAGACGAGCAAGCAGACAGATTCAAGGGCTGTGAAACATTTTCAAACTCCGATGTTAACACTGTTAGGCCGTCGGTAAATCACAGGAAAAAGTACGTATCTGAGAAAAGTTCTCAGAAAGATGCCACGTGTTTTCGGTGCGGGCGGAAGGGCCACATTGCAAGGAACTGTACAATTACTAAGGACAAAACGTGTAATAAGTGCGGGAAAAAGGGTCATTTCGCAAAAGTGTGTAAGACCAAATCGGATACCCCGCGCACTAGACCAGGTAAGGACCGCAGTACAAAGCATGTTCATTTAGTGCAGAGCGAGTCCTCAGATGACGAGTTCGCATTTGCTGTCTACAAAAAAGATACAAATGGCATGATAGACGTTAGCGTGGGCGGAGCTAAGATACAGATGCTAATTGACTCTGGCGCGAGCTGCAATATCGTTAACCACAATGTATGGAGCGCCGTTAGAGCTAACGATGAAACAATGTCTCTGTCGAGAAGCACAAAAAGATTGTTTTCTTACGGATCAAAGGAACCTTTACAAATACTAGGAACATTTCGGGCTGTCACCAAGCATGGACTGCGTGAAACATATGCAGAGTTTGCTGTCGTTGAGGGCGATTATATTTCCTTACTAGGAAAAGACACAGCGGTAGAGCTAGGAGTTTTACGCATAGGGACCGATGAGCCGAACCTATGCTCCGTTAGAAATGAACTTGATAGGATTGTTGCCTCAAGAAATTCTGTTTTCAATGGAGTAGGGAAACTGGAAAATTTTCAACTGAAAATTCATATCGACAAGACCGTGACCCCTGTAGCACAACCGTTACGACGCTTACCATTTAATGTGAGGAAGAGCGTGAACAAAAAGCTCGAGGAGCTGGAGAAGATGGACATAATTGAGAAGGTAAACAGCCCAACGGCTTGGGTGTCGCCACTTGTCGTTGTGCCTAAGAAAAACGGGGAAATTCGAATCTGTGTTGATATGAGACGGGTCAACACTGCCGTTCAACGTGAGCGATACCCGATTCCGACTGTGGATGAAATGCTTGAAGATATGAACGGCAGCACAGTGTTCTCAAAACTTGATTTACGTTGGGGATACCACCAAATAGAGCTAGACGAGGAATCAAGAGAGATAACCACATTTGTGACACACGAGGGCCTTTACCGCTATAAGCGCCTCATGTTCGGAATTTCCTCAGCATCTGAGATCTACCAAAGAGTAATTGGACAAGTTATTCAAGGTATCAAAGGAGTGAGGAATTTGTCTGATGACATCATAGTTTACGGGACGGACCAGGCGGATCATAACAAGAAACTTACGAAAGTGCTTGACAGACTAGCTGAGAAAGGGCTTACCCTTAACAGAGAAAAATGCGAATTCGGTCTATCTAAAATTGTTTTCCTCGGACATGTGATTTCATCAGAGGGGGTTAAACCTGACCAGGAAAAGATCAAAGCAGTATCGGAGACCAGGACGCCGAGCAACAGTTCCGAAATAAGGAGCTTCCTGGGGCTGGCAAATTACTGCGGCCGTTTTATACCTAACTTCTCAACGATAGCTGCCCCGTTACGAGAACTTACAAGAAAGAACACGCACTGGAGTTGGACGAAAAGACACCAGGATGCGTTTGACATGCTTAAAAGAGCGCTCGTAAGTGCCGAAGCACTAGCATACTACAATCCAAAAGCCGAGACAAGGATAATCGTGGATGCGAGTCCCGTTGGACTTGGGGCCATTCTAGCACAGAAACAACCAGACGGATTGTTCAAACCAATTGCATATTCAAGTCGAACTCTAACCGACGTTGAGCAACGGTACTCGCAGACTGAGCGCGAGGCTCTAGGTGTCGTGTTTGGTTGTGAAAAGTTTCACATGTATATATACGGGCTAGAATTCGAAATCTGGACGGATCACAAGCCGTTGACCTACATTTTTTCCCCAAAGTCGAAACCACCAGCTAGAATCGAGCGATGGATATTGCGACTTCAACCGTATAAATATAAGATTGTCTATATACCTGGACCAAAGAATGCTGCTGATGCTCTATCCAGATTGAGTCAGAATCAGGCTTGCCGAATACGCCACATTGCAGACGAGTATGCGCATTTCATTGCAGATAATGCTGTACCGAAAGCACTCACTATTCAAGAAGTTCGTCAGAAAACATCGGAGGACCGAGAACTCGTCGAGATTATGAGGAGGATCGAAACAGGGCATGGCCGTCTGGATCCTAAAATTCGTACTGTGGAAACGGAACTTTCAGTCGTCGACGGAATAGTATTACGTGGATCGCGCATCATACTGCCTAAATGCCTGAGGAGACAAACAATACAGCTGGCCCACGAAGGACACCAGGGCATTGTCCGCACGAAACAAAGACTAAGAGAAAAGGTATGGTGGCCAGGCATAGATACAGAAGCTGAGCGATTTGTTAGAACATGTCAACAATGCCAACTTTTGTCGAACAACAATAGGCCCGAACCAGTTCGAACAACGGTATTACCCGACGGGCCATGGCAGGATCTGGCTATAGATCTTATGGGACCGTTTCCTTCTGGGGAGTATCTACTAGTCGTTATAGACTATTTCTCCCGATTTCAGGAAGTAGCCATTATGAAAAAGATAACCAGTGAGAAGATCATTCTTCAACTTGAGAGTATGTTCGCGAGGCACGGCTTACCTTACAGTATGCGAAGCGACAACGGACCACAGTTTGTGTCAGAGGAATTTAAGGGATACCTGAATTCAAATGGTATCAAACACATTCGGACTACACCATACTGGCCACAAGGAAATGGGGAGGTAGAAAGGCAAAACCGAACACTACTCAAAGCCATTAAAGCTGCAAACGCAGAAGGCAAGGATTGGAGACAAGAACTACCCAAGTTTTTACTTGCGTACCGTGCGACCCCACATTCTACAACCGGAAAAAGCCCTGCAGAGTTATTATATAATCGGAAAATTCATACCAAGTTACCAGAGATCAGTGCAAGAATCGATCACAAAGAAATAAGAGAAACGGACGCAAGACGGAAAGAGGATTTTAAAATAAGAGCGGATGAGAAGCGCCGCGCCATACCGTGTGAAATTGAGATCGGTGACACTGTTGTACAACGTCAGCCAAAGCGCGATAAGTTGTCAACCGAGTTCGCTCCTGAGAAGTTCATCGTGAGGGAGAAATGCAGAAATGCAGCGACTCTCGAGGATGAAAATGGATCGTTGATTAAGCGAAACTGCACGGCTATAAAGAAATTTATATCGAGCGACGAAAACGAAACAGAATCGCATGACCCCGAAATGAGCGCAGACGAAACAGGAGACGAATTGGATAAAGACCGTTCTGTCACAGATACCGGAAGACCAACCCGGGAACGTAAACCACCCACCTATCTAAAAGACTATGTGACCACCTGAGAAAAGAAAAGGATGACTTTTTGTTATTTGACTGTAACTTTATTCTGTATTTGTATAAAGATTAGTTATTGGCATTACAGGCTGTCATTTCAGAAATTATGTAAAGATTAGTTTTTCTGTCTAAGGTGAAGAGGGATGTAATGTTCATATCTTAAAATAGTCATTCAGATTTAATGTTTTCCCACGTTTAGGAATTTGCTATACCAGCAGAATGTTATATGTTAAATACAAGTTCAGTAATTGATGTTGACAGTTTCAGCCACGCCGATTTGTGTAATCATTTAGTTATGTAGTTTAGAATTAAAGCGTTAAACCGGGCAGACGTGTTTTCTGTTATAAGTGTCTAGAACACGGACAGTACAACATGTAGTTTTAAACTTATGATCATTGTTCCTCGATAAATTCATTCATTTATTAAAAAATGAAATAATCTGTTTTACAGTGTGTCAAATATGATGTCATAATTAATCAAATAATTGTTCCCGAATATTTGTTACATGTAAATATTGATAAAGCGAGGGAAGTAAATAACTGCATGTTTTCTGAAACTCTTTGTATGTAATTGCTTTTTATGATGTATTACTGCTATATATAGCAGGGTTTTTAAAACAATAGATAAAAATTTCCTTACTGTTAATTTTTCAAAGATGGAGATAGGATAGAACCATTTTTTTTTTTTTACTCTTTTTGCGGAATTACTCAAAAACTCTCTCGATCTGAGTAAACATAATGTGGACAATGAGATCTTTTTGTTGCAAGATTGTCACTGCACGAATTTTCCTGAATTTTTCCATGTATTTACAAGATAACAAGTTTAGTTATGATACACAATTAAAATTTATGAATATATGAAGAAAGATTGAGTATGGAAAACCATGTTTGCACAGGCATTTTTTCTGTTTTCCACGAGAATTAACTTTTCCCATTTCTTTAAATCACATAAAATTAATTCTTTTGGACTTCATACAAACAGTATCTAATATTAAGGTAAGGAAATATATCAGTATTATATGCAGATTTATATATAAGAGACCTTCCATTTATTAATTTTGTGAAGCATTTCATGATTTTATTTTGTTTATTTACTCAAAGTATAAGGCGAGGATGTAGAAAACAATGGATTGCTAAATAAAGTAAATAAATTTAATTCCACCCATTACGATTTCTTCAGACCTATAACCGTCTACAATATTAAGCCATTGAAATACATGTAGTATAATGAAAAAAGCATTTATTTAGTAGATTTCAATCAATAAAATGATTTTTTAACATAAAATTAATAATAATTCTTGCCAGATTTTTGCAAATGAATACACATGCATTTCTTTGTTTGACAAGATACAACGTAAACGCCAAATATAATGATTTATTAAAAATAATAATTAAAAAAAAATAATCTGATTTCCAATAGAAAAATAAGTGGTACAAATTTCACGAACTGCACTTCTTAAGAACTGAAGTGAAAGTAAATATCCTTTATTTACTTTCTTACCCCTTTTAATTTCTCATTTAAGTTTAAGGATACGTTTCTCTGAATGAAGGGACATGGACATCTGCTCTTGTGAAGTTATGACCAAGAGCTCGTACATCCTTCTCAAACTGTTGTGTGTAATCACTGGCACTAAGGCAATTACCCTATAAAATAAATTTTAAAGTAACATAAAGTAAATAATACACGCTGTTCGTATTATTCTGACAAGATGCTTTCGATTTTTTTTCTATCCAGGTAATAAAAAAAGAGCTGACCACTTAGATTTGCCATGTAAACAATTTTTTTTATAACATAAACATATTTTGATTTTGATACAAAGGCTTAATTACGTATAAACAATTTTCCTTTTTGATACCAAATATTTGCATGCGATCTTTGAATCTTACTCTTGCTAAGTATTTTCCACCAGGCTGTAGTACCTTTAGAGCCAATTCCAGGGTCGCATAACTTGTTTCAAACTCATATCCAAACCCTGAAAATAAATGCAATAAACTCATGTTTTAAGCTTATAACTTTCAGTCCCTATTAGATCGGTTTATCCCCTAACTTAAAAACTATGATCTTGATCCTTCAGATTGTAAAAGAAACAATGACCCTGGCATTAAGCCTTGACACTGACAATTACGTTAATAGGTACAATTTAAGTGTCAGGTGAACTGTCTCCGGATTTTTTCCCTTTATCCAGCTCATGACAGGGAGCACACAAGAGTGTTATCGGTTGACACTGGATGCTTAACTCCTTCATTGCACCTGATCCCACCCGTGTTTGCTCTCCTCCTTTTTTTCTTTCAATGGCCTTATGAACTTTTATTTCTATTTCGTTAGAATTTTTTCACCCGCTACAGTATACTAAATAAAATAATGTATGAAATATAAGACTGTATCCCTTGTCTCTTACCGTATTTTTCCTTGTCGACTGATAATTCCGTCAGGTCGTTGATGACAAAATCATATTTAGTTCCTGAATCTACTGCCGCTTTCAGTTCTTGCATGCAATCACAAATCTTTATCTGCGTTACAAATATTACAGAATAAATAAAACAAAAATGAAATATGGATCAATATCTAAATTTCATTTAATTCCATACTTAAGCTTTAAGTTCATGTATGCAATCAAGTCTTTATAAAAGTAAAATTTGTTTACAAAATGAGTGAAGATTATGACATTTAGAAATCTTAGTTTTATGATAAAACATACTTTTTCAACTTTTTAAGACACTAAATGTGATTAACACTTATAAGCGTCTTCATTAGAAACTATTTCAAATACGGTATATGTATCCAATTGACCCTTCTTACGAATTTCAGTTTTTTTCTGTAGTGATAAATACGGTTCAGCATGGCAAATTAACTTAAAATAAAAACAAAATAATAAAAGCCCAATACAAGAACTGTATGTAAAAACTCTGAAAACTTCTGTAAAATGAATTATCTTGTGATTTTTTGTTTAAATTAGAAAATGAAATATATTATCTGGTTACTTAGAAAAAACTGAGTTCTTGGTCTTTAATTATTTCTTTATTTTTTTCCTCTCTCCAAATTTAAATGATTCCAATGGATTTTGAGCTTCTTTGCTATGTCTGTTTGTTGTCTTCATTTCTCATTCTCATTTTAATCATTAGATGACTATTAAGGGGGGATATAAATTTCTCTCACCTTATAGTTGTTGCCCTCTAACTTCTCTAGGGTGTCCCCACATACCGCCTTCATGTGTTTACTACAGGCTTTAATCACCTCCTCATCTATCTAAAACAGGACTCTTATTAATGACTTGTCCTGACTGCATTTTATCAATAATTGCAAAATCTCAATATCTTTAAATACATATTTACGCATTAAATATCTTCTTACCTCTGCCATGAGAACAAAAGCTGGAGACTGTTTCAACAGTTCATGTAGTGTGCCCCCGTCTCCTCCACCAAGTATAAGTATTTGCTTATCCTTAAAGTCATTCTTTCCTCTTCCCAGCAATGACTCTGTGTATACTAAGTCGCTCTCACCTAGCACTGAAAAAAATTACAAGCCTAAATTACTATAGTATCTTTAGTTATGATATTTAAAATACTAAAACAGACAATTAAAAACTACAACTTTCAAAATTTATCCTTTTTAAATTGGGTTGCAAAATTTCAGGCAGATGGTAATATCGAATACTTTTGTAATTTATTTACTTTGTATTTATTTTTTTTTGGGGGGGGGGGTATTTTGGTGAAATTATTCTTACTTATATCATCATCCAGGAGCAAAACATTCCCAAATTCCTTCGATTTGACGATCTTTATACTCTGTGTCTCCAATACAATCTCTTCGTAATCAGTCTCAAAAATGCGCTCATCTCCGGTACATCCATAATTCCACGTGACACCAGGCGCTCGTCTGATTGGAGAAGGCAAGCTGCAAAATTTATTTCAAATGTTTTGTTTCATTTTATGTAAAGAACGCTCCTTGCTATGTGAACTGTCAATCGATACACTATTGCATTTACCATTTAAGTAAAATAACTATTGTTGCTCACCTTTTAGATTCTTCAATGATTTCTTTAAGGAATGTTGCTATAGATATTTTGAGCCCTTCTATGAACTGAAAATAAATAGAAATCTGATCAAAACATGAAAGATGATAAAAGCAGAATTATATAATAAAATTTTGATAGTATACAACTTCAGTATTTAAATTAAAATATAAAGCATTATTTTTTAAATCATAGACGTTTTTCATACTAATTGCTAGTCCATTATTTACACACAAATAGACAACGGATTTTCCCGTTATTTTCCGATCGTGAAAAGGAACACATGGCGGGTGTGACCGGTCGACAGTGGATGCTCACTCCTCCATAGCATCTGATATCACCTCTGATATTTTGAAGGTTCGTAATTTTATTGTAATTACAAGCAGATCATTTTTATATGCTAATGGTTATATATCCATATATAGTCTGTGCTGTTGATAAGCAGAGTATTTACCCGTAAAAATAAATGCTATTTAAAGCGTCTAAAAGGAATTGAACAGTAGATTAATTTTCTTCTCGAGATGTATTGATATTTGGGTAAAAAGAAACGTCAAAATGAAAACGTGTCAAAGACGAAAAACATTTCTGGTCTGCAGGAAAGGCTTACCTCAAATTCAAACGGTTCCGATAGTGGTTTTAAACAGTTTACGTTGTCTACAACATAGGTTATATCCACCGTAAGATAGGCGAAATGGTAAAGATGAATTACTATATGGCTACAAATAAAGGATTCAACACTTAAAGAAAGGACAAAAAAGTACCTCGTATTAGTGCAATTTCAAGAATGAATTAAGTTCTTTACAAAGTGCTGAAAACAAAACTCTTGAAAAAGACACAAATACCCATGATTGCTAGAGACGCACCTGCCATCATCAGACGTTGCAGTTATCACCTTGTCACCTTGGTTACCACAGTCACAAACTGTTTGTAGCTCGGCTTTGCCTTCGAAACAAATGTTCGGTATAGACTGGTATAATTCATGTGCCTCTGTAGAAAGACATTTTCAGTTATATATACATGTACGAGGAATGTTTAAAAAAAATGTCATTTCACCTACCTCTCGTAAAAATCGTGTAAACATCTCAATAAACTCACGTTCACACGTTAGATTGGTAACTGCACCGTAGCGGAATAAAAAAAAGCACTGCAATTTCACATTCTCATTAGCTATATGTACAGTGTACAGTAGCTTTATATACTAGCATATTCATTAAACTGTACTCAAAATGAGTGAAAAGGAGTAAACAATGCGCTGGAAATTAAAGCCTAGGTTTTTACTTTTCATTAATCACTTAGATATTGATTATGACGTCTGCGATATTTACAGAAATTGTCAAATTTCTCCAGTTTTAGCCCCGTGCGACTCTTTTATCCAGTTCATTCTAGATGCACCTATCTAGAAAAAGATACAAATCACGAAATGCTCTTGGGTCTGCATTCATCAATATATGATGGGAATCCCTATTGAGGAGTATGTATAAATGTTCCCAAAAGGGGACTGGTCGTCTGAAAAGTGTATACAGGCAAAAAGTGAGTACTTTGAAGAGCAGGGGGAAGAACAAAAAAGGATCAAGCCAATTGACATTATTTGGAGGGACACCGGCCCCTCATATGTTGTCTTAGGTTCTTTCATCTCCCTGACATGTTGTATAATTTATGATAACCTCTACTGATGTCTTAGATAAGAACCATCTTCTCTCTAACAAGCTATTTCTCTTATGCGTTACTTTCTCCCTGATATGTTATCTTTTGTAAGGCCTCACTTTCTGAAAAGTCATGTAGTTTGGCATCGTTACGTCTGACATGTTGTCATTGATATACCCTATCTGTTTCCTGACAAGTTGTCTTTGTTAAGTCCTACCTTTCTGTCCGTTAAACTCTATACTATCTCCCTGTCCTACTGTATTAGGCAAGCCCAGCATTCTTCCTCCCATATCGTCGTAGTTTAGCCCTATTTGTTGTACTTGTTAAGCTCTACCTTTGTAATTGTTTATTCTTACATTTTCCAGGTCAAATTGTCTTAGTCCTGTTAATACTTGCCTTTGTATTTGGTAGGCTTTCTCCCTTCTCCCTACCTTTGTATTTATTTATTAAGCCTTATCTTCTCCGTCATGTTGTATTTGTTAAATCTGAATTAATCGTCACCCACACTTAGTCTCTCTCTTCTAATTGTTTTGCCATACCTTCAGAATCGAATTTGTCCTTTTTTAGAGTAAAACACAACATTACTGTTGCAGTCCCCATTCTTCAGAGGAAGTGATGTACCAGAAGAGCAGATGTTGGTAAAGTCAAGTGGCATTCAATGGGAAAATCTTACTGTACAAAAAAAAAAAAATATATATATATATATATATATATATATATATATATATATATATATATATATATATATATATATATATATATATATATATATATATATATATATATATATATATATATATATATATATATATCTTATTGAAGGATAAGAAATGGTTTTCAATTTGCAAATATAGACGAAATAAATGAATAAAGAGATTAAGACTAATCTAGAAATCATTATGCTTAACAGTCCAGTCCAATACGAAAAATCGTGATATTACTAAAATTCGTAATATAAGCAATTTCTAACTCTTCTAAGAGTTAGATCCTTTTTTCTAATACAACCTCGTTGTTATGTTTTATCAAATCATGATATCGTGGATATGGATAAGATATCATGAGAAAAGATGAAACAATAGTTTCTTGCAATTATTTATATGAAAAACGTGATTAGTTAATCAAACAACACGTTTATGTCAAAAATTCAACAGATCTGTTTTATAATTAGTGACCTAATTTTAGTGTTTTTGAAAGCGGCTATTAATAGTTACAAAGTGACGTCGTTTAAACATGCTTAAATATTGAAAAAACTTTAACAACAACACAAAAACAAACGTCCAAAAACTGGTATAAAGGATCATGCTCAAGCCCACAAATCTAGATTAATGACAGATTTTTTTTTTCAGTAAAGAGTTGGTTGTTATCACCCCTGACCATGTCTACTTTCCAAATCCCTCCTTTATCTTTTTTATCTCTTCCCAAAACATAAAAGGCATTTGACTGGGAGATACTATAACTCATCACTTGGCTCCGTAATTTATTAGTTTTTGAAGGGTCTTCCTAAAGAGGAATATAGAAAAGCATTTCAGGAGTGGCTATCTCGTTTGAAAAAGTGTAAGTATAATTTATGTGTTTAAGAAGAGTATTTTGAATGAATGAGATACGGAGTTTATTTCACTCAATTTATTCGATACGCAATCAAGAGCATGCTCTACGTATGAACAATATCTAAAACGAGATAAATTATTGACAATCAAGTTGATGAAACAAGAATTTCAGCAGTCTCGTTTAAAGTCTTCATTTTGTAAGGTCTATGGCTGATACAATGACCTTGTCAGCAAATACAATTTATCATGAATCATATGCTGATTGACGTTTTTCATACTATTTTGTCCGTTATTTTCCTATAATGACAAGGAGCACACGGCCAGTATGAATGAATGAGATACGGAGTGTATATCTCTCAATTTATTCGATACGCAAGAGCATGCTCTACGTATGAACAATTTCTAAAACGAGGTAAATTATTGACATTCAAGTTGATGAAACAAGAATTTCTGCAGTCTCGTTTAAGATACTCCGATTCTCAGGTTCTGAAAATCAAGCATAGACTTATTGAAAATGCTCACAAAAATGTCTCTGAATTTTTTACCCATAATAATTCTTCAATCTTCACCCTTCAAGTTAATCATAATATATAGAGAAAATTAGTAAATCTCAAATATATTTTCAGGAATTGCAGATAAAAGCACCTGCTATGCATTTTCCAATTCAAATTTACAATTAACACATTTTAAAAATAAAAACCATAGGTATCCAGGCTATTCCACTATTTTTATACATATAATGTACTTTAATTTCTTTTATTTACTTCGATCATTTTAAAATGCAAAGTGTATAAAGATTCTCCTGTCATTGCAAAGCTCCATAAATCACTTCTAATTTCATATGAAGTTAATAAACATGCGTATTTATGGTAAGATTAAATAAACATCAGTTTCTTGATATAATTTTAACATGCTTTTACGTGGTAGAAATTTCGACTTTTAATTAGACCTTTCAGAGAACTTCAAAGAACCTTGAAGCACATTGAGAGGTATACGATGAAAATTGTTGCACGAAAAGATTTAATTTTCAAGCTTCATTCTGAGACTTTTTTGAATTAAATTATTAATAAAAGAGTTGTCCTTCCTGACTCAGGATCGGAGTCCCTTAAAGTCATCATTTTGTAAGGTCTAAGGCCGATTTAATGACCTTGTAAGCAAATACAATTTATCATGAATCAAATGCTCACTGACGTTTTTCAAACTATTTTGTCCGTTATTTTCCGATAATGACAAGGAGCACACAGCGGGTATGACCGGTCGGCAGGGGATGCTCACTCTTCCATGGCACCTGATGCCACCTCTGATGTTTTGGAGGTCCGTGTTTGCTCTGCTTCTATTTTGTATTCTTTATGGACTTTGATATGAATACTGTTCTTTATCTCCATATCATTCATAAATAAATGCAAATGATTCCGTTTTTATTAATTCATGTTGATAATGGAGAATGCTATTCTTTTATCCCACTGAGAATAATTTCCTATGACTAAAAAGTGGTTGTTATAGCGTAATGACAAAATTAAGGTCACAAACGATTTTTACGGCATGTATCAGGCTCATCTTATATAGGAACTCGTAAATTTACTTACCTCGTCATTGGTCATTTGCAAAATTATTTTGTTAAAACAGATTCTGATTGCACACATAAGTACTCTGACGTTGACATCAAGAAGATGCTTGAGTTTCTGATTGACAATATCTATGTGGTTTTCGGAGACCAGGTATTCCAATAATCTATTGGAATTCCCATGGGTACAAATTGCGCTCCGTTATTAGCAGAATTATTTTTATATTCATATGAAGCAGAATTTGTGCAAAATCTTATGCGTGAAAAGAAGAAAACACTTGCTGTGACCTTCAACTCGACATTCAGATATATCGACGACGTATTGTCAATTGATAAGGGTAATTTCCATTCCTACGTCGATACGATATATCCTGCTGAGCTTGAGATAAAAGATACCAGAGTCCAACACTTCTGTTTCATACTTGGATATTTTACTTGAAAAAGACACTAATGGTATTCTATCAACCAAGCTATATGATAAACGCGATGACTTTCCCTTACTTATGGAGCAATATACCTTCATCACCTGCATACGGAGTATATATATCTCAATTGATTTGATACGCAAGAGCATGCTCTACGTATGAACAATTTCTAAAACAAGGTAAATTACTGACAAGCAAATTGATGAAACAAGAATATCAGCAGTTTTGTTTAAAGTCATCATTTCGTAAGTTCTATGGTCGATTCAATGACCTTGTCAGCAAATACAATTTATCACTAAGTCAAATGCTGACTGACTTTTTTCATACCAATTGTTAGTTCATTACTTATACACTGAATTGACGACGGATATTTTCCGTTATTTCCTGATCATTACAAGGAGCACACGGATTGTGTGACCGGACGGCAGGGGATGCTCACTCCTCCATGGCACCCACCTGATCCCACCTCTGATGTTTCGGGGGTCAGTGTTTGCTCTTCTCTTATTTCGTATTGTTTTCTGGACTTTAAGATTGAATACTGTTCGTTATCTCTATATCCTTCTTATATATATTTACCTAGAATACTCGATGACGAAACATGTCCGAAACACCCTTCTCACTTCTTATTTTCTTTTTTTCTTTCTTTTTTTGAGGTATTTAATATCTCAACTGTTAACATATACATGTAGTAGTTAGCTACCCTTTTCTATAATTGATGATTGCAAAACTTATATATAAATCACGTATAAAACCGATATGGTGTACATACCTGATACTTAAACGTTAAGCTGAAAACATGCAGTAAAAAGTGTGTGGATATCTTAGTCAGATATTTCTGTCTATACATACATTGTAAATGTCCTTACAGTGTAATTTTTCCTACTTGAAATACGAGAAAAGTTCGCGGAGAAGTAGGTCTTGTGCGCGCGCTATATGCATGAAATCAGTTAAAACCTGCATATAAAAAACTATTAATATGCATTTTCTGATTAAAATGCAAGGATTTGGGGTTTTCCGATGAAAATATACAGATAAAATTTTTTTGAAAAAAAACATGCTTCACGGAGCATGGTATTTTAAGGCACTTTTTCATTATACATGTGTACCTTTACATTCACATATATTTTATTTTAGAATAGAAATTAAAACGTCACAGCGCGTGAAGATTTATGTTTTTTATTATGTATTACAAAACAGTAAGTATTAAAGAAGAAGATAATTTTGACAGCTTGGGCCTTATTGTGCCCTAAAAATTTAATGTTCTTAAAACAGAAATGAAATTAGCTTTAATAAGAATTGAGTAGATGAACATGATAAATCGTTAAAGAATATAGCATGAAGGAAGACCATTCTGGAAATATGACGTCATTAATTTAATAAAACTAATTTTGAAGCAAAAATTCCTCAAAATGACTAATTTCTGTGGCTATTTTCCTTTAGAAAATAGTGTCCACAGCCGTCCCTCACTTCAATATTTGGATATATTGTGTAAAATGATTTGAAAAATCACATATCTCAAAATTTTTGCGGGCGATGCATGTGCTGTTTGTCTTCTGAAAGAAAATTCCAGTGAAAATTGATGTCTTCTGCAACATTTTAACCCTATGTTCAAGACGTCACAGTTATAGCATTTAGGATGTCATATGAGAAATACGATTTATGTATTCTTACTACAAGGGATATCATCGATTCATAAAGCACCCATTATTATTTCTTACATCTCTTTCAAATTTTAGAAAAATACAGAGCCAGATTTGTATTGAAACTATACCTTGTTCTCACCTCGGATATAAATATATACTTGTATTTTAAAATAAACTAATAATGCTACGTTATTCGTGGATTTTTCATATGCCATAGAAAGTATGTACTAGAAGATTTATAAGACAAATAAAAATATATATTCATATATATTTATCTATAAATATGTATATTCGGGGCGGGGGTGGGGTGGGGGTAGAGGTGGGGAGTCCCCGTCCACAAACACCTGTGGTTAAGAGGTCAGGTGCACACTTCATCCATAACATTTCCTTAAGTCTACTGTGTATACATATATTAAAGAAATTACAGTAGGTATGGCCGTATTAAATTACAATGGACAAATAGCGTGTGACGTCATGTTGTTAATGACGAATACTCCATTTTCAATACAAAACTAAAAATCTCCAACAAAGATGATAGGCACATTTGATCAGTATGTTGATTATTATGTTGATAAAACAAACTTTATTAAATCCCACGTACCGCCATTTGCTACAAAACTCGTGTAGTCTTAGGGGGAAGATTTATGGATACTCAAGGATTTATAAAATATTTATCACACTGTAAAAATAAAGTTTATGTAAGAAGTTGTACACGCCAGACGTCATAACGTATTCATATTATGTTGAAGACTATCATTCAGTACATTAAAAAAAAAGATACCCCCCCCCCTTAGGAAAAAAACAAGAGGCTCAGGTGCCACATCGCTCACCTGAGCAATTGGCTAGAGAAAAGGACATATCAGATCAGAACTGAAAGTTAAATGAGGGTGGGGAGGGGGGAAGAGAGCTTGAATTTTAACCCCCAAGAGGGTCATGATTTGAACAAACTAGAATCTACACTACCTGAGGATGATTCCACATTAGTTTCATCTTTCCTGGCCCACTGGTTCTTGAGAAGAAGATTTTTAAAGATTTTTCCTATATATTCCTATGTAAAACTTTGATCGGCCATTTTGGCCCCACCCTACCCCAGGGGGTAATGATTTGAACAACCTTGAATCTACACTCCCTGTGGATGCTTCCACATGAGTTTCATCTTTCCTGGCCTAGTGGTTCTTGAGAAGATTCTTTTAAAAATGCCATTAATTTTTTCTCTAATTCATAATTATCTCCCCTTGGAAAAGGGCGTGGCCCTTCATTTGAACAAACTGACTCCCCTTTACCCAAGGATACTTTGTAGCAAGTTTGGTTGAAATTGGCCCAGTGGCTCTTGAGAAGAAGATGAAAATGTGAAAAGTTTACAAGAACGACAACGACGACTACGACGACAACGGACAAATTTTGATCAGAAAAGCTCACTTGAGCCTTTGGCTCAGGTGAGCTAATGATATCCGGGACTTTAACCAGGAACCTCTCACATTCCAAAAGATCAACGAGGCGCTTGAAATTCCTGCAAATTAAATGTAAACAGAAGGTCATATATACATGTTTCTCTTCACGTTCGATATTGTTGCATTTTAACACATGTTGTCTAATTTAGCCTTCAGATATCATTTCAAAGAGATGAACAGATAGGCACTGTCTGTAATTGAAATATAAAGTCCGTCAACAACCTGTATTTTATGTAATAGCTCTCCACATGTTCTTTCAATACAATCAGGAAATACATGTAACACAAAAACTTTGAGTGCTATCGATGCCAATTGACTTCTGGAAAAAAAATGACGGGGAAAAGAAGACACAGGGAAATTTTGTAAGTTGCAAGCGTATAAAATTTCATTGCAAAAACTCAAAAGTTTCTTGATATATAAACAAGAAACAAAAGTGTTTCACATGGATAGAAAACGAAGTCCAGGCTTTCTGACATCATTGACAGGTGTTTTTTCAATAAAATTGAAATTCGTAAATTTACTTACCTTGTTATTTGTAATTTGCAAAATAAGTTTGTTAAAAACACTTCGATTGCACAGACAAGAACTCTGAAGTTGAAATTTAAAAAATGCTCCAGTTTCTGAATAACAATATCTATGTGGCTTTTTTGAAACCAGGTCTTCCAACACTCTATTAGAATTCCAAATGGGCACTAATTAGGCCACGTTATGTATCCTAGTGAGCTTAAATTAAAAGATACCACAGTCAGAGTTCTACACATCACTTTCATATTTGAACTTTCTACTAGGAAAAGACGTCACTGGTCTAACAACAAAACTTTTTGATAAACGTGATGACTTAACTTTTTCTGTCGTAAACTCTCCTTACTTATGCAGCAATGTATCTTTTCCACCTGCATATGGAGTTTATATCTCTCCGTTGATTTGATGCGAAAGAAAATGCTCTTCGTTTGAATAATTTTTGAAACGAGGAAAGTTATTGACAAACAAGTTGATGAAGCAGGAACATCAGCTGTCTCATTTAAAGTAATTATTTCATAAGTTCTATGATCGATACAATGACCTTGTCAGGAAAAACAATTAATCATTATAAGTCAAATTCTGACTTATTTTACTATATACTGATTGTTCGGCCATTATTTACACATTGAGTTGTCCAGGAATTTTTCCCTTTTTTTTTAAACATGACAAGGAACACCCGGCAGGTGTGACCGGTCGGCACTGGATGCTCACTCCTCCATGGCGCCTAATCCCACCTATTCAGTTGGACTTTTGAGCTATAATGCTTGATCCTACCTATTGCTTTTAGAGGACCGTATTTATAATGCTCCCAATTTGTATTTCAATGAAGTTTTTTGAGCGTAAATATTGTTATTCAAATCAATTTATTATTCTCTTATCCTTTTTTTACATAGTTTCAGTAATTGAGAAACATTTTTGCGATTTATAATTTTTTTTTTCAGAAAATAAGGAAAAGCTACATTTTTGTCTGAATTTTCCTTTAAAAAAATATATTTGCTTTGTGTTCAAAAGTCTTGAAAATATGATGTTTTTTGTATGAAAGCCAATGAGGGTACTATTAATTTATACTATAATTAGCTGGGCAAAATATCGTTAAAAAGTTACATTGTTGATTACAAGTACAGTTTCAAAAATTCTGAATGTTCCTTGGTAGATTCAATAGTTAAGAATGAAATCGTCTGTTTTTCAGTGAGGCAAAAACATGAAATTTGACCCCAAAATTAATCATTGTGATACTAATTTCTCAAGATTTTGTTATTATAAAAAATGTTAAGCCTTTTATACTTTTATTAGTTTCTGTTTACGTTTAAAAGAAGGAATGTTAATGTTTTTTTCTTCTAAAACTATCTGTGTGTACGTTGCATGTGAAATAAAACTATTTTTTTCATGAATTCACCAATTTTTGAACGAAGTTTATGTTATGTAATTGTAAATTTCTTAAACTGAGATAGAGGCTAGAATCATTGAATAAAAATTGACTTCGATATTTGAATATTTTAAAAATGGGATTTAAACTTCTTTGACAATTGGTCTATACATTGTCAAATAATGCAAAAATCTTTCTTTACTGTTCTTGCTGACTTTCTCGCACTATCTCTTATTTAACAGCACATTATAAGGATCATAGGATTTTCAGTCGTAAGATTTGCCACTACACAAATCATAGTTCACTTATTAGCGCTGTCAGCGGAATCAAATTTGGCTTCTCAGATGTAAGCTTTAACTGTTTATTGTAAACGTATTACATTTGGATGTGTATTCCTTCTAGCGTTTTTAGCGGAAAGCAATATCCGGTAATTCAAGTACAACGCTAATTGTCTGGTATATATACCCATAAAGAAGAACATTATGATATGCGCTAAATCAAATTCACGCAAACATGTTCAAAAATCAATTTCCGCGAAATATCGTACACGATAAATATAATACATTTACAGTAGTTTGGGAAAAATCTATGCTGTTGACTTTAGAGCGACAATACACTTTTATGGGAATTTTTTTTTTATCTTTTCCCAGGTATACATGTTTACATGTTATGTTACGAAATAGAACTTAACAAATAAATACAAAAGGAAAAAAAAATGATTGTGAAAATCAAGTTTGTCAAAGAAAGCATCCAATGTTAACCTTGTAATTTACGTTGTGAGCCTTGTTTACTGATCAGATAGACGGAATTTACTTGAGTCAAATTTAGCATTTAAAAGACGATAGAAACACATCTCAGCCATATAGAATTACAAAATGCTGACTATAAACAAGGTTGTTGAAATCCATGACACATCAACTTATCTGTCAGTAGACTCCCTCAATTTAAATTCTGAACTCAGAGCATGCTCTTGAGTATCAATACAATTGGGAGACATGAAAGTCATATCCAGGTGATCGCGAGTATGACATAATAAATAAAGTTGAAGATGGAAAAGCTGAACTCAGATGATAATTGGCCGTTATCGTCTACAGTCAGAAGAATAATCAAAATATGAAACGAATCAAGCAGACCCTGTGACGTTTTATGATTTCGGGTTCAATGGATATATCGAGTCAACTTATCTATAACAAGAGGCCCAGGCGCCGCCACAGCGCTCACCTGAGCTCTGGCTATGTAAAGCTAAAAGCAAATGTCATTTCAGTATTGAAAAACTTAAATATAAAAGTGGATTCAAGTGGGGTCATGATTTGAACAAATTTGAATCTACACCACATGACGATTCTTCCAATTATTATGACCAATCATGGATTTGCTGGTCTTTAGAATTTTTTTAATGATTTTCCCTATGTATTCCTATGTGACTTTGACCCCCTATCAAGACCCCACCATACCCCTGGGGGTCATGATTTGAACAAACTTGAATCTACACTATCTGAGGATGCTTCCACACGAATTTCATCTTTGCTGGCCTAGTGGTTCTTGAGAAGAAGATTTTTAAAAGAGGCCATTAATTTTCACTAATTCATAATCATCTCCCCTTGGAAGAGGGTGTGGCCCTCCATTTGAACAAACTTGAATTCCCTTCACCTATGGATACTTTGTGGCAAGTTTGGTTGAAATAGGCCCAGTGGTTCTTGCGGAGAAGATAAAAATGTGAAAAGTTTACAACGACGCCAACAACGACTACAACAACAACGATGACAACAACAGACAACGGACAAATTTTGATCAGAAAAAGAAAAACTCAATTGAGCCTTCTGCTCAGGTGAGCTAAAAGAGGTCAGCCAGATAAGGATCAGAATAAATGAGCATTTATTTTACATTTTGTACATTTCACAATCATCACATTATCTCCAAGTGCATAACAAACGCTTGTTAGATATTTCCTTCCTGAGAGTAAATTTTGAGACCATATCAAGTGCTATATATACAACCTTTTCATCTTAATGACATAAAAATTCTAAACATACATAATTATTAGGGATGTCAACGAATATTCGAGTACTCGACTATCGTTCGATCATACCGACTATCGACTAAAATTTCTTTAGTCGGTTATTCGTTAAAAATGTGTTTCATCAAAGTAATTTTGAATTCAAGGCAATAAACTTATATTTGCCCATTTCATTTATTTACAGATCAAATTTTCATTTGTAAAATTAAGGGTATGGTATAACTGTTCAAAGGAAATTATTTGTACGTCGATGTATGTTCGGCAAACATGTCTATTCAGAAATAATATCAATTACTAGTAAACAGCTATTACAAAATCGTAAATACATGTAAATCGGGGGCAGTTAATATGAGAGTAATTAAACCGTGTTTTCTTCTTCTGATATTAATGTCATACAATCATTGATTGTTTGCACAAAATTTCATAATTTAAATTTATCCCAAGCTCTCGCTTTGTTTTTATAAGAAACGCGATTTAATTGTTTACCTGTCAAAGATCATTGACGGACACTTAATAATTGGCTTCAATTATGGGGTACATGTACTACCGTTATGTAAAGAAAGAACAAATATGGGCATTTGATATCCTGCATTTAGATAAAACGTGCAGCTACATATGTAATATATCAATTTTTAAAATAAATACATTGGATACATATTGATGTACAGTTTTTATGTACATGTTTACAATTCAGCAATTCGTTGTATAATGCTGATAGCGTAGGTTAAATATTGTAAACTAACCTGTAAAAGACAAACAGTGAAACTGGTATGAAAAAATAATTAAAATTAAACGAATATTCGACTATCGTTCGACTAAAGCATCCGACTATTCGACTATGCTGTCTGAGTAAAATTGACATCCCGAATAATTATGGACCAGTAAACTGTTTTAACATTCAATAGATGAAGGATATTCAATGTTAGATAATGAAGTATTTAGATCAAGTCGAAAAAAAAATCAAAAATACTTAATATTAATAATATCAATTTATCACTTAATGCCAATTCAATACATGTATATAACAAATATTTTTTTGAAATTTTGAATTGTATAAATTAGGTAAAATACAAAGGGGACCTGAGGATTAACTTTTCCCATATCGATGATGACTCACATAACATCAATGCTTTTGGACTTCATACAAACAGTATCTTAGGTTGAGGTAAGGAAATCTCGAGTATTATATGCAGATTTATATAGAAAAGGCCTTTATTTATAAATTTTGTAATGAAAATAATATTCTATTGTGTTTTCTAACCCCGTGTCTAAGACAAGGATATAGAAAACAGTGGATTTGATAAAATGGGACCCCCATATGTTACCTATATTTCATGTGTTCTACTTATATACATTTCCTTGAGCTTCGTAATCAGGTACATTATGAAGCCATTGGAATTGTTCAGCATAAAAAAAATTCTTTTTCTTTATTTCACACAGAAAGAAATTATCTTTCTTCATAAAAAATCGCTTGTCAGATTTGCGATGTTTACAAATGCATACAGACGCATTAGTGTGTGCCAAAATGTAATGCTGGAAAAAAAGAAGACAAGAGGCCCAGGGACCACATCGCTCACCTGAGCAATTGGCTAGGAAAAAGCACATATCAGATCAGAACTAAAAGTTTACTGAGGTTGGAGGTGGCTGGGGGCTTGAATTTCAACCCCCCACGGGGTCATAATTTGAACAAACTAGAATCTACACTACCTGAGGATGATTCCATATAAATATCACTAAGAATGGCTTTGAAGTACTTGAAAATAAATTTTTAAAAGGTTTCCCTGTATATTTTTATGTAAAACTTTTATCGGCCATTTGGCCCCACCCCACCCTACCCCCGGGGGTCATGATTTGAACAAACTTGAATCTACATTACTTGATTCTAGAAGAACTTGGATTTAATTCTGCAAGTGGTAATCCTACTTATACTCATACTTCTCTTTCTAAGGAAAAAATTCTTCAAAATCACCTGTCAGTTTTGAATACTTTTAATATTCCACAGAGCCAAAATGAATTTGAACTATCTTATATATATTGGATTCCGAAACTTCATAAGAATCCTTACAAACAAAGATACATTGCAGGTTTCAGTAAATGTTCAACCAAGCCTCTTTCGTTACTTCTCACTAAAATATTGACAGTAGTGAAGGAAAAACTTCAAGAGTACTGTGCAACTATTTATTCAAGAAGTGGTGTAAATCAGATGTGGATACTTAAAAATTCTAAAGAACTTTTGGACAATTTGAAATCACAAAACTTTACAAAAATCAACAGCTTAAAAACTTACGACTTTTCAACTTTATACACAACGATTCCCCACGACAAATTAAAATCCAGGCTTTTTGATATCATTGACAGCTGCTTCTTCAACAAAAATGGAACTCGTAAATTTACATACCTCGTCATTGGTCATTTGAAAAATTATTTTGTTAAAACAGATTCTGATTGCACACTTAAGTACTCTGAAGTTGACATCAAGAAGATGCTTGAGTTTCTGATTGACAATATCTATGTGGTTTTTGGAGACCAGGTATTCCAACAATCTATTGGAATTCCCATGGGTACAAATTGCGCTCCGTTATTAGCAGACTATTTTTATATTCATATGAAGCAGAATTTATGCAAAATCTTATGCGTGAAATGAGGAAAATGCTTGCTATGGCCTTCAACTCGACATTTAGATATATCGACGACGTATTATCAATTAATAATGATAAATTCCATTCCTACGTCGATACGATATATCCTGGTGAGCTTGAGATAAAAGATACCACAGAGTCCAACACTTCTGCTTCATACTTGGATATTTTACTTGAAAAAAACACCAAGCTATATGATAAACGTGATGACTTTAAGTTTTCTATCGTCAACTTCCCTTACTTATGCAGCAATATACCTTCACCTGCATACGGAGTATATATATCTCAGTTGATTTCATACGCAAGAGCGTGCTCTATGTATGAACAATTTCTTAAACGAGGTAAATTATTGACAAGCAAGTTGATGAAACAAGAATATCAACAGTCTCGTTTAAAGTCATCATTTCGTAAATTCTATGGTCGATACAATGACCTTGTCAGCAAATACAATTTATCACTGAGTCAAATGCTGACTGACGTTTTTCATACCAATTGCTAGTCCATTATTTATACACTGAATTGACGACGGATTTTTTCCGTGATTTCCTGATCATGACAACGAGCACACGGCGGGGGGGACCGGTCGGCAGGGGATGCTCACTCCTCCATGGCACCTGATCCCATCTCTGATGTTTCGGAGGTCCGTGTTTGCTCTGCTCTTATTTTGTATATTGTTTAATGGACGTTGAGATTGAATACTGTTCGTTATCTCCATATCCTTCTTCTTGAGGATAATTCCACATGAGTTTCATCTTTCCTGGCCCAGTGGTTCTTAAGAAGAAGATTTTTAAATGTTTTTCCTATATATTCCTATGTAAAGTTTGATCGGCCATTGTGGCCCCACCCTACCCCCGGGGTCATGGTTTGAACAAATTTGAATCTACGTTACCTGAGGATAATTCCACATGAGTTTCATTTTTCCTGACCCAGTGGTTCTTGAGAAGAAGATTTTTTTAAAATGCCATTAATTTTTGTCTAATTCATAATTACCTCCCCTTGGAAAAGGGCGTGGCCCTTATTTGAACAAACTTGAATCCCCTTTACCCAAAGATACCATGTAGCAAGTTTGGTTGAAGTTGACCCAGTGGCTCTTGAGAAGAAGATGAAAATATAAAAAGTTTACAACGACAACAACAACAACAACAACGACTAAGACGACAACGACAGACAACGGACAAATTTTGAGCAGATAAGTTCACTTCAGCTATCGGCTCAGGTGAGCTAAAAATATCAAATAAATTTATTCAATATCAAGTTGGCGGTAAACATGTGACAAATGGCTTAAAAATATCATTAATTGTACATTAATTAAGAAGTGAAATGAAAGTAAATATCGATTGTTTACTTTTCCCCCTTTTATTTCTCATTTTAATTTAGCATTTTCAAGGATACGTTTCTTTGAATGAAGGAACATGGACATCTGTTCTTGTGAAGTTATGACCAAGAGCTCGTACATCTTTCTCAAACTGTTGTGTATAGTTACTGGCACTTAGACAATTTCCCTATTCAAAATAAAAAATTAAGTCATATCAAGTAAATTAATGCACGGAATTCAGAACAATCTTACAAGATGCTTCTGATACTGAGTATTTTTCTATCCAGGAAATCAAAATAAAGAATTAGCTATGTAAACGTTTATTTGTGTACGTTAATTTAACATTTTTTTATTTCGATACAAAAGCTTAAAACGTGTATATATATATATATATATATATATATATATATATATATATATATATATATAATAAATATATAATTTTCCTCTATGAAACTAAACACTGGCATAGTTAATATTTTAAAACTCTTACTCTTGCTAAGTATTTTCCGCCAGGTTGAAGCACCCTTAGAGACAACTCAAGTGTTGCACAACTTGTTTCAAACTGATATCCAAACCCTAAAAATAAAGGCAAAAAAGCGTGTCTTATGCTAATAAATCTTAGTCCTTATTAGATGGGGGTATTTCCCTGAAATTATGTTAAGAATCATTAATGGTAAGAAAAAAAGACTGAAAGCCTGCATTGACTTTGATTTTTGATATCCGACTCTTATATACTAGTATATATATATATATTAGTATATATATATATATATATATATATATATATATATATATATATATATATATATATATATATATATATATATATAAGGCACTAAAAAACCAACAACACTGTATATCCTAAATGTTCTACCAATAGATACAAGGTGATGGAAATTTATATAAAGCACTAAAAATGACCAACGACACGAACAATAAAAATTTCGGGACGCCCTGTCCCTTCCTCAGGACAAAGAAAAAAAGTTAAAAAGTCATACTAGCATTTTTACCAAACACTATATATTTACAAACTTAGTTATATGTTGAAATGGAAATTTTTACGAACACAAAAGCTATGAAAAATTATACTCGGGTATATACATAATTTTCTCCGATTTGGAGAGAGGAGCACTAGATGTATTGAGCACTGGGCAGACGTCAGGAGTTTGTACGTCCCTCGCATTGTCTTAAGTTTGAAATATTACGTGTTTTGTTAACTCTGACCTCTGACCAGTTGTTCCTAGACTGTGGAACACTGTCGCGGAGAAATTTCTTTTTTTGAGTCTTGTTGACTTTATTTGTTAGGGCCCTATTATATTAATATTATGGGCTTCATCAAGATCGGCCTGGGACATGATATTTGAGGCACCTTAAGGACTTGATCTCACTCTTCAATTGTCCTAACTTGTGGATATCCCAAGAAAGACAGAATGACATCAATTGTTTAGAACATCTCCTTGTAATAACATCCCAGTGTTTCTGAAAGCGTTTGGTGTAACATTTATCTGAAAGCCTTTCGGTATAATGTCACACTCTAAGTAGGTCTGTAAATTGGAGACCCGGTGTTCAGTTTTTATTGATTTTTGGTGTTCTTTCTTTAGAAGTTTAAATGTTGGGTTATCTTTAATAGACATATTTGAAAGGAAATTATAATTGCCAAAATGATAAGACTACTTTTAAGTTTTTAGTCGTATGAAGTCGAAAGATTCAACGAACGATTGTTCTGTATTCTAACGTATTTCGTAGATAATTCGTGCAAGGATTCAAAAATTTTAAAAACAAATGATACATGAGTAAAACTCGAAAGGAAAATGCGGAAAAAACTAATTTGCAAAGGTTGGAAACAAAATAAATAGTAAAAAACATCAAATGACGAAAGACATAACCAAAAATAAATGAAAAGAACAGAAAATATAAATAAAGAAATGATGGATATACGGGTGGATCTGTGAAGATACAGTTGGCGAAAAAGGATATAAAAAGCACTAAAAAACCAACAACACTGTATATCCTAAATGTCGGATCTACCAATTAGATACAAGGTCACGGATGGAAATTTATATAAAGCACTAAAAATGACCAAGAACGAACAATAAAAATTAACGCCCTGTCCCTTCCTGACAAAGAAAAAAGTTAAAAAGTCATAAGAAAAAGAGACACAAAAACAACTAGCACTACTACTAAACTACCAAACACTATATATTTACAAACTTAGTTACATGTTGAATTGGAAATTTTACGAACACGATTAAAGAAAGAAAACTGGACCGCTATGAAATACGTCCGATCTATCGGGTATACTCGGGTGAAGTGCGATTTACATAATTGAACGAATTAATTATGCTAATTAATTACGACAATCAGTAAATTGTACATTGTTTCATTATCTCAAAATGGCGTAACTATACTTGATAAAGAATAATCAACGAAAAATAATATAGCAGGGATATTTTGAAATAAGAATTATGATCTATTATAAATTTTGAAATATTTTAGGACTTATGATCGGAAAAAAATAAATAACAAAGGCGTAAGCAATTCATAGTTAAGTGGGTTGTTCGAGAGTTGGTGACGCAAATTAACTGTAGAGTTTACACTAAATTGAGAGAATAATCTTGTTTAGTATCTTCAGGAATTGGATCTAGTTTACGTTCATTCTGGTAAAGTCATTCAGTTTGTTAATACCATTAGGTATAATTAATTCGTTCAATTATGTAAATCACACTTCACCCGAGTATACCCGATAGACCGGACGTATTTCATAGCGGTCCAGTTTTCTTTCTTTAATAGTGTTCGTAAAAATTTCCATTTCAACATATAACTAAGTTTGTAAATATATAGTGTTTGGTAGTTTAGTAGTAGTGCTAGTTGTTTTTGTGTCTCTTTTTCTTATGACTTTTTTCTTTGTCCTGAGGGAGGGACAGGGCGTCCCGAAAATTTGACAATTTTTATTGTTCGTGTCGTTGGTCATTTTTAGTGCTTTATATACATACATATATATTGTTGGATTACAGTTTACATGTGAATTGAATCAGGATATTTCATTTGCGGCCTAAAGGGCAACTGTCATACAAATTATTTTTAAATTTATAGATACAGTTAAAATTCCATCACCAGCTAATCAAATCAAATATTTCACCGTATTTTTCCTTGTCAACTGAGAATTCCGTCAGGTCGTTGATGACGTAATCATATCTCGTTCCTGACTCCACTGCCACTTTAAGTTCTTGTATGCAATCACAAATTTTTATCTACGTCACAAATATTACAAAATCAACATAACAAAATCCCAATATTCTTATAAAGTACATATATTTTGCAGTTCTAAGTTTTTGTAAAAAGCGTTAATGGTGTTCAATTTCAGAATTGTTATAAACTGTAATTATTCAATTTTTAATGATTCGAAGCTTTTGAGCTTGGTTATTGCGTGTTATCTTCATATTCAATCTCTACATAAATTATAATTTTAAATTTTGACAATTCTCCTGATTTCTCCCCTCCCTACCAAATTCCCCTGTGAGGTTTTCTCTGTCTCACCTTATAGTTGTCACCCTCTAATTTCTTTAGGGTGTCCCCACATACCGCCTTCATGTGTTTACTACAGGCTTTTATCACCTCTTCGTCTATCTAAAACAGGACTTGTATTAATTCATTCTATACCTTATCGCAGAATTTCGATATCTTTAAATACATATTTACGCATTAAATATCTTCTTACCTCCGCCATGAGAACAAAAGCTGGAGACTGTTTCAACAGTTCATGTAATATGCCCCCATCCCCTCCACCAAGTATAAGTATTTGCTTATCCTTAAAGACGTTTTTTCCAATTCCCAGCAATGACTCTGTGTATACTAAGTCGCTCTCACCTAGCACTGAAAAAAACTCACAAGCCTAAATTATCTTTGGTAATGTAATAAGGTTTTTTTATCAAAAGAATTTTATTAAAATATTTAAAACTGAAAAAGGCAAATGAAGTTTATAATAAAATCCATCTTTTTTTATACTTGGGTTGCAAAATTTCAGGCAGATAGTGATAGTGAATATTTTTTGTAATTTGTTTACTTATACTGTTTTTTTTAATTTGGTGTTCTTATACTCACTTATATCATCATCCAGGAGTAGAACATTCCCAAATTCCCTCGATCTGGCGATCTTTATATTCTGCCATTTACTCTGTGTCTCAAATACAATCTCTTCATAATCAGTCTCGAGCAAGCGCTCATCACCGGTGTATCCATAATTCCACGTGATGCCTGGCGCTCGTCTGATTGGACAAGACAAGCTGCAAGAATTGGTTATTATTGACGTTATATGTTTGTTTTCAATGTAAGCTATCCTATATATTAACTTTTGATAGAAAGAACTCTGCATACTTTGTAAATCATATTTTTCATACATTTTATGCATGAAGAATGTGGAGATAACGAACAGCATTCAATATCAAAGTCCATAAAACAATACAAAATATGAGCAGAGCAAACAGGGATCTCCAAAGCATCAGAGGTGGGATACGGTGCCATGGAGAAGCAAGCATCCCCTGCCGTTTGCTCCTTGTCATGATAGGGAAACAATGGGAAAATACGTCGTCAATTCAGTGTATAAATAATGGGCTAACAATAAGTGTGAAAAACGTCAGTCAGCATTTGACTCAATGATAAATTGTATTTGCTGACAAGGTCATTGTATCGACCATAAGACTTGCAAAATGATTACTTTAAACGAGACTTTTGAAATACTCGTTTCATCAACTTGTTTGTCAATAATTTACCTTGTTTTAGAGATTAATCATACGTAGAACATGCTCTTCCGTATCGTATCTAGTGAGATATATAAACTCCGTATGCAGGTGATGATGGTATATTGCTGCATAAGTAAGAGAAGTTGACAATAGAAAAGTTAAAGGCATCACGTTTATCATAGAGCTTGGTTGTTAGATTACCATTGATGTCTTTTCAAGTAAAATATCCAAGTATGAAACAGATGTGTCAGACTCTGTGGTATCTTTTATCTCAAGCTCTCCAGTATATACCGTACCGACATAGGAATGGAAATTACCATTGTTAATTGACAATATGTCGTCGATATATCAAATGTCGAGTTGAAGGTCACAACAAGTGTTTTCTTCTTTTCACGCATAAGATTTTACACAAAGTCTGCTTCATATGAATACAAAAACAGGTCTGATAATAACGAAGCGAAATTAGTACCCATGGAAATTCCAATAGATTGTTTGGAGACCTAGTTTCCAAAAACCAGATAGATATTGTTAACCAGAAACTCAAGCATCTTTTTGATGTCACCTTCAGAGTACATGTGTGTGCAATCAGAAGGCTTTTTAACAAAATAATTTTGCAAATGACCAATGACCAGGTAAGTAAATTTACGAGTTCCATTTTCATTGAAAAAATAGCTGTCAATGATATTAAAAAAGCCTGGACTTTAATTTATCATGGGGAATGGTTGTGTATAAAGCTGAAAAGTCGTAAGTTTTTAAGCTGTTGATTTTTGTAAAATCTTGTGATTTCAAATTGTCCAAAAGTTCTTTGGAATTTTTAGGCATCCATGTCTGATCCACACAACTTCTTGAATCCTGTATTGCACAGTATCATTGAAGTTTTTCCTTCACAGCTGTCAATATCTTTGTGAAGATTAAAGAAAGAGACTGAGTTGAACATTTACTGGAACCTGCAATGTATCTTTATTTGTAAGAATTCTTGTGAAGTTTTGGAATCGAATATATATATGGTAGTTCAAATTCATTTTGGTCCTTCTGGATATTGAAAAAAATTCAAAACTGGTGTATGATTTTGAAGAATTTCTTCCTTAGAAAGGGAACTATGAGTATAAGTAAGATCACCACTTGTCAAATTCAATCCAAGTTCTTCTAAAATACAATTCATATAATGAGTCTTACAAACGAAGACAATGTTGTTACCTGTACCTGTTTTGTCAGCAGGATCAGCATGTACTGATCATGTAATCTATTTTAAAAAAATTCCCCTTCTTGATTTTTTAATAGAGAATGATAGATGGTTTTCATATTGCCCCTCAATCTTTTACTACGCGATTTCAACATGGATCTGATACATTTAATCCATTCTGACAAAGTGTCTACGTCTTCGTTTTCTTCTCTGGCCCATCGTCTGGTGTAATCTTCAACATAATCCATAATATTTATGAAATTCCAATGCCAGTTGAAGGGTGGGGGCTCCCTATATTTATTAGCTTTTAAAATAAGTGATCTAAGGTCCTCATTATTAACTAATGTACTATTACTTAAGATATAATTAAATGTTGTTGCTCACCATTTGGATTCTTCTATTATTTCTTTAAGAAACGTTGCTATAGATACTTCGAGCTCTTTAATGAACTGCAAATAAATAAAAATTTGATTAATCGAAACATAACAAAATTTTGAAAAGGATAATGGGCGATTTTGAATGCTTCAGTATTTAAAAGATAAGATTTAAAAAAAAAAGGTTAACCGAACAGTCTTTGCTGTTGATATGTTAAGTATTTTGCCTCTAAATTCCTACCAAGAAACATCGAAATGAAAAGAAAGACCCCCAAACGACGATTATTTTTCTGGTCTGTAGAAAGACTTACCTGTGATTTAAACGGTTGCGATAGTGGTTTTAAGCAGTTAACGTTGTCTACAACATAGGTTATATCCACTGTAAGATAGGCGAAATGGTAAAGATGGATCACTACATGGCTACAAAGAAAGGGAGACGACAACACAAAAAAAGAGTTCCTCGTCTTTAGTGCATTTGAAGAATGAATATACTCTAGTGTTTTCCAATTTTTCCACAGAGTTGAAAAAGATTTTTGTCTAGAAGTAGAAGACGATGACACTTATGGTTATTAGACACTTACCTGCCATCATCAGACGTTGCAGTTATCACCTTGTCACCTTGGTTACCACAGTCACAAACTGTTTGTAGCTCGGCTGTGCCTTCGAAACAAATACTTGGTATAGACTGGTATAATTCATGTGCCTCTGTTATAAAAAAAAACATTCTCAGTCACACAGGTACGTATACCTACAATATATTGTAAATAAGTATTTGAGTTGAAATGTGTGCTTTAAATTTAACATTTTTCTTGACAAAATTACTAAATTTTTTTTTTTTTTTTTTGGATTTGATACTATATACATTGTAAAAAAAATGTAAAGGAAATATATTGTCTAACAAAGAAAGGCATTTTGGACTTCATATTTCAACTGAATTTTAAAAGTAAAAAAAAGATTTGTGAAGCCGCACCTAAATGTAATATTGGTATGCCTGGTTATTGACAACTTGTGCTTAAGCAAAAAGGGGTATATTTGTAACAGACACAATATATTTTAAATTGATTAAAATGATAAAATGAGATAACGAACGTATATTAATGAACACTTTCTTATTGTACTTAGCATTCCAGTATATGTTCTTAATTTTTTTTAACTCCTCATAACTTTTTTATGCGCCCGAATTGATAAATTCGGGCGTATTTTGTTTTTATCCTGTCTGTCCGTTTGTCTGTTTAGCTGTTTGTCTATCTGTTGTCAACTTTAACCTTCGCCATAACTTTTGAACTGTGAGAGATAGAGACTTTATATTTGATATGCATACTCCACTCATTAAACACTTTCAACTGACACCAAGGTCAATGACCCTGTGACCTTGACTGTGCCCTTTATGCTAAAATAGCTTATTCGAACTCTCGCCATAACTTTTGAACCATAGGAGATAAAGACTTCATAATTGGTATCCATACTCCAAAAATTAAGTGCTTTCAAATGATACCAAGGAGAATGATCGTGTGACCTTGACTGTGACCTATATGCTAAAATTAGCTTTTTCGAACTTTGTTGCCGCTGAGTGCATAGTGTTTCAAAAACACATCTTGGTAAAAGATTCTTAAATCAGGAGTAAATTTGTCCAAGTTATCGCTTTCGTTTCTTCACAAACCCATAATAACACTATAAGTCGGTGATGTATGACTGATTATTAATCTTAGGCACCTGATCCCGCCTGGATCCGTGTTTTGTCCTATCTAATATTCTTTTTGTGCTCCTTTTAAAAAGATTAATCAATGTTCTTTATCTTCAAATTACATTTTAGATTTCATATCCCATGTACTCGTATCTCTTTGATTTACTGTGTTTGTAAGCTCTGCCTTTGTCCTAGTAAAGCTCTACTTTCTCTCTAACGAGTTATATTTCTTATGCGCTTCTTCCACCCTTAGTTGTTGTCTTTTTTGGTTCAGGTAGACATTGTTATCTCTGTCATGCTATCCTTGATAAACCCTTTTACTGACAGATTGTCTTTGATATGCCTTTCCTTTAGTTTTGCTCTAACTTCTCCCTGACGTTTTTTCTGTGATGCCGCCTTAGTTAAGCCCTTTTTTCTCCATATGCTGTTTGATTTAAAAAGTACATTCTCCATTTCGTGTTGTGTTAGTAAATAAAGCCGTTTTCCCATGTCACCTTAGTTAAGCCTTTACTTCTCCATGGCATGTTGTCATAGATAAACCCTGCTTTCTCGCTGTCATGTTGTCATGACTTAGTTAAGTCCTACTTTCTCCATGCTGCATTTATGTTGTCTTAGTTAAGTCCTACCTTGTCAAGCCATTTTTCTATGGTTTAGCCCTACACTTAGATGCAGATTCTGTGAAAATTTCTCTATGAGAAGAATCCTAAATATATATTGATAGATCTCCGGTCTATCAATATATATTTTTTTGGAGAGCTACAGATCTGCAGCTAAGCCCAACCTTCTTCTTTTCCATAAAATGTTGTACTTGTTAGGCCCTCCCTTTGTATTTGTTAATAAGCCTTACCATCTCCCTTTCATGTTGTATTTGTTAATTCTTACTAATTCGTCGTTCACACTTTGTCTCCTCCTAGTTTTCTATGTTATTCCATACCTTCAGAGTCGAATTTTTCCTTTTTCAGAGTAAAACACAGCATGACTGTTGCAGTCCCCATTCCGTAAAGCCTTTAGGTGCACCAGAAGAGCAGATGTTAGTAGAGTGGTCAGAATAGTCGTGTCAAGGGGCATTTAATGGAAAGATCCCACTGTACTAAAAAATCAACTAAATGAAGAATAATGAATTACATGTATCTTTAAATCGCTTATATTGTTGAAATAAAATAAAATAAAGGGATTTAAACTGATCTAACAGTGTATATCGGGTATTTGTACGACAATGAAACTAGATGCCATTCGACTACTGAATGGTGTTATCTTATTGCATAAAAGGTTAACAAATTCTCGTAATTTATCTTTTTACAATCTGTTGATCGCTGTCTGCATGTATTAAAAACTTTTGTATTGACCTTTGTCATTCAAACTGTCAACCTTGCTCTTATCGAAAAGTACATACAATAAATAATTAAATACAGAAGTTTTGATTTTGAGCTTGTACATCGCTCCAGCTTACACGGATATAAGAGTATCTAATCTCGTATCGAAAGATATTGACTTCCAATATTTAAAGAGTCTTTTAAATTAATTCTTTAAGCAGCAGGTGGTCATAAACCCCTTTTTAGTGGGTGTGGTACATTGTATTATGGAGGGCCGCGAAAATATTTTATATAATGAAAAGGGACGAATAAAAATATATATGACGTCGCGCACGGTGTTGGTCTCAAAAGTCAAAAAAAAAAATTTATTTATTTATGAAATATGTGAATATAGTCATATTTTTATAAATGTTTATCAGTTGCTTTACCATTATTTCCATTCGCATCAAAGTTTTTTTCCATTTAAATAAATATTCATTGAGTGGTAATTCTTGTTTTTCTTTTTAACCTCAGGTTAGAAATCGATGCCATCTGACATTCCAGAATTTTCATCAAGACTCAGATCAGATATATAACAAAAACGATTTGCAAATTTAATGTTTCAATCAGTAATCACAGCTTATCTCTGTTTTTACACTTAAATCAAATTTTGATTGAATAATTTAATAACGACATTTTTATTATTATTTTAACTATTGCTCAATGAAAGTTAGATCCGCCAACCATAACCACCACCGTACTCTCTTTTTTACTATTTCATGGCTTTTTTCGAAAATAAATGTATATACACACTTACTTTTAATTAAAGTTATGATAAAGTTTACGGACATAATCTCAAATCTAGTATAATTGATTAAATCTGGTGCAGGCATTTAAAAATCTAATTTTATTTTCCAAAATACGTCTAAAATTAGTGGTCAGTTAACTGATATTGCATAATGACAAAAACAGGTCACAAGTTTACGATATTTTGCGGCATGTGTCAGGCTTGAAGGTATGTACATGTAAGTATAGTATTTACCATGATAACAAGGCGACGTACAAATGTCCTATAAACCCTCCTTACGCCCTAATCCCTCGTTAGCATTAATCTTGATTTTTTTCATTCAACATCTCAACAGTTAACATGAAAGTTAGTTACCTTTTTTTTTAATTGATACATTCAGGCAATGACATGTATACGTATAAACGAGGTATAAAATCGATAAGTGTACGTACCTGATATTTAAACAAGAATCTGGAACATGCAGATAAATAGACAAAAGTGTGTGGATATCTTCGTCAGATAATTCTGAGTATGTATAGTTGTCCTGATAACAGAGTAAATTGTCGGACATTTGAAATATAGGCCTATAAGCCAAATTAAACCTTGCATGGTATAGAATGTCGTGTCTTTTTAGAAAAATAGTCGAAGTGTCTGTACACAACTTTCTTTGTTTTTCACTCAAATACACAGGTACTTGTGGACAGGACCCCCCCCCCAACTGTACACTCCTGGTCAAAATATTTTTTCTTTCTTTTTTGTCTTGAATTATGTTTCTATGTTTCTAGTACTTATTTACAACGTATTCCATATGAAAAATCCAAAAAATAACAGATTTAACGATTTCCTAAAAATGTCATACCCTGGTATTATAAAATAATAGATATTAAGGCCGTTTAAGGAAAACAAGTTCAGAAGTTTGCAATCCCACATCCGGCTGTAAGATCTGCAATCTATGGGTCTATTTATTTTTTGTATTTTATGAATTGCTTTGCAGTAAAATAATTTATTCAACTGCGCATGTATTATTTTCCGTGTCCCTTGCATTTGCACGGGGAATGTCAAGGTGACTGCTTTTATGGTTAATATCTCCTAAAATTACTCACAAGCCTATTGAAAACCGTACCAAAAAGAGAAGAGATACATTCGGGAATCAGTGTCATGACTCACGAAATGAAAAAGAGGGGGTGGAGGTCAACTTGTGAGTTGGATGAAACACAGCAAGGGTAATTATTTATCTAGCTGAAATATCAAAGATGGTGTCATGATCAATAATGAGCAAATAATTTTGTCACGAAGAATTTTAATGAGAAAGTTAGCAATTATATCTCAACTTATGAAGCATGCGTAACTTGAATAAATATATACCAATCTCTACCCAGAGTTGTCGTTCGCTTCGCTACAATTGTATAAGTGGAACGATAACTCTGGGTAGAGATTGAGTATATACATGCATGTACTAAGAATATGCTTAATACTAAGTACCATTGCATCACATTTTGTAAATAATTATCATATGCTCTGTTTAATAATTATGTATGTATTATGGCCAAAAATAGGGCTGGGTATTGGCCAGAGATTTCGTATTGCAATATATTGCGATATTTATAACTGTGTTGCGTTATGTATTGCAATATTACGAAAATAAAATGGCATTTTATTATTATATTAACTCTAATTTACATGCAGAATGTAAATAAATGTGATAAGTAACCAAAAAAAAAAATTTATTGATATTTTTTAAGTTATGCTCTGAAATACTTCCATAAAACAGCTTCTGTTGCAGTGTTTGGCTTCACAACAAACCTTTCTTAAATTTATGTATTTTTATATTTAATGACAAACTTCCTTAGTCTAAGTATTTTGCCGGTTATATCAATAATACAAAAACGTATTGCAGTACGAAATTGTTTGTCATTGTATTGCAATATACCAAAGTAACGGTAGACATTTTTGCCAAGCCCTACCCAAAAGGCCCTGGGGCCCGTTTTTAAAAAGAACTTACGACTAAGACCAAAGACTTCAGATTCTTAATATTGTAATACTTTGCAAAATTAATATTTCTTTTTGAAATTGTTTGTGTAAACATATCATACCGTATTCCTTTTAAAAAATTTAAAATAATTTTCGATATAATGTTTATTAAAAAGTTATACGAAGAATTAAATTTGGTCTTAAGTCGTAAGTCCTTTTGTAAAACAGGCCCCTGATCTGGAAAAATAAATTTATTCATATTCTATTCTATTTCTATAAGATAATTCTAAAACGCTAACGTTAAATTTTACTTTTATAAAATCACTAAAGTTCAAAATCCCCCCAAAGGACCCTTTGAAAACAGTAGGAGGCATAACCCCCGCCCCCCTCCCCTTCCCGGATCCGCCCTTAGGTTATTCCTTTTCAACAATCCGGAAACACGTATCCGTAGATCATTTCAGTTTTAGTCACCCTGAAAGAGGAAAATATCGTGTCGTAATTTCATTGGATGAAATAGATGATTTGGCAAGTAAACACCGAATGCACATGGGGTAAATGGAAATTAGTGTGTTCTTGTAAAAGAAACAATTTAAAAAGTGACATGAAAGTACTCTCATGACGAAAAAAGAGATTAGGAGGGATAGAAAGTTGTTGCGAACGTTAATTGTGGTGACAGGCCTTTGAAAATTCACCTGATCAGCTGGCGCTGATCGGCTCTGTGTATCATAGACATAATGGACGTGCACTCCCTTACAAGTGTAAATTATATACTTTTCTATTGTCTATTGTTAATCCCAGGAACCCTTGCTGCTAAAACAAGATGTGAGATATGCAGGGATGTTGACAAGAATTTTCACGAGGTAAACACCTGCTAACATGATAATGCATGCAGACATGTATTAATGTTATTTAGTGAAAAAAAAAATAACACTGACTTGTAAAACTTGTAAATAGACTGTCACAATTGTTACATTTTTTATTTTTTTTAAACATGCACACACCTGGTGACATAAAAGTCAGCTAATTAACGGAGGCCACTTACCAGTAGAAGTCGAAGAAGTGTATTGTTTTTCTGAAGGATTTTTAGCTCACCTCAACGAAGTTGGGGGGAGCTTATGTGATACCCTCGGCGTCGGCGTCGGCGTCGGCGTCGGTGTCGGCGTCGGCGTCGGCGTCGGCGTCGGCGTCCCAGGTTAAGGTTAAGTTTTTTGGAGCAGTTTTCTTTTTAATTACTTCTGTGTCCTATACTGATTAGACATGCATGGAAGATGGTTTTAGTGTGTTTTATTGTACCAGACAAAGTTTCAGATGCTGCAATTTCAGCAAAGGAATTACCAGGTTAATGTTTTTGGAGCAGGTTAACATTTTTGGTGCAGTTTTTGGTATGGGTTTCATTTCCAAGTAACTATAAGCCCTATGTTGACCAAACTTGCATGGATGATACATCTAAGGATGCATACTACGGGGCTTGCTTCGGATGCTGAATTTGACCTATATTTTCCGGTTGAGTGAACAGGTTAAAGTTTTTGGTGCAGGTTTCATTTCCAAGTAACTATAAGCCCTATGTTGACCAAACTTGCATGGATCATACATCTAAGGATGCATACTACCTGGCTTGCTTCGGATGCTGAATCTGACCTCATTTTCCGGTTGAGTGAACAGGTTAAAGTTTTTGGTGTAGGTTTCATTTCCAAGTAACTATAAGCCCTATGTTGACCAAACTTGCATGGATGATACATCTAAGGATGCATACTACCGGGCTTGTTTCGGATGCTGAATCTGACCTACATTTTCCGGTTGAGTGAACAGGTTAAAGTTTTTGGTGCAGGTTTCATCTCCAAGTAACTATAAGCCCTATGTTGACCAAACTTGCATGGATGATACATCTAAGGATGCATACTACCGGGCTTGCTTCGGATGCTGAATCTGACCTACATTTTCCAGATGAGTGAACAGGTTAAAGTTTTTGGTGCAGGTTTCATTTCAAAGTAACTATAAGCCCTATGTTGACCAAACTTGCATGGATCATACATCTAAGGATGCATACTACCGGGCTTGCTTCGGATGCTGAATCTGACCTCATTTTCCGGTTGAGTGAACAGGTTAATGTTTTTTGGTGTAGGTTTCATTTCCAAGTAACTATAAGCCCTATGTTGACCAAACTTGCATGGATGATACATCTAAGGATGCATACTACCGCGCTTGTTTCGGATGCTGAATCTGACCTACATTTTCCGGTTGAGTGAACAGGTTAAAGTTTTTGGTGCAGGTTTCATCTCCAAGTAACTATAAGCCCTATGTTGACCAAACTTGCATGGATGATACATCTAAGGATGCATACTACCGGGCTTGCTTCGGATGCTGAATCTGACCTACATTTTCCAGATGAGTGAACAGGTTAAAGTTTTTGGTGCAGGTTTCATTTCAAAGTAACTATAAGCCCTATGTTGACCAAACTTGCATGGATGATACATCTAAGGATGCATACTACCGGGCTTGCTTCGGATGCTGAATCTGACCTACATTTTCCAGTTGAGCGAACAGGTTAATGTTTTTGGTGCAGGTTTCATTTGCAAGTAACTTTAAGCCCTATGTTGACCAAACTTGCATGGATGATACATCTAAGGATGCACACTACCAGGCTTGCTTCGGATGCTGAAGCTGACCTACATTTTCCGGTTGAGTGAATAGTTAAAAGTTTTTGGTGCAGGTTTCATTTCCAAGGAACTATGAGTTCTTTAATGACCAATCTTGCATAGATGATACATCTAAGGATACATACTTCCAGGCTTGCTTCGGATGCTGAATCTGACGTACTTTTTGTGGATGAGTGAAAATGTTAGTTTTGATGCATGTTTCATTTCCAATAAACTATGAGCCCTATAATGAGCAAACTTGCATGGATGATACATCTAAGGATGCACACTAATGGACTTGCTTCGGATGCTGAATTGGACATACATTTTTCAGATAATAGACAAGGTAAAAGTTATGGTTGCAGGTCTATTACCAAAAACTATAAGGCTTATATAACATTGTATAAACCAAACTTGCACAAATGCTGCATCAAGAGATGAAAACTCCCAAATTTGCTTCAGATGCTGGATTTTCATTACATTTTCATGAAGATGAAGTAGTTTAAATTTTTTATGTAGGTCTATTTCAAAGTATCAGATCAAAATTGCTTTTAAAAATATTTTCATTTTTGGAATGTATACTTTTTGTTGGTTAATTGTGTGACTTTGCCTTACTTAAAGACAACATTCGTTGAGGTGAGCTCTGTAATCTCTGATTACCTATGTTTAAAAGTGTATTCAAATGACAAACTAAAAACATTCAATACTAAAACTCAGGTGGTAGGATCTTCCTCTAAATATTTCGTTCCGGCAAACTCTTCAAAATTATCAATCCATTGTCCAACCACCAAATTATCTAAACAATTTATATTAAACATGTTAAATCTTTGAGGGAAATTAAAGACAAATGTATAGCACAGTAATCATGGTAATGGAAAATGTTCACTGATAATATCAAAGGGTTCCAATTTTAGATTCATATAATTTAAATGCCTGTAAGATAAATAGTTATTGTATACATGTATAATATTGTTTTTCTTGAATTTTTAAGATATTGCTGCTTTATTTGGAATCGATAATCTCATTTTGCAGGGATTAAAGAAAACAGCTAAGTCTAACTTTGGAGGAGGCAATACAAAGTGGGAAGAAAAAAGTTTAGGAAAATACAGATATAGGTACAGTTATATTTTATTACATGTATATGTAAAACTTGTCACACTAAATAATGTATAAAAAGAGAAACAGACTGTAAAAATAGCTAGAGCATATGTATTTAAATTTGCATCCTTTTTAATAAGAGATAATGATTCTAATAAATAATATACACATGCAATTAACAGCATTATTTGAAGTTAATTTTCAACACAATCCCACAGAATCTAATATATAATATACATTAAACAGTGATAAATTTGCTTGAAATTATAGATATTTATAAGTATATATAAATGTAGTGAAGTTTTCTTTTGGAGTATTTTATATTGTTGATATAATGCATGGTTATTAATGAAAATTTATTGCAGTTTTATTATTTATATTTCAGTGAAACAAGATTGGTGGAAGTCATTGAAAATTTGTGTGAAAATAGTGAAAAAGAAGTAAGTAAATAGATGCAGGTATAAAAAAAAGAAACATATTATTTTTCAGTAAGAAAAGTCGTTGAGCTCCTGTATTCATGTTTATTTTTATATCTCCTGTATTTCACATCTATAATACACCTATATAGATTTTATAGCAACAGCTCCTCTATTATTTAAACATATGGCACACATTGTACATATTAATAATAAAATATTTAGGATACTTTTTATATAGAACGTCATTCTGTGTTTGTTTATTTTGTATGGTAATTAATATTTCATCTGTTGCAGAACAAAATGCATATTGAGTTATGTATTTTTTCTGCTACAAATTTGAGCAAATATTAATTGCTTTACTAATAAACAAGGGAGCATTTTATGCTGAAACATATAATAAACATATAAAATATGCATAGAAAAGTATTTTTTATGTATTGGTTTACAAAAAGAAAATAATATGAATTCCATGTTGCTTGCCGAATGGGAATAACTATAAAAGATAAAAAAAAAATATTTCCTTTTTTTTTTTTTATATGTACATGTATATGATTTATTTATGGTGCATGTACCAAATACATAATTATTTTAATAGTACATCTTCCTTTGAACAAAACACTTCATTTCTAATGAGTTGTCCCTGATCATGTCGGATCATACATTTATTCATGTGTTACTGTTATTTTTTGTGTTCCAGTGTCATACATTTGTCGAGGAACATGAGGAATTAGTTGAGAAATTCTGGCATTCCATTTTTGCAAAGGACAAAGGGCCAGATTTCTTTCTGTGGCTCTGTATTGACAATGTTAAAGGTTCGTAGTAAAGTGAAATAACAGTGATATTCTGTCACTGGTTGGTTCACTCTGCCTGGCTATTTACTAATTAGTTTTACTCTGAATTTTTACATACTGTACAAAACAGTCTGGATATAAAGATTTATGTGTAAATTTTTCAAATTTGTGTTATATCTGATAATTTCTGCACATGATATCCATAATATTAATATGCTGTTATATTGAATGGATTAACAAAAATAATAATATAATATCATTTATAAAAACTTGAGTTATGATATTAAATGGTTACCATCCTGGGATAAATTTACATTAAAGACATTAAACAAAAATTCTCCCTGCCAACTCAATAAATATAACTTTTTGTAAAATGTATATTATAGTTTGCTGTCCAGAGAACACATATGGCCCTAACTGTAAATCATGTCCTGGGGGGACCAAGTCTCCGTGTGGAGGAAATGGAAAGTGTGATGTAAGTATTCATGGTGGTAGTAATGTCTTAGCAATGAAAAGTATGGAAAAAAAAACCCCAGACATGAGTGAGAGGTTTTATGTCTTCATGTAGCTGTAATTGCAATGATAAAAGTGTATGCAATTTGGTTCAGTTAAATGCTAATTCCTATACCTCAAATGTGTGAGTAAATTGTCAAGACATGAAAAATATATTGTAATGCATGCAAATATTTATTGCTGAATTTTTAACTAAATTTTATACAACAATTTAAAAAAAATCTAAGTACAAATTTGAATTTGACAATTTTCCAGGGAGCGGGCACCAGAAGTGGGAAGGGCACCTGTTCTTGTGATGCTGGTTACCAAGGTGACATGTGTGACAGCTGTTCTGATGGACATTATGAGGAAGTCAAGAATGAAACTCACACCCTTTGTAAAGGTATGTGCTGTGTATGTTTCAAAGTGTTTTCTCTGTAAAGCATACTAAATTTTATCATTTATATTTTCCTATGCAAATCTTTGCCTTCTTACAAATATGTGGATACAAATGTTCATAGTATACTTTAGCTGAACTTGCCTGTATGTTTCAAACACATAATGAAAGTTATACATAAAACACATAGTTTGCTAATGTTATCATATGAACTTTTATGCATTGTGAAATATTACAGATTTTGACTGAGTACATTTTTAATTTAAAAAAAAATCATTATCGAGTTGTAATGTAGAGAAAAACTTTAAAATTCAACCTTGAAGGCAAAATTTTAGCTTCTTTCTATGAAAGCCTAATTGCTAAAAAAATCTGGATTTTTTTTAAAAAGGATATTAATTTTTTCAAACTTTCAATAATAACTCATCTATTTCCTGTAGCCTGTGATACGTCCTGTAAATCTACTTGTTGGGAGGCTGGACCTAAAGGATGCGATGAATGTAATGTAGGCTGGAAGGCATCAGAGGAAGAAGGATGTATAGGTAAGATAAAGGATGTATAGGTAAGATAAAGGATGTATAGGTAAGATAAAGGATGTATAGGTAAGATAAAGGATGTGATGAATGTAATGTAGGCTGGAAGGCATCAGAGGAAGAAGGATGTATAGGTATAATTATACAAATAAACAAATTACATTGTACCATTGCTTACATTTCTTCATTTAAGAATGAAATAAGAAGACATGTTGAATTGTTTCCATGTGAAGACACTTTATACATTGTATTTACAGATGTGGATGAGTGTGTCAGTGACAGTGTTAATTGTTCTGAAGATGAATACTGCTCTAATACTGTGGGATCATTTTATTGTGGAAGTAAGTACTGTTAGTAAATGTGTATTAAATAAGTAATTTTTTGGATTAAGGAAAATCTAATTTCTTGGTATAAAAACATTGTTAAATGCTTTCATTTAACATAAAAGTAGTGTTATTGCTTTCATTTTACATAAATAAAAAAGAAAAAGAATGAAAAAAAGATTCTTGTCCTAAAGTAAAAAACCAACTTACTTAAATAAGTAATCCTTTGTCCTTGTGGAAGGATCCAAGGTCATGTTTGGCTACTTTTTATTAAAAATTAAGAAGTGAAAATCTGAAGGGGGTCTGGAGTCTCCCATCTAGATCAGTGCTTGGATTAACAAAAGAGTACTAGGAAACTTTTACCCCTCAGCTAGAATCTAATGAATTACTAATTGCCAACTGATTTATATATATGTGAACATTTTTTAAACTCTCATTTTAGAATGCCACACAGCATGTAAAGGCTGTACCCAGTACGGTCCAGATAAATGTAAAGAGTGCTCGGACGGGTATAAATTGATAGACAATACCTGCACAGGTAAGAATACACCCTGAAAATTTACCAGGTTTACACAACCTTAGGTTTTCATATCAGGGATACTTACATGGCAGTAATTTTTAAACAGATGTTGATGAATGTGTTGAGGATAGCAGTCTGTGTGCTGGAGAAAACCGACAGTGTGTAAACAGCCCAGGGAGTTACTCCTGTACATGTAACGAGGGTTATGTAGAACAAGAGGACAAGTGTGTCCCTAAACCAAAAGGTCGGTAGGAGTAATTTTTCTTTCTTAAAATCTCATTATTAACATATTTTTCTTTATTTATAATACATTGTATTACAATGCACAAATTATTAGTGTTTTATTTAATAAAATCTTGCATTTAAAAGTAAGTTAATTTCCAAAGGTTATTTACCATAGTTGCATGTGAATTATCATTCTTGAGATATAATAGCACTAGGAACCCAATTTTATTTTGGTCTGAACTTTTGTGTTATGTACAAACGTGTTTTATTCAATACCACCATCCAAAGCATTGAGTTTTATGTTTTGTGTTCATGAAGAGTTGATTTGATTTGTCCCACCCAAACTGCCAACCATTTTGTGTTAATGTTGTGTTAATGATTGGATCAGTTTTGTTGAGTCTTTCAAAAGCTTTTTTTTCAAGTATCATTTGGTTTCTTAGAAAGATTTCTGGTGTCTTTGCAGATATACCCAAGAAGTCAAAAAAGAAGAAAATAAAATCAAAAAGTGTATGGTCCAAGATTTATACTTTTGCTACAAAAGCTTCTATGTTAAACTTTTTCTTGGTTTTACTTATCTTTGTTGTGATTGGTCGGTTCTTCAAAGGGGAGGTGTTAGTAATCCTTATATTGTCGGTGTTGTATCTCCAGTATTTATTATGGTTTTCATCTAAAAGTGAGAAATCCTGATTGTTACTGATATTATATTGTTTTTCATATTACTTTATATGTGACAGATCTCAAGTTTCATTTCTGTGTTCTTATTACATGTGTACGAGTGTATGTACACCCTGTTCATTTGTATGTGCTGTGTTCATGTAAAAATAAATCGTATACAGATTTTTCATTAGATGATGATTGTTAATTCATGTTTGGGAGATTGTTCATAGTATTAAATTTGCAACATTTTGATTTCTTCAGATTATAATTTACTTGCATTTCAAGAATGATATTTCACATGCAGATATGGATAATCAATTCAGTTGATCATAAATGTATTTAAATAAAACATAATAAATATAAATATAGATACTTGGAACATATTTGTTTTTTTTTTGTCCAGGAAATAGTGTACTTATTTTGGAGTTTGATTAACCATGCTGGAAAAACAGGGGATAAAATATATATTATAGTAATGATGACTTCCTCACTACATCACTTTGAGATGCCAATCTCTTATGCACAATTCCTCCTATACCACTAAATTAAACTGTAAAACTTTCACAGAATCTATATTATATAATTCATTTACTCACAAGTTCTCCTTTACCACTGAATAAAGACTCACAAAATTTTAAAATGCCATTAAGCACCTTAATTGTGACCTATTTAAATTTCATTTGGACATATAATTATCTGCTGTGTTAAAGTTGGAGATAACAAATAGTGACAAATCTCTTTAAAATATCTATAAAAAGAAGTTTATAAACAATACAAAAAAACCTTGAAATTCAAGAAATGGGATTAGGTGCCTAAGAAGAGTAAGCATCCTCTGTTGACAGATCAAACCCACTATAGTTACATTCAGTGTAATTTTCTTTATGAAATCCATCAGAAATCCACGACGTTCAAATTTCTATAACACACGCGAAACCTTGTCACCACGCGTTATAATACACAGTAGGAACTACATGCATTTTCAATATTTAGGAACAACAAAATGTATATTGTTTTGACTCAATTTCATTTAAATAAAACTACCCTTTTAAAATAAACATAAAATCGCAACAAATGTGCATTAAAAATTAAGTTGTCATTTTTTTCCTTGCAATGATTATTTGCGTTATTTTACTTTCCAACGTCACAAACGGCTTTCCAACGTCACGAACGGCCATTACGTTTATTAAGCACACAAATACCGAAGGGCAATAAATTCACATTAAACATGAACGAAATAAACAATTATGATAAAGGAAAAATAAAGAATGTAAATATAAGCATTGAATTCATATTTTGGGATGTCTTCGGTCCTATAACACACCTGGCCGTGCGGACAAATTATCATACCGCGCTAACGCGCGATATTCAATTTGTCGGCATGGCCAGATGTGTTATAGGACCGAAGACATCCCAAAATATGAATTCAATGCTTAAGTGAGCCCTAGGAATTCAGTATTAAATAAGGTCTAACAATTGGTATGAAACAAGTCAACCAAAGTACGTCCCAATGATACTTTGTACTTTACAGCAAGGTAAATATGGCGACCATTAAATGTACAAAATGTTGTCTTTACGCAAAATTGTTGAAATCTCTGTATCATCAACTTATCAGTGAGTAGCATGTTTGCTTTAAAAATTCAACATACTCAGAGTAAGCTCTCGAGTAGCAAATAAGTTGGGAGACATACTTACCACATATTAGCAAGTTATAGTGGTATATAACTACACAAATAAGGAAAGTTACATATTACGTAAAAACTGTAGTCATCTTGTTTGTCATATAATTTAGTTGTAAGTTGGTCTTTATCGCCCTTGGTCAGAAAAACATCGAAATTATGTTACAAATGTGGCAGACTCTGTGGTGTCTGTTATTAAAAGCTCACTGACATATACTGGTATCTAGTCAACATATGAAAGAAAGTATCTATTGTAAATAAGGAATAAAATATTGTCAGTATAGCTGAGTGTCGAATTGAAGGCTTGTGTTGTTTCTCCTGTAGAGGTTTTTAGAAAAAAAAATCATCTTCATAAGAATTAAAAAAAACAAAAAAAAAACAGGTACACTCTTTTGGAAACATTCTGCTCTTTTACGCTGTGTACTTTAGATGTAGCAAAACAAAAATGCAAACTGAAGATATCTTTTTAAGTCAAAACATGTATAAAGTTGAAAATGAATGGTCATTTTATACATCATGGAAATAGTGATGATAATGCATTCAAAGATTTTGAAAAAAATGTAATATGCATGCGTATAAAGAGGATGCTTGTACAGTATACATGGGGCAGACTTTTCCATATTAAGCTTATAAATACCAATTGTTTCGGACAATGAGTATAATATTAAGAAATATTGGATAATGTGTTAAAGTTTATATTTTGATGAAGTGTATTGACATTTATTTCAGAAGAAACGTCAAATGAGAAGGAAGATGAAAACCCCACAGAATCAACAGAACCAAAGGAAGAGTTATGACAACGGAGTGGTATAAGTGAATTAATATATATATGTATGAGAGATTTCTAAACAAATAAAATATCTTTTTATATATAGAATGCGTCACTTTATCATACAAGCAGGAACTAATGAACGTTCAAGATCAGAAGAGTGTACAGTAACGCTGGCACTCATGAATGAAATTAAAGGATATAACGAACAGTATTCAAGACCAAAAATTAAATGATCTATAAAAATACTAAATAGGAATCACGGACCTCCAAAACATCAGTGGTGGGATCAGGTGCTATGGAGGAGTGAGCATCCCCTGCCGATGGGTCACACCTACCATGTGCTCATTGTCATGATCGGGAAAAATCCGTCGATAAACCTGTGTGTAAATAATTGCCTAACAATTAGTATGAAAAAAGTCAGTCAGCATTTGATTAAATGATAAACTGTATTTGCTGACATGGTCATTTGTATCGACAATAGCACTTACGAATTCCCTGTTTAAAAGAAATGCGAGCACTCTATTGAACAGGCCTCTGAACATGCAGTATGTAAACATGAAGTTTTTTTTAAATAGTTTTTTTTTTTCCAAGTCCCAACGTATTCTGACCGTGGTATTGGTAAACTGAATCTCTCATTATGGATAAACAGTTTTAATGTATCTTATTTGAAAATGTCTGTTTAATGAATTGATTTGACAAAATATTAGTGTATTTGAGAGTTGTGATGAAGTTGTCCAATTTATTCCTTTTAAAACTTTGAAACCTCTCAGTACCATTGTTCAGTGACATTTTGAAACTTTTTTGATTTTTTTTCCTACCACTATCACTGTAGACATTCCTCTTTGATCAATTTGATCAATTTCTTGACCAATGCTTTGTCTTTGCTGCCTCTATGGAGCAGTAAGCATCCTCTATTGACTATGGAACGCCAAATTATTGAAATATTTGTACCTATCCTCAATTTTTTTTTACCTTCAAATCAATTGTACCTATCTGAAAATCAATAGTTGCGAAGTAAGGAGTCAATCATAAAGGCTCTGTCACACCAAGCTGCGTTCACACATAATCATTACGGCGTTGTTAAATTTTTAAAATCTCCGTGGAATCCCAGGAAAACTGCACAAATTTCTGTAAAATTTTCACAATATGAAGATGTCACGGCGTCCCTATGGCGACGGATGCGATTCTACGGCGATCTCACGGCGTTCTACTGCGTTCCCACGGAGATTTCTCGGCGATTGACTGCGCTTTCGCGGAGTTTTCACCTCGTGTTCACGGCGTTATCACTGCGCTGGCTGCGTTCACAATACGTTATCAATGCGTTCTATACTCATTGATATATATTCAGAAGGAATGTAAAACATTTTTGTTTAAAAATTCAAGTTACACGATGAAAAGACTTCTAATCATGCCAAAAAATATTCTTAATTATTAAAAATGCTCTAGTTAAATAATTTAGTACTAAATTATTAATATTTAATTGTTTTATGATTAAACTCCTTTTTTTCAATTTTATCGGCTCAGATGTGTGGTTAGATTTTCTTTGATTTTATTATGAATTTAAAAAAAACACACACTGAAAAGCTTTCTACAAAATTTAAGTGAAACAACAGAACAAGTTCTGGTGTAATTTTCTCTTCCATTTTTGTCACTTAAATGCTCCTAGTGAAAAAAATACGTTGGAATTATTGCTGATCAAATATGATCCCTTTGCTCTTGTTTTGTGAGCTGGCTGACAACGTTCTAACAACGCCGTGAAAGCGCAATGTGATCGCAAACGGATGCTGTAGAAACGCCATTGGAGCGCAATGATCACAGTGACAACTCCATGTTGTCGCCGTGTAATCGCAGTTGAAAAAATCACAAGACGATAAATCTCATTGGAAGCGCCGTAAAAACGAGATAGAAATGCAGTGACATCTCCAAGGATTCTGCGACATCTCCGTGGAAGCGCAATCTACTATCACTGCGTGCGTGCCGCGATCATGTGCGTCTTCAAGGCGTTCGTACGGAGCTCCCGCTACGTTGTTGGAGATCTCACTGTGCTGCTACGGCGATCATACTATATACGTTTCTACTGCGTTCTTATCACACCGCGCGTACTTTGTGCATGCCCAAATTGATCGCCGTCCCCCGGCGTTCAGTGGAGATCTCGTCGCGTTGTCACGGCGCTGTAGGAGACTCTACTGCGATCACTTCGGCGTTTTGCATTTTTTGAGGACGCCGTGCAGTCGCCGTGAGGACGCAGCCCCGGTGTGACAGAGGTTTTACGTCGCGGATTCGAATCCCATTGTGGAACGTGGAGACTGGTTCTTCGGATGAGACCATATATACTGTATATAAAGCGAGGTCCTGTGTCGCAGTTGGTGCTGGCACGAAAAAGATCACCAGGCTAACTGCTCAGTGGCCCGGGTGCCGAATATTTAACAAAATTTGTAGCTCTCCACCAGAAGGTGGTGGTGTCACCATATGAGTGAAAGATTCTCGAGAGGAACGTTTAGTATTAAACAATCAATCAATTATAGCAATTATAACTATCTTTGAATGTAGTTAAAAGGTTTTATTCAATAACACGTACAAGGTGTTTGAAATATTTAAAATTTAAAAGAAACAAAAAAAAAAATAAATAAAAATGAATAATCTTCTAAAATAAATCTGACCCCCTCCCCCCAAGAAAAAACAAAAACAATACAAATAAATCAAAGCAAACAAATACAAGAAGAAAAAATCCAAACTAAAATTACACTGAAGTCAGTAATAGTCACCAGAAGTGACGTAATGACCTAGAACATCCGATATTTTATCTACAAATGTCGCCAAGGCCAAAAATGGTTTCCTTTCCTTGTAAATGTACATTGTACACCAATCTAGCCGATATCAGTGAGAGACACTATTTTGGGAAAAAAAATACACGATTTCCTTGTATGCTATTTTTATACAACAAAACGGTCTCTACATGGAATTAGAGCAAATATCAACAATTGGATGTAAAGCAAATATTAACAACTCTTCTGGAAACATCTTGAAACGTCTTTGTTATGAAGAAAAGTGCAAACCCAAATGCTTTTAGATACCCTTCGAAAGGTAAAATTCTTTTACTGAGCTTTCTTTTTAATAATGTAGAAACATTTGACAGTTTCACTTATTTTCAAAAGGTTTATTTTCGTTTTATTTTTATAATAATATTAAATTTTCACTAGCGGAGTGGCGATTTTTCCTTTTTAATTTGTAAATGACTTTGACTGTTTTGATCATACATGTATGGAGACTGCTTTGTACACGAATCTTATTCCTAGGTGCACGAGCAGCGTATGATTTGGAGGAAGATTCGGTAAGGGAATGGCCTCTATTATTGGAACAGGTCCCTCCAGGAACTGGTAAGTACAAATAACAGTATCTTCTCTTTTAAACATATTTACAATTTTTAACCTTTCCAAAAATATGTTTATAAAACACTGACGGCCCTATATGGCAGTTTTTTTTTGCGAAGGTTAACGTTTCTTAAATGAACATCAAACTCCATATCCAGAGATAAAAAAAAATGTTTTCCAAAGAATGGACCTGTGTGGTAAGGCACTTTGAAAAAATTACAAACTTTGAAATTTTTTTTTCAAAGTATGTTAAAATTGGGACAAAATCAACGGACTTTGAAAATTTTTTCTCAAAGTGCGTTAAATTTGGGATCAACTCAACGCACTTTGGAACAATTTTTCAAAGTGTGTTAAGAGTTTTCATCTACATTTTTTACCATTGAGACTCTTAACGCACTTTGAAAAAAAATATGTATAAACAAAAATTCTGGACTTTAAGTAATGGAATGAATTGATTTGTTATTTATTTTTTCGAATTTTATGAATTGATTTAATCCCGTCGAGAAGAGGAGAGAACAGGTAGAAGGTCTCTCAGCCCAAATCTGTCATTTTCCAGGCCAATACGTAGGCAATGGTGGCAAATTAAACGAGGCAAGGGAAGTAATAAACCCCCCAAAAGGGTAAGCTGCATTTTCAATGCCTATATGATGTATATCTTTAAAAAAAAAAACCTGGGGACTCAGCCCCCCTCCCCTTGCCCTTCGCCCAGTTCCGATGCATATATATGCTACATCCATACATATATATGTATTTACAGAACTGATATGATGTTGAAAACATATTGATGAAAACTAGGAATTTTTAAGTACAATATTAAACCTATATGAGAAAAAGAATGGTCATAGTATTGAAAAATCAAATCGCCCCTTTTTTTCTTACGAAAATGCGATGCTTTAAGGTAGGATCGACCCTTCTCTGGTTTCTGAGTAGATGAAATATTCAATGTATATTTGCTTATATGTCTTATATACTGTAGACGTACTTTTTTTCTACGGGGTCATAATTCCGCGAAATCTGAATTTCTGTTTAATCTGCGGGTAGAATATTACGCAGATTTCTTAGACTGTCACCATATGCCTTACACTTACATTAAGTACGCTTGTACAAATTTCCGCGGAAAATTTGTGACCGCATACACAGTTTAAATTAATACCACGCGGAAAAAGTACTTCAACAGTATTTAGGTGAAAGAGATTTAAATAACCATATTTTTCTTTCCTCATAACAATTGTACAATTTTAAATAGAAATGGTAAATTGTGTTCGAAATCTAGCAGGTACTATATTTTTGGCGGAATGGTGACGTATGAAAATATTTTCTTTTCTGCATCTCAAAATTATTATAGAACAACTAATTTAGTTATAATTTTTACACAATCAAAGACTGTAAGAATTTTTCAAATGTTAGCTAAATTATTGATAAGGACTACAATTTTAAAATATATCAAATTAATTTTCCAAACAAAATACAACCATGTTAGCTTTTAAAAGCTTTTAATCTAAGTACAGATATGAGCCAAAAAATCCGTAGAATGTGTTTTAGTCTCTTAGTAAACGGTCAAAACATTTTGTTTTTGTATCAATTTGCATTTCTATATGACTTCTTTACCATATGTGAAATTATAAAAAAAAATTTAAATATAGTACGTATATAAAATTAATTTAAATATCTAAAAAAATCAGAAAAATAGAGAAAATTCGGATTAGCCAGAATCCCTTTTTGTTAAACAATTTGTCAATTTGGTAATATCATCTTATAGACCCTATATGGTAATATTTTTATGCAAAAAGAAAAACATTTAATCTTTTGAAATAGAATACCCTATCGCATGCATGATTGGATGCAGTCATTTTTATTGTTAATATGCCGGGAAATGGCAATGACCTTGACCTGACCTTGACTCTAATATAAAACGGTCAAAACTACTCTAACGGATACAACAACTTACATGTAGTAATATTGTCTTCTCTTGATTCGGTGAAAAGTTCATTAATTTTTAAATACAAGACATACAGTTTTGTGTGAGAAGAATCCTACCTTAAGTCGTTACAGAAGCATACTAGTGCCAATCAATATCTTTTTTAAGCTTGAAATTCCAACTTTAAAGTCGGTAATTCCAACTTTAAAGTTTGTAATTCCAAGTTTAAGTTTCAAGTTTCCAAAATGTTGAAAAAGCCAAGATTAAAGTTGGAATTACCAATTTTAAAGTTGGAAATTCCAATTTTAAAGTTGGTAATTCCAACTTTAATCTTGGTAATCCCAACTTTATTGTTGTAATTCCAACTTTAATCTTGGCTTTTCCAACTTTTTTCGGCTTTAGGTATTATATTTTCTGAGATCATGTTACCGTTTTATACATGTAATTAAAATGGAAAGATACAATTACATGTTTATTATGAAATAATTATTTTAGAATGAATCATTTTATTGTGCATGGCCGTAGGAGCCGGAGGGGTTGCATGGGGGTGTGCTGATCCCCCTTCATAATACAATAAGTTGTTATATATGGTAGTTGGTTTATGATAGGGCCCCAAACTGAAAATATCATGTTCCATATACAGAATTGATACGGTCTCTTTTTTTAAAGCTTCATAAATGTCCGATCTCTTACAGTAAATATGTAAGGTTGAAATTCTGTCATGTATGGAGATGACTGAAAGTCTCTTTATACGAGGATTATGCCCTGCAACAGTAGTACTATCAACAAAAGAAAGCATTTTATTATTCAATATAACTTAAGAAATTGATATTAACATAAAATAGGATCCTACAGTAGCCATCACATACATTTATTTTTAATTAATTAAAATTTGACACTAAACTCGTAATTATATAAGAGGACCAAAAAGAAATATATGAATTTCTAATTAAAAGTTGGAAGTTATATGTAAGGTCATAGCAGGTTAGGGTAAAAATAAACCTACACAGATAAAAAGTGCTCACCAATTTATTTCAATGTACTTGTCTATATTAACTTTATTAAGCATAACTTAAGTTTTATACCATAACTCCATATGGGCCCGTTTGCCCTTCTTTGAGATCCTTTTTTCTGCAACACCCCCTCCCCCATCTAGGTGCAAAAATTTATTAATAACAAGTCTATTCCACTGTATTATATTTACATTTTTAAAGTTGGAAATGGTTTAAAATAAAAGGGAAAAGCAAAAGAAAGAGGGGGTCTCAAATTAAAGTTGGAAAAGACATGATTACAGTTGGAATTACCAACTTTAAAGTTGCAAAAGCCAAGATTAAAGTTGGAATTACCGACTTTAAAGTTGAAATTACCAACTTTAAAGTTGAAATTACTAATTTTAAAGTTGGAATTACCAACTTTAAAGTTAGAATTACCAAGATTAAAGTTGGAATTACCAACTTTGAAGTTTGAATTACTAACTTTAAAGTCTGAATCACTAACTATAAAGCTTAAATTACTAACATTAAAGTTTGAATTACTAACTTTAAAGTTGGAATTAACAAGATAAAAGTAGGAATTACCAAGATTAATGTAGGAATTACTAACCGAGGAGACGTTCCTCAAAATCTGTTTTGCATATCTTCGTAATGTATGGAAAATATTCAAAATTTCAATAACATTCTGATTATTAAACCAGTTTCTTTACGTTTTTAAAAAATCCAAACACTTAAACTTTTGAAACTGGAAAATTATTTTTCTTCCCCAAAGGATTATAGAAGAAAAAATAACCCTGTTATCTTGCAGAAATGCCAGGTAAGATAATAATTTTTTTTTGAGTAAGCATGTTTAAGTAGCAAAACTTCAATGACAAACTCTTAGAAAAATTTATCTATTATTAAGGAACGTCCAAACACTTAAACATTTGAAACTGGAAAATTATTTTTCTTCCCCAAAGGATTATAGAAGAAAAAATAACCCTGTTATCTTGCAGAAATGCCTGGTAAAATACCTTAATTTTTTTTTTTGATTAAGCATGTTTAAGTAACAAAACTTCAATGACAAACTCTTAGAAAAATTTATCTATTATTAAGGAACGTCTAGTCTGTCCTTAATTTGGAAAAGCCAAGTTAAAAGTTGGAATTACCAACTTTAAAAAAAATATTGCCTGGCACAAATACGCTTCCGTACCTCCATTCTTACATCTACCAAACTTATTACAGACTAGGATTTTAAGAAAGAAACGAAATAATGATATTAAACAATCACCTTTCCATTTTTTTTCTAAAAGACCCATTTTTCTATAATATTTATCGAAACCTAAAATATTTAAAACGTCATGTCTCAGGTCCTCAAGTGACCTTATCACAAAACGTTATCAATTATTTATCATACCGAAAAATTGTAAGAATAAATTATATTAATAAAGCTATACAATTTTTTTTCAAAACATGGTCAAATTCACGCACTTTGAAGAAAAATTTCATTTTTTTCAAAGTGTGTTAGATTGCTCCCAAATTTAACGCACTTTTAGATATTTTTAAGTGTGTGTAATTTTTCAAAGTGCGTTGTAACATACCTGTCTCAATAAGTTTTTAACATTGAGTTATGTATTTCACATTCCACATGTATGTTTCTTGTGACGATCTTTCATAGTGTACAAACACATTTTACCTTTTGACATTGCCTTCCTCTAGAGTAGAACTCGTGTAGAAATATACCAATCCATAGGTTTGGTCACATGTTTTGAATAGGTGGTGCTACGGTTTTCATACTCTAAATGCGTATTACTTGTGACAAGACTTTTCTTTGGGTTTACATATTTTTGTCCTTTTGGCATTTTTCTTAGAGATTGACTCACTATGAAAAGCTTTAACATGACTGTATGTAAACTTTAAAGTTAGTATTACGGTTTTCATATTACACAGTAACAAATATTTTGACAAGACCTAGATTTGGGTTTCAAAAACTTTGACCTTGACCTTTAAATTTGACCAAGTTTTGAAAAACTTTAACTTGGGTTATAACTTTTGAACAGGTGCCAGGGTCTTTATATTCTGGACGTCTTTTCTTTTGACAAAACTTTCCCCTGAGTACCATCAATTTTTATTTTTGTTTCTTGTTTATTTCGTATGATTGTTGTATTTTATGTAACATTATTATGTAGTCGGAAAATAGCTCTTCAGAGCTAATGTTCTTTGTTGATATACCCGACTTTAAATAAATATTATCTTATCTTAACTCTTTGCCCTTGACTTTGGGTTTGGTCCACTTAAAAATATCTTGGAAATGATCTTCATCTTTTTTTCATTTTACAGAAGATAACTTATCGCCCGTTTCTTCCCCCCTCTTTTCCTTTGACTCTGAGGATGATTCTCTGCCGGCTGATTCTCCCCCTGCTACCTGGGTCCCACCTCCTCATACCTCCAGACGTTCATTGGAGCAGTTGCCTAACAAAAGACCAACAGGTAAAAAAAGTAATGTTTATATAAATGGTTTGATCATTTGATAGATTGTATTGTTGTTTTATATCCCATTTGAGAACTTTTCACTCATATAGAGATGTTATCATATATCGGAGAAGGGCTGCAGTTTTACAACCACGGCCAGCATGGTAAATGATTGTTTATGTTGGCCGTGGTTTGCAACGATGATAAGCACTGAATTGTCGACGAAATTTCCCGTTTTCCCGATCATGACAAGAAGAACATAGCAGGCGTGCCCAGTCGGCGAGGGATGCTCTCTCCTCCACAGCACCTGGTCCCTTTTCTGATGTTTTGGATGACCGTATTTCCCCTGCTCCTTTCTGTATTGTTTAATGGACTTTTGAGCATGCATTCTGTTAGTTACTTCCATAGATTTCATTTCAAAGTTCAATTAGAGTGTACTGTGTATATCAACACTTTTTACAAGGAAGACACTTGACACATTTGAAATACGTATAAAGCAAATATTCTAGACTAATATTATAAAGCATTAATTGGTTATATATCTTTCGAAAACCTATGAATTAATTTATCCAAATCAAGAACGAGAAGACGGGTTGGTCTCACAGTTCAATCCTTCATCCTTTCTTTACTAAGGCGTGGATTAGCAAATTGAAATGGGAATTGGAAGTGAGAGGGGAGCTTTATATAAAAGAGGTAAGCCCCAATATTTTATGCATTTATTATTTCTATCTTTGCAGAAAAGGTCCTCACCCGGTTCCGATGCCTATGCTGTACCCTAATGCTATTTACAAATTTGACGTGACGAAAAATTTCAATCAATTTGAAATAACGTAAAACACATAAATTCTAAGTACAGTAAAACTTAAATAGAGAAAGTACTAGTATTTTCATGAATATATGAGATATGACCTGTTCTCAAAATCACATATTAACAATCAGAAACTTAAGCATCTTTTTGATGTCAACTTCAAAGTTCTCATACGTATAATCAGAATGTTTTTAACAAAATTATTCTGCAAAAGACCAAAGAAAAGGTGTATAAATATACAAGTTCCTTTTTATTTTAATTGAAAAAGCAGATATCAATGATATCAAAAAGCTTGCATTTTAATTTACCCTTGAAAATATGTTGTGTTTAAGGTTGAAAAGTCGTAGGTTTTAAAGCTTTTGATTTTGTAAATTGTTGTGATTTCAAAATTTCCGAAAATTCCTTGGATGTTTTAAGTATCCACATCTGATTTACACCTCTCGAATATATTATTGCACAGTACTAATGAATTTTTCCCTTTACTATACCTTTAATATTTTAGTGAGTTCTTTGATAGATACGAAGAGCTTGTCAGAAACGACGGGTTTTTCCGTTATTTCCACGATCATGACAAGGAGCACACTGTAGGTTTTACCGGTCGGCAGCAGATGCTCACTCATCCATGGCACCTGATCCCACCTCTGATGTTTTGGAGGTCGATCCGTGTTTGCTCTGCTCCTATTTTCTATTGTTTTATGGACTTTGATAATTGATATTGAATACTGTTCGTTATCTCCATATCCTTCATAGTGAAAGTGGCGTGGAGAACCATTTACTGGAACCCACTATGTATCTTTCTTTTGAAAGAATTTTTATGAAGTTTTGGAATCCAAACATAGCTCCCTTTCTTAAGAAGAAATTCTTCAAAATCATTTGTCAGTATTTGATATTTTTATATCCCTAGCAACCAGATTGAATTTGAATTACCATATCTGTATTGAATATAGATATGGTAATTCCGATTCATTCTGGTTGCTAGGAATATCAAAAATATTAAAAACTGACATATGATTTTGAAGAATTTCCTCTTTAGAAACGGAGCTATAAATATAAGTTTGACATTATTTTTCATCCGCTAAAATGAGCTCGTATTTAGTATATTTCTTGCATTACCAGCAACATTTACATTCTAGTAATTATTTAATAAATTATAATATTGACACATGTTTAAAAACATGTCATTGAAGTTTATCTACACTTTTTCTTAGTGGATAATACATGTAGTTCTGCTTTTATTCATTTTAAACAGAAAAAGAAAAAAAGTGTACCAAGAAGTCTGAGTTTTTGAGCACACAAAAGAAGATCTCTAGCGGGATTTGTAAATTCAGTTTTACAGAAGAAAAATTGTCTGCCATGGTTACCTCCCTCTCTACTTCTGACGTAGCCACTACATTCAATCCAACTTATCAGAACAACCCAACAAATTACTCCGCAGGAGCTTCATTATACTATGAGGAGGACAATGGCCCGAAAGGTTGAAAATATAGTTCTTATCACTTTTAAATAACGCAAATAAAACACAGCAAAGAAACATTCCCCTCATAATTGCATGACTATTTTGATACTTATTGTTTGGCCATTATTTGCAGAATTAATTTGCGATAGATTTTCAGTTATTTGCTGATCATGCCAAGCAACACACAGTGGGTATGACCGGTCGGCAGGGGATGCTCACTCTTCCATGACACCTGATCAACCTCTGATATTTTGGAGGTCCATGCATGTTTACTCTGCTCCAAAATTTGTATATTTTAAATGGCTTTTGAGCTTGAACACTGTTCGTTATCTCCATATATATTTTAATTAGCTTAATATGTATATCATCTTACACAACCCTAACACTATATATGCATGTCACATCACTTTGACGCCCTAATCATACCTAATTCAGATCTTATTGATAGGAATGTAGTTTTTATTGAGACAGCTATACAGTAAACATGCTTTTCTATGACTGTTGTTAAGTCCATTTTTAAAAGCATGTTTGTTTGCCGTCTCTCTACTCAGAGTAAAGAAAATTAGGTTGGTATAGGAAGGCGCAAAAGATTTTATTTTAAAAACTAAAACAATTCAGCATACATATTTACAGAATCGGAATACTGTACGCGTAATCAAAATTTGCACATTCAATTGCTATTGAGTTGTTAAGATATTCATAAACTAGCCTTTTATACTTATGCGCTGAATATTGTACTCATATATATAATTTCATAGCGGTATTTATGAATAACAGGATCTCTGTCCGCACCAATGCCGCTAAAATATAAATCACTCTTTTTAAGGACACATACAGTATCTAGGGATAAAAAGAAGAAAAAATATAGTTTCCCACAGATTAAAAAAGTTTTGAGTCAGGGCTTCTTAAGACAATCGGTCGGGAGGGGGCAAACAAACAATTTTTAGAGGATAACATAAACAGTTTTATCGTTTCAAATTAAACATGTTAAATAATAATTTATATTATTTTAAACAAAGATCAGTGGCAGTGCACGAACTGTACGTTTCTAAACAAACCAAACAGGACCTCTTGTAATATTTGTGGACTCAACATACTCAAAGCGACGGAAGATAAAACTTCTACCATCATATACCCACTCTCTGTTTGTAAAGAAAACACGCCGACTCCTCCTGTTAATCAAACTACTGGATGTTCATTTGATCACGGGCTCGATGCAACATTCGAAGGTATAAAATTCAGTATCAAAAAAATGTACCATACATATTCTTATCACTTTCATAAACTATGTTTTAGACAAAAATCAAAATGGTTCAATAATATGTCAAATGCTCTTCATACTTTTGAGTATTTTAGATTTTAGAAAAGACGTATTCTAATAGTTTGTCTTTGCAACTATTACTGAAATATCGTTAAGTAAATTATTTTTGTCCTATATAAAGCTTTCCTTTATCTATTCCCTTTGCAGACGGAAGCTTTTTAAGACAGGAATTACGGATAATACTTGTTGGGAAAACCGGATCGGGGAAGAGTGCCACAGGAAATACAATTTTGGGCAAAAGAATGTTTGTATCTGATGTATCCAATTCAAGCGTTACAAATAGTTGTAGGAAAGGGTCAGCCCGAAGGTTTGGCGACGATATACTAGTCGTAGACACGCCTGGTCTTTTTGACACAGGTTAAACCATTTAATTTGTTTTTGGGTCTTTATATGTCTGTATTGCAATAAACAGGTATAGGCTTAACTATTCAACCGTGAATCTATAATTTATGTGTCAATTTTATCGTGGACTTCTTAGAAAAAGGATTTCTTAAATATACCCTAGAATATTTTTTAGATTTGATAAATAACAGTACATTTTACGATGAGTAAATTAAAATTTCAGAGAGAGTTGTTACACATTTTTCAATGTTAGACATGTAAGTAAAACTTCAATATTAGTTGTTTATGAAAATAAAAATAATTGAAATTCAATTTTCCAGGAATGACAAATGATGACATAATTAAAGAGATTTTGAAATGCGTAGGGATGAGCGCTCCAGGACCCCATGCTATCCTTCTTGTCATTGGGATTGGGCGTTTTACCAAGGAAGAAAGAGAAACAATTAAATTGTTAAAAAAAGCCTTCGGCCCGAACATGATGGGATACTTGATCATTGTTTTCACAAGAAAAGACGACCTGGACCGTGGGCGAAAATCTATAGAAGACATATTAAAGGAGGCTCCACAACCTTTACAAGAAATAATAAGGGGTTGTCAAGATCGATTTTTTGCCATAGATAACACAGAAAAGGAGACTGAAAAGTTAGAAAAACAGGTAGATGATCTACTGAGAATGATAAAAGAAATGGTGAAGAAAAATGGAGGAGAATACTACACAAGTGCTATATTTAATAAGTTTGAGTCGTCCATTAGGAAACGTGAAAGGAAACTGAAAGCTATGTATGAGGAAAGGATGGAGGAGATTTCAATTCTTAAGAAGAGGGAGGAAGAATTGGTCGTCAAACTAGCCCGGATGGAAAATCAACTGAACGAGCATACCACAGACAATGTGAGAAGACACGACTCTTTGCAGATGCCAATGGATCATTCATCAATCGCAGTTAATCCCCGCATTTCTGACGGAGAAGAGTACTGGAAATTAATACCACCAGGAATTCTAGTGACCAGAAAAATTCTAAAAGAAGTCAGACAGGAAATGGATGAAAAAATGACGAAGGACGGTTTCGGAAGTATGTATCCCCATGGTTCGGATAGCAAAAGACTTCACCGACACATCAGAGAAAGAGTTCGAAGTGAGATTGAAAGTGGAGATAATATACTTGAAAAAGTAATGAAAAAAATATATAAAGCAGGATTAGGATTAATCAATAAATTGAAATTTAGGAAAACCTGAGTCTGAAAAGAACATGTAATGATCATGAGTGGCCAATGGATGATTATTCGGAACTCATACTAGATAGTTAAAGCTGTGTTTTTATGTAACCCTTGTTGGTATGGGATCATTTATGTATTGTAACTGTTATACTGCAGATGAAAAATAAAATATAAATACAATAATATATAACTTTTTTTAGTTGTTTTAGAATATTTTTGCCGATTGTATAATGGGGTATTTTCAGCTCCATATACATGTATTTGATTGTAATCTCTTTAAGTTACAAGAAATGTATGTCATTCAATGTATTTTTGAAAATAGTTTTGTCAGATCCTAAAATATCAAAATTATCACTTTCAATAAAAGGTTCAAGTTACATATCAAAACGTAATGGACTAAAAATTCCATAAAGCTGTATTAAGTGAATTCAAGACTGTTCAAACGAAGGGCTCCGCCTTCTTTCAAGAATTAAATGAATGAAAATTTGGAGTGATCTTTTAAAATTCATCTTCTCAAGAACCAGTTTGGCCAGGAAAGCTGAAAAGAAAAAAAATATATTAAACCTTCATTAAATAGTATAAATTCAGATTTGTTCAAATCAAGACCTCGAAGGAACGGTTGTCAAAAAGATATTTTTAAGGTATCACCACAGTTTTCAAATCCGATATTGTTTGGACATTGTTTATTTGCATCCAAAGAAATTTTCACGTTTTCTTATACCTCATATGCAAGAATATATGTGGATTTGAGTATTAAGATTTTTAGCATAAAGATAAGAAAAAGGTGGGCTTTACCATCTACATCCACTTTGTATTAGATTTCCGTTGTGCCTTAGACGTTGTAAATATAGATCACTAATATTGTAAGATCTTGTTTATTTATGATATCAAATTGAATTTAAAGGAATCTTATTAGATTAAGCATTCTATTTCATGAAATATGTTCAATGAATAGAGAACTAATCATGGTAGACACACGAAATTCACAATTGATTTTCATATATCTTTACTTTTGGAGTCAGTAAAATCCGGTATACTAGAATGTGATACATATTTAAAAAATAGAGATACATATTTTTCATAATTGAACTTATTATAACGTGTAAATGTTAAAGAAGCATTTAAATTTAGCCAAATAATTGCTTTATAGAATATTTCGTTATATTTATTTGTTTTGCATCACACACACACTTATAAATCCAAAAGTGTTATTTCTTCTGCTACATAACAGTGCAGCCCCATCCATTGGACTGTGTGGATAGTTGTTCCCGACGATACTCCGCCTGCCGGCGCAGCCGTTCTCTACGACGTTCTTGGCGTTCCCTCTCCTCCTCTAATTCTTCTAACCGTCTTTCTTGTTCCCTCTGTTTCCGTCTTTGTTCTTCGCGTTTTTGTTTGGCTCTCTCCTCTCTCAATTGAGATTCCAATCTTTCCATTTCCCTGGCTGCTCTTCTTCTTTCTCTCTCCCGTTCCACTTCGAGCTTTTCCAGCTTTAGTTGAAGCTCTTGTTCCTTGATTTTTTCCAGTTTCTCCTTTTGTTCTCTATCTTTTTCTAACTTTCTTTCTTCTTCCTTCCTCTGAGCCTCTCTCCTCAATTTCAGCTTCCTTTCTTCCTCGACTTCTAAGAAGTATTTATAACAATAAAAGGTGTCTCCATTTTCGACTGTCATTTTCTTTATAAGTGATAAGAGTTTATCAGATTGTGTTTGGCGCTTTTGTCCATCTACTTTTCCTTTATTTGAAATTAAAAAGTATCTGTTTTCACACTGTGAAACCATAACGTAAAGATCTGGCGAGTTTTCAAGAATGGCTTTAAAATGATCATCAATTTCTTCTTCGGTCGTTTTTGTGCTCGAATCGAATTGTTGTAAATCATCTTTTCTAGTAATGACGATAATAGTGTGCTTAAGAAAATGATCACCACCAAAGATTTCTTTGAGATATTTTAATGTCTTTTTCTCTTGTTCGGTGATACGACCAATCTTTAGAATAAAAAGGAATGCGTGAGGACCAGGATTCATCATAACCATACATTTTAAAAATTCTTTCCTCAGCTCCTCGGCTGGTTTATGTGTGTCAAAGAGACCCGGGGTATCAAGAACCTCTAGAATCATATCTTCTCTGACTACGACCTCTCTTTGGCAGACTTCTGTACACGACTTTGAAGACGACGATGATTTAAACTTTTTAGCACCTATTATGGTGTTTCCAGTTTCACTTTTCCCAGCACCCGTCTGGCCAATCAAAACAATGCGAAGTGCTTTACGCTTAAAATATTGACTATGGTCTTCATCGGCTTTCTCGAAAGTTTCATCTCTTGTAGTGATGAGTACCTTATCGGCCCCTACATTCTCTCCAGTTGATGTATTATTCAAATCTGGTGGTATAGGGAAAGCCATTTTCGATAATTGAGGGAATTTATCATGTTCAGAATTCCCTTCGATCTCACTTTTTCTGTTGGTTTCTACATAGTTCCCTTCAGAACCTGTATGGTTACTACTATTGGCTGCTAAAGGAGGGTATTCACTTTTATCAAGTAATTTATTGAAGTTATTTTCATAATTTTCTGTTACAGTATTCTGTGATTTATTTTTGTTCGATTCTTCGTCACAATCCTTTAGTTCATTTCTCTCTTTTTCACCCTCAGCAAAAGTGTTCAGATACTCCACAGATTTCATATTACAGCTGGATAATACAGAAGGATTATTTTTAACTTGAATATTACCATCAGAGTTAATGCGTAAATCTATGTCAGAAGAAGCATCGACTACATCTTGTGTCCATCTACCTTTTGTCAGACAATCAACCCGAATATCTTCTCCTCTGTGTACCATTTTTTCTGCATATGTTTGCTCCTCCTCATCTTTCAGATTTCTTGTTTCATGTAACTCTTTTGTTCTGGTATTGCTGAGAGATATTTCTTCATGCGTGCTGGTCTCTTTTATTTGGATATCATTAAAACTTTCCTGTAGAACGTTGTTTTCTGGTACATTTTCTTTAACTTGTGCGGGGATGTTTGCACAATGTACCATAATTCCACTTTCATCAAAGCTTTTGCTCAAATCATTTGAGTCTTTCCCGTTTTTAAAATTTGGTTCCTCTCCATCTCTTTGTTCTTGATACACGCACTGAGGCACTGTAGGTTTCTCTTTATTCATTAGATATTCCATATTTTGTTTCTTTCCTTTTCGTTGAACTTCAGTTAATATCTACAATATAGATATTTTAAACATTTAAAATAAGCAGAGTTAATTCGTCTATCTCTCGCTTTTTCTCTCAACAGAATCTTCCAATGATGAAACGTTTGAATTGAAACACTGAACCAAGAATGTAAAATTTACATGAATCTAACAAAAACCTTTAACATTTTCTTTTTCAAAGAGATTCATTAGATCCAAGTATAATCAATAAATTTAACATGGAATGACCAACAACTAACTGACTTTATTTCAATCAACGAACTTACAACAATTTGAACACTAAATGTTTTAAATATAACATCACAAAAGGTTTAAACAATGCAAGACACTAGAAATATGATAATTATATATTTTATATACATGTACATTTATCCAATGGAAATTTATAATATTCGAACAATACACTCAGATGTAAAAAAAAAAAAAAATCCCAATAATAAAGAAATAAAGAATTCAAGAAATGAAATGAATTTATAAGACCTAGTACAGATCTTACGAAAATAACGAATAGTTTTAACATTTGCTGAATCATATTTAGCTATTTGTATCTCGTAAAATAGACTTTCATTTTAAAATCATGCATGACTTTGAATAGCCTTATTCCGAAACGAAGTGAACGATCATAACCGTTTAAATTACACAATTTACAATGCTAAAGAATATTGAGTTTTGAGAACGGGTTTGATTTTTAGAAAGTAGACATTGATAATCGATTGATAGCTAGGTTTATAGAAAGAAAATAAATGGATTTTATCTGAAAGAAGGCCTATGTATCTGTAGACAATATCTTTAGGTTTATGTAAATATCTTAAACGTACTAAAGTCAATCAAATCCATGATAATACTGCAAGTAAAATTAAATACGAGTGACGCAGAACATTTGCTAAATTTATATAGATTTTAGATCTGAAAACATAGACTTTCTTTCAATTTCGGTTCAACACATGGTTTCCTCTTTTGCTTTTCCTCTCATAATTCTTCTATTTTTTCTATTTAGGCATAAGAAAAATATATTCTTGCGTGTTATTTCATTATATTTCCATTTCTATTTTTTTTCTCTGTGATAACTCTTTGAAGGTATTTCCATTTCTAATTTTTTCTCTGTGATAACTCTTTGAAAGTTAGCGGAGTTGATCAATCTCCCATGCAGAGTTGTCGTTCGTTTCTCTCTCAGACACCTCTGCGATGGGCTCACGTCAAGATTTTTGACATAACGTATAAAACGTGATATTTGAAGGATTGTTTCAATTCAAATTAATAGTTCTGTATTGATTTAGTAAATATCTTTCTCAAAACTCAGACATAAGCATAGAAATTGAATTATAATGAATTAAAACAAACGCACTATTTCTCGTGTTTAACACTGTGTATACGCGAGCCAACGACAGAGGTGAATGTGTGAGCCGATGGTAGAGAGTGGGATTTGATTTCTTGATATTTTAACCGGAATGTAAATTAGGCAGGTCGATAGGTCAGGAGCTAAGGGAGACCTAATATGCATGCAAATCTTGTGCGCGTCTGTCTCTATGTCTGACGCTAAGGAGGCCAAATAAGCATGTAATTCTCGTGCGGCTGCCTTTGTGTTTGACAACAGTGGTCGAGGACTATTGAAATTGACATGGGAGTCCTCATGTAATTTAAATCTATGTCTTCATTTTTAAAATCTAAATCTACAATTTTATTTCACAATGAAATAGAAATATAAGGAAACATGGGAAAATTTATGCATAACGGACTTCGCCCGTTATGCAAATTATCCCATGTTTAATTTCCATTATCGTTGATGCCCTGGCATACTATACTAACTAGACAGTGATTCCTTAATTCTGAAAGTATTGTAAAAGCAATACTACTGTGAATCACTTTTTATTTGCAACTTTATTTTCGTGTAATTACACGAGACAGTGTATTCGCGAAAATATCATTCTCGCATATATAAGTATTCCGTAAGGTTATACAGAGCATTAACCACAATTCGTCAAAATTTTGGATCGCTAATAAGGAGTTAGTTTCTACCCTAAGAAAATAATATGTCGCAAACTTTGGTGATCTACAGTAGTCCCCAAACGGCAAGTGTAATCGGGGTCCCGTCAAAAATTAAAAAATGATTTAGTTCTGTCAAAAAATCAATGATGCGGAAGAAAACATGGAAAATGCAAACCTGACCCAAAATTTGTCAAGGTAGTCTAAAAACAAAAATCATATCAATATCTGAAAGACATTATGGGGACATTGCAGAAAACTCTTTTCTGTCAAGTTTCATTGAAGTAGAAGGAAATGCAAACCTGATCTGTAGCTCATCAAAATACACTCACATACACAAAATCAGCTGCTTACATATGTAATATCTGCAAGCGTGAAGAAAAATAGTGCGGAAAACCAAGTGGAACAGACTGACAGACAGACAAAGGGACGGCTAGACGGACGGAAAGACAGACAGACGGATAGACTCAGAGGAAATCTAGAATCATCCCAGTTTCACCGGTTATTGGCATATTAAAAAGCCATACGAATTCCTTTAAAAGTAATTGAATCTGAAGGAAATTCAAATTTGATCTGTAACTTACCGAGATACATTCACATTCCAAAAATCAGGTCAATATCTGCAAACATTTAGAGAGATAATGTCGAAAACCGAAAAAAAAAAATGAACGTGAACTTTAACCCATCAAGATATCACATATCAAAAACAGCTCAATATCTGCAAGGAATACAGGGTTTTAATATATGATTTTAATTTCTACAAGTGGTAATCCCTCTTCAAAATCACCTGTCAGTTTTGAATACTTTTAACATTCCACAGAGCCAAAATAAATTTGAACTACCTTATATATGTTGGATTCCGAAACTTCATAAAAATCGTTACAAAGATACATAGCAGGTTCCAGTAAATGTTCAACCAAGCCTCTTTCGTTACTCCTCACTAGGATATTGACAGTAGTGAAGGAAAAACTTCAAGAGTACTGTGCAACTATATATTCAAGAAGTGGCGTGAATCAGATATGGGTACTAAAAAATTCTAAAGAACTTTTGGACAATTTGAAATCACAGGGCTTTACCAAAATCAACAGCTTAAAAACTTACGACTTTTCAATTTTATACACAACAATTAATTAAAATCCAGGCTTTTTGAAATCATCGACAGCTGCTTTTTCAATAAAAATGGAACTCGTAAATTTACTTACCTCGTCATTGGTCATTTGCAAAATTATTATGTTAAAACAGATTCTGATTGCACACATAAGTACTCTGAAGTTGACATCAAGAAGATGCTTGAGTTTCTGATCGACAATATCTATGTGGTTTTTGGAGACCAGGTATTCCAACAATCTATTGGAATTTCCATGGGTACAAATTGCGCTCCGTTATTAGCAGACTTATTTTTATATTCATATGAAGCAGATGCAAAATCTTATGCATGAAAAATAGAAAACACTTGCTGTGGCCTTCAACTTGACATTTAGATATATCGACGACTTATTGTCAATTAATAATGGTAATTTCCATTCCTACGTCGATACGATATATCCTGGTGAGCTTGAGATAAAAGATACCACAGAGTCCGACACTTCTGTTTCATACTTGGATATTTTACTTGAAAAAGACACTAATGGGAATCTAACAACCAAGCTATATGATAAACGTGATGACTTTAACTTTTTAATCGTCAGCTTCCCTTACTTATGCAGCAATATACCTTCATCACCTGCATACGGAGTATATATATCTCAGTTGATTCGATACGCAAGAGCATGCTCTACGTATGAACAATTTCTAAAACGAGGTAAACAATTGACAAGAAAGAATATCAGCAGTCTCGTTTAAAGTCATCATTTCGTAGGTTCTATGGTCGATACAATGACCTTGGCAGCAAATACAATTTATCATTAAGACAAATGCTGACTGACGTTTTTCATACCAATTGTTAGTCCATTATTTATACACTGAATTGACGACGGATTTTTCCGTTATTTCCTGATCATGACGAAGAGCACACGGTGGGTATGACCGGTCGGCAGGGGATGCTCACTCCTCCATTGCATCTGATCCCACCTCTGATGTTTTGGAGATCCGTGTTTGCTCTGCTCCTATTTTGTATTGTTTAATATACTTTGAGATTGAATACTGTTCGTTGTCTCCATATCCTTATTTAGATAAGACAAATTACAAAAATTTTTGACAACTTCGGAAAACCACGTTTCAATGAATAATCTGCATTAATCTCTCTCTCTCTCTCTCTCACTGTGTGTGTGAATCTGTAGGTCATCAGGGGTAAAAAAAAATAATGTTTAGAAATAGCAGATTCCAATCCGTCCATTCTTCCGTCTTTACGTCCGTCCATCCTTTACGCTTAGGGGTACACAGCTCTAACATGCAACTCTTCTTATTCCACTGAATGAGATTTTATGAGTCTTTTACAAAATGAAATCTTTGTTACATAGTGCCATCGTGCCTCTCCTATTTTACTTCTTGATCGGACATATTTTTTGGGTTTTCCATAGCAGAACGTTGACACTGCTATTCTTTCTCTAATATTGAAGGGTACCCATCACTTATCCACATTTCCTTCTATACCAATGAGTAGAATTTAATGATACTTTTACAGATTGATGACTGATATTTTACATTTTGATCTGACACTTATCTCGGGTCTCCCAAAGCAAATTTTTAACGTGATCTTTGCCACTATAATCAAATAGAGGATGGGGGTATTATTTAGTGAGCTTTGCGCTCAAAGCACATATAGTTTTCATTATTATTTTTTACACACAAGCTATATTAATATATAGTATTTTTAAATCAAATATTTTCAAAATGTAAACATTGACTTGAAAAGAATATTTGATTGGTTTGAATGGAATGCACTAGCGAGTCGAGCTCCTTTTTTTACATGCAATAGAATTGTCCCTAATGTATTATAAGAAAAAAAAATCTATACGAGTGTTTGATCGAAAGACCCGTTCTATCCGGTTTTTTTTATATTTTAACACGTGGTATCAAGTGGATGATCACTCCTCCATGCTACCTGAACCAGTTCCTCTGCGTGATGTTTTGAAGGCCCGTATTTGCACTACTCCTATTTTGTACTGTTTTATGAATTTTTTTTTAATTTTGAGTACTGTATGTTATCTCCACATGTCAATAGTTTTCAATGAATAAATGGACCTGCGTATAGAAACATTAAATTGCTTCAAGATACCTTCAAAAGTTCAGCATTTGAAGATCATCATATTCAAGCACAGATCTAATCAATTTAAGGAGGCTGGTGGGTCAACAATTTAATCCCAAGTTAACCAGCAGATTTAAATTATTTTTTTAGATACGGTATCTTTAGCTGTCAACTATCATTTGACAAAGAAAAAAATCATATATTTTAGTTTTAAAATTTGATCATTTTGTATATCTTTACATGGAGCTCTCCTTTTAAAGGAGATTGAAATAGTTTAAAAATGGCTGCCACCCCCTAGCCTCGTTAAACTTTATATATTTGACAATGTGTCCCGCATGTTATTTTATGTACACATATGTAGTTTTGTCCAAGTGATATTCATTTAAAATTTCGAATCACATAATGGCACATATTGTATTATTTTTCTTTGAATTGGAAATTGTCCAATCTATACTATCTAATTGAGAACATAAATCGTCGTTTTCTTTTTGTAGATCCTTTAAACGCTTCTTCTCTTTTCTTATACTTTCCTCCCTATCGTGTTCCCGCTCTTCATTTTCTGCAATAAATTCTTCCAGCTCCTCCCTTAATTTTTCAAGAGATTCCCCCGATCTAGATTGTTCTTTTTCTAATTTCTCCTCTTCCTTTTGTATATCTTTCTCCAATTTTTCAATATTTTTCTCTCGTCTTTTTATTTCTCGTTTTCGTTCATCCTCACGCCTCTGTTTATCTTGGATTGCATTTTGTCTTTCGATTTCTGCTTTCCTCATTCGATCTTCTTTGTCCTTTTCCAACGCCTCAAACAGTGCATTACTGTACCACAATCCTTCATTTTCCTCTATCAGCTGGTTGATAGATTGGATAAGTTTTTCAGCGTCTCCTCTTCGTCTGTATCCTTTAATGTCGCCAGCATTAGATATAGCCACACACCTGCCTTGACATTGCTCCACCATTCTCTTCAGGTCCTCAGAATCTCCTACAAACTCAGCAAGCTCCTCTGAAACATCGAAATCTTCGTCGTCGTTATCTGAGTCATACTCGGGGTTAAGTTCCTCCTTGCGGGTTATAACGATTATGGTGTGTTTCAAGAAGTCTGGACCTCCGAACAGATCTGTCATGTATTTCAAGGTGTATTTTTCTTGTTCCGTAATCCTTCCCACTGTCAAGATGACCAGGAATACATGCGGTCCTGGTGACACCATTTCTAAACATTTAGCAATTTCATCCTTGACCATTTCCTCTGATTGTGAAGTGTCATATAAACCAGGTGTATCTATTACCTCTAAAATTTGGCAATTTATTACATTAATTTCTTTTTTAGAGGTTGCTGTACAGGATTTAAATCCTGCCGCTGTTTCGAATTTTCTTTGTCCAAGAATAGTGTTTCCAGTTTCACTCTTTCCAACACCAGTCTTTCCAATCAAAATGATTCTTGATAAATTCATATTCGAATCATAACTTTCAATAACGGGTAAAATGTTTTCATCTAATTTTTGTTTTATATCTGATTTGATCGTGTTGATTGGTTTCGTAGTACCCCCGTGGTTGTTTTGTTGTTGAAGGTTAAACTTTTCTTCCCTTTCATTTTCAGATAAAGTGTCTTTATTTGAGTTACGTTTATCACTCTCTTCATGACTTTCTTTATAATTCCTGGTTCCAATTCTTTCTTGAAAGTTTTGTGGTTGCTCCAAAGTTAAACTGTTGTTCATTTTATGATAGTCATTTTCTGGGTTACTTACTTCATTAACGCTACTCGTGATATTTGTCCCCTTCTGACCATCTAAATCCAAGACGAACGTACAATCTTCATTCACTTCAACCCTTTGTAGAGTCGATTCCAAGTTGTCTTCTTCCTCATCTGAAGTTAAACGCCTTTCGTTTGGTTTACCTTTTTCGTTCCTTTCTATTTCTCTGCTTTCGTCCTTTTTCTCATTATATTCTAATTCTCGTTTATGTTTCTTTTCATATTCACAATGCAGGTCTTCTCTGCATCTATGAAAAAGATTGCTGTTTTCGTTTGTAGGTTCTGAATGCGATAAACTGGCAGTGATACATGTTTCTTTTTCAGACAATTCACTTTCTGGCTTGTTTTGGTCCATCGATGAAACAACGTTTGAATTGAAACACTAAACCTAGAATGTAAAATTTACATGAATCTAACCAAAACCCTTGATAACATCTTTTATGTAAATATGTAGATACACAAGATCCAAGTTTAAAATGTGTAGTGGGTAAATTTGACACGGAACGACCAACAATTAATTGTCTTCATTTTAATCGACGAAGTTACAACAATTTGCACCCTTCATGTAACATGTGTAATTTTAATTATAAAAAATAAAACTAGAGATATACTGTGAACAATGAACTTAATAAATAATACCCCCGCCTTCCATATGAATATAACTGCAGTGTCCATGTTTTGCTATGGGAAACACAAAATATGTGTCGCATTAAAAAGTAAAATAGAAGGTGCATAATGCCATTATGTAATAAAGATTCTGTGAAAATCTCATCAAATTTCATGCAGCAGTATAGGAGAAGTTGCGGTTGCGGATAAGAGAGGGGTACCCCAAAGTTTAACAGAGAGACGGACGAACGTACAGCTAGACGAAAGGATGGACAGCGATTACAATATACCCTCCTGCTTTTCATGCAGGGGTATAATTAATCAAGGTTTAAACAATGCAAGACTTTGTGAATATGATACATGTGACCAACATAATACCTAAAAAATAATATTAAACTAGAGACACTGTACATGTGAGCAATGAGGTCTCTAACTGAATTCCTTGCATCCCATGTGAATATACATATAATGGCAATGTCCGTGTTTGCTATAGAAAACCCAAAATATGTTTCGGATCAAAGAGTAAAATAGGAGGTGCACAATGGCAATATCTATGAAATTCTCATCAAATTTCATTCAGTGGTATGAGAGGAGTTGCGGATAAGAGATGAGACACCAAAGTGTAACAGACGGACGGACGGACATCACGATTACTATATACCCTCCCGCTTTTCAAGTTAGTGGGGTGTCGGGTGGGGGTAATAAAAATATCTTTAAGAACCCAAGAAATGAACATAAAAGGAATAACACAAATCTTGCCAAAATAATGATAATTTCTGGCCATTGCTGAAAATATTCAGATCTGTTTTTCTATTTACAAAGTTTCATTTTAAAACCATGCATGACTTTAAATAGTTTTACTCTGGAGAGAATTGAATGATCAGTGCCGTTTAGATTACGCAATTTACATTTTTAAAGAATATTGATTTTTTTAAAAACAGGTTTGATTTTTGGAAAACAGAAATCGAAAGTAGAATAAAAGCTAGGTTTAAAGAAAGAGAAAATGGGTTTTATAAGAAAGAAGGCTTATATATATACGTATAAGTGGACATTGTCTTTAGGTTAATGTAAATATATTCTAAAATACCTTTGAAAGATAACATTTTTGGTATAGGTAAACAACTTGAGTCAATCAAACTACACCGCGTTTACAGTAACATAGCTTCAAAACTACGTAGGCAAGTTTAATAAAAATTGCAGATAATACGCAGTAAATTCTAAGGAACATTATATCAAATTTTCAGGATATGTTTTCTCGTAAGAATTTTTTTGCAGTAAACCCGCGACCTACCTTAATTGTTTCCTCTTCCTTTTTCCTCTCGATCAGAATTCTTTTATTTTTTCCTTATATTTATCTAGGCAAAAGAAAAAAAATTTCCTTGTTGAATATCAGCAGTTTCGTTTTATGGTCGGATATGACGACAGTTTTTTCGTTATTTTCCGATCTTGACAAGCACACGGTCAGCAAAGGATATTAACTCTTCCACTGCACCTGATCCCACCTCTGATGTTTTGGAGGTCCTTGTTTGCTCTGTTATACTATTTTGTTTTGTTTTATGGACTTTTTAGCTTTAATTCTGTTTGTTATCTCCATATACCCGGTATTTTATTGTTATTACTTTGTTATCGGCATTCATAATTTATCATTAACATTTTCCTTTCGAGTAGTTGAATTACAAACCTTGCTGACAACTTATAAAGCCTACGTTTTAATGCAAATCCCCCCTCTCTCATAACGTTAGAATATTTTTTCAATCAGAAGTACTCCACAAAATCAGTATTCATACTTCCTCAATCCCCTTAATTCGTGTAGAGATTCTCGCGTCTGATAAATCTGTCTGTTAAATTTTTATATCCCCCACTTGAAAAGCGGGAGGGTATATATTAATCGTTATGTCCGTCCGTCCGTCTGTTAGACTTGGGGTACCCATCTCTTATCTGCAACTCCTCTTATACCATTGAGTGAAATTTAATGAAACTTTCACAGAATCTTTATAACATATTGCCATTGTGCGCCTCCTATTTTACTTTTGATCCGACACATATTTTGCATTTCACGGCCACAGCGAAACATGAACTTTGCCATTATAACCATATGGGAGGCGGGGGTTTCATTTAGTGAGCTCATTGCTCACAATACATATCGGTATACTGGAAGAGTATTAGAAGTAAAAGCTTGTGATTGAGACTTTTACAATTATAAGTATATCTTTATAACACAAAACGACAAAAACAATGTAATTTCTAACATACCTGTGCCAAATTTAGATGGGTCTTTTTACATCCACTCTACTTGGCTGTTTTCAGAAAATCCATTGGTCTGTGTTTTAAGTATTGCGAAATTTAAATGGCACCTGTTTAGAAGACGTAACAACAATCAATATTCTCCATATATAGTACCTATCTGTATAACGTGACGTGTTTCCGGAATGGGGGTAGGGGGCATGTGTCCAAACATTGAAAAAGTAATACGCGGTGGTCGTAATTCAACAAAATTATTTTAATTTATTTAATAAACTTAATCAAACTAATTTATTTCAATACAATTGAAAATATTTCAATGGACAGAAGACAGATTCGAAGTAGGTTCGAAGACAGATGCGATAAAATTAATACTATGAAGTTTATGCTTACAAATTTTTTTAAGGAACATAAAAAACAAAAGTTAGAAAAATGTTGAAAAGTTTTGAGATTCCTCAGAGTTAAGTAAAGACTCAAACTAATCTTGTTTAGATAATTTTAAAATGTCATAAACAGATGATTTCAATGCATGATATTCTAAGCGGATCTATGCACTCTCAAATAAAAGCATCGTTCAATTCCTCTAGTATATGTACGTTTTCACAACTTGGAGTCCTGTAATTAACGACCAAGATCCCGCGTTGCTCAATTGGTTCCTATCTGGGGACATGGCAGGCTAGAGTAAGGTTTCAATGGCTTCAGGTCTGAGACATTTTTTTTCACTTTTCGGTCGTATGTGTTCTAGCGTTGTCTGCCATTAGTACAGGTCGACTTGCTAAGGGATGACCATCAAAATGAGGCACAACAAATGGGCTGGGAATGTTATCCCTGTACTTTTGTGCAGTCAAGGTGCCATTAAGAATTTAAATCAAGAATGTGATGATCCACTTGACATCCCAAAGCGAAACATCCCCATACTGTAACACTACCTTCACCTAAGGTCTTCATTTTCAATCCATTTTGCTGTTTTCAGAATTTGGGTGTCTCCAAACTCGAACCCTGCTATCTACAGGATATGTAGCAAGAATCGACGTTCATCTGACCAATGCACCTTTTTGCAAAGACCGAATGTTTAACCTCCTGTGTTGTCGTTCCCACATCAGTCTTGCGTCTTTGTGTCTTGGGGACAACAGTGAACATTTTATTGGCCAACGTGATCGCACCCACTCCTTGTTTAGCCCAAAGATTACTCTCCTTCTGCTGAAAGGAGCTTGTGTATTCCATTTACTTATCAGTTTGTTTGCCGTTTAAAAAGGAGCCTGTAAAGCTAGTCTTTTAAGAAGTCTCTCGTCACTCTTTGTAGTCTGAGTCTTCCATTTCTTCTACTCTCTTTCTCACCTCCAGTGACTGACAACCCTCCTATACGCCATTCAAGCTCCTATATTTACATATGCTGATGTACGAGGGCTGTTCAATAAATAATGTCCTGAACTGTATGACATACAATACAGATATCATATTACATTAAACCTGACTTTCTCTCATTATTGAATCTTTATTTAATTTATAACAGTTTATGTGACCACTTTTCATCACATAGTTTCACCGTGAGAAGCTGGGAAACAAGGGCTTTTCGAGACACTGCATTATAAATGAATGGTAAAGAACCAGTAAACTAGAGTGAAAATAAAGGCTACATTAAAGCTAATATAAAATTTGTTAAAAATCCCAAAAATATATTCACTAAAATGTGTGTCATTTACAGCAACCAATGCCTGTTTTATAGACAAATGAGCAGGTGGATTTCAATGATAAAAATTTATATCATGGGCATCAAAAATGGGTACCCTCCTTGCCAACAAAAATTTTGACAGCTAATGTACTCTTTGCCAAATTTCAGCAAATAATATTTGATAATGTACGATTGACTTTAAGACACATAGGAAATTTGAGAGACATCATATCGGGAGTAATTTACACTGTTTTTAAGAACCGTTTGACAGTAAAAAGGCTTGTTACTCAAAGGTCACCCTATATTTTGAAAAATGAGTGAAAACGACAGCGTGTACGAAATTCTTAACAATTACTTTAAAATATTAGTAATTGTAGTTATCCACGTTTGTTTTATATTCAAACAGATATTGGAACATGAATCTATTGCGGCGAAGGTCTGACAAAAGCAAAGGTATGCAAGGACAGAAAGACAGATTTATATGCAATTTTCTTAAATATCTGGTATTGTTGTTCAAATTCCTATTCGGGGAGACAATTTGATATCTGAAGGAGTCTAGAAAACAATTTTTTTGCGACAAAAATTGAAAGGTTTATTAGAAGAAGCACCCAGAATCAGAAATTCACTACATTGAATTTCTTCATGACAAACGTTCAAACCCGCATGCCCTAAAGAGTAAAGGGTTTTTCGGGATAAAAAGAAAGTTAATGTTCTTTCACATTAACAATATTTGCCAGATCTTTGACCTTTTGACTTGTTTCTATTTCCAAACTTAACAAAAACACCTTCCAGAAGGAAAAAAACAAGTCTAGGAAATCATTGGATATGCCATTTTCCAGTATAATAAGGGTCATACCCAAAAATGAGTTCTAAAACAATCCGGTATTGGATAAAAAAATGTCACGGACATGTGTTTGCATTAAAAGAGATTAATAAGTAAGATCATGGAGACTAAATCATTGAAAAGCGTCGTTTGCTTCTTTCTGAGCACCGAGGACATTATTTATTGAACAGCCCTCGTATTTCCTTATATGACAAAGCTAATAAAATTAAAATTCAATTTTCAATAATTTAATTTCACTTGATTCAAGCAATTTGATTGGCTGAATCATTCAGAGGAACATATAATATTTTGGATAACATAACTTGCCTACGTCACAATGAGTTACGTCAAAAATATATTACTCCGCTTGACGTTACTTTTAAAATAATGCTCAATTTGAAGTCTTTTTCCGGAGGAAATATTGTCTCATTGTCTACACTGGAATTAAATTATAAGGAATGAAGCTAATTTCAACTTATGTTATCCGATATAACAAAACTTGGGTCAGTTTACGCTTTTTTATAAACCGCTTCGCGGTTTATAAAGCGTAAACTGCCCCAAGTTATGTTATATCGGATAACATAAGTTGAAATTAGCTCTTCATTCCTTAAATGCCATGCAGTTGGTCACATGATCAGACTATGCAAACTGCACGAGCCATTTGGAAATTTCTGATTGTGATGTCACATGACGTCGTAGATACGTTATGTTGCATTTCCAAAGCAGAGTCTTAAAATGCCTATATTTCTTTGTAATATGACTAAAAACGTCAAATATAAATATAAGAAATAAAATATTATCACTTTTAGAGTCTCATTGGGAATGACATGATCGAAGCCGTTACGTGATCAAATCTACTACACTGTAAAACGCCCTTCGGGCGTAATAGAATTTGATCACGTGACCTACTTCATATCATACCCCAATGAAACTCTGAAAATGATACATTTATTTCTTAAGGTCATACGCAACGTAGTTTGAACTTTTTTGGATTCTTCCTTGGAGTTGAAGAGTTCCACTACATGAAGGACCTGTGTTCAGTATTTTTAATCTCTATTATATATGGATTTGTACACTTTTTCTAAAACAATTTTTGATGAAAAAATCTGGAATCCATGTTTCATATTTTTTGTACATCTTTATTTGAATAATGCAGTTTTTTTCAAAATTCGATATCTTTTCAAAACTCCTGCTAAGGCATGCTGATTTTTTGTCTAAGAGCATGTAATGATATTATTAGTTTAAATTTAAAATACCTTGGAAAATTATCAGTAGGTAAGGTACGTTGCGTATGTCCTTAAATATCATTCCAATGGCCTGCCAGCGGGCAGCATCTGATAGCAGTCTACGTTGCATGATTAAGTTAAAACTTATAAAACGGTTTTTTTATGCGCCCAAATTTATTCGGGGCGTATATTTTTGTCCTGTCTGTCTGTCTGTTCAGCTGTTTGTCTGTCTGTTGTCAACTTTAACCTTCGCCATAACTTTAGAACCGTGAGAGATAGAGACTTCATATTTGGTATGCATACTCCACTAATCATTCCAGTCCAATACGAAAATTCGTAATATTACAAGTTTTCGTAATATAAAACTTATATTACGATTTTTCGTAATGTAGTTAAATTACAAATACGCGTAATATAGTAAATTGTAAGAAACTATATTACGAGTTTTCGTAATCCAAGACAAATTCAAGCATTGCAAGAAATTTAGTGGTGGGTAGCAAAGTATGACGTCAGTAATATATCAGATTCCACGGCTAATGATAGCATGCGTCAGATTGGTCAGTTACGCCTATCAGAAAGCATGGAAATTCAATAAGAAAGAATCGCCAGCGATGGGTGAGTGGACAATTTCTTTTATTTTTCTTTTATAGGAATTTTCCCACGGATAAGACCAATTTTCCAGTAAATTTCAATATTCGCTCAAGCATGTAGCATTGGTCTATATCACCCGAACTCCCTACTTTTCTTCCAAAGTCTACCCTTAAAATCACACCCTCGTTTCATAATTCAACTGTTCGTGCAATTCTTATTAAAATACACAGAACTTCAAATCTCAGTAAGCGTCGTACAAGTTATCGCCCGTGACATCTCGTATTAAACGCCATACTTTGCTCCCCGCCACTCAATTTCTTGCAATGCTTGAATTTGTCTTGGATTACGAAAACTCGTAATATAGTCTCTTACATCTGCTATATTACGCATATTCGTAATTTAACTATAGTACGAAAAATCGTAATATAAGTTTTATATTACGATAACTTGTAATATTACGCTTTCTCGTAATCTTACGTTTTTTCGTAAAATTACGAATTTTCGTATTGGACTGGACTGCTAATTAAGCACTTTCAACTGACACTAAGGTTAAAGACCTTGTGTCCTTGACTGTGACATATATGCTAAAGTTTTCTTTTTCGAACTTTTGCCATAACATTTGAACCATAGGAGATAGAGACTTTATATTTGGTATGCATACTTCACTAATTAATTGCTTTCAAATGACACCAAGGACAATGATCATGTGACCTTGACTGTGACCTATTTGCTAAAAATTTCTTTTTAGAACTTTGTTGCCGCCGGGCGCATAGTGTTTCACAAACACATCTTGTTTAATAATAAAAAGCGTTCTTTGGTTGTTGGTATGGAAATTAACACCGCTCGCTGTTGTTGCGTAAACGTTAGGTAAATTAAATGCTTTTCTGCTAATATTCGTGGGGGTTTGATTTTCGTGGTTTTCAAGATATGAAGACTTACGAATTTATGTCCACCATGCACGAAAAACCATTTTCACAAATAATACTGTCTACGTACTGCTCAATTCTTAACCACGAAATCAATTCCCCTTGAACCAATATATTTTCCTCAAACCACGAAAATTAGTCCTCTCTAAAATATGTGATTTTACAGTATATTTAATACTATGATAATATTTAATACAGGCACCCGTATACTTCAATCTCTAGAACTGTCATCTGGCCTAAAGAATCCTTCTGGGGCAATTTGAACATAAAGATTAATGAAGAGAGACACAACTTCATCACCCTAAAGTCTCGCTGTCTTCAAGTTATGCGAGACCTCTGCTCTACAGATCTGATATATGGAGAGTTTCCAACACCACCTTCAACAAACTGCAAACCTTGGCAAACAAACGTCTGCGCCACTTACTAAACATTAGGTGACTAGAAAATATAGACAAAAAAAGAACCTGTGGGAAGCAACAAACCAAGACCCTAATTTATACACCCCTTGGTAGCGAAAAAAATTAACTATTTACTTCTTCGTATGCAGAAAAGCACATCATCTTTACACATTTCTAGTTTGAAGTCTTACTGACAACTAATGATTTTAAGTGTTGGTTTGGACAATGAATGAAGATTGATCTTGATTAAAACATGAGCAAAGGTATTTAACAAATTTGGTGTACAGGCATTTGTTTCTGTAATATTTTTTAAACCCATAATATAATGTTTTACTAAGTATGACACGCAAAATTCACAAAAATGAGATAATCATAGTTTCACAATCGATAAACTAGGGTTATCGGTTGTAAATTATAGTTTACGGACTGTAAACTATAGTTAACAACGTTAATCTACATTTTACATCTGTAAACTATAGTTAACGCGATAATCTATGTTTCACAACCGTAAACTATACACCGAAAACTATCATTTGCGATCGCAAAACATATATTATCTGAAAAATACATATGGCACGCCACATTCACAAAAATGAGCTAAACATAGTTTCACAGTCGATAAACTAGGTTTATCGGCTGTAAACTATAGTTTACGGACTGTAAACTATATAGTTAACAACGTTAATCTATATTTTACACCCGTAAACCATAGTTAACGCGATAATCTATGTTTCACAACCGTAAACTATACTTAACACTGAAAACAATCATTTGCGATTGCAAAACATAGATTATCTGATAAATACAGTTTCACGATTTGTAAACTATAGTTTACAAACCGTTTACTATAGTTAACGATCTGATAAATATAGTTTCACTATTTGTGAAACTATGATTAACAACTCTTAACTATAGTTTACGATTGTAAACTATAGTTTACAAACGTGAATCTATGTTTATCAACAAAAACTATTGTTAACACTTATTACAGACAGATAAACTTAGATTATCATTCGTAAACTATAGTTAACAACCGTTAAATATAGTTTTACAGATGAAAACTATACTTAACGAATCGCTAACTATAGTTTACGGTTTGTAAACTATAGTTTACAGTCGATAAACCTAGTTTATCAAATGTGAAACTAGGTTTATCTCATTTTGTGAATTTGGCGTGCCATAAATACAGTTTCACGATTTGTTTTTACTATAGTTTACAAACCGTTAACTATACTTAACGATCTGATAAATATAGTTTCACGATTTGTGAAACTATGATTAACAACTCTTAACTATAGTTTACGATTGTAAACTATACTTTACAAACGTGAATCTATCAACAAAATCTATTGTTAACGCTTTTTTACAGACAGATAAACTTAGATTAACATTCGTAAACTATAATTAACAACCGTTAAATATAGTTTTACAAATGAAAACTATACTTTACGAATCGTTAACTATAGTTTACGGTTTGTAAACTATAGTTTACAGTAAATAAACCTAGTTTATCAATTGTGAAACTAGGTTTAGCTCATTTTTGTGAATTTGGCGTGCCATAACTATGGGATAAAAAAAACAATTAAAAAAAAAGCAAGTGCGCTGTGGCAAAAACACGTTGACCAATGGTGTATACGAGGGGTGATCAAAAACGTCGTGAATATTGAATGGAATAACTTCCAAGAAATGATATAGGTTTTCGCGCGCGGTGTTGAAAAATTTCCAAAGCAGTCCTCTCCTATTTTATTGAGCATCTGCAACCCTTCTGCCCATGCACGGATCACTTGAGATGGTCCTTAGCGTTCTGTCACCATGGTAACAGAAGCTTAAAGATTTTTCGACCCTTATATTCATTCATATATTACTTACTATGCAAGTTATTTTTTTACAACAAAAAAGTCCATTTGTTAAAAAATGACCAAATATCGGCAATAGTATGGGGGATAATGATATTCTTTTCCAGAATGGTGACCATCAAAACCCGTCCTGTCCTTTTAGCGTCAATAGAATATTGACCCCCATTTTTAGGTCACCTGAGTAAACTCAGGTGACCTATTGCCATCTGTTTTCGTCCGTCGTCGTGCGTTGTGCGTTAACATTTGAACATTTTCATCTTCTTCTCTGCAACCACTGAACCAATTTCAACCAAATTTGGCACAAAGCATCTATAGGTAAAGGGGAACAAATATTGTGAATTTCATGATCCCTGCCCCCCTGAGGCCTGAGGGATGGGGCCAAAACCACTAAAATTAGTGCAATCTTTGAAAATCTTCTTCTTTACTCCCGGACATCAAACTGTTGGCATGATTGTAATCAGCATTGAGTCCTCTACCAAAATTGTGAAATTCATGACCCTAGTGCTAGGGCGGGGCTAAATAAGTATATAGGGAAAATGCATTATTTCTTTGAAAATCTTCTTCTCTGCTCCTGGGTATTAAATAAACCAACTAAGTGCATAGTTATAATGAGCAATAGTGCCTCTACCAAAATTGTGAATTTTATAGCCCCATGGTCAGGGGTTCTGGTATTAGGGCGGGGCTCTATAGATTATATAGAGAAAATACATGAATTCTTTGAAAATCTTCTTTTCTGCTCCTAGGTATTAAATGGATAAACTAAGTGCATAGTTATGATGAGCAAGAGCGCCTCTACCAAAATTGTGAAATTTATGGCCCTAGGGTCAGGGGTTCTGGTGTTAGGGTGGGGCTCTATAGAATATATAGTGAAAATACATGAATTCTTTGAAAATCTTCTTCTTTGTTCTTAGGTATTAAATAAACTAACTAAGTGCATAGTCATGATGAGCAAGAGTGCCTCTACCAAAATTGTGAATTTTATAGCCCCAGGGTCAGCAGTTCTGGTGTTAGGGCGGGACCTCTATTGATTATATAGTGAAAATACATGAATTCTTTAAAATCTTCTTCTCTGCCCCTAGGTATTAAATAAACTAACTAAGTGCATAGTTATGATGAGCAAGAGTGCCTCTACCAAAATTGTGAATTTTATGGCCCCAGGGTCAGGGGTTCTGGTGTTAGGGCGGGGCTCTACCGATTATATAGTGAAAATACATGGATTCTTTGGGTTTTTTTCTCTGCTCCTAGGTATTAAATAAACTAACTAAGTATATAGTAATGGTGAACAAGAATGCCTCTTCCAAAATTATGAATTTTATGGCCCCAGGGTCGGGTTTCTGGTGTTAGGGTGGGGATCTATTGATTATATAGTGAAAATACATGGATTCTTTGATTTTTTTTCTCTGCTCCTAGGTATTAAATAAACTAACTAAGTATATAGTAATGATGAACAAGAATGCCTCTTCCAAAATTATGAATTTTATGGCCCCAGGGTCGGGTTTCTGGTGTTAGGGCGGGGATCTATTGATTATATAGTGAAAATACATGGATTCTTTGATTTTTTTTCTCTGCTCCTAGGTATTAAATAAACTAACTAAGTATATAGTAATGATGAACAAGAATGCCTCTTCCAAAATTATGAATTTCATGGCCCCAGGGTCGGGTTTCTGGTGATTTTATAGTGAAATTCTAATAAATTCTTTGAAAATTTTCCTTTCTAGGTATTAAGCAGGTGAACATACCTATAAAGTTATGATGAGCAAGGGTCCTAATTTTCTAGAATTGCGAATTTCAAGGCCCCTGGGTCAGGGGTACCATACACGGGGGGGGGGGGGGGTACTTATATACTAAAAATGAATGAATTGTTTGAAATCTGCTCCTTGTTATTAATCAAATATTTTTGAAAAGCAAGGATGCCTTTTTAAAAATTATGCAATGTTTGGATCTAGGCCTAAGGGTCAGGGGTTCATGTGTGAAAGGAGCACTACTGATTAGTTGACATGCATTTTTAAATTTAAATCAAATTCAGTCACTGGAAAGTTGTTGCATAATGCTCAGGTGACCTATAAGGCCCATGGGCCTCTTGTTTAAATTTATTTTTTTACGAAGCTATATGTGTAGATACCAAATATATACTGGACACAAAACTTTAAGACCTAAAATATCAGAACCAACCTCGTTAAAACAGATATAGTTTAATAACCGCTAAGATTTTAGTAGCTTAATGACAGCATTTCCAATATTCATGTTTGCAATTTGAGTCATATTTTTTTGACAGATTTTCCCTCCATTTGTTTGGTCATCACTTTTACTAACCTATGGACTACTCCATTTACCTGAACACCAGGTAAGAAAAGTCTACATAGGGCGTTTACTCCTCCTTTGCACTAACTGCAGCTCTCCGAAAAAAATATTTTGACAGACCAAAGCTACAGTCCCATCCATTGTAACAAGAGGCCCATGGGCCACATCGCTCACCTGAGAAACTTTGACCATTCTGTTCTTTACCAGATTTCCCCCTTGTAATACATAATGCATCCCCATCCTACTCAATTGATCATAATTTAGACATTTTGAAATCTATATACACTACCCCATGATCCTTCCATGTGCACATAAGTTTCAGCTTTTCTGGCCCAGTGATTCTTGAGAAGAAGATTTTCAAAGATTTTTCCTATATATTTCTATGTAAAACTTTGATTCCCCATTGTGGCCCCGCCCTTCCCCTGGGGGTCATGATTTGAACAATTTAGAATCTACTCTACCCTAGGATGCTTCCACATAAGTTTCAGCTTTTCTGCATGGCCCAGTGGTTCTTGAGAAGAAGATTTTCAAAGATTTTTCCTATATATTTCTATGTAAAACTTTGATTCCCCATTGTGGCCCCGCCCTTCCCCTGTGGGTCATGATTTGAACAATTTAGAATCTAAACTACCCTAGGATGCTTCCACATAAGTTTCAGCTTTTCTGCATGGCCCAGTGGTTCTTGAGAAGAAGATTTTCAAAGATTTTTCCTATATATTTCTATGTAAAACTTTGATTCCCCATTGTGGCCCCGCCCTTCCCCTGTGGGTCATGATTTGAACAATTTAGAATCTAAACTACCCTAGGATGCTTCCACATAAGTTTCAGCTTTTCTGCATGGCCCAGTGGTTCTTGAGAAGAAGATTTCAAAGATTTTTCCTATATATTTCCATGTAAAACTTTCATTCCCCATTGTGGCCCCGCCCTTCTCCCGGGGGTTATGATTTGAACAATTTAAAATCTACACTACCCTAGGATGCTTCCACATAAGTTTCAGCTTTTCTGGCCCAGTGGTTCTTGAGAAGAAGATTTTCAAAGATTTTTCCTATATATTTCTATGTAAAACTTTGATTCCCCATTGCGGCCCCGCCCTTCTCCCGGGGGGTTATGATTTGAACAATTTAAAATCTACACTACCCTAGGATGCTTCCACATAAGTTTCAGCTTTTCTGGCCCAGTGGTTCTTGAGAAGATTTTTTAATGACCCCACCCTGTTTTTGTCTTTTCTTGATTATCTCCCCTCGTGAGGGGACTTGGCCCTTTATTTCTAACAATTTAAATTCCCCTTTACCCAAGGATGCTTTGTAACAAGTTTGGTCATAATTGGCCCAGTGGTTCTTGAGAAGAAGTCGAAAATGTGAAAAGTTTACAGACGGACAGCTAGACAGCTGGACGAACAGACGGACGGACGAAGGACAAAATGTGATCAGAAAAGCTCACTTGAGCCTTCGGCTCAGGTGAGCTAAAAACTGTATATTGCGCACAAAAAGTTGGGCTTAGATCTGGATTCATTCTTCCAAATTCTTATCTAAATCGCGAAAAAGATAGATTTAAACAATTCCTTACTAATCTGTGAAGTACTCTAGTAGTTGACATCAGCATGAAGTGCGTTGGACCGAATAACATGTATATTGCAAACTAAAATGGCAGTGTAAATAGACGGTATTTTTGTCGATCTCAATTTCAGAGCCAGATGGGCTATTAACAACAAATCATAAGGAATGTTATGTTGTGGAAACAGAAAAGAATATAAAATAAGAACACACGGTCATATTTTGAGATGACAGTTTATAAACATAGAAATAAATCGAAAAACAGTGCACTTTTTTGTGCGCAATAAATATAGTTTTTTCAATGGGTGGCACTGTAGCTCTCCGGTCTATCAATGTATTTTTTTTTTCGGAGAGCTACAGTTCTGCAGCTACCTTTGCACCTGATCATAGAGGTCCGTTTATTCCATTTTCAGGATTCATATTCTTAGTGTATTGGATTAATCGGATTAAGTACTATTGGTTATAGTCACATTCAACATTTGGTCCCCTACCCCTTTTCCTATTTCTTAAGGTTTCGTCAAAGATCAACATGTCTAAAAAATTATTTTTACAATAGCTCCAAAACTATGTGTGGTATAAAGTCAAAATGTTTACAGTTTATAAATGTATAATTGATTAACAGATAGAAAGTATCACTTGATAACAAATATTTTAAAAAAGATATTTTTTGAGAAAAATTGAATCAGAAAATGTGCATATTTTTAAAAAAATGCACATGCTTAATTCTGTCCTTTTTGTGAAAACCATCATTGCAGAAATAATATATGTTTATCATTGAATGCCAAGTTGGACGTGAATGGTCTCTGAAAGGCTGTTATTAAAAGCATGACATATATAAAGACAAGTCCCATGTAGAACCCGCCATTTGCATTGTACTTTCGCTTTCAAGTCTTAACATTTGGACAAAATAAACAGGGAAAACAACTTTCCAGAGGCTATCCAAGTCCAACTTGCCCTTCATTGATAAACATATTTTGTTTCTGCAGTGATGGTTTTCACTAAAAGTACGGAATTAATTAGGTGCATTTTCTGAAAAAATATGCATTTTAAAAAAGATTTTTTCTCAATTTAAATATTTTTTCCAAGTATTTTTTATCAAGTGATACTTTCCATCTGTTAATCAATGAAAAATTTATAAACTGTAAAAGTTTTAACTTTATATCTCACATAGTTTTGGAGTTATTGTAAAAATAAATTTTTGGACATGTTGACCTTTGACGAAACCTTAATAGTCAGAATTCCTCAATATAAAAGAATGATTTTCCAATTGAATGACCAAACCCAACCTTTTTTCCACAACGGAGTACATCTAAGATTCTTATATTTACCCCTCTTTTTAAATATCATGTCATACATATCTCTTGAATAATACCCATGTATCATTCAATACAAAATACTTTATAAGTGAGAACATTTACACATTACACTTATAGGTATATAGTACTGTTGTAAAGGACATGCTCTATTTTACAAGTGAGAGAATTCCAAAGTGTTGTAACCTGCTAGCATCCATTGAATTAGATCTTGTAAAAGTGAATGCTCAACTAAAAATTCAATCATTGCAACATAAAATTTCTGCACACAAAAGACAAACTTAAGACAGTGTGAATATTAAGTACTGTTTAATTTTGGAAAGAAAGTATGAAAATAATGCTATCCTAATTACATGTACATTTTAATACATGTATTTATATACAAACTGAACACACAAGGTGGTATCATGGAAAAAGAAAGCAGTAAAATGAAACAGTCTTTCTTTAAGCACTAAATATGTACTGAATATGCATAAAAATTCAAACATAAAAAGCATTCATCCAAAAAATCAAAACAAAATAAGAAAAAAAACATTCTTTCCAAATATTTCAATTGGTATTTCACAGATTTAGCATGATTTAATTAAAAAATAGTTCACTCAAGAACATATTCTTTAGATGATTCAATTTTAAATCATGTGCAACAAAGCCAATAGTAATAAATCGGCAAAGTGGGTCTGGGATGATACAGCAAAATATAGCTATCACATTAATATGTGAGGATGATATCAAAACATGCAGAGAACTCAACGATATAGTTTAACAACAGATATTAAATATGAAAAAATATTTTGATATTAAAGTGAAAAACTTGGTGATTATGATGCACAATGAAAACTGCATAACATACAAGATTTCATGAATCATGTCATGGTACAAATATTGTGTCAGACATATTTTTATATAAAAGAAATTGGATTGCCCCAGACATAGAGAAATAATTGACAAGCTTCATCTACATGTAATTTATAAACATTTCAAGTCTAAGTCAAATGTACTCTTTCTACAGCTGCCATGAGCAACTAGAAATTTCACACCTCAGTCATATTACTCTCTTTTTCTGACCATTCCAATGATCCTATGAACGTTTTCCAGCTCTTTCTCATCCTTCCAGACACTTCTCATCCTCAGACTTCATTATCTAACATAAGAACTTTCAGGTCTCAGTGAGAAAACAGATTCAGTTTTTCCCCGTCGATCCAAACCCTCCCTCTCCCCTGTCTGTGTCGTCCAGCTTCTGTAAACAGGAAATGTACATTATAAACATAAAATGGCAAAGTAGGTTACACCCATATAGGCGAAAATTGAAAAGTATTTAGAACACATATCAAAAGATTGCCTTCTATAAAGACTCCAAAATCAAGGGCAATTACTGGACAGAAATGAAGCTTGTACTGTTCTTCAACATTAAGCATTCATCTGAATCTGAGAATTGATAAGGAAAATAAAATTTTTGATTCAATCTCTCACTTGAGGAAATAATTGACTTACCTCACACTCCTGCAGGTCTGGGATGTAAATTCTCTCACAAATCAGCTGGGCTATCCTATCTCCCTTCTTCACTACAAAATCATGTGAATAAATTTAGTGTTAAGAAAATTGGCATGGTATTTTAAGTCTATGTGCATCTTGAAACATAAATCAAGCAGCATGATTTTAGCTTAGCCATAGAATTACTAAATTTATCAGCATCTTGCACATACTGTCATATTTATGGAATGTCAAAATTCTGTGGGTGAATTATGGAAATAATCAGGTAAAAAATTCTGCAGATTTGTAAGGCATATTAAATTTTCTAGAGCTATCCATCATATAAAATGACACCCTGTATGGTACCTTCAAAGTCTTGATCTGCAAAGTTAAACATGACCACTCCCACATTTCCTCTGTAATCCTGGTCTATCACTCCAGCTGATCAAGGAAAGAAAACAGGAGATTACTAAAAGCCTACCATGAGATAGTATAACATACTTTTACCCAGTTGTAAACACGACTTCTTGAACTCTGATGAAATGCAGTGAGTGCACTGGTATATATTAATAACAGATCTGTAGTAACAAGTAGCTCTGATTTTCAGACTTTTGCTTTCATTTTTTCTTATTTTCATTTACACAGATTCTACTTACCTCCCACATCAATAAAATGTTTTGCTGCCAGTCCTGATCGAGGAGCTGAAGAAAAATAAAAGTTTTACATGAAATAGGTATATAATTCATTTTTGTGAATCCATTTAATACAAGAAATAGGTGTACAATTCATTTTTGTGAAAATCATTAACATGTTAATTTTGCTAAATTTAAGTTCAGTCAAAAATTCCAATGGTAACAAACACCATATCAGTCAGGGTTTCAGATTGAAATAAGTAACTATAGGACATATGGCATATTTACCAGAAAAGTTATAGGCCATTTTGTCCTAAACTTCCTAAAACTATAGGCCAATAGAAAAGTTAAACTTACTCAGATTTATCTGACTTTTACAAAAAATCATTTAATTACAAAAAATATTCAAAAATGTTCACTAGTTTTTTTTTTAATAAAACATAGGTAATCAGAGATTACAGAGCTCACCTCAACGAATGTTGTCTTTAAGTAAGGCAAATTAAGTCAAACAATTAACCAACAAAAAGTGTACAACCAAAAATGCAAAATTTATGCAATTTTGATACTTTGGAATAGACCTGTATAAAAACTTAAAACTAGTTCTTAATCATGAAAATGTAATTAAAATCCAGCATCTGAAGCAAGATTGAGAGTTTTCATCCCTTGATGCATCATTTGTGCAACTTTGGTTTATATAAGCCTTATAGTTTCTTGGTGATAGACCTGCACCCATAACTTGTACGAGGTCTATTATCTGGAAAATGTATGTCGAATTCAGCATCTGAAGCAAGTCCATTAGTCTGCATCCTAAGATGTATCATCCATGCAAGTTTGTTCAACATAAAGCTCAAAGTTACTTGGAAACGAAACCTGTATAAAAAACTAACCTTTTCACTAATCCGGAAAATGTAGGTCAGATTCAGCTTCTGAAGCCAGCCTAGTAGAATGCACCCTTAGATGTACCATCCATGCAAGTTTGGTCATTATCGGCTCAAAGTTACTTGGAAATGAATCCTGCACCATAAACTTTAACCTGTTTACTCAACCGGAAAATGTAGGTCAGATTCAGCATCCGAAGCAAGTCTGGTAGAATGCATCCTAAGATGTACCATCCAGGCAAGTTTAGTCATTATAGGGTTCATAGTACCTTGGAAATGAAACCTGCACCAAAAATTTTAACTTGTTCACTCAACCGGAAAATGTAGGTCAGATTCAGCATCCAAAGCAAGTCTTGTAATATGCATCCTAAGATGTACCATCCATGCAAGTTTGGTCATTATATGTCTCATAGTAACTTGGAAATGAAACCTGCACCAAAAACTTTAACCTGTTCACTCAACTAGAAAATGTAGGTCAGATTCAGCATCCGAAGCAAGACTGGTAGTATGCATCCTAAGATGTACCATCCATGCAAGTTTGGTCATTATATGTCTCATAGAAACTTGGAAATGAAACCTGCACCAAATTTTAACCTGTTCACTCAACCGGAAAATGTAGGTCAGATTCAGCATCCGAAGCAAGTCTAGTAGAATGCATCCTAAGATGTACCATCCATGCAAGTTTGGTCATTATAGGGCTCATAGTATCTTCGAAATGAAACCTGCACCAAAAACTTTAACCTGTTCACTCAACCGGAAAATGTAGGTCAGATTCAGCATCCGAAGCAAGTCTGGTAGTATGCATCCTAAGATGTACCATCCATGTAAGTTTGGTCAACATAGGGCTTATAGTTACTCGGAAATGAGACCTACACCAACAAGAGGCCCAGGGGCCACAGCGCTCACCTGAGCACATCGGGCTTACCAGGCGTTCATCATTTGAACAAACTAGAATCTTACCTGAGGATGATTCCATATAAATATCACTAATCATAGCTTTGAAGTACTTGAAAAGAAGATTTTAAAAGGTTTCCCTATATATCCCTATGTAAAACTTGGGTCGGCCATTTTGGCCTCACCCTAGCCCTGGGGGTCATCATTTGAACAAATTTGAATCTACACTACCTGAGGATGATTCCACATGAGTTTCATCTTTCCTGGCCCAGTGGTTCTGGAGAAGGATTTTTAAAGATATTTCCCTTTATATTCCTATGTTAAACTCGGGTCAGCCATTTTGGCCCCACCCTTGCCCTGGCATCATTTGAACAAACTTGAATCTACACTACCTGAGGATGATTCCACAAGAGTTTTATCTTTCCTGGACCAGTGGTTCTGGAGAAGATTTTTAAAGAATTTTCCTATATATAATGTAAAACTTGGGTCGGCCATTTTGGCCCCACCCTTGCCCCGGGGGTCATCATTTGAACAAATTTGAATCTACACTACCTGAGGATGATTCCACATGAGTTTCATCTTTCCTGGCCTAGTGGTTCTTGAGAAGAAGATTTTTAAAGATTTTTCTCATATATTCCTATGTAAAACTTGGGTCGGCCATTTTGGCCCCACCCTTGCCCCGGGGGTCATGATTTGAACAAATTTGAATCTACACTACTTGAGGATGATTCCACATAAGTTTAATCTTTCCTGGACCAGTGGTTCTGGTGAAAAAGATTTTTAAAGATTTTTCCTATATATTACTATGTAAAACTTGGGTCAGCCATTTTGGCCCCACCCTTGCCCCGGGGGTCATCATTTGAACAAACTTGAATCTACACTACCTGAGGATGATTTCACAAGAGTTTCATCTTTCCTGGCCATGTGGTTCTGGAGTAGAAGATTTTTAAAGATTTTTCCTATATATTCCTATGTAAAACTTGGGTCGGCCATTTTGGCCCCGCCCTTGCCCCGGGGGTCATGATTTGAACAAGCTTGAATCTACACTACCTGAGGATGATTCCACATGAGTTTCATCTTTCCTGGACCAGTGGTTCTGGAGAAGAAGATTTTTAAAGATTTTTCCAATATATTCCTATGTAAAACTTGGGTCGGCCATTTTGGCCCCACCCTTGCCCCGGGGTCATGATTTGAACAAGCTTGAATCTACACTACCTGAGGATGATTCCACATGAGTTTCATCTTTCCTGGACCAGTGGTTCTGGAGAAGAAGATTTTTAAAGATTTTTCCAATATATTCCTATGTAAAACTTTGTTCGGCCATTTTGGCCCCACCCTAGCCCCGGGGGTCATGATTTGAACAAATTTGAATCTACACTACCTGAGGATGATTCCATATGAGTTTCATCTTTCCTGGCCCAGTGGTTCTTGAGAAGAAGATTTTTAAAGATTTTTCCTATACATTCCTACGTAAAACTTGGGTCGGCCATTTTGGCCCCACCCTTGCCCCGGGGGTCATGATTTGAACAAACTTGAATCTACACTACCTGAGGATGCTTTCACATGAGTTTCATCTTTCCTGGCCCAGCGGTTCTGGAGAAGAAGATTTTTTAAAAATGCCATTAATTTTTAACAAATTCATGATTATCTCCCCTTGGAAAAGGGCAATTTGAACAAACTTGAATCCCCTTCACACAAGGATACTTTGTACCAAGTTTGGTTGAAATTGGCCCAGTGGTTCTTGAGAAGAAGATGAAAATGTGAAAAGTTTACGACGACAACAACGACAACGACAACAACGACAACGACAACGACGACAGACAACGGACAAATTTTGATCAGAAAAGCTCACTTGAGCCTTCGGCTCAGGTGAGCTAAAAACTGCACCAAAAATGTTAACCTGCACCAAAAACATTAACCTGGTCATTCCTTTGCTGAAATTGCAGCATCTGAAACTTTGACTGGTACAATGAAACACATTAGAAACATCTTTCATGCATGTCCAATCAATATAGGACATAGAAGTACTTAAAAAGAAAACTGCTCCAAAAAACTTAACCTTAACCCGGGACGCCGACACCGACGGTATCACATAAGCTCCCCCCAACTTCGTTGAGGTGAGCTAAAAAGGAAAATAATATTTATTTTGTTTCTTTTAAACAAAATCAATTTATTGAAACAGAATGGAAATTGTTTTGTTTAATTCCATTCAATGGATGTTTTACTGATATTAGTCTCACCCCTTTCATTACAGTCATGAATTTATTTCTTATTATTACAATTTTTTAAAAAATTGTTATCCAGAAATTAGACCTATATTTCTCATTATATGTATAATTACATTTAAAGATTGGCTAGATTAAAAATGTTTCCTTTGTATAGTAAAACCTTACATATATTGTCCGCTTTCTGCTATTAGTCTGACCTCATGTTCAATCATGGCGGTAAAAATAACGACATGACATGGATTCCTTCGATGTTTTAAACATTCATCACTACTTTTATGCTCATTGCAATTGGATTTGGAAATAAAATTTAAGTATTTTTTGTCAGAATCTAATACCTAAATGTAATTGGCTGATTGAATCTGCAGTTGCAGAAAGTATTAAAAAAAAACAATCAGATCTGAATGGGAGAAATACTATACGACCACAGGAGTCGGCAATTTTATCAATAATTAGAAAATAAATGGTAAACAGGCATAAATCCTACTAGTGAGCTTCGCGAGCGTAGCGAGCGAACGCTCGCAAAGCTCACTGGTACGATTTATGCCTGTTTACCATTTATTTTCTATTTTATTGATAAAATTGCCGACTCCTGTGATACGACTGGCCTTTACATAGAGAAAATAATCGGCCATTATGTCTGCTCAATGTAAAACTCATAGGCCATTTTGGCAGGTTAATTTGTTTTTTTCCGGCCATTCTGAATTTTTATCGGCAAATGGCCGATGGCCGACGCCAATCTGAAACCCTGAATATCTGTATACATTACACATTGTAATGCTTCAGATTTGTTTTCTCATACCAACTCTTCCATAACAGCCGTCTGGCAGGGCTATCTGGATGTCTGTTTTGGCAATCACTTTCCCTTTTGCAGGAATTACATAGTCATAAGCACTGAAAAAATCAAACCATTTTTTAAAGAAAAAAAAAATCACTATAATAATCTTACAATTGTTTCAATCATAATGACAAATGTTATACTAAGCCTCAGTTTTCAAACAACCTACTTTAAAAGAAATTATAACTAGAAATATGTCCATAGGACATGAATGCCCCGCCGAGGATATATTAGTAAAGCAACATGAAAATTTGTATGTGTATAAAATATGATCAGTTTGGTTCAGGTAGGGCTTATAGTTACTTGGGAATGAAAATATAGGTCAGATCCAGAATTTGAAGCAAGACTGGTAGTGTTCATCCCTAGATGCAAGTTTGGTTCAGGTAGGGCTTAGAGTTACTTGGGAATGAAAATATAGGTCAGATCCAGCATCGGAAGCAAGTCTGGTAGTATCCATCCCTAGATGCATCATCCATGCAAGTTTGGTCCAGGTAGGTTATAGTTCCTTAGTTATAGTTCCTTAGTAATGGACCTGCTCCAAAAACTTTAATCTGGTCACTCATCTGGAAAATGCAGGTCAGATCCAGCATCCGAAGCAAGTCTGGTAGTGTTCATCCCTAGATGCATCATTCGTGATGCATCCCTAGATGCATCATCCATGCAAGTTTGGTCCAGGTAGGTTATAGTTCCTTAGTTATAGTTCCTTAGTAATGGACCTGCTCCAAAAACTTTAATCTGGTCACTCATCTGGAAAATGCAGGTCAGATCCAGCATCCGAAGCAAGTCTGGTAGTGTTCATCCCTAGATGCATCATTCGTGAAAGTTTGGTTTGGGTAGGGCTTATATTTCCTTGGAAATGGACTTGCTCCAAAAACTTTAACCTGGTCACTCACAGTGATTGGGATAAGCACGCGCCCTGCGCCATAGTCGCATTAAATTTTAAAATGTCACATTAAAATTAACAAGAGGCCCACGGGCCTTATAGGTCACCTGAGTATTGTGCAACAACTTTCAAACAATTAAATTTGGTTCATGTTTTAAACCAGAATTCGCAATTCACAATTTTGAAAGAGGTACCATTGCTTATAATAATTTTGACTTAGCATGCTAACTCTATTTACTTAATACCCAGAGGTAGATCAGAGTAACATTAAGAGAAAATGCACTTCCACTTTATAACCAGTTGTACACCTCATCCCAAAGGAACAACTGATCCTGAGGCCACATATTTCAAAATTTTGCAAATTTTATCATAAAATGGTTGATTAACACACCAAAGAGCAAATTTCAAAGCATTAATTTATTTTCAGACTTTGTACACCCCCCCCCCCTTCACCCCTACCCAGGGAAGGGGCGAGGGCACAAAAAATAACCATTTTGCTAGGTCACCTTTCTTCATCATGAATATATATATTTGGATCATTGGCATTAAACACAGGAGCAAAGGAAAGAATTTAAAAGAATAAATGCATTTTCACTATATAACCAATAGAGCCCCGCCCTAACACCAGAACCCCTGACCCTGGGTCATAAAATTCACAATTTTGAAAGAAGCACTCTTGCTCATCATAACTATGTGCTTAGTTACTTTATTTAATACCCAGAAGTAGAGAAGAAGATTTTCAAAGAATTAATGCATTTTCTCTAAATAACCAATAGAGCCCCGCCCTAACACCAGAACCCCTGACCCTGGGGTCATAAAATTCACAATTTTGAAAGAAGCACTCTTGCTCATCATAACTATGTGCTTAGTTACTTTATTTAATACCCAGAAGTAGAGAAGAAGATTTTCAAAGAATTAATGCATTTTCACTAAATAACCAATAGAGCCCCGCCCTAACACCAGAACCCCTGACCCTGGGGTCATAAAATTCAAAATTTAGGAAGAGGCACTCTTTCTCATCATCACTATGTGCTTAGTTAGTTTATTTAATACCCAGAAGTAGAGAAGAAGATTTTCAAAGAATTAATGCATTTTCACTATATAACCAATAGAGCCCCGCCCTAACACCAGAACCCCTGACCCTGGGGTCATAAAATTCACAATTTAAGAAGAGGCACTCTTGCTCATCATCACTATGTGCTTGGTTAGTTTATTTAATACCTAGGAGCAGAGAAGAAGATTTTCAAAGAAATCATGCATTTTCACTATATAATCTATGTAGCCCCGCCCTAGCACTAGAACCCCTGACCCTGGGGCCATGAATTTCACAATTTAAGTAGAGGACTCAATGCTCATTACATTCATAACAACAGTTTGCCTGCTTGATGTCCAGGAGTAAAGAAGAAGATTTTTAAAGATTGCAATAATTTTAGTGGTTTTTGCCCCACCCCCCAGGCCCCAGGGGGGCAGGGACCATGAAATTCACAATTTTTGTTCCCCTTCACCCATAGATGCTGTATACCAAATTTGGTTGAAATTGGTTAAGTGGTTTCAGAGAAGAAGCTGAAAATGTTCAAATGTTAACACACGACACACGACGACGGACGAAAACGGATAGCAATAGGTCACCTGAGTTACTCAGGTGACCTAAAAACGGTGTGCCATCGTGGCGCATAATATAATCATGCTCTACATACTTTTAAACTTTGAGCTTTCCCGCAAGCGCTTGTAGTCTTTTCCACGACAATCGCTGTCAATTTACACTTGAAAAAACAGTATTTAATGTCGTTCAGTTAAAGCGTTCGTATGACTTTCTTTTCTCCAGTATCTAATCAAACAGTTACGTGTTTTCTGATTGGCCAATGCGCACGAAATAAAATGGTGTCAGGAGTGCAGCGCTGCCCAAGAAAGTAGCTTGTAGATCTACCGATAAAGGGCAGACTTTTCTCAATTTTAACAATCCTAACAAACAGAATTCAAGTAAATCGGTAGAAAATGACTCGGAAGAAGTATAACATGCTGACAGAACAAATGGAGATGAATCTGACGGTAAGACTGATGATGTAGTCTCGGAGGAAAAACCAAAACAAAAATTTAACAAGATCTAAATCATTTTAAAGATGTCAAACATCGGATACAAAAAATAAAGAATTTCATTTGAATTGCAGTGTTTATTATTTATAATTCTGACACCTGTGAATTTAAATACACTAATTTTGTATCTTTTAATGTCGTCATTCAATAATTTGACAATTTCAATTAAGTAAAGTCAACTGAAATATTTTAACAGCAGCTAATCAATTGCAAGTTTGTCACTAGGAAATGTCTCATTAAAAAGTCTGTTTGGCGCATTGAATTTTGAAATGTCACATTGACACTGACTTGGAGTGCGCCATTGTCACATTTACTCCCTAGCTTATCCCAATCACTGCACTCATCTGGAAAATGTAGGTCAGATCCAGCATCTGAAGCAATTCTGGTAGTGTCCATCTTAAGATGCATCATCCATGCAAGTTTGGTCTAAGTAGGGCTTATAGTTCTATAAGTTCAAAGCAAAACACCATCTTGAATGGTATGTTTAAAACTTAGCAAAACACTAATTCAAGAAAAGTGAGGTCAAGGTCAAGGTAAAAAAAAAAATGTTGATGCAATTACATAGCTCTCATCAATATCTATCAGCATATGAAGTTTGATGAAACTAGAACTGTCCAATCGGGACAAAATACCCCTCGCTGGGTTTTTCAGAAGTAAGTTTTTGCATAATAAAGATATGTATCAAACACAAATTATAAAACTTTTCTTCCAGTGACCTGAACTTCCCCAAATGACCTTGGGTCAAGGTCATGACACACCCTTGGGTCATAGGCAATCTTTGAGTGAAATAAGAACCTACCAAGTTTATCAATAAGAAAATTATGGACCGGACATGAATTATGAAATTTTTCTTCCAGTGACCTTGAACTTCCCACATGACCTTGGGTCAAGGTCATGACACACCCTTGGGTCATGGGCAATCTTTGTGTGAAATGACAACCTACCAAGTTTATCCTTAAAAAAGATATAGACCGGACACGAATTATGAAATTTTTCTTCCAGTGACCTTGAACTTCCCCAAATGACCTTGGGTCAAGGTCATGACACACCCTTAGGTCATGGGCAATCTTTGTGTGAAATGAGAACCTGTCAAGATTATCCATAAAAGATATGTGTCAAACATGAATTTTGAAATTTTTCTCCCAGTGACCTTGAACTTCCCCAAATGACCTTGGGTCAAGGTCATGACACACCCTTGGGTCATGGGCAATCTTTGTGTGAAATGAGAACCTACCAAGTTTATCCATAAGAAAGATATGGACCGGACACGAATTATGAAATTTTTCTTCCAGTGACCTTGAACTTCCCCAAATGACCTTGGGTCAAGGTCATGACACACCCTTAGGTTATGAGCAATCTTAGTGTGGAGTAGTAGATTCTAATGTCCCTCTGTAAGAAAGATATGGACCAGACACGATTGCACAGACAGACGGACAGCCAGCTGGACAGACGGACGGACACGAAGCCTATAACATAATACGTCCCGTCTTCAGACGGGCGTATAAAAATCAGATACCGGTATTTCACGATATTTATAAAAATATATAAAAACCCCCTTTATTGTAGAAACTGCTGAAATAATACTTGTAACTTCCCCAGGCCTTTTCAATCTAGTAATAAAAATACTTCGTCGGCTTTCAGAGGCAGATAGAGAGAAGAGAGAGAGAAAGGAAGCTTTTCATTCACTGTCGCAATTTTAAATATATTACTTTAAAATAAAATTAATAATTAATAAAAAGACTTTTAAATCAAATTATTAAGAAAGAAAACACCTTCATGCTTTACCAGGAGCATGTATATTAAAACAAAAGAAATAGGCCAATGCAGTTCCTGATCGTATGTCATAATGTGAAATTAGGTCGGGTCAGACTAAAACACTAAACGCCCGAAAATAGGTTACAATTTTTTTCTGGCTTTAATTTTATTCTGTGACCACATAAAATTTCTATATAGTATGTATTGTTTTAATCATTAAATTACATTTTATGCTATTTCAATAGAACAACCCCCCCCCCCCCCCCAAAAAAAGCTATAAAGAATAAACTATGCATAAACTTTTTTAAATTTGAAAATACATTTTTATTAAAAGTTATTATAATTTTTATTAAAAGTTATTATAATTATGTGTGCGATTAATGTCTTATCCCCCCCCTCCTTTAAAATTTATAGATAAATTTAAATAGTCTTTGAACTTGACAGCGTTTTAAACTTTCTGTACAAATTTATTAATGATAATTAATCTACAATATATCGCAATATATTGCAATATTCAACGTAAAATATTGCAATATATCGCAATATGGTTTTCACTCGCAATACCCAACTCTACTATATACCCCCCCAAACTTCGTTTGCGGGGGGTATAAATATCTTGGATAGTTTCTTTGAAACTTAGCTTTGACAGAGCTAAACACAGTGTGACGGAAGGACAGAAGGACGGAAAGACAGAAGGACGGAAGACGGACATGACAAACACTATATGCCCCGGCCATATTCATGGCAGGGCATAAAAATCAAAAATATGTTTTCAAATTGATATGTTTAGTCTGTCTTAAGTACAAGATTACTTAAGTCAAATCAATGAAAACATTGAATAGCAAGAAAAACCCTCAATTTGACCTGTGTGCACTTAACATGGTATTGGATTATCTGTCAACATGCTTGTCTTTTCACCCAGAGTCTGCTTGCTGTAATTTTTATTCACCCTGTACCCCATTCACTCTATATTCCAATTACTAAAAGGCATCAATTACTACATTTAAAAATCATCAATTAAAATTTTTCAGTTTTAATATGGCTTTATGCATGCATTTTTTTTTTTATAATTTACAAAGAGAAAGTATAAAAACTCTATAAAATCAAAGCAAAAAACTACTAAATTTAATCTTGTGAATATAATGTGACTAATATATAAGCACTTATATTTTTAAATTTTGCTAAGTGCAACAGATGACAAGTATGGGAAAATTATGGTAATGAACGAATCTACATTATATCAGGATGCTTCCACATAAGTTTCACAGTGGTTCTTGAGAAGAAGATTTCCAAATATTTTTCCTATATAATTGCGTGGAAAAAACAGTGTAGTGTTAACAATTCTTGGAAGTTGGAATGTTTTTTTATAAGTTTTAATGAAGTAAGGTATGTGATCATTATTACAATAACTGAAGAAAGCATCATTCTGCCTTTTGACTGGCAAAACTTTTAAATATCTTTTAAAAATCGAAGTTTTTAAAGTTTGAGGCGAGGCATCGAGGAATTAATGGCGGCAATTTAGAATCTACACTATACCAGGATGCTTCCACATAAGTTTCGTTACATTAAATTTAATGAATATAATGTGACTAACATAAAGTTTAAATTTTGCTAGGGGGGTCATGAGAATGGTAATGCGCGACAATTCGTGGAAAAAACACTATAAACGGTCCTTTCTCCCCTATTATACTATATACCCGATATTACTAAGATTGTCTCAAGTCCCTGTGGTCCTGAAGACAAAGAAGTCACCTGTACAAGTCATATCCAGCTGCCAATTTTGAACCCCTCGTAGGAGAAAACGCATTTTTGGAGAGTTTTGCAAATTTGAGAATAACAGAATCGGTGGGCATTGTGCAGATTTTCTTATTCGGGGGCTGCTGGATATTCTCCTTATCCTCTGCAATATTTATCACAGTGCTGCTCATTTGAACTTTCGTGCGCAGTTTTGGCGGTAGAACCTTGTCCCAAAGCCTTCCGAATGTGATTTCCTAGTCTGTATCATTTAAACGTTTGCACCTTTACTAGTTATGGAAGAACCTGCATACGTCTGGATGATACAGACTATTACGCCCCTCGGAACTCCTCGGTTTGCAAAAAGTAGGTCGTACGGAAAACTGTTGACATTTACGAGAAAGGAAAAAATGGATGAGAACGCTCTTGCAGCATCTTTAGAACTTTATAAAACACAATTAGCACAAGTAGAACAAGCAATTCAAGCTGCTGGGTCTGAAGACATTGCCGATCTCGTACAACTGAGGGGCGATTTACAGGAATTGGTGTGTCTGACAGAGGAGGGATTGTTATCACTGAAAAAGAGCAACATCCTCAAAGGTTTAGAGGAGAAAAGCAATGAGGATAATGAAGAAGACGATGAATATGCTGCCTTCCAGGCTGCCATTGCAGAAGAGGATAATTCTGTTAAAGAACCTGATGATAAACATTCTGATTTTGAAGCTTCTCTGTATGAGGGTGTGATGTGTAGTAAAGGACGTGATGCTAAGACCTCTGATTCCTCCTCAAGCACAACAGGAAAATGTTTTGAAATGAAAGAGGTTTCAGAGGAGTTGTCGGAAATAGTGGGAACTCTCTGTCGAGCCCCTTACATGCATGATTGGGGGTCGTCCAGTTACCATAATGCCATGGTTACAGATGTAAAAATTTCAGATGTCGATAATGAAATAATAGTTTCTGTATTATTTTGTAACCCCACTCATGTAGGAATGCTTCCATGTGAATATCATATAGAAGGAAAATGTAAATTCACCTCAGATCAATGTCGAAACTCCCACGGACATTCAGTCAAGCTTGATGATCTAGGGGAATACTGTGAACCGAACTATAACTCACTGAAGATGGAGTCCCCGTGCTTGGCTCTCTACACAGACGGACTTTGGTATAGGGCTGTCATTGTCGATGTCCTCAAGGAAGATCACCAATATACAGTGTCTTACGATAATTACAATGAAACTGCCACACTGGACTTAAAGGACATTCTACCACTTCACTCCACTGGCTCCGATTCCAGTGACGAAGGGGAGGTAAATGATGATAAGGAGTCTGTGTTAGAAAAAGACGATTCCGATGATACATCATCTACAGAGGAAGAAATGATACCCAGGTACTTCATGAGACCAAACCAAACAACTGAAAAACTTGGAGAATGGGAGGAACATACAAGAGGAATCGCCTCTAAACTAATGGCCAAAATGGGGTACATTGTGGGTCAAGGACTGGGTAAACTAAATCAAGGTCGATCAGAGCCTGTCCCCATTCAGCTTATTCCCCAGGGAAAGTCCTTAGATAAAATTATGGAGTTAAAAGAGAAAGCAGGCGATCAAGATATGTTTAATGTCTCAAAGAAAATGAAGAAGAGAAAACACGGCAAGATGACTAAGAAAACAGACTCAGAAAATGTGACATCTACCAGTGATGTGTTCCATTTCATAAATAAAAAGTTAGGTGGTAAAAAAGGAAACATCAAAGAGCTTATACATCATCACAATCACAAAACAAAGAATGCTCCAGTTAGAATACTTGAAAAAGAACTTTCTGATCGCAGTGATAGGAACTTAAACATTCAGTTGCTTAAAACAGAGGAGGAAATCAGGAGCACGGAGAAGGAGATTTCTCGACTCAAACAAGCTTTACAAAGACACGAGAAGAAGGATGAAGGGATGGCGAAACAGTACCGAGCCAAACTCGCTAAAACTGAGCTCTACCTAAAGGAACTCAAAACATCAGAAAAAACTATACAGAATCATAAAACTAAGAGAGGAAACCACAAAAAGTTAACTGTTTTCTAGAGACACCTATTATAATTATGTTCCCCAAACGAAGTTGGGGAACATATTGTTTTTACTCTGTTTCTTATTATTATTATTATTTTTCTTCTCGGGAAAATTTTGTCCGCGAATGATCTTGTAAAGTACACATCCGATTAAGGGGAAACCTTTTTAGGGTAAGTAGGCATGTTATGTAGATTTGCGGAACGAAGGTCATTTTGCGCGCACGTGCTTGCAAGAGCGCGCACGTTCAACACGTGAAATGACCAATATACTTGAAATTGCCATAACTTTTACATTTTTCGATATAATGCTCCGATATTTAGAATATATAGACATATTATAATTATAGATAAGATCACATTGTCAACATGCCATTTTGTGTGCACGTGCTTGCAAGAGCGCGCACGAGCAACACGTGAAATGACCGATTTAATTGATATAGGCGTAAATTTATACCTTTTTGATGAAATGCTTTGAAACTCATAATATAAGAATATAGTAGTAGCATAGACAATATGACATGGTCAAAATAGCAAGATCTCACGCGCATGCACGTGCGCTTCGCTCTGATTGGCTGAAACTAAAGTCTCAATATCTTTCTTGTTTTTTGATGAAATCCCTTGAAATTTTGAACATAGCCATGCATTAGGATATCCTACAACAAGATATATAGCAATAATCAAGTAAACACGTGCATGCACGTGCGCTGCAATCTGATTGGCTTAAACTTTAAATGGCTATAACTCCCTTGTTTTTCAACCAAACAAGATGGGATTAAGAACATGGACAGGCATAATGGACTCCTACAAGAAGGTATGGTCATCATGCACGTGCGTGCACGTGCAATGAGTAAAATAGTGTAGACAAGATGACATAGTCATTACGCTCATGCAATGTTGTTTAAGTCTTAAATGCATAGATTCTGCCTATTTTTATGAAACTTACAGGAATATGGCACGAAAAGGGAGTTGGGGAGCGTTTGGGGAACATCTGTAACGGTTCCCGTTACAATTAGCACTAGTTATTATTATTATTATTCTTTTTTTTTCTTATTTGTTCTCCGGTACTTTTTTGTCCGGAAGTGTTCTCAGAAACTGTTCACCCAACTGACCTAAAACCTTTTTAGGGTTAATAGGTGTGTAGTGTAGGTGTGCGGAACGAAGGTCATTTTGCGCGCATACGCATGCACGTGCGTGCGCGTGATATGAGTGAAATGATTGATATACTTAATATAGCTATAACTTTTACATTTTTTTAATGAAATGATTTGATACTCATTATATAAAGACATATTAATACTGTAGATAATGTGACACTGTCAAATTAGCAAGAACTCACGCGCATGCACGTGCGCTTCGCTCTGATTGGTTGGAACAAAAACCTCAATATCTTTTCTGTTTTTTGACAAAATGCTATGAAATTTAAAACATAGGCATATTTTGGGATGTCCTACAATATGATATATAACAATTGTCATGAAATTACGCGCATGCACGTGCGCTGCAATCTGATTGGCTAAGACTTTAAAAGGCTATAACTCCCTTGTTTTTAAACCAATCAGGATGGGATTTAGAACATAGACAGACATAATGGACTCCTACAAGAAGGTATGGTCAATATGCACATGCATGCAAGTGCGTGCGCGTGCGCTTTGCTCTGATTGGCTGAAACAAAATTCTCGATATCTTTTTTGTTTTTTGACGAAATGCTTTGAAATTTAAAATATAGTCATGCATTAAGATATCCTACAATACGATATGTAATATTTTAATGAAATCAAACGCGTGCACGTGCGCTGCAATCTCATTGGCTTAAACTTTAAATGGTTATTACTCCCTTTGTTTCCAACCAAGGAGGATGGGATTTAGAATATAGATAGACATAATGAACTCCCCCAAGAAGGTGTGGTCATCATGTACATGCTTGCACGTGCGTGCACGTGAAATGAATAAAATCAAAAATACGTTTGACTGAGTGTATTTTTGAATACTTCTTGATTAAATGCTTTGATATTTAGTATATTAAAATACATAAATAGTGTAGACAAGATGATATGATCATTACGTACATGCATTCATGTGAGCACGCGTGCAATGCTAAAATTAAAATATATTTTGTATTCTTCTGGGAAAATGTTGGTTAAGTCTAAATATCATAAAGTATGTCTTATTTAATAGAGCTTACAGGGAATATGGCACCAAAAGGGAGTTGGGGAGCGTTTGGGGAACATCTGTAACGGTCCCCGTTACAATTAGCACTAGTTAAGGTCTTCCGTCTTCAGCGGAAGACCTTATTGTTTTTCTTAGGTTTCTTTTCCACTATTTTTATTATTATTGTTTTTTTTCTTACCGATTTTGTACGCGCAATTTCTCTAGAACAGCTCGATCGATTTTCATGAAACTTTCAGGTCTGATAGAACATCAAAAAGTCTAGATATATATTTTTTTATTTTGATGACGTCACTTCCGGTTCGGAGTTTTCTGCGATTTAGTGATTTTTAGAGGGTCAATTTGTCCGGCAGTTTTCTCAAAAAGTACTTAACATAGAAGCTTGAAATTTTCAGTGATGCTAGAGCAACCTTTGGAGAAGTGCACTAAGTATATCACAACTACCGGAAGTACGAAGCGCCGACGTTCGCTATGGTCCGAAAATTGTCCTATCAAGAATTTCAAAATTTTAAGCACCTTTTCAACGATAACTTTTTACCTAGAAATATTTTGTTAAAGCATGTAGAACAAAAAAGGTGTAGAATTTCAAGATCTTCCAAATGAGACCTCGAAAAAAGGGCTGGCCCCTTAAATCAGGGGCCTGGAGGGGCCGAAAGTTTTTCCTTTATATCTCAAAAAGTATTGCGAATTTGTGATACGTCAAAGAAGCAAAGTTGTTCAAAATGTCAAGCTTAATCTATTGAAGTCGTCAAAATACGTCCGGCATCGTCACTTCCGGTCAAACCGGAAGTAGTCGGAAAACGCGTATTTTTGCCGTTTTTGACAAGTTTTTCGGTAACTATGTCTCTGGGAGCATTAAATTTAATTTTCCGTCCGTCGTCGTCACTTCCGGTCCAACCGGAAGTAACAGAAAATGGCTTATTTTTGCAATGATTAACATGGATTTAGAGGAATCAAACCATTTTTGGACGTTATTTCTCATTTTTGTTAAAAATAAAAGCCACTTCCGGTCAAACATGACGGAAGACCTACTCGTTGCTTTGCAACGAGCTTTGCTCTAGTTATTATTATTATTATTCTTTTTTTTCTTATTTGTTCTCCGGTACTTTTTTGTCCGGAAGTGTTCTCAGAAACTGTTCACCCAACTGACCTAAAACCTTTTTAGGGTTAATGGGTGTGTAGTGTAGGTGTGCGGAACGAAGGTCATTTTGCGCGCATACGCATGCACGTGCGTGCGCGTGCAACACGTGAAATGACTTGTATACTTAATATAGCTATAACTTTTACATTTTTTAATGAAATGATTTGAAACTCATTATATAAAGATATATTAATAGAGTAGATAATGTGACACTGTCAAATTAGCACGAACTCACGCGCATGCACGTGCGCTTCGCTCTGATTGGCTGAAACAAAAATCTCAATATCTTTTCTGTTTTTTGACGAAATGCTATGAAATTTAAAACATAGGCATACTTTAGGATGTTCTACAATATGATGTATAGAAATTGTCATGAAATTACGCGCATGCACGTGCGCTGCAATCTGATTGGCTTAAACTTTCAATGGCTATAACTCCCTTGTTTTTCAACCAAACAGCATGGGATTTAGAACATAGACAGACATAATGGACTCCTACAAGAAGGTATGGTCATCATGAACATGCTTGCACGTGCATGAACGTGCGCTTCGCTCTGATTGGCTGAAACAAAATTCTCAATATCTTTTTTGTTTTTTGACGAAATGCTTTGAAATTTAAAATATAGGCATGCTTTAGGATATCCTACAATATGATATATAATAATTTTCATCAAATCACGCGCATGCACGTGCACTGCAATCTGATTGGCTTAAACTTTAAATGGCTATAACTCCCTTGGTTTTCAACCAAACAGCATGGGATTCAGAACATAGATAGACATTATAGACTCCTACAAAAGGATATGACCATAATGCACATGCATGCACGTGCGTGCACGTGAAATGAGTAAAATTACAAATACACTAGATTAAAGATATCTTTTGATTAGATGCTGTAATATTTAGTATATTAAAATATATGATTAGTGTAGACAAGATGATATGGTCATTACGCACATGCATTCAAATGCGCATGCGTGCAATGCTGAAATTGATTACTTCTGGGAAAACTTTGTTAAAATCTTAAATGTATCGCGTTTGTCTTATGTAATGAAGCTTACAGGGAATATGGCACAAAAGGGAGTTGGGGAGCGTTTGGGGAACATCTGTAACGGTTCCCGTTACAATTAGCACTAGTTGAATATGTATTTTTAAATATTTAAATATCCTAGCTTATGTGAGTTTTCAGTGTTTGATTCAATTTAAGGTAACTATTTATATGTACATTATTTTTTATATTGAAGTACCTCCATGTATTAAGCAATTTTTAATATGATATTTACAGATCAAAGTACTATTTTATAAAGTGCATGCTGTTTTTGCAGAATAAAATATGTGAAGGTTGTATTTTATACAAAATCATTTGATTAAATTCCTTCTCTGTCAGATGAAGTGTTGCTCAAATGATTGATATAATCTGGTTGATTTCTTTAAATTAAATTAATTTTGAAAAATTATATATATACAATATATACCCAAAATTTATTAAACATGCAATTGTATCTCTGTGTGTGGTGATGTGTGTGTGTGTGTGAGAGGGTGTGTGTGTGTGTGTGTCCAGCCTAAAAAGTTGGGGTACAGAAAATTTTTGAAATGAACAAAAAATGCTAAAATTGAAAAAAAATATTATAATAATTAATAATCATCAATCTCAGTAAATGATTGGCATGATCAATCACAGACTATTTGAATTCCAGAGGTGGGATCAGGTGCCATGGAGGAGTAAGCATTCCCTGTCAACTGATGGAATTATTCTATGTCCAGTCATGCATCACAATACAAAGTCACAGTACAAATAAAAAAAAATATTAAAAAAAATCATTTTTTTTACATCCCAAACTGTGCCTGCATGGATGTTACCAAGTTAACTGCAGAACTGTAGGTTTTATATATTAGTCTTTGACCATTTGGTCTGCAGCTAGTTACCAAGCAATTCATTTTATACCATCTGATATTTATTCATCTCTCAACCAACTCTGCAGTAGTTCCTTTAATATTTGGTCACATTGAAAAGAATCTTGAAATGTCTAGTTATCACTTCAACTAAGGTACGAATGAGTGAATGTACAATCTACTTTCGGATATCTTGGAAATTTTCATTGAACATGTGGACGTCATGCCGTTTGTTTTGGTTTGTGGATTTCCATCTAGTGGAAAAAGTAAACAAACAGAAGACTTGAGACATTTCTTAAGTAAAAATACAGAGAGAACTGTACATATCGTAAGCGATCATACACTGGGATTTGACAAGAATAAAGTATATGCAGGTAATCATGGAATTTCGAATTTCCTCGTCAGTCGATACGGTATAAAATTATCCTCTGACTCTTACGGTATCCTACAGTATTTATACCATTGTATGTGCAGGAGAGGTTTTACACATGTCAAAATATTATAGAAGGGGGTAAGTAGATTTTGAAATACATCTTGGATTAATTTATATTAAAATAAAAAAAAAAAATATGTTCTACGGTGCGACCGTTGGGGCGAGCGCAGTTATTTACTGTCAAAAACCTTTACAAAGCTTTTACTTTCACTGCCTGTCCTCAGTTCATTAAAAAAGAAGAAAAGAATGAAAAGAAATCACTTCCCAGGCATCGGGATCGAGATTCCGAACTTTTCGGAAGTTTCCGACAAAATCGGAAATACCCGAGCCGTTTCAGTGACGAAAGTATGACGTCAAATAAAAAGTCCTGTTGACTTGAACGCAAACGATAGTGTTGTGGCATGGAGGTTGCATTAAATCGTTGTTTCACTAACTTGTTTGTAATTTTTTTCAAGGACGTTGTTGCTATGTTTTAGCCACCATGTTGCTATGCACCGCAAAGGAGTATTGGGAGTTTGGAATTTTTTCACGCGGTGAGATAAAAATTTCTTGGAACAATGTGCAGATTTCAACCCGAATTTCCTCCGTTCGTACACGTTAGTCTATTGAGCTCGCTACGCGAGCGGCGCTTTGCGCCGCCTCGCTGCGCTCGCTAATATGTTTTACGGTGTGACCGTTGGGGCGAGCGCAGTTATACCATCGAAAAATTTATCAGCCACTTCAAAGATCAAGCCGTACGAGACGTCTCTACTACCTGTGACGTCACGGAGCTCGTCGGAGCTTACGGAGACAGCCGAGCGTCTGGTTGAAACTCTAGACCTAGTGCAATTTTGGTCGAAAAACATTGCAGAGTTATTTTTTGTTTATTTGAAAAATATCTACAAACTGATAGCCTTTCATGCTTTACGTTATTATTTATTTATTTATTTATTCGCGCAAAGGTCATTGGGTAGTGCAGGAATTCTGGGAATGTTGCACAGAGAAATTTGGCTGACGTATGTACAGATTTCAATCCGGATTTCCTCTGTTCTTACACGTTAGTCTATTGAGCTCGCTTCGCGAGCGTCGCTTCGCGACGCTCGCTATAATAACAAGATAAAAAAATTGCATGCAGACCACCAAACAGTATAAATTAATTTTCTGTTTATATTCTCTTATCTCTGTAAAGTGCATCAAAACTCTGCTTGTCAGGTGTAAAAGTCAAATTACCCCCATGTGGTAATCACGAACAGAGAGGAAAGATATAAATAAAATTACATGGGTTTGAAAATTCAATTTCTACTTATAGATTCAATTGAAGAGAAAGAAATTAGGGGAAAATTAAAGTCTGAGGTACAGAGGTAAGGTACATTTTCTTGCAGGTAACAACAATCATCAGGAATATTCATTAGGATTAATTAATATATCTGTTCATTTTAGGCTCCATTGATCGTAAAGTAAAAAAGCTTTATTAATGGAAATCATGTGTCCAGTCAACTCATACACAAATCAGAAGTCAACTCGTGCACAAGTAAAATGTGTATGTATTCCTAATATTTTAGAAGTTATTTTACTCTATCCTACTCTGTTTAGTAGTGTTCCCTTTTTTAAATTTGATAAGTTTGATAAATGTTTATGGAATGAATTGTTTGAAATGATACAATATACCATTAAAATCTTATGATGTATTTCGAACAAATTTACTACCTAGTACCTACACGATATCACAGGCCTTTAGATCGCTTAGAAAAAAAATTGAGGTGTTGAAAAAAATTTTTTTTTTTTACACACACAATTTTTTTTGAAGGAATCCAAAGGCCTGTGCACGATATATACTAATATGAATACAATGTAACTAAAAGTTATATGGTGCCATTAAATTTCCTACTTTGTAAATGTAATATATATTCATATCTATATAATATGTTTTACGGTGTGACTGTTGGGGCGAGCGCAGTTGTACCATCAAAAACACTTGAGATCAGCCACTTCGAACGTCAAGCCGCACGAGACATCTCGACTACCTGTGACGTCGTACGACGTCACAAAGCTCGTCGGAGCTTACGGAGACAGCCGAGCATCTGTTTGAAACTATAGAACTAGTGCAATCTTTGTCGAAAAACATTGCAGAGTTAATTCTTGTTTCTTTGAAAGATTTCTACAAACTGAAAGTCTGATATATATGCTTTACGTTATTATTTATTTATTTATTTATTCAGCAATATTCGCGCAAAGGACATTGGGTTGTGCAGGAATTCTGGGAATGTTGCACAAAGAAATTTGGCTGACGTATGTACAGATTTCAATCCGAATTTCCTCTGTTCTTACACGTTAGTCTATTGAGCTCGCTGCGCTCGCTATTACTTGCAAGAAAGAAGACTATTTTTAAAATGTAAAGTAAACGTATTACAATTTGTTGTGATGATGTTTAACAAATAGGGATCCAATTTAATCAAATTTATTATGTTGTTTAAGATATAAAATTAAATCCACAGAATAAAAAAAATGACTTCTCATTTATGTTGCTGTATCAAATAAATATTTATCTAATAAAAATATGTACAAGTTGACACCTCAGATATAATTTCTAAGAAATTCAAAATCTTGTGGAAAAAAATCTATCTGCACATATGGTATATAGGTATAGGTATAAAATAGAATCCTGAATGGTCGAACTACATGTGATTTATTTGGTAGACCAACATGTTTTACTTATAATGGGTGTAGCCTTGTAGATTATACCATTGTATCAAATGAACTTTTACAATCTGTAGGATTTTTTCAAGTAGAGGATTTTACTGCTTTGTCAAATCATTGTCCTATTGTATGTGGTTTAATTTCTAAGTGTAACACAGAATGTACCAATACATCATCAAAACTTTCCCCTTTACCAGGCAAATTCATTTGGACAGATCAAGCCATTATGTTATTCAAGTCTAACATTCAAAGTGAAACTATAAAAAGTAAAATTACTAATTTCATGAGAAAAGATTTTGATAATGTTAATGATATGGTGGATGAAGTTAACTCAATTCTAATTGAAACAGCCAACATGTCAGCCAAATTTGTTAAAAGGAGAAATAAACAAGTAAATTGTAGAAAATTGAAAAAAAATAATAACAAAAAACCATGGTTTTCAGATTCATGCGAAGAACTAAAAATCTCAGTCAAAAACTATGAAAAATTAGTTAACAAATTCCCTTTTAATGCTGAATATCGAAAAGCGTTTTACCCATTACGTTCACGTTTCAGACGTCGATGTAACTACGAGCAGAGACAATGCAAACAAAAGATTTATACTGAGCTTGAGAACTCTCTTAATTCAAATCCTAAATCATTTTGGAAATTAATAAACAAACTTGATCGTTCATCAAAGTGCACAAATGAGAATGTATTACCTCATGACAAGTTTAAAGATCATTTTAAAAAACTGTCTTTGGATAATTCAAACTTAAATGCATTTCAAAGGGAGATTATTCAAAAATTTGAAGAGCTAAAAAAGAAACAAGAGTCATATTTTGACATGAATGTACTGAATAGCTCAATCACGTCTAGTGAAATACTTAAAGCTATTAAATCTTTGAAAAATGGTAAATCTCCATCTATTGATTTAATATCAAATGAAATGATAAAAAATAGTACACATACTTTGCTCGAATCACTTACCAAACTTTTTAATTTTGTATTTGAAAAAGGGGAGTTCCCTAAAATATGGAAGGAAACTTTTATTGTCCCATTGCATAAGACAGGTAGTAAATCTGACCCAAACAATTATAGAGGATTATCAATAAGCTCAAACTTGGGAAAAGTATTCAATAAAATCATACATTTGAGATTAATCAAATTTACTTTAGATAATAATCAAATTAGCAAAAATCAAATTGGCTTTATGGAACACAGCAGAACAGCTGATCATATATTTTCTATAAAATCTATAATTGAGCATTACAAACTCAAAAAGAAAAAATTTTATGCAGCATTCATTGATCTGAGAAAAGCATTTGATACTATTTGGAGAACAGGTCTATTTTACATACTTCTAAAAAATGGTGTTCCAAAGAAAATTTTCAATGTGATTTATTCTATGTATGCAAGCACCATGAACAAAATAAAGTTTAATGAGGGGTTAAGTGAACCCTTTATATCTGAAAGGGGTGTCAAACAAGGTGATGTATTAAGTCCCTTGCTTTTTAACATTTTCATAAACCCTTGCTTTTTAACATTTTCATAAACAAAATTGTTGATGAATTAAACAGTATCAATTCTGATCCGATATTGGTAAAGGACACAAAAATACACTGTTTGTTATATGCAGATGACTTAGTTTTATTGTCAAGTAGTCCTGATGGTCTACAATGTAGCCTTAATACTCTTGAAAATTATTGTGTTAATTGGAAGCTGGAGATTAATACGTCCAAATCAAAAATTCTGGTATTTAATTCTAATGGTAAAACCTTTTTAAACCATTTTACTATTAATGGTATCTGTATTGAAACTGTCAACAAATATTGTTATCTTGGTATAAATCTTAAATGTAATGGCAAATTTAATCTTGCTGCAGCTCGGTTAGTTGATAAAGCCAGAAAAGCATTATTCAAGATAAAGAAATCCCTCGGTTTACATCATTCCTGTCAATTACTTGAAAAATTATTTGATACTATGATAATCCCCATTTTGCTTTACGGCAGCGAAGTTTGGGGTATTGACCTAGTCATAAAAAATTCAGGCTCAGCATCTTATGAAAAATTTCATATTAAATTTTTAAAAGAAATCTTAGGAGTTCATTGCAAAACTTCAAATAATGGCTGCTATTCTGAACTCGGGAGACTCCCAGTCAAATCAAAAATTATTATGTTTGCTATCAAATACCTTGATCATTTAATTTCAATGGAACATACATTGGCACATGAAATCTTTATCAAAACTAAAGAAACTAACACATGGTCTATGTGTCTAAAAACTTGTCTTAATAACTTAGGATTTTCTTATTTAACAAATTTTAATATGTCAATGAAACCAATGCTTGGCATTATTAAACAACGCATTCATGATCAAATATTACAAGAACAAAATGCAAATATAATAAACTCCTCAAAACTGTCTTTTTATCAGAACTTTTGTCTTGATAATAGACGTGCTCATTATGTTGACAAACTAGAGTCACTACATGATAGATCATTTTTAGCAAAAATTAGGTTAAGTGCACACAACTTAGAAATTGAAAAAGGTAGATATGTTGAAATTAATAAAAATGATAGGATATGTAAAGTATGTCAAAACCTTGACATTGAGGATGAAAAACATTTCATTTTGCTATGTCCAAAATATGAAGCACAGAGAAACATATTCAAAACAAAACTATCTACTTTTCCTAACTTGAACCAAACAATCCATAATAATGACAAATTGTTAAAACTATTGATGAAAACTAGTTGTAAAAAGGTTCTTAAAATATTCTCATCTTTTTTATGTCAAATATCTGATATAAGAAAAAATATTTTAGCTATAAATGAGTAACGACATTGAACTGAATCATATGTATGTATTTATATAGTATTTTATGAGTACAATACATAATTTGCTACACCAATTGTTTGTATTCTAGTTGTGATCTACTGTATTTTCATGCTTATCACTATGTTTTCTTTGGGCCTTTACCAATTACTGTAATTGTGTTTGTGCCAATAAATATTTTTTTTTTGTAATAGATTGAAATGTACAAGAAAAACCTTTGTGTGAGTTGACTCCTCAATTTTTGTACATTGAAGAAAATTATACTTTAAACCACATAGGAAAACCTACGTATTAATGATATTAGTTTGTGTAAGAGTTGACTTCTGATTTGTGTACGAGTTGACTTTTTGTGTACAAGTTGGTTTGTGTATGAGTTGACTGTAAATCAATCAGTAGTCTGTCTAGTTGTCTGTAAAAGTTTTCAAAAAGCATATGTTGCATACTTTATAACAGTGTTATCTTTGTAGGCTACTGAACAAAGATGATGTGGTCATTTTAGACTCCCTTAATTATATCAAAGGTTAGTTTTTTGATGGGGAAAATTCAGATCTCGAGTTTTAGTGTAAGTGTAGTATTATAAGAGAAAATTTTTTTATGCTTGTTACTCCTGAATTCCATAATTAATGTTTACTGCTATGTAATTAATACCATTTGTATTCTTTTGCTTTCCAGGCTTTCGATATGAATTATACTGCATTACAAAATCTTGTAAAACCCCCCAATGTGTGGTGAGTCTGTAAGGAAAATAAATTTTTTTAGGTCACCTGAGTAAACTCAGGTGACCTATTGCTATCCGTTTTCGTCCGTCGTCGTCCGTCGTGCGACGTGCGTCGTGTGTTAACATTTAAACATTTTCAGCTTCTTCTCTGAAACCACTGAACCAATTTCAACCAATTTTGGCATATAGCATTTATGGGTGAAGGGGAACAAAAATTGTGAATTTCATGGTCCCTGCCCCCCCTGGGCCTGAGGGGTGGGGCAAAAACCATTAAAATTAGTGCAATCTTTAAAAATCTTCTTCTTTACTCCTGGACATCAAGCAGTCAAACTGTTGGTATGATTGTAATCAGCATTGAGTCCTCTACCAAAATTGTGAAATTCATGGCCCCAGGGTCAGGGGTTCTGGTGTTAGGGCAGGGCTCTATTGATTATATAGTGAAAATGCATTAATTCTTTGAAAATCTTCTTCTCTGCTCCTGGTTATTAAATAAACTAATTAAGTTCATAGTTAAGATGAGCAAGAGTGTCTCTACCAAAATTGTGAATTTTATGGCCCCAGGGTCAGGGGATATGGTGTTAGGGTGGGGCTCTAATGATTATATAGTGAAAATGCATTAAATCTTTGAAAATCTTCTTCTCTGTTCCTGAGTATTAAATTAACTAATTAAGTACACAGTTATGATGAGCAAGAGTGTATCTACGAAAATTGTGAATTTTATGGCCCCAGGGTCAGGGGTTCTGGTGTTAGGGTGGGGCTCTATTGATTATATAGTGAAAATGCATTAAATCTTTGAAAGTCTTCTTCTGTGCTCCTAGGTATTAAATAAACTATCTAAGTACATGGTTATGATGAGCAAAAGTGCCTCTATCAAAATTATGAATTTTATTGCCCCAGGGTCAGGGGTTCTGGTGTTAGGCGGGGCTCTATTGATTATATATATAGTGAAAATGCATTAAATCTTTGAAAATCTTCTTCTGTGCTCCTAGGTATTAAATAAACTAACTAAGTACATAGTAATGATGAGCAAGAGTGCCTCTATCAAAATTGTGAATTTTATGGCCCGAGGGTCAGGGGTTCTGATGTTAAGGCAGGGCTCTATTAATTATATAGTGAAAATGCATTTATTCTCTGAAAAGCTTCTTCTTTGCTTCTGGGTATTAAATAAACTAATTAAGGACATAGTTATGATGAGCAAGAATGCTTCTACCAAAATTGTGAATTTTATTGCCCCAGGGTCAGGGGTTCGGGTGTTAGGGTGTGGCTCTATAATGATTATATATAGTGAAAATGTATAACATCTATAAAAATCTTTTTCTCTACTCCTGGGTAATAAGCAGATGGACTATTTAAATGGTTATGATGTGCAATAGCTTTTCTTCCAGAATTGTGAATTTTATGGCCCCTGGGTCAGGGATACCAAAAAAAAAAAAGGGGGGGGGCTCTACTTATATACTAAAAATGAATTGTTTGAAATCTGCTCCTTGGTATTAATCAAACATTTTTGATAAGCAAGTCTGCCTTTTCAAAAATTGTGCAATGTGTAGACCTAGGGTCAGGGGTTCATTTGTGGTAAGGGCACTCCTGATTATTGCTGAATATTACTGAGTAGTTGACATGCATTTTTGTTCCCTTACCCTGCTTATGGGTATTTAGTAAACAAACTAAACATTTGCTAAGTGTATAGTTATGATTAGCAATGATGCCTCTTTCAAAATTCTGAATGCCATAGCATCTAGCTAAAAACATGAACAAAATTCAATCATTTGAAAGTTGTTGCATGATGCTCAGGTGACCGATAAGGCCCGTGGGCCTCTTGTTTAACTTAAATTTTGTATTTATTTTTTAGAGAGAACATTTTCATGATTTTAAGAATACTTTTGAACTATTGATTACAATAATAAAAACATGTACAATGCTTCTTAGCTTTATAAAATAGGAAAAATTAAAGAACTACAAATTTGAGCTCTCTTAAAAATTGAGTTGTAAGGTATTTTAGGCCTAATTAAATGCTAGTTGTTAATTGAATGATTGCACAGTAAATTAACTAAATTTGCCTAGACAGTCAGATGAATAAGACTAAGTAAACATAATTTAAATGATGGGTTTTATTTTAACAGATATTCTGTGATATCAGTAAAGAGAAAGCTACAGAATGGAACAGTCGAAGAGAACCAGAGACAGACAGATACACAGACAAAATGTAAATTTTTATCCATTACCACTGATGTATAAAATTCTAATCATCATTTATGGCTGATGCTATAAACCAGCTTTGGGATCCTATTAAATAAATATATGAGGAACAAGCCTTGTTGTGACCAAACTTGCATGGATGAATTTTATGTTTCTAAATATTCACTGTACAAGACATGTTTGGATGCTGGGTCTGACATTTCCAAAATGACTTTCAACAACCTGCACTCCCCCTTAACTACCCCAGTTCTTTTTGTTTCTACCTGTACTTCCAGTTATTAAGGTCTTCCGTTTCTAGCGGAAGACCTTCTACTGATTCTGTTGGTAAAGATTATTATTCTTTTTTTTTTTCTTCTACTTCCTAGACGCCAACTTTGAAGCCTCATATCTCACTCACTTCTCAATTGATTTCGCTCAAATTTTCAGAGCTTCTAGAAGTTACTAAACTCTATCAGAATGTTGTCTAAAATTTCAAAAAATCACTTCCGGTTTTGAGTTATTTCCCTTTAAACGAAAATTTATAGGCTTTCGTTTCCAGACAAAGGCTCAGAGACGGCTAAAGCTGGAGCAGAAATTGAACTGATTTTAGATAATAGAAGGATTGAAGTTGTGCACATCGGTTTTTGTTTTTCGATTTCTCTATTCAAAATGGCGCTATACAGGGGTCAAAAATTAGAACGCCTAAAAGAGCGAAAATTTACACATATTTTGCTTTTTATCTTCTAAACTAAAAATATTTTGTTAAAACATATAGAACAAAATTTGTGCAAAATTAAAAGATCTTTCAAATGATATCTCGAAAAAAGGGCTGACCCCTAAATTAAGGGATCTAGAGGGGCCAAAAGTTTTTTCCAAATATCTCAAAAAGTATTGAGAATTTGTAATACGTCCAAGAAGCAAAGTTCTTCAAAATGTCAAGCTTAATCTATTGAAGTTGTCAAAATTCGTCTGGAGCCGTCACTTCCGGTCAAACCGGAAGTCGTCAAAAAATGCATATATTTGCCGTTCTTGACAAGTTTTTGGGTAACATATGTCACAGGAAGCATAAAACTTAATTTTCCGTCCGTCAACATCACTTCCGGTCAAACCGGAAGTAGCCAAAAATAGCTTATTTTTTAAGGTTTTGATGCAAAATTGAAATTGAAGTGACTGGAGACGACTTAGCTCATTGCTTTCTTTTGTTGACGTCACTTCCGCTCAAAACAGGACGGAAGACCTACTCGTTGCTTTGCAACGAGCTTTGCTCTAGTTCTCTGTCTTCCTCATTTTCTTTCTCCTTCAATGTCCCATTTTAAAGCAATTTCCAAACAAGTGGCCAGTTTTAAATTCTTAGAGCAAGTTTATTTCAAAGTAATTAGTACAAAGCTTTAAAACGTAAACCACTCTTTTACGTGTGATATAAGGATGCATACCATACATTTATTTTGTGTTAGACTTTTCCTTGTTTAACATTCAGTGAGGTCAGCTTTCTAGTCTTTAATTTCATATTATGATATGCCTATATTTTTACAAAGTTACATCATTATAATGTTTTTTTCCAGTCTGGAGGAGCTGATGATGCGGTTTGAGGAACCTAACCCTAACCAGCGCTGGGACAGCCCCCTGTTTGTCGTCCACCCCGAGGACAAACTTCCTTATGATCAGATTACTGACGCTCTCTTTAACAGGAAACCACCGCCACCTAACATGGCCACACAAAACGTAACTTATTGTCATCAGAGTTTATTTCATTGAAATTTGCTTTGAATAATTTTCAATGCATGAAACTTTCGGTTTTTTTTAAGTTAAAAATTTAACATGAAGATCTTTTAAAACTCTTGAAAATTTGAGTAAAGAGGCTCTGTTGTAATGCAGAGATGAAGACAAAAAAAAATAGCACAGTTTTAAGGTATATCTGTATCATTCCTTTAATTTAAAATGTATTTTATGTACTAAGAAAATAATCACTGGCCTGTATGTGATACGAATTTGTCTTCATTTGTAGCAACCTCTCTCCTCCACTAACTTCCTGTATGAGCTGGACAGAGTAACACAGGACACAGTCTCAGTAAGCATGGCTGATCTAGAAGGATGAAATTTACTGTATACAAAGAATTTATTTGCCTCCCATTTATTATCCCCATTTCTTTCACACAAATATGAAAGGGGATGAAAATTTTCACAAAATTTAATGGGCAAAAATATATGATTTTACACTGCATTTATGTATAATATTCATGTAATTTAATTTTGATGACTCTATCCAATCAGCATGTATATACATGTACATGTATGTATGTTTCGTTACACAATAAAACCCTTGTAATATTTCAGACTATTATGGAATCCCAGAAACTGTGTGTGGCAGGAGATGATATTTCTATACCCGGGGCCACTGAAAAAGTATCCTTCCCAGAGAGTAGAGCAAAACAATGATCAAATGTTATTGAATGTCCTGACAGATCATCAAAGTGAATACATGTGAATTAGCCATGCTCTCTAACATAATGATACCAGGGCACAAAGAAGTAGAGGATGCAAACTTAGATTTTGCTGTTTCGATTATTTTTAAAATTGCTGTCAGATGTAACATGTACATATAACAAATCAATTTTTTCTTAGGTAAGATAGTAGTCAAAACTTGCAGAAGATTAGAACCACGATGCTGGATTCACCGGTTTATGAGAAAATCTTTTATATATAAACTGTTAATTTCACTGTAATCTTTTTCTGTGAAAATTAAAACAAGCAGTTTTTTTCTAAATAGTTTTTTTTTCGTGTATACTATGATTTAATTTATAAGAGATCCTCTGGATGTTGGTTAATTTCCTTAATTAGTTTACAGATTCACCTTCTTATTCCAGTCACTCTAGCGGAACTCCAGCGACACAGGCGTCAGTTTATAACCTACACAAAGATGCACCCCGTGGAGGACCTCTCTAAAATCCCCAACATGTTTGTGCAATATATTAACAACTCATTGACTTGACAAAGGAAAGCTTCTGAGATATAACAAGAAAAACTTGAAATAAAGAAGGAATGTTTTCATGGAGTTACTGCCCCTGAAATGTATTTAGAACATGTATTTGATTTTAATGCATGAAGCTAAAATAAAAAAAAACTTTATGATATGATACTTGTAATTATAAAGTAAGAATTGCCATTAATTATTTTAATGGAATTTTGCTGTAATGGTTGGGTCCTGAAATTGATTTAAAACTTTTTTTCATGTATTTGACAAATTTAATCTGTTCATATTCCTGTTTTACCAAAATTAATGTCATATAGTTATGTCTCATAAGAGAGTATCTAATACTTAGTTCACAGGAGCAATAATTTCTCCTCACTATTAGAATTTTGGATTTGTAAGGGACACAACATTTTATAATAAAAAAAATTGCAGACAAAAACTAAAAGCAGGCATAGGAAAGAAATAATGAACAATGTATTTTGTAATCATGGTTAAATGCTACACAGATGATAACAAAATCCTTTAATTTGGTAAATGAATATTTTGGAACCACACACTGAAGAATTTATTTTTTGCAAAGTGAAGTAGTTTTAAAGTAAAATTATTTAAGTTTTGCTCATTTTCTGTATATAGAGTTACCACCCTTGTGAAGAGATCATTAATTTAAATATTAAAGGTTTTAAATTAATTAATACTCTTTTACCATTCTTTATATAGCAATAATTATGCATGTTTTATTTTCATTCTAGACTACTCTAAAAATTATGTTCTTTAAAATTATTTAATGAAATTAGAAGAATTATTAAATTATTCACTATATTCATTTTAATTATTATAATTTTATAGCAGTCAACTGCACCTAGTGTAGGAAATTCCCAAGTAACTATAAGTTCAATCTTTGTAATGTCCCTGTCAAAGATGTACAGGGATTTTAACCCATGAAGAATATGATTGCAGAATCTCAATAAGGTGACGGTGATACACTATTACTGTGCTGTATCACTCTTGCAGTAGTAACGTTAACCCTTCATGACATCTACAGGGGGATCAGACCAGTTGATTCTGAAAAAGAAAGTGCCAGATGTAAGATTTTTAAATCAATCACTCAATCCTTCATATGAAACCTTAACCTGAAGACCAAGGTCTCATGTGGCAGTAGGTGCTGGCACGAATAATTGAATATAAAAATTCAATTGATTTATTAAGGAGGAACATGTTAAGTTCTAGTCGACGAAAACCATAGCAAGAATACAATTCTGACATAATTTAGTTGAAACTTCAGATTTCTGTAATCAGGAAGTTAAACAATTGATATGCTTTTAAGGTTCTGACTTGTAATTGGTAGAGACAAACAAGAGGCCCATGGGCCACATCGCTCACCTGAGAAGCTTTGACCATTCTGTTCTTTACCAGATTTCCCCCTTGTTATACATAATGCATCCCCACCCTACCCCACTGATCATAATTTAGACATTTTGAAATCTACACTACCCCATGATCCTTCCATGGGCACATATGTTTCAGCTTTTTTGGCCCAGTGGTTCCTGAGAAGAAGATTTTCAAAGATTTTTCCTATATATTTCTATGTAAAAATTTGATTCCCCATTGTGGCCTCGCCCTTCCCCCGGGGGTCATGATGTGAACAATTTAGAATCTACACTATACCAGGATGCTTCCACATAAGTTTCAGCTTTTCTGGCCCAGTGGTTCTTGAGAAGAAGATTTTTCCTATATATTTCTATGTAAAACTTTGATACCCCATTGTGGCCCCGCCCTTCCCCCGGGGGTCATGATGTGAACAATTTAGAATCTACACTTTACCAGGATGCTTCCACATAAGTTTCAGCTTTTCTGGCCCAGTGGTTCTTGAGAAGATTTTCAAAGATTTTTCCTATATATTTCTATATAAAACTTTGATTCACCATTGTGGCCCCGCCCTTCCCCCGGGGGTCATGATTTGAACAATTTAGAATCTACACTACCCCAGGATGCTTCCACATAAGTTTCAGCTTTACTGGCCCAGTGGTTCTTGAGAAGAAGATTTTTTAACGACCCAACCCTATTTTTGTCTTTTCTTGATTATCTCCCCTTGCAAGGGGATATGTCCCTTCATTTTAACAATTTAAATTTCCCTTCATCCAAGGATGCTTTGTACCAAGTTTGGTCAAAATTGGCCCAGTGGTTCTTGAGAAGAAGTCGAAAATGTGAAAAGTTTACAGACGGACAGACAGACGGACGGACGACGGACAAAATGTGATCAGAAAACCTCACTTGAGCCTTCAGCTCAGGTGAGCTAAAAACTAGAGGTACTGTTAGCAATAAGTTCCCTTTATGATACCCCCCGCTTCCCATATGAATATAATGGCAGTGTCCATGTTTTTGCTGTGGGAAACCCAAAATGTGTCAGATCAAAAAGTAAAACAGGAGGTACACAATAGCAATATGTAATAAAGATTCTGTGAAAGTTTCATCGAATTTCATTTACTAGTAGTGGTAAGAGAGGAGTTGCAGCTAAGAGATGGGTACCCCAAAGCATAACAGACGGACATACTGATTACCTGTACTATATACCCTTCCGTTTTTTAAGAAGGGGTATACATGTAATTAAAAGGAAAACTATCTCATTTTTCTTTAGTATTTTGCTTTATTTAGAATAGTAACCTACATTGTAAATGGTACAAGTATGGTACAATACTTGTGTTGATTATCCCATTCCCTCTAAGTGGACTGGAACTATCAAAACAAATTTGAAGTGTTTTATAATGCCAATAATCATTGAAAAAGGTATACAAAAATCCCATGAAATATTATTAATTTTACTGTACCAGTATAAATCAAAAACATACTTATTCTCAGTATGATGTAAATGGGAGTGATACTGAAAAAGCTTGTATAAAGCTCTAATAGTGTGAAGATTTACACTACTGATTTGATGCAAAGGATAATTACAGAATATTTATAAAATAATACTGTTTATATACAAATCTTCCAAACTTTTAAATAAAAATTAATGTTGCAACAAAATTACACTTTATATATACCTGTACAAATTTCATGACCCATGTGCACAAATAAAATTTCAGGTACATGTACATGTATATGTGCACACTAGCATTAAGCATTTCTTGAATTAATGGACAAATCAAATGCAAAAGGAGAGAATCTAAATAAAATATGTTGCATTAAATCATTGTTTAACCTATTAGACAATTTTAAATGCCCATCAAAAAATTGAGTACATATACTTGTAAATTTCTCAATTAATAATTGAAATAATAAAATCATCACTCATTCTCAAAAAGCACCTATAAATCTAATGTACACAACCCTCCTGGATTTACGGATACAAGTTTTTGGAATTTGGCATTATTAAAACAAATGCCTGGTATTATCACAGTTAAGCTGTAGCTGCCGATTGCACTGAGAGGCGAGCTGCATCGTTAAAACCGTCGGCTACGGTGATCTTCATTCCACTTTCTGCCAGAATTTTCTTAGCTTCCTCTACATTGTTACCTGTAAAAACCAGTTGAGATTTATTAAAACTGAAAAGTTTGATTTTTGAAGGAACAACTAGACCTTCCACTCCATTTTGAGGTCAATGGTAGAAAGGCATGGTGGTAAAAATCAAAATATACAGTAAATCATGCTTATAGGAAACACTAATAATAAAATGACACTTCATTATGACAGAGTTTTACTGTTTATACTGTACATCTTTATCATAAAACAATTTTGACTGCGATTTTAATCGTCATTAATTTTAAAAGCCATATGGAGTTTGTTTACTTTGTTGCTAATACATCTATGAAGCTATAGTTTGTTTTTTGTTTCGTCTTGTTTTTCAGTTCATATGCACAGTAATAAACAGATCCACGGTATAACTCTTCTAACACACACGTACCGTACGTAGTAATTTACCTTCTAGTCTGACTACCAATGGAAGCTCCAGATGTAATTTCTTACTGGCTTTGATTATCCCAGTAGCAACAGTAGCACAGTTTACAATACCTCCAAATATATTCACTAAAATTGTCTTCACCTGAAACATAATATACTGTAGTAGTACTTTTTTCCATGCAGTTTTAATTTAAGCTATGTAGGCGGTCACAAATTTTCTGCAGAAATTTGTCCCATTTAACCTAATTTTCTTAATTCTCTTGCGAGTCTAAGCAGGGATGGGGTTGATTACTTTCAAAAGTAATCGATTAAATTACAATTACTTTGGATTTTAAAAGTAATCGATTACAAGCTGATTACAAACATTTTTAGAAGTAATCAATTACATCTGATTACTTTTCCTTCATGTAATCATGATTACTTCTGATTACTTTAGATTACATTAAGTTTTTTTAATTTAATGTTCAAGGACAACTGCATGTTTTTATTCTTCTTTCTTTATATATCATTAATAATAATATTTTTAAGTTTAAATTGGTACATGACTTTATATAGATGCATGAAATTTCTCTTATATCATCCGATTTCTATCTTTCATACAAGTAAATATCTTCTGCTATGGCTGAGAGAAATAGAAAAAATAGAATTTATTATTATTATTTATAAATCAAACTGGACATAATTATAGTTAGGGATATAAGGATTCCATAGAGAATGGTAACACAAGTAATTGACCTTCTTGATTAGTGATGAACTTAATTAAGCTGCCAATTATTAGATGTTTTTACTAAAATTAACACATAGACTGGACAAGCATGGATAGTTCAATTATTGTTATTACCCAAGCTGACCTAAATTATGTAAATCTGACGTGTGTTTTATCACTAATTAATTCACACTATCTTTTTATGTACATTGTAAACAAAATGATTTTTAGAACACACATCTCAAGAAAGGAACATTTGATATTAAAATATATATATTTATATATATAAGTTTATTAAAAGATTTATAGGGAAAACAAAATGTTGCATTACACACATGCTTTAAAATTGAAACAAAAAAATTCAAACTTTAAACTTTCTTTCAGTATATATATGTATCTAGTCAAAAATGGCAAATTGCTAAGATGCATAAGTATTTTGAAATGACTACTTATAGCTAAGAAATGATAGAATTTACTCATTGCCTGGACAATGTACCTGGTTATAAGCATTTCTGGTAGCACTGGAAGAAAAAAATCACTGAATATCATCAAAATCATGATTTTATGAACTTTGTTTTAATAATTGTAATCATAAAGTAATCGAAAAGTAATCATGATTACAGGGCTTTTTTCAGAATTACGCTTACTTGTAATCAGAAAAATGGGTAATTACTGATTACTCACGATTACTTGGCAAACTGTAATTGATTACAGCTGATTACAATTACTGATTATGATTACCCCATCCCTGTCTGTCTAAGAAATCTGTGTAAATTTCTACACACCGATTAAAGTAGAGATTCTGTGGAATTTTGACCCGTGGATAAAAATATGTATGCAGTAAACTATACATTAAGCTGAGAAAAAAATTTGCAATAAAGTTGAACCACATTAATTTTTTTTCCCCTAATGTATTATGAGTACATATTGAATGCATACATGTGAGTCTCCCATGAGGAGAAAGAAAGCGTCGTGAACTTGCTGTTCTGACACACCCCCTCCGACATCTAAAAAGTTAGCTGGTTCCCCTCCATGAAGTTTGATAATGTCCATTGTTGCCATGGCGAGACCAGCACCATTCACTGTAAATTAATATACTGTTAAAAAAATGCTTTTTTCATGACCTATACAAACAATACACAATATTTACTCATAATTTCACTGATAAACTATAAAAGAAATTTTAAACTGGATCATTGTACGCATTTGACATTCAAAATCTGTAAACATTGTGAGGTTTCCATTTAATACTTAACTGTAAACTAACATTGATTTTAATAGTACATCAGGCGCAGGGACAAAATTTTACTCTGCAAATTTTTTCAATGAAAAATTATGCAATTGAGTAAAAATGTGAAATAGAGTGAGTTGCTTTTGAATATATTTTAAATTACACAAATTTCTATCTTCACTACTAGAAATTCTTCACATATATGTTGTATTTTACATTAATTAAAAAAACTTAATCCAAGGAATTTAAGCAAAAATTTCCCCTACGATTATTTGTTATGAAAGTTAAATTAGTTTGTTGAAGATATAGGGCTGGGCAAAAATATCGATATTTCGGTATATTGCAATACTACATGTATGAGAAAAGATATCGAATTGCGATACGTTTTTGAAATATTGATATACCGGCAATATAATTAGACTAAGGAATTTTATCATTAAATATAAAAATAAATGTAAGAAATGTTTGTTTTAAAGCCAAACAGTAAGACAAAAGTTGTTTTATGAATGTATTTCAGAGCATTACTTTAATAAACTTAACAAGATTTTTTATTCTTTTGGCTACTTGTCATAGTTTTGTAAATTCTGTGTGTAAATTAAAGTAAATTTATTAAGAAAATGCCATTTTATTTTTGCTGAAAATATTGCAATACATATCGCAATACCGTTTAAAATATCGCATTATATCGCAATACGAAATTTTTGGCCAACACCCAGCCCTATGAAGATATTGCACAGAAATTTTCAGAGATAACAAACCGAGACATCCTATGCTCCCCTCAAGGGCTATGTAATTCAGTTTTAGTCGACTAGCTTCAATTTCACGGGGATCGGTTTCTGCCATATCATCCATGGCAAATACTTCCTTCTGTCTAAAAGCAGCATTATCATCAAAGTTGATCTTGGCATCAAAACAAACCACTGAAAGAACAGGAAGAAAGAAAATTAGTACATTAAGTACAGTTTTAAGGTCATTGGGAACAAACATAGAACAGTTAACTTAATCAACATTGCTACTGTGGAATCAGTACTGTTTGTTGGAATCCAATATTAGAGATTATTGGATCGCCCTTTCTCTCAAATTTACCTCCTGTAACTTTGTCAACTCATCAAGTCATTGGGTCTTCCATACATACAAGTTACCCACAAAATTACATCAACTGATTACAGCAAAATTTAGCTGACATCAAATCGATTCCACAGTAACAAATAAACCCTAAGTAACAGATATTAAATACTTGTACAATCATAATTTATCAGACCAAAGATGTGTGTAGAAACTCCCTCAAATTGTCAACCTTTCAGAATGACAAATACCCGTTAATTATCATGCTGACATATCCATCAGTAGAGACCTTACTGTAAATGTATTTTATTTGGTGTGTATGATATTTGGCTGAAATTGATTTTTTAACAGGTTAGCATTTATTTGAATTAGTGCTCTCTGAATGTGCTTTAATAAGAATACGTATGTGTAAACATGACATTTATTGATGCACTTGATTTAGCAGAAGATGATCTCTGCAAAAGGCACTAAATAATATACACAACCAAATGTAATACATTTACAGTATCAATTTTGTTATTCTGTATCCCCTACCTCTGCCATCAGGGGTTTCTCCGAAGGGATTGATTTCCACCTGTGTGGCGTCCACTTTAACAAACAATTCATAAAGCCTACGAATCTGGTCAGCTGCCTGAAAAAATAGAGGGAAGAAACTGTGGATCATGTAACTTAGGGTATTCTCTACAAGTATTGGAAATAGAGTCACACAAAAAACTTACTGAGGAATCATTTTAATTTGTGCAAGTCAATGTTTGTCATCGTTGCAAGCAATGTGTTTTGTGTTCATTCCATGGGAATAGAATGCATGGACACAAAACCTGTGTTTTGCGACGATGAATGTCTGTGGGTAACCAAAATTTTACTGATTTGTGGGAACGAAATTTTGTGGATAATTCATGGTTAACTCATATAAAAAAAGATTCAATTTACTATTTAAATACACTGACAAAGCAAGTGTCCATTCGGACTTAATTCATGTTCTAATGTTAATATTCATGAACATTGCTTCACTACAAACAATGATGATTCCTCAGCATTTCATTAAAAAAATCAATTAATTTTTTTATCCAAAGTGTACATACAAAAATACATGTAGGTCTTAACAAAAATAAATCATCTGTTTAAATTGATATAATTTGGTAAAGTTCTATAATCCCTGATATAAAGAAAGTGATTATTACCGATTGTAGTTTGTTGCCCTGGAATCCTAGCTTTTCAGCCACTGAAAGACATTGTCTTTCTGTGACACTGGTCATTATATCTACTGGCTCCTGCAAAAATTAAATCAATTCACTTTTTTTTTTCAGAACATGATTAGTGCAGAAAATAAGTAAACAAGCAAATTCAAAGAATTGTGGTCCCCAGTTTTCTGTGTCTTTTTGGGTGAGATGTCATTTTTTTATTACATTTTGTGTCAAATTAGGACGCCGTATCATAAGTCATCTATTCAGAAATTATCACTGAACTCCCAGGTCAAGGTCAAAGGGTTAAAGTTCTTGGTATCCAATGAAAAGTCTTCTCAAAAGGATTACATATGTGAAGTAAGAAAGCCCTAGCCCTTACCATTCAAAAGTTATGGTCAAGGTTACAGTTTTCTCATAAGTACAAAAATCTCCAAGGTCAAGGTCAAAAGGTCTTGCTACAAAGAATACATATGTGAAATATGAAAGTCCTAATACCTACCATTCAAAAGTTATGGCCAAAGTAAAAGTTTGGAATTTTTGTGTAAAAGTGGGTCAAAATCCAAGGTCAAGGTCAAAAAGTCAAATTTGGTGACACCCAAAGAAAGGTCTTGTCACAAGGAATACACGTATGAAATATGAAAGTCATAGCTCCATTAAATCAAAAGTTATGGGCAAGGTTAATGTTTTTATGACGGACGGACAGCTAAACAGACTGATGGACAGACGAATGAGATTTAATGTCCCCTCGCTTTTGTGAAAGGGGGACAAAAAAAAATACATGTATTAAAACAATTGGTGCCTTACACAAATCATACTAAAGAAAATGTCACATACTCATACCATGGCTTACTTCCCAGCCATTTAAAACATTGAGTCAAAAAAATAACTACATACACTCAATCCTGTATGATTTTCAAGCTCAACATTCTATAAATTACTTTACAGATTTAAATATATATTTCCCTTAAGAATATAACGATGTGTTTATTTTAACAGATGAAAACTTAAAATTCCAATCAAAAGGGGACCATGAAATAACATTAATGTTATTACCGGTATATTTCCATTTCTAATTTTTTTCCCTGTGATAACCCTTTGAAAGTTGCCCGAGTTGATTTCTTGACAATTCTACTGGAATGTAAATTAGGTAGGTCGATAGGTCAGGAGCTAAGAAGGCCTAATATGAATGTAAATCTTGTGCGCATCTGTCTCTGTGTCTAAAGCTAAGGAGGCCAAATATGCATGTAAATCTCGCGCGGCTTCCTTTGTGTCTGACGTCAGTGGGCGAGGACTATTGAAATCCGCATGGGAGTCCTTGTGTGATTTAAGTCTATGTATACATTTTTAAGTCTAAATCTATAATTTTATTTCACACTGAAATGGAAATACATGTATAAGGAATCACTGTCTAGTTAGGAGAGTATGCCAGGGATATCAACAATAGTGGGTAACATGGGATAATTTTAGCATAACGGACTTCGCCCATTATGCAAATTATCCCATGTTTCCCACTATTGTTGATACCCTGGCATACTCTCCTCACTAGACAGTGATTCCTTAAAAAGAAATGAAATTTGTGAACATAAGCCGTGATTTACAATGTTTAAATTTGAACAATCTTGCTCCCGTCCACACCTTGATAATAGAGTCTGGATCTGTAGCCGCAGTTTCTTCTATGTCCATTCCTCCGTGCTTACTGCCGATTATCACTGGTCCAGCAAACGATCTGTCTAGCACAATGGCAAAGTAGGTCTCCCTGGCTAGATCTAATGCCTCAGCCACCATCACCTGATATCAAAACAAACATCTAAAGTATACTTCTGTATAAATTATAACAAGAGGCCCATTAGCCACTGTGCTCACCTGAGTAACTTTGGCTGTGCTGTTTTCCACCAATTTCCCCCCTTGTAATATAGAGTACCTAGTGTTGCTCCACCTTACTGCAGGAGTTATTGGTTTGAACAATTTAAAATCTACACCACTAAAGGATGCTTTCATGAAAGTTTTAGATTCTCTGGCAAAGTGGTTCTTGATATGAAGATTTTTAAAGATTCTTCCAATAAATTTCAATGTAAAACTTGAATTCTCTATTGTGCACCCCCCCCCAGGGTCATGATTTAAACAATTTATAAATCTACACTACCCCAGGATGCTTCCACATATTAAAGTTTAAGCTTTTCTGGCCCAGTGGTTCTTGATAAGACTTTTAAATAACCCCATCCCATTTTTGTCTTTTCTTGATTATCTCACCTTGAAAGAGGGCTTGGTCCATCATTTTTAAAACTTAAAACCCCATTTACCAGAGAAAGCTTTGTACAAAGTTTGATTAAAATTGGCAAAATAGTTTTTGTGAGGAAAAGTCAAAAATGTGAAAAGTTTACAGATGGAAAGACAGATAAATGGACAGCTGGATGGATGAGTGATCAGAAAAGCTCACTAAAGCTTTCAGCTAAAATCCTTACTAGTTTGCAGTTTGAGATATTTTAGTTTCACGGTATATCTGTATATATTGTTCAACAAGATGCCCATGGGTCACAACAGTCACCTTGGTCGTGCCGTTTTTCAGAATGTTAGCCCCATCTTAGTCTCGGAGGCCATGACTTGAAAAAATGAATCTTCGTTGTGAGAGGAATGTTTGCATATTTACAGCTACAAGTACTGTGAATCACAAATTTTCGTGGGGGTTAATTTTTGTTGTTTTCGAGGTATGATGAGACCCGCGAATTCATGTCCACCATGAAATGTAAAATGTTACATACATAATTACTCATTAATCCTTGATCCAGGAAATCAAATCCCCACAAACCAAGAGATTTTTCTCAAACCACGGAAATTTGATCCCACAAAAATGTGATTTTACAGTGTATGACAAATGATGGTCATGCTGTTCTTTACAAGAATGATTTTCCCAACATTTCACAAAGTTAAACTATGTTATATTTTTTGGCCCCATTCTACTCTATTCTAACCCCAAGGGTCCCCAACATTTTACAAAGTTAAACTATGTTATTTTTTTTGGCCCCATTCTACTCTATTCTAATCCCAAGGGTCATGACCTTGAACCTGCAGTACCTTGGAACATTTATGTTTTAACATATACCTATTATGCTCAAATAGCTCTGGAGAAGTTTTATATTTTCCCATCAAATTCTTATGACAGATTTTATCATAACAAACACCCCATTTCTTGATTATCTCCCCTTTATAGAAACAGATAAGAATCCCTTTAGAAAATTTTAATGTGTATAATATTAATCCAATAATTCTGGGGGAGATGAAATGGTGAAAGGTTTATGACAAAAAATTACAATTTTGATCAGAAAAGCTCACTGGCCTTCAGTAAAGGCTTAGGTAAGCTACATGTAAATACATACTCCACACAAACACACAAACCTTTGACACTTTGACTCCATCTCCCGTTGTTTGTTTTGTCTTTAGTTTGTGTCCCAGCATACTTGTGACCAGGCCCTCCACATCATTCGGGCTACAAAAATGAGTGGCAGATAAAAAAAAGATTTTGCATGGCTTTTTCAGTTGCAGATTTTATAAGGAATTTTTGCTTGTAAAAAACTAAGATAACAGTCTATAAAAATTAATTACTCATCATGTACTTCATCTTTCAATGCAAAATAGAAAAATTTTAGTTGTAGTTTCAATGAGTTTGGAATCAAAAGTTGTAAAATAACTCTTTTACGATGTACCTATGAAGATCAGGTTATCAAACCAATCAGTGATATTGTATTGATCTCAGAATCTACAATGAAATCATCTGATATCTTACTTCTTTGTGAGATGGACTCCACCCTTGAAGCCATTAGAAAACACACCTTTCCCTCTGCCTCCAGCCAGAATCTGGGCCTTAATCACATATTCATCAACCTCTAAAAAATCATAATGTATTCAATAAATGAAGAGGAAAAGGGATCACTATGCAATGCATAAAAAACTGAGGAGGTCACAAAAATTTGGTTGAAATACCACATGGTTCACAGTTTTGCAAAATTCTAAAATTATTGTTTGTTGACTTTTTTGTTTCTGAATTGAAATAGTGTATTGTCATTTTTCATGGCATTTTAGATTTTAGTCGGTGACATGAACTTGCCTAGTTGACCTTTCATACCCCCTATCATGTGCAATATTAAAATCTTATTAAATGTACAAACATCCATGCAAACAAAGTTACTGACGTCTAGATCTTACAAAATTTACAACATTGCTCATTGCATGTGTCCTTAAACTAATACTAAAATTACCTTGATTCAAGGTAAAAAAAAGGGCCCACACAAATGACCTTGTGTCAAAGTCATCACACTCCTGACCATCTGACCATGACGTAAGTAAAGGTTTTGCTAAGTTTAAACTTTCAAATTTTCCATAAGGATTTTGTTTTCAAAGTTTTTCCTATATGAATATTGGTATATGCACTTTTTCTCTCAGTGATCTAGATCTCAGCCAAATGACCTTCTTGAACATATTGAAGGTTTGATCACTCATTTGATCACAACCTAAGGTTAGGCCACATAAAATTAATCTTTAGATTCTTATCCTTATTTGCTAAAAAAATTGGGGCTGGTGGGCGGATTTTATTTTTTATACATCTGTAATTGTTAAATTACTAGTATCAACAAAACATGGACTCTTACTTTTTTTCATTATGTTAATGCTTATATGAATAGATTTTATTATTTTCATTTCCCTTTTTATATCTTAAAAATATCTTGCCTTAAAAAATTAAATATTCATTGTTAATTAACAAATTATCAAGTACACAAATACGGCACACGCCAAACATAATGAGGTGGGGATAGCAATAAATTGTGTTTGCATGACTTCTCATTGGCTTAAATTTCCCCAAATACCTTTAAGTTTTACCAACAAATCTGTTTTTAAGTAAAATATCAGATTTCCACCTTCTCCAAAAATTTGATCATTCTTAAGTAAGAGTGCAACGATAAACCGTTTGACGGTATACCGCATTTTATTTCTCCACGGTTCCATTCACGATACGTGAAACTGATATCACGGTTCGGTTCCATCAGTCCGTAATTATCCGAATCATCCGTTTTGGTTCCTCGTTTACAATTTCAAAATGGCTTCCGCACGAAACATGAGGTCAATGAAACTGCAGAAACAGCAGTTAAACTTGTTTCCAGTCTCATATTTAACGGGTCGAAGGATGTTATCACTTTCCTAGAGTTAGTGAAATGAACATTTGATAAAACTTTTTAGTTTAAACTATATAATGACAAACTTTCGACTTTTTAACCCACTATGTCACATATATCGTGATACGTATCGTATCGTGAACTGAATACCGTGATACGTATCGTATCGTGGGGTAGGCCGTAAGGCGTATCATTGCACCCCTATATAATCTTTAGACTTGACATGTTTGACATTGAAATAGGTCATGTTTGCAAAATCTATAAAAATATTCTAAAAAAATCTTCTACTGAAAAACCTAGGTCTGAACATTTTTAAGATTTAACATTTTCTAAGCACTTAACGTTCTCTAAAGTCCGCTAAGGATGTTTTATTTAAGCAAAATCACACACAGATGGAGATTGTTAAAACTTGTCCACATGTCATTTTCCTCATCTAGTTTTACTCATTTAAAATCTTTCTACTCATGCCAGTATGTATTAATGCTATTTTTTCTTCTCTGCCTTCTCTATACTGTCAAATTATCTTTTCCTTACATATTTAAACTTTTTTTACTGCCGATTACATGGCTATTTTTGCAATAAATAGGGGCACACGACTTTTGATACTGATGGGAGATAACTCTTAAACTTTGAGCCAAATTCTGGCTGAATAAAAATACTTTTATTAACACCCAAAAATCAAAATAAAAAACACCATGGTAAAAAATTTTGAGAGGGGCGGGCGGGGATGAGAATCTAGAGATTATTTTTATCTGGCCTTGTATTAGCAATCACTGTTTTAGTATGAGTTTCCAATCAATATGCCAATATTTCTAATATAAAATCATGAATTGAACAAGACAAAGTAATTCTCACAATCATCATTGCAGAAAATTAATTAAGTTTTAGACAAATATTTACTAAGTTTTTTGGCTGCTGTTTTGGCCTCTTCGGCTGAGCTACAAACAACAAACTTCTGAACGTTGATACCATTGTCTAACATAAGCTTCTTGCTTTGATACTCCTGTAGACTCAAGCATCTTATGGAAACACAGAAAACATTCTTCTGCAGCATGAAAAAAATATATGTGAGTTATAAAAGGGCACTTGGTAAATAATTTTCATTTTTAATTCTTCAAGTCTACTCTCAGTCAGAGTGTAAATAGCACATCGATCACAGCTAAAAGCCCCGTATTTACATATTAAAAAACTTTTGAAGCAGTTAATTCCAAGTTACATTTCTGACATCATTTTAATAACAAGGTCAAGTGTTATCAGCTGATAACAGATATTATGTGGGTTGTCTCAGCAAAACATTGGGGGAAAATTTGTTATAGCACTGTATTTTGTACTTTTTTATATATTTTAGCATTGTCTTATTAAACCAATTTTGGAAACTACCTTGTCTTTCTTAAAATTCTGCACAATGGAGCTGAAATTAGACAATCGTCGATACGTCCGAAGCATGTTCATGGGCGCAGACATATTTCTTCTGTGATGTGTGATACGTCATTGGTTTGAGTGGTATAGTATTTTTCGGATAATCGTAAAAATAGGAGAACGGATTATTTGGAATACTCTAGGGATCAAATTTTTAATTTCAGATAAAAATTAATCATGTATAAAAAAAATCCAAATATCAAAACTTTGTTTTGTTTCAGCAGAAAAAAAATTAACAAAGAAGCAAAATATGTTTTATTATTATTATTATTATTTTTGATTTCATAAAATCCAAGATATACCGAATAAATTTTTTCTTCCTCAAGGAAACCCATTTTCGACCTTGACCCTGTTCAAGTTAAATTAGGAAAACGGACACTCCAACTTAAATTGAATGTAGGCTATATTTAAAATGGAAGGACTTATACCTGTGATAAACAAACTTCAAGATGTATTTAATACTGTCGGCTCAGAAGTCATAAACCTACCACAAATTGTAGTGATTGGAAATCAGGTGAGTGGGGCATTGATGCCCTGGGGTGTCCTAAATATGTATTGTAATACCGGTTTCAATGTCAAGAATATAAAAAAAAAGGAATATTGCATAACAGAATCAATAATCGAAACTGAAACTTGATATTTTGAAACCTAGCCAATTTATTTTTAAGAGGGATTGTGAATGTCTGCGTAATTAATAATGAAAATGAAGTTCAAATTATTGACATTTCTCCATGTTCTCTCTCTTTTTTTTAATAGGCCTACATAAATTTGTAATTGATAAAATTCTTTAAACTCACTGGAAATATTATAAGTTCACCTCAACAAAGTCAAGATGAGATTTTATTTTATACCTCCAGTATTGACATCCCTGTTTCTATTTAAGTTTTAGGAGCAAGTCCATTCCTTAGCTGCAGAACTGTAGCTCTCCGAAAAAATATATTGACAGACCGGAGAGCTACATTGCCATCCAGTGAAAAAAAAACTATATATTTATTGCGCACAAAAAGTTGCGCTTAGTTCTGTATTCATTCTTCAAAATTTTTGCCTTTATTGTAAAAAAAATAGATTTAAAAAAATTCTTTACTCCTCTGTCAAGTTCTCTGGTAGTGGACACCTGCACGAAGCATGTTGCGAAGAATTATCTTGGAAACCAAAATGGCAGTATGAATAGAGGAAATTTTAGATGGTCTTAATTTCAGGGCCAGGAGGGCTTTTAACAACAATTATCATGGTTATAAGGGATGTTTGTCATGGAATTAGTGAAATAATATGTTAGGAATACACAGATAGTAATTATTTTGAGACAACAGTTTAAAAACATGGAGAAATAAATTAAGAAACAGTGCACTTTTATGTCTGCAATGAATATACAGTTTTTCCAATGGGTGGCACTGTAGCTCTCCAGTCTGTCAATATATTTTTCAGAGAGCTACAGATCTGCAGCTAGTCCATTCCCATTCAAGTAACTACAGCGTTTTTTTCCCATATATAATTGTACCGATAAACAGCACCATTCCCAATGCCAAAAATCGATAATTTTTCCCAATTCTGTAACTGAAAATTCCCAATCCAACAGTGAAGCAAAAGATTACAACAACATCGTATTTCTTGTTAAATGAAACATTGTACAAGTTGACTAATTGTTTCACTTTGGCTTAAATCGAAAGTAGAGAAAGTCGTAAGAACTACGAACGATAGTATTGTTCTCCCGCGTACCTCTAAGTCAATTCTCAAAAGTTAACATATTAGAATAATTTTCAAAATTTTTATAGATAATTATATGAATTTTCATAAAACGTTACTTATTTGGGATACCAAAGAGAGATAACTCTTTAATTTTGGTAAAACTTGTGTTTTTCACTATAGAAATCAACGGAAAATGGAAAATATTTTTAAAACATCTTTCCCCCCCTCATGAAACAAAAATTCCTTTTTACAGGTAATATGGACTGTCATTTTGCAAATTTATGCCAAAGCTTTTTGTGTTTCATGGGGGGGGACATATGTTTATAGAATAGAATAGAATATAATAGAATTTATTACCAATCAGGGCCCAGTAGGCATAAACATATAACATATATAATTACATATAAACATAATATTAAAGTAATAGACAGAATACAACATGTGGTGAAGAGCAATTCTTCTATTAAGTATATATATATACTGATATATATGTTGGTGGCAATTTAAGTTTCATATACAGACATACATGATGGTTTGTTGTAACGAAAAATAAAATGCTGATTTTTCACCAATTTTAAAACTATTTACAGCTAAATAATTGTAGCTCACCTGAGCCGAAGGCTCAAGTGAGCTTTTCTGATCAAAATTTGTCTATTGTCTGTCGTCGTTGTTGTTGTTGTCGTTGTTGTCGGCGTTGTCGTTGTAAACTTTTCACATTTTCATCTTCTTCTCAAGAACCACTGGGCCAATTTCAACCAAACTTGGTACAAAGCATCCTTGGGTGAAGGGGATTCAAATTTATTCAAATGAAGGGCCAGGCCTTTTTCCAAGGGGAGATAATTATGAATTAGAGAAAAATTAATGGCATTTTTAGGTCACCTGAGTAACTCAGGTGACCTATTGTTATCCGTTTTCGTCCGTCGTCGTGTGTCGTGTGTTAACAATTGAACATTTTCAGCTTCTTCTCTGAAACCGCTGAACCAATTTCAACCAAATTTGGTTTACAGCATCTATGGGTGAAGGGGAACAAAAATTGTGAATTTTATGGTCCCCGCCCCCCTGGGGCCTGAGGGATGAGCCAAAACCACTAAAATTATTGCAATCTTTAAAAATCTTCTTCTTTACTCCTGGACATTCATGGCCCCAGGGTCAGGGGTTCTAGTGCTAGGGCGGGGCTATATACCGTAGATTATATAGTGAAAATGCATTAATTCTTTGAAAATCTTCTTCTCTGCTCCTGGGTATTAAATAAACTAAGCAAGCACATAGTTATGATAAGAAAGAGTGCTTCTACCAAAATTGTGAATTTTATGACCCCAGGGTCAGGGGTTCTGGTGTTAGGGCGGGGCTCTATTGGTTATATAGTGAAAATGCATTTATTCTTTGAAAATCTTCTTCTCTACTTCTGGGTATTAAATAAACTAACTAAGTACATAGATATGATGAGCAAGAGTGCCTTCTACCAAAATTGTGAATTTTGTGGCCCCAGGGTCAGGGGTTCTGGTGTTAGGGTGGGGCCCTATTGATTATATAGTGAAAATGCATTAATTCTTTGAAAATCTTCTTCTCTGCTCCTGGGTATGAAATAAACTATCCAAGCACATAGTTATGATGAGCAAGAGTGCCTCTTCCAAAATTGTGAATTTTATGACCCCAGGGTCAGGGGTTCTGGTGTTAGGGCGGGGCTCTATTGGTTTTATAGTGAAAATGCATTAACTTATTCTTTGAAAGTCTTTCCTTTGCTCCTGGGTTTTATGCCAATGATCCAAGTATATATATTTATGATGAAGAAAGTTGCATCTAGCAAAATTGTTTTTTTTATGCCCCCCCCCCCCTTGGGTCGGGGGTGAGGGTGGGGGGTACAAAGTCTGAAAATAAATTAATGCTTTGAAATCTGCTCTTTGGTATTAATCAACCATGTTATGATAAAATTTGCACAATTTTGAAATATGTGGCCCCAGGTTCAGTGGTTCCTTTGGGATGAGGTGCACAACTGGTTATAAAGTGGAAGTGCATTTTCTCTTATGTTACTCTGATCTTCCTCTGGATATTACGTATTACAAATAGAGTAAGCATGCTAAGTCTTTAATTATGATAAGCAATGGTGCCTCTTTCAAAATTGTGAATAGTGAATTTCATGGCCTCTGGTTAAAGACACGAACCAAATTTAATTGTTTGAAAGTTGTTGCACAATACTCAGGTGACCTATAAGGCCCGTGGGCCTCTTGTTAAAAAATCTTCTTCTCAAGAACCACTGGGCCAGGAAAGATAAAACTCATGTGCAATCATCCTCAGGTAGTGTAGATTCAAGTTTGTTCAAATCATGACCCCCGGGGGTAGGGTGGGGCCAAAATGGCGGATCAAAGTTTTACATAGGAACATATAGGGAAACCTTTTAAAATCTTCTTTTCAAGTACTTCAAAGCCAGGCTTCGTTATATTTATAGGGAATCATCCTCAGGTATTGTTGATTCAAGTTTGTTCAAATCATGACCCCCTGGGGGTGGGGGGTATAAAATCCCCCCCCCCCCCCCCAGTTTACTTTCAGTTCTGATCTGTGTTTTTTCCTAGACGATTTGCTCAGGTGAGCGCTGTGGCCCCTGGGCCTCTTGTATTAGTTAATATATGTTTTATTTATTTGCGTAAAACATAAGAAAAGATATGAGATACATTTTATCATATTTAAAACTATTTCAAAATATCGTGATCCTTGAAAGTTCGATTTCCACTAGAAATATCGTCTACCCCCCTTTTTTCAAGAGCTGGAATTAATGATAATTTACCATCTAGCGCTGGAATTAAAATGATTAATCAATTACCATGGAACTGTTCTTTGTATTAAACAAAGATTTAATGGCGGGTTCTTTGGCGGGAGCAGTGGATTAGACAGCGTATTGTCATACATTTTGACAATTGAAATCATGACAATGTGAAAACAAGGGACGTTGATATAAAAAAACAATAATTATTTGTTGTTTATTCTTTAAAACAAGCAGTAATAGGTAATTAAGTTGGAATAAACGCAAAATACGTTGCATTTGCATAAGTAAAAGAAAATTCTCCTTTGTTTTTCTTCCATGTTCTTTTTCCCAATTGAACCGGTACCGGACTCTTTCCCAATGGGTGGAAAAAAATTGCTGAACTATAAATCATTAACTGTAACTATAACCAAACTTCCATGTATGATGACTGTATATTTTGCCTGACTTTGTACATATCTTGTTTGACTTTCTATATACTTTGTCACTTTATCATTGTTTATGTTTTGTAGAGCTCTGGTAAAAGTTCTGTGATTGAGAGTTTGGTAGGGCGAGATTTCCTCCCTAGAGGTACCGGTATTGTTACTCGGCGACCTTTGATCCTTCAGCTGATACACGTCAGTAAAAGTGACAGAGAGGCAAGAGCACAGGATGGAGGTAAGATGATAGGAATAGTCAAATACCAACTTCAGCATGTTCAGAAATAATGAATAAATTTAAAATCAGTTTTATTTTATTTTACATATAACAAAATGAATAAGGGCTGAAAATCAATTGAGAAGAATCCTGACTGTATGGATTATATATATTTGTAATAGAATTCACTTGAAATGGTGTGGCAATTCTCTGAAAGAATCAATTTACTAAAAAAGTGCAAATTTACAGCTTTAGTAACCACCATCATAGCAATAAGCTTCATGGCTTTAAAATTGTATTACCGTAATAATCATGACATTAAATGGCATACAATGACCCACATGACACAGCGTGTGAGATAACAGGTGCTCAGCAAGCTTGCAAACAAAGCATGAATCAGTGTTACAATGCAATGCATTCACAAAGTTATCATGATTATTATAATTTTATATTTTCTTTCCACTGCTTATTTATAGATCCAATTAAAGCAGATGAATGGGGGAAATTCCTGCATACAAAGAACAAAATCTACACAGACTTTCAGGAGATTCGACATGAAATTGAAAATGAAACAGACAGAATGTCAGGATCCAATAAGGTGATTATGAAAGAATTTGAATTACAGTCACATAACTAAAATCAGGATTCTTATAGCTATAGAATTGAAGAACAAAGGTCATAATGAATTTACATATAATTTTTTTTACCTTTCAGAAATGATTTATTGTACACAAATAAGTTTGCAACATATTACAAATTATGATGAAGTTTTGTCACACATTAATCATGTTAATTATTTATATTTCTCAATCCTTCAAGAAAGTAAAGAAGTCAAGAAAACAGATATCAAGAAGAATCAACATATTTCTATTTTTTGAATCAAGGGAATTTGTCCAGAGCCAATCAGTTTGAAAATTTACTCGAATAAAGTGGTCAGTCTTACGCTGGTTGACCTGCCTGGGATGACCAAAGTCCCCGTGGGGGACCAGCCAGAAGACATAGAACTCCAGATACGGGACCTGTGTATGGATTACATCCAGAACCCTAACTCCATTATCCTGGCAGTGTGTGCTGCCAACACGGACATGGCCACTTCAGAATCCCTCAAGCTCGCTAAAGAAGTAGACCCAGATGGTAAAAAAAAAATCTATTCATTTAGAGATTCTGTTCTCAATAACTAGCATTATAAAATTGAATATCTAGGCCATCTTGTAAAAAAAAGTGTTTGTCTGCTTTCCCCAAACAGACTGACTAAAAATGGCTTTACTTGAAAGTTTAATACTTAAATGATGTTTATTTCAGGTCGGCGTACATTGGCAGTAGTGACAAAGCTAGACCTTATGGACCACGGAACAGATGCAATGGAGGTTTTGTGTGGGCGTGTCATACCTGTAAAGCTAGGAATCGTAGGTGTGGTCAACAGAAGTCAAGCTGACATAAACAAAAACAAGGTAATAACAAGCAATGGGTCTGATAACAAGGTAATAACAAGCAATGGGTCTGATAATCTACTAGTCAACTAGATATCAGCTATAATAAAGATTTTACAGAGAGCTATGACATCAAAGTTATGAACCAAATATTTTTTAAAAAACAATATTCGATATGGACTTGGAAGACTTTTTTTATACTCTATTTAAATCAGTTCTTTGAAAATTCACTCAAAAGGAAGAAGGGAATCTTCAGAGATAAATTAAATTAAATTTTCTGAGGGGACAGGAGAGGGAGGAAGAAAATTGGGTAGACTTTACTTTACCGGTCCCCAGATCCGCAAGATCCTCGCGCTTATTGGACTATGACGTAACAACTACGTCACTCAACTGAAATGGATTAAATTTGCTCACTATTCGACTGATTAGGGTTAGTCTTGCACCACCTGAGAGATTAGGGTTAGTCCTCGCACTAGTATTCGACTGATTACGGTTAGTCTCGCGTCCATCCGAGAGATTAGGGTTAGTCCTCGCACATTATTCGACTGATTAGGGTTAGTTTAGCATCCGCCCGAGAGATTTCGTCTGAACCGTGAACGTCTTAGTCCTTGCATATCATACGATGGATTAGGGTTAGTGAATCGTTCTTTTAGTTAAGTTAAGAAATTCAGTTGTTTCTGTAATTTTTCCAAGATCATAATTCAGATTCATAGGCATTTCCTTGGTTTGTTTACATAGAAGATTGGCTAAGTCCGAAAGAAATGACACTAAGCATGCACCGCACGCGCTTCGTTCAGAATTATTCTTTGTCAATTTTTTCCATGAACAAACAACTATTTATTAATTTTTTTCAGAGAACGAGGTTAAAAACTTTGTTTAAAAACAAAGTTTTAAACTAAACTTTTCACCGTAGAATTCAATTTTGGGGTCAAAAGACCAAAAAACCTCGTATTTAAAATTTTTTTCGATCGCTCATGCGATCTCATATATACTGAAGTCGCCTTCGGCGACACTACATTTTAGCGCGTTTTTCTGGGGACCGGTAAAGTAAAGTCGTTCCAGAAAATTAATAAGTCCTCTACTATGTATTGGAATGATGAAGTCTTCAGAATTGAAACTCATCTTTTTTTCTTCAGGAAATGTCGGAGACTTTGAAAGATGAGGCATCATTTCTACAGAGGAAGTACCCCACCATAGCTAGTCGACATGGTTCTCAGTATCTTGCCAGGACTCTCAACAGAGTAAGGTCTTATCTCAAACAATGAATATGATCCACAGCAAAAATTATTGTAATTTATTGACAGATTGATCAATGCTGCCTTCAACAAACTGCACTTTTTTGCCTAGACTCAAAATAGTGAAAGTATATAAAAGGTTATCTTTTAGAAAGGAAATTTCCAATCTCACAATTGTTGCTTTTTATTTTATAGATAATTTTAAAGATAAGAATGATTAAATCAAATTGATCTATGACAGATGTTATGGTTTGATTGTTTCAGCTGCTGATGCATCACATTAGGGACTGTCTTCCAGAACTTAAGACTCGAGTCAATGTGTCCATCGCTCAGTTCCAGTCTCTGCTGAATTCCTTCGGAGAACCAGTGGAAGACAAGGTAGTGACCAGATGTTGTGTAACTTATATATTTATCTACTATTTTAAAAAGTCAAATTTGAAATCATGATTTGTATACCTTGTGCTATGCCAAAAATGGTACCGTAGTACAGTGCAATTAATTTTTAAAAAAGCCAGTATGCTTGTATTTGGTTCACTTTGGAATATGCATTGATTCTTATGAATATTAGATCATGAAAAAAGTAGTTGGAATGCTTCAGTACTTGTACTCTGACTTAAGTTTTATGATGGCAACTGAAGTCATAATAATTTGAATAATAACAAAATGTAAAATATATAGCAGTATTTGGGTTTCATTATATTTAGATTTGATATTACATGTAATACATTAAAAGAAAAATGCACTTTCAAGTATATACATATATGCTCCTTGAGAATGATTTTGGAAAAAAAAACCCAGAAATGTCTGTATTTGAACAATTTTGTATTTTTTAATAACAATAAGTACCGGTATGTATATTTCAGAGTCAGCTGTTATTACAAATAATTACCAGATTTGCCACAGCTTACTGCAGCACCATAGAGGGAAACTCTAAAAACATTGAGACTTCAGAACTGTAAGTAGAAATGAATCAAAAGAAAATTATTTCTTTAAAGCAAGTTATACTTATTTTCACATATCTAACAGTACACTGGAAAATTGATAAAAACCTTTGACAACATTGTAACAAGGGAGGAGCAGCTTACTCTTTTGTGATATATCTCTCCATATAATCAAATATTGCAGAAAAAGGGATGAATTAAAATTTCTCTTTTGTTTGACACTTGCTTCCATGTTTTGTTGTAGATGTGGAGGGGCCAGGATTTGTTATATTTTCCATGAGACTTTTGGTAGGACTCTAGAGACAGTCAATCCACTGGGAGGGTTAACTGCCCTTGACATTCTCACAGCTATCAGGAATGCTACGGTACATATACACTAAAAAAGAAAGTTCAGGAGTAGTGAATTTCATAAAATTTATTTAGCAACAATTTTTTATTTTCAACTAAAAAAAATATATGCACAGTTATATGTGTATTCACTCTAGTGTAAAGACCATTTAGTACAGTTTGTATTAGGCAGTATTGTTATGTTAACAACAAAGCCTGACATGGAGATTACATCCCTATATACCTACACCTCAACAAATATAACAATAAACAAAGATAATAAATGCTTAAATTTGTTAATAAGAAAATTAACTGTCCAGATCAGATGGGTTGATAATCTTTGATGACGTTAATATATACTATGAATATCATCTTGTTTACAGTCATAATTATATAGTCTTGAGTATTTAGAAATTTGCTGATATAATGATATTTTTTTCTGTTTCTTTAAAAACTAATTTGGATGTGTGATTTTTTTAGGGCCCAAGACCAGCTCTATTTGTACCAGAGGTGTCGTTTGAGCTCCTTGTGAAGCGACAGATCCGACGTCTAGAGGAGCCCAGTTTACGGTGTATAGAACTAGTCCATGAGGAAATGCAGAGGATCATACAGCACTGTGGAACACAGGTTATTATTAGAGGGTCACACTATTAGTTATTCAGATTCAATCAAGGGTGTACGGGGATTTACCCTGGGTTGTATTCCATTCACCCCAAAGCCAAAGGCCAGGTAAAATCCTCTACACCCTTAATGGAACCTGAATAACCAATTTCCTTCCTATTTAATCAAAAACATTCTTCGTAAACCTAAGGCTAATCAGCGGTATTTTCAAACTATTACGTTCTACAATGCATCTTGACGTTATGTTAATGCTTTTGGATATCGAGAATCTTTGCATTGTCACATATAAATATTATTTACTTCTTACTCAAGTTGGGTGTATGGAAATTTACAATCAACCTACTAACTAAACAAAATTCATGTAACAAGCTAGATTGGAAGGAATTGTTATTGGGTCACACTGGAGACTGTTGTAGGGTCACAGGTGTTCATTATAAAATCACTAAGGTGATTGTTTTAAGGTCTGCTGCAGTTTTAAGATATATATACAAGCTGAATCTTCTGACTAAAATACATATAGCTATTTCTGGTACTAAAGTAAGCTCTTAATTCACAGCATTATAAGACTTATCATATTTCTAATGGAATAATTATAGATTTGTAACCTTTCCTTTTATTAATAAATCTGCTGTTTATGCAGCAAGAGATGTTGAGATTTCCCAAGCTTCATGAAAAGATTGTAGATGTTGTAACCAACTTGTTACGAAGGCGATTACAACCCACAAACAATATGGTGAGTCATATTTTATTATCAGATGAAAACATTGTAATTGTTTAACCTTTTTATTTGAATATTTATTCACTGTTTTCTTTATTTTGATATTCTAGTAATGCTTGATATCTGAGAGAGAGAGAGAGAGTACAATTAATAAATGATATGAAATTCTTATAGAAGTATCTTTTCAAGAAGGTGCACATTTTAAATACCGATTGCATCTGCCCATGTGTTTATTTCTTTCCAGGTACAAAATTTAGTTGCAATAGAGTTAGCATATATCAACACCAAGCATCCAGATTTTCATGAAGCCAACTTATTCCAAAGATCACAAGAACTGGAAATTAGTAAAAATTTAAATGAATTCCATGTAAATAATGAATCTACAAAAGACCATAAGGTATGAAGTTCAGCCATGAAATTAGCAAATGTTTTATATAGACTTTCATTTAAAAAAATCTTAAAATTTTCAATTTTAATAGCCTGAAATTTTGAGATCATGATAAAAACTATGATTTGTTTACAAAGATGCTTTCGTTGACAGAAGGGGAATCCGGGTAAAATTTCTAATTACTTGCGGGGTCAGGGTGACCTACATAATGATTTGTCACAGACCAGTAGCCCAGCAAGCAGTCGACCAGATTCACCCATACATGCTGTAAAGGGAGTTAACCTCCTGTCAGATGTGGTAAATTAGTTTTGTATAATTAAACCCTGTAATAGATGCACAGGAAACTCACAGTTTGAGATTACATATGCACTGCTAAATTTTATCTACTGGTACTTTTGCTGTAAATAAGACTTGCTATAAAATTTAATTAGACTTGTCACTTGGTACACAAGTAGACTGTACCAAGATTCATAATTCTATGTATTGGTTTTTGTTTTCGACAGTCTTGCAAAGGTAAATAGAAATGTCTTTGGAATTCATTTAAAACTCTACTCCTCCTATAGTTTTGGTCTGATTAGAATCTTACACAAGTAGAGTGTACTATAATGATAGACTTCTCTTTATTATACATAGAAGTACACACAAGAAGAGCCCAAGTTTTGTCAGAAATTTTTGGTATAAATGTAATATTTCTAAGTAATGACATGTATTTTAAGTTCTTTATACTATTACCATGTTTTTTTAAAGTACAATGATAGAAATCTCTTACAGCCCCAGCCTACATCTAGGAAACTCTCCCCCAGGGAACAGCGGGACTGTGATGTCATAGGTAAATATCTTACAAACGTAACAGCAGAACCAAACTTTAGATGAATCTTATAGTTAATAGTGTTATTCTGAAATGATAGAATCAACACGCTTTGAACTGTTGCAAATATGATTTACCTGGTACGTGAGTGATGTTTTAGTATAACATATTGTAATAGCAGTTTAAGCAGTTAGATATAATTTGGAATGGATTTAAATTTCAGTCCTCATCTATTTAGTATAGTTTCCAAAACTAGCTGATATAAAAGGAAATATATTGAAAACAGTTTTGGCATTATATGTGTACTTTTTTGGTAAAACTTTCATATTTTAAATAGGCAGTTAAAAAACAAAGCAGTTGACACAAGTTAAGGTCAAAATCTAGTAAATGATTTTAGAATAACTTCTCAGTGCTAAATCCATTATGACGTCATAATCACTTTCAACTTTCTTTTTCCTGTACTTTACGGCTCTAATAGAATTATGAAGAAAATAAAGTATTTTCATGCAATTCAATTTGAAATCACATGAAAAGTAGTCCCGATACCTATCTCATATTTAACATTATTTTAAAGCAGAGACTAAGAACATAAAAATAACCGTTTTCTGAAAAACTGTAGGCAATCTGGATACATTTTCTTTGTCTGATATGGAAAAAACTCCAATTTTCAATACTGGTTTTCTTAATTTTTCATTGAAAATGCTAATATAAAATATGGGTTTTCATCTTGTTTTTCTACAAATTATGCCTTGAAACAACTATTTTGATCAATCTAGTGTTATAAAGCATCGCTAAAGGAATTAATTTCTTAAATTTGAAAAATCTGTAGGCACCTTCCATTTACTAGATCTTGACCTTAAGAAATATTTTGGCATTGTTTTTCCTTTAAAAGTTTTGTATTCTTTACTTTAGAACGCTTAATCCGATCCTATTTTCTGATTGTGAAGAAGAACGTCCAGGATACGATCCCTAAGGCCATTATGCACTTCCTGGTGAACTACGTAAAGGACAATCTACAGAGCGAGCTCGTTAGCTCACTGTACAAGAAAGAAGAGCTGGAGTTCCTTCTGGAGGAATCAGAGCATATAGCACAGAGGCGTAAGGAGGCCAGTGAAATGTTACAGGTGGGACAGCACAGAGTTGTCTTTCTTTGTGAAACCAAAGTTTAAATATATATTAAAGATGATAAATTTACCCCATATTCTAATAATTTTAGAAATATCGTGAGAATTTTCAAGGGCTTGTAATCCCAAAATTGGACAACTGCAAAATAATCTGTATAACAAAGACTGCTACCATCTGTAAATGTTTTGAACAACCCTATTTTGAGCTTAGTTTTTTTTTTAAATAATTTTCTTTGGTTAATAAAAAAGTTTATTTTTGCTTATTTGACAAAAATTGTTTTCTACAGATAATTCATTTCCTTATTTAATAAATTTTTTCAGGCACTTCAACGAGCGAGTCAAATTATTGGCGAGATAAGAGAGATCCATCTGTGGTGATGATTGGTTAGCGTAAACCAAAGGAAGGATTTATAATCATTACCCCGCTACACAGGAATTCACAGAAACATGAACATTATAAACAATTCAATCAATGTACATTGAAACAAATGAGACTTCTCATATACATCTCTAAAACCCATACATGTACATTTCATTTTTCTACAGGAGAGTCCAGAAAACTTTGATGTTGTTTTATGGGTATATCTACATCTATGCGTATGATGAAATTTTATTCACTTCGTAAATCAAAATGAAATGTGTGTAAAATGAGTGCTACAACTGTTTTTTTTTCTTAGGTCATGTGTAATTAGAGTACTCAGTACATAAAACAGAGCTGATTTTGTGTAAAGAATTTAGTTTTGCTCAATGAATTAAGAGAGTTTCATTTGTAACATGTATGTTAATATTAGTTATGTAGACACTTAGAGGGGTAATACGGAAATATGTGGGGTCCTTGAAAAAATCCAAATTGGGCGAGGCGTAAGCCGAGCCCAAGATGCAATTTTTTCAAGGACCCCACATATGTCCGTATTACCCCTCTAAGTGTCTACATAACGAATTTATCCTGCCGATGGTTCTCTAAAAATTTAATAATATTCAATTAAACCGCTTTCACTGAACGTCTAAGCAAGACGTTCTACATCCGTTGTACGTTGTCGTCAGACGCATTGTGACGTCAGTTATGAAGCTCCATGCGGGTCACGTGAAAGCAGTATATTGCTGATGTGTGGTTGGTAAATTTTTAATATACGGTGGGTAGGTCACGTGGAGGGGGCACATAAGAAATGTGAGGTGGGTAGACAGCATAACATCGTTTCATGCAGTATTGCTCTCGGCCAATGAAATTTCACGATTTTCATCAGAGGCAGGATAATCCTAATTATCATACTTGTAGAAAAAAAATGGGATAAACACATATGACATATATTACATTAAAACAATATAAATATAGTGCATGAATATTTATTATTAAAGAAAGTTATATTTAACATTTTTAAAACAACATATTTTCACATTTAAAGTCAAACTGAAATATTTTGGTGTGCAATTAATATAATGTTTTCCTTTTCATTTATAAGTAATTTGATATTAGTCAAGAGAAAACATGCATAATAATATAATTATGAATACACCTACCTACATTAATGTAGTTCTCTAACGTGGGTTTGGCTTTTTATTCCACCATCGTTCACAAGATTAACACTAGTCATAGAAACATAATTTATTATCCTCTGTCATTTTAAATGCTTGAGAGGCAGGTTCAAAACCAAAACTACAATGGAAGGGAATATGTCAGAGACAAAGGTTTATATTTTGACAAATATATCTTTAAAGCAATTAAAGTTTAAAATGGTAATAATCCTTGATTGATTTCTTGATGATGTTGAAGTGTGGGAAAAATCACTTAAGTTGGCCTTTATCCTCGGTAAATAATTGTTTATTTGTTCATATAATTTTGAGTTATGTTTTTTAAGTATTGTGCATTGATGACATATTTCACCAAATCTAATAACCGATTTTGTTGATTTGTCTTTCAGTTAGTTAATTTTCTAACACCTCATCTTTGTACATATAAACTGTAGTGTGTTAGATTCCTTATTGTTGTAGTGCTATAATATACACCATTTTCTCTCTCCTTATAATAGTGCTGTAAATATTCTTTGGTTCACTGCATATAAACTAGAATGAAATTGTGTGTCTAAAAGTAAAGGTATTGAATTGTAGTTATCAGACTGTAACCTGTGCTGCGATTCATATATAGAACTGTATAGTAGATGTCTGTCTGTGTGTTAATTACAAAGAGAGCAGTCCACACTGTAAGTTGTGCTGCGATTTACCTGTAGAAATGTATTGTAGATGTCTGTTAATTAAGTGGAGGCAGTGTGTATTGGTCTGTATCATAGGGGAGTAAGGTGTATGAATGTGAAATTTTTGACATTTAAATAATACCAGAAGCACAAATATTTTAATAACATGACTGTATATTTATTTGGATTCAAATATGTTTTCTATATTTAGTTAACTTAAAAGTTTCTATAATTTAAAATTTTTTCCTTATACATATAAAATGCTGTTCAAGAACAACTGGTTAATTATTGTTCTAAGTGCATGTAGTCATTCAAAGGTTTTGGAAAATGTGAATGTTAATTATTTTGGAAAGAAAATATTTCCAGCAGTTATGAACTTAATAGTACCTGGCGCACCGACGCGCTGAATACAATTAGCCTACATGTACTTTAAAGGAAACATGTACTGTGGATTGTAATACTAGTGCATAAAAAATTATAATTTATTTAATTTGATGTATTTTTAAAGTGCTAAATGAGTACTATATTCATTGAATGTCATTGTTTTGGTAAGCATGAAAGTAAAGTACATGTAACAATAAATGATGCAGATTAAGAATGCCATTGTGTTTGGTTTTCTTTATTTCTTGTTGCAAAGAACAAAAATCAATTGATTTAACAGTACATAAGCTCAGTTCATTTTCCCTTTATTTTAAAAAACAAGATAGGACAAGAGCCAATGCAGACCCCCTCTTCAAAAAAACTAATACAATATGTAATCCAAGGGTGTACCCAATCCTAACAGGAAGTGATATTTTTTCGGTGTTATCCCTGTAATTTGGTTGCCTAGCAACATATCGAACTTAACCATGATTTGAATTTAAAGTCAATATCAAAAACATTTATTTATAGAATTATGTAAGTGTTCCATATTTTGTAACTCACACACACATGATAAAAATCATTAAATTCCTAGAAACTATCTAAAAATGTAGGTGAAAGACAGAATTTTATTTGCTATGGCAACCAAAAATCCCCAGCAACAACTTAAAATGCATACAAATATTGAGGGAGAGGGATGTTGTAAGGTTAAATGTTGTTATCTCAAGGATTAAAATCTATTAGGTTTAGATTTCAAAATTTCATCTTGCAGACATTAAAGAAATCCTTAGCAACAGTATTGCAGTCATGCAAAAATACAAAATATGTATAAAGTATAGGAAGATTTCTTAACAGTTTGTATTTCACAACGGTGAGCATCAGAATAACAAGTATTAATGACACATATTTTTGTGTATTTTATGTACCCTGTATAAACATGAAGTATACTGTACAGAGAAAAAAATTTTGAGCAGTGAGGGATATTTTTTTGGCTAGCAATTACAGCAACATATGATATGAATTAAGGGCGTGTCCCGCAGTGGGAGTCGAATCCGCGACTAAAGGATGGACTCCTTCGGAGCAAGAGAATTAATTTTGTAAAATGATATGGAAATCATAAAAGTTTATTTCATTTTTTCACAATACATGTACATACATTTTAATTTATATTTTGTACTAAAAAGTAAAGTCGGACAAATTCTCACTGTGATGAAATTTTTTTACTTCTCTTAAGTACATTTTTCATCAGAAAACATACCAAACTTCAAGCAGATATATGCATAGATAAACAAATTATCAGATTTTACATAATGTATTGTGTCGCCTTATGACACTTGCAAAGTGTCTTTTCCTTTTTCCTAAAAACAAATTGGATACCTCCCTCTTAAAATACGGAATTTCGCTGATGCATAGATTTTAATTTCCCTTATTTCTTTATATATTTGTTAGGAACCAATCTTGAGCACAAATGGGACCTTGTGAAGATTTATTTAGACATTATGTTTACTACCATTCAACTAAAGACGCTTTTTTATATATTGGATGCCAACATTGACAGCGTCTTTCGCTATTCCTATAGCTGAGTGTTCTACCCATGGATTTAATTAAAAAAATTTCGCTGAGAAAACCTCTATTTCCCTTGTACACTAAAGATAAGGATCTCATTTTAATCAGATTGAAAAACAAGAGGCCCATGGGCCTTCTGAGAAGCTTTGACCATTTTGTTCTTTACCAGATTTCCCCCTTGTAATACATATTGCGACCCCACCCTACCCCACTGATCATAATTTAGATCTTTTGAAATCTACACTACCACAGAATGCTTCCATGTGCACATAAGTTTCAGCTTTTCTGGCCATGTGGTTCTCAAATGAGAAGAAGATTTTCAAAGATTTTTCCTATATATTTCCTATATAAAACTTTGATATTTATCAGCGCTCTTATTCCTTTTTGTTATGGAAGTGCTTTCCTTGAAAATAAATGCTTTGGCAGAAATAAAAGGTTTTAGCATTGACTCACTTGAAAATGAAATCAAATGTATTCAACACGCTGATGACAGCACTTTTCCGTTATACATATGGAATCCGGATAGGGCCATGCAGTTCACTATCGCACCATCGAGGTTTGAGTCGATGGTGCGATGACACGATAGTGCGATGACGATGGAGCGATGGTGCAATGGAGCGATGACGAGATGGTACGATAGCGATGCTGCGATAGCGATGATACGATAACGCGATAATGATGAAGCGATGCTCTATCGTGTCATCATCAGTGCTCTATCGCACTATCGTCATCGCATTGTCGCACTATCGCGCTATCGACTCTTTTGCGCATGCGCCATTGAGAAGAGAAATGGCGTCAGTTTGTGAAAGTATGAACAGAATACAAATCGGAAATAGATCTTACTGGGTGAATTAACTTCACTTGGCATAAAAATTAACCATGTCTTTATTCCCAGACATATAACAAGTTAGAAGATTGTTAAAATATAGTTTGATAATCAAGATAAAGTTAACAATACACTCATATTGTGAATGATGTAAAAGAAATCGAAATCCGCGTGATCTAGATTTTGGTTTCCAAACGGGGGGGGGTTAATACTGTAGATTGGGAAATAATTACGTGGGAAATAATTACGATGGTTTTACTTTCACTACGTTCGCGATTCATTTTTTTTGCAAAATCAAACTCATCGTGAATGCTATCATATTAACTATTAAAACAAGTAATTGCTTATACGATATTTAAATTAATTTCTTGCATCGTGAAACCAGGGACCTATATACTAGTATATAGGTCCCTTGTGAAATTAAACCCATCGCTATTGTACTTTCAGAAAAAGCGTGAAATTTTACCACCGTTAAATACAGTATTCACAATCAAGAAAATTTAAAGCAAATACAAAACAAAAGTCTTCCTCCCTCTCTCCTCTTGGTACTTCGTGTTTGTTATTTAAAATATGATTATCAAATACAAAATTAAAGTCAGTAAATTATCACTGGGCAATCAAATCTTTGCTCGAATTAACTACCTGCTGAGAATGCCATCCTATCTATATAGTCGATAGAGCGATGGTGCGATGACATGATGTCGATAGCGCGATAAAGCAATAACGATAGCACGATATAGCATCGCATCATCACTGTCGCGCCATCGCATCATCGCTATCGCACCAATGCATCATCGCTATCGTACCCTCGCGTCATCGCATTAATATCGCTCCATCGTACCATCGCATCATCGTCGTCGCGCTATCGTGCCATCGCATCATCGTCATCGCGCTATCGCTTCATCGTTATCGCACCATCGCTTCATTGTCATCGCAGTATCGCGTCATCGCACCATCGACTCAAATTTCGATGGTACGATGATGTGATAGTGAACTGCGTGGCCCTATCCGGATTCCATAGTTACAAGATAAAGCATCACTAGAAAATGCATTAAAAATAATCAAAAATTTTGGTAAAGTTTCTGGTACAAAACTAAACATTTCAAAAAACTGAATGTATCCTTTTAGGACGACTATAAGAAACATTTAAACAGGAATCACACATTTGCAAAACCAAAATTAACAGTCAAGCAATGAGATGCTTAGGCATATACATCGGAAACGATAAAACTGCATGTAATGAAAAAAAATGGCTTAATAAACTTAGAGAGTTTGAAAAAATACTGGACTCCTGGAGAAAACGGAAACTTACTATCTTTGGAAAATGTCAGATAATAAATTCATTAATTTTATCAAAACTCATATACACGGCTAATGTTTTAGATAATCCGGATAGAAGTTTTATTAAAAATCTGAACAGATTAATTAATTCATTTATTTGGGGAAATCGTGAACGCATCAAACGAAATACACTCATTCGTATGGAATCCGGATAGGGCCACGCAGTTCAATATCGCATCATCGCACCATCGAGATTTGAGTCGATGGTCCGATGACGCGATAATGCGATGACGATGACGCGATGGTGCGATAACGATGAAGCGATGACACGATAGCGCGATGACGATAATGCGATGGCGCGATAGCGCGACGACGATGATGCGATGGTACGATGAAGCGATAATGCGATGACGCGATGGCACGATAGCGATACTACGTTGGTGCGATAGCGATGATGCGATGGCGCGATAGTGATGGTGCGATGCTATATCGTGTCATCGTTATTGCTTTATCGCTCTATCGACATCATGTCATCGCACTATCGCTCTATCGACTTTATAGATAGGACGGCATTCCCATCAGTCATTGCACAATATGGCATTTGTTGATGAAAAGATTCAAGAATATTTCATTAACGGATATTATGATAAAGAAATCATGGATTTATACAGAAGAGCTTCCATGTGTATTACAATTAGTAGTTAAAAGTCAAACAAAGATTTGATTGCCCAATGATAATAAATTGACTTTTAATTTGTATTTGATTATCATATTTTAAATAACAAACACGAAGTACATGTACCGAGAGGAGAGAGGGAGGAAGACTTTTGTCTTTTGTTTGCTTTTAATTTTCTTGATTGTGAATACTGTATTTAACGGTTCTAAAATTTCACGATTTCTCAGAAAGTACAATAGCGATGGTTTTAATTTCACCAGGGACCTATATACTAGTATATAGGTCCCTGATTTCACGATACAAGAAATTAATTTAAATTTCGTATAAGCATAAACTCGTTTTTAATAGTCAATGATAGCATTAACGATGGGTTAAATTTTGCGGAAAAAAATGAATTGCAAACATAGTTAAACTAAAACCATAGTAATTATTTTCCAATCCACAATATTACCCTCCCACCCACCCCGACCCCCAACCCCCCCGTTTAAAAACTAAAATCTAGATCACGCGGATTTCGATTTCTTTTACATCAGTCACAAGATGAGTGTATTGTTAAACTTATCTTGATAATCAAACTATATTTTAACAATCTTCTAACTATTTATATATGTCTGGCAAGAAAGACATGGATAATTTTAATGCCCAAGTGAAGTTTATTAACCCTGTAAGATCTATTTCTGATATATATTCTGTTCATATCCTCACTACCTGACACCATTTCTATTCTCAATAGCGCATGCGCATAAGAGTCGATAGCGCGATGGAGCGATAAAGCGATGACGATAGTGCGATAGAGCACTGATGATGACACGATAGAATATCGCTTCATCGTTATCGCGCCATCGTATCATCGCTATCGCACCATCGCAGCATCTCTATCGTGCAATCGCGTCATCGCTTTATCGGTCCATCGCACCATCGCATCATCGTCATCGCACTATCGCGCCATCGCATCATCGTCATCGTGCTATCGCACCATCGCTTCATCGTTATCGCTTCATCGTCATCGCATTATCGCATCATCGCATCATCGCATCATCGACTCAAACCTCGATGGTGCGATGATGCGATATTGAACTGCGTGGCCCTATCCGGATTCCATACATTCGCGAAATTAATTGATTTTGAACGAAAGTATTTTAGGCATCAAAAGCAGCACGGGTTTCCAAAATTATAAATACTGAAAGTAGTCTAAAAGATCTTTTAAATGCATGTTTAGAGCAACACGGGCTTAATTTACCCTACCTTGTACGATCAAATATTACTGATATTACAGACTTCAACATTCTCTATAAGTTACCTCGCTTTTATAAGGAAGTTTTTTGTGCGTTTAATCAGTGTAAAGCACAAAATGAAATAAGCGCATCGAACCAACTTTTGCGTGAAAATATATGGTTTAATAAGGATTTGAAATATAAGGGAAAAATTATTTTTTTCAAAAATTGGATTGAAAGTGGTTTTAGATATGTAAAAGATCTTTTTGATGAAAACTACGGAAGCGTATTAGTGCCACGCAATATTTTTTAAAAGGTGGTAATACCAACTTTAAAGTTGGAAAAGCCAAGATTAAAGTTGGAATTACCAACTTTAAAGTTGGAAAAGCCAAGATTTAAGATGGAATTACCAACTTTAAAGTTGGAATTACCAACTTTAAAGTTGGAATTACCAACTTTCAAGTTGGAATTTCCAACTTTAAAGTTGGAAAAGCCAAGATAAAAGTTGGAATTACCAACTTTAAAGTTGGAAAAGCCAAGATTAAAGTTGGAATTACCAAGATTAAAGTTGGAATTACCAAGATTAAAGTTGGAATTACCAACTTTAAAGTTGGAAAAGCCAAGATTAAAGTTGGAATTACCACCTTTAAAAAAAATATTGCGTGGCACTAATACGCTTCCGTAGAAAACGGACTCAAATCTCTCACAGAAATTCAGAAAAAACTTAACAAAAACAAAACTATCTTTGTGAATACTTTAGTAATTAAAACAATCTTTAGTAAATGGCACGGTATAAATTCGAGTAACACTTCACTCATCAATATTAACGACACATGTAATTCATTTTCCTTTAAATTTCAAGATAAAAAAGAAAACATTGAAGACAAAACATCAAAGTTTTTCTATAAAATTTTGTTGCAACAAAAGTCTCAAAAGCCGATTATGGAAACTATATGGTCAAAAGAGTTTAATATCATTTACTCAAATCAATGGCAAAACATACTGTATATGAGGAAAAAAAAAGAATAAAGTGCCCCCGCCACAGCATGATACGCCCGTCAAATATTGTTCAATAATCATGAATTGGTTAGGATGAAAGAAAATCAGGTAGCCATGATTAACAGATTAACACAAATTTCAATTATCTAATTTCCATTTCTTATCATACATCTCTCAGACACTTTACAATGTAGGGATTGATTATAACAAATAATATATCATATAATTCTAAACTGGTTGTGTTAGAGCATAACAAAGATCCATCTGCAGCTTTAAATTGTTTATTGCATGTTTTACGAAATAATGGAAATGCTACGGTCTAATGAAAAAAATCAAACACAAACTAGAGGTACTGTGAGCGATGAGCTCACTAAATGATACCCCCCGCCTCCCATATGGTTATAACTGGTGAAAAATTCCATGTTTTCCTGTGGCCAGGAAACCGAAAATATGTGTCGGATCAAAAAGTAAAATAGGAGGTGCACAATGGCAATATGTAATAAAGATTCTGTGAAAGTTTCATCAAATTTCATTCAGTGGTATGAGAGGAGTTGCGGATAAGAGATGGGTACCCCAAAGCGTAACAGACGGACGGACGGACGGACGGACGTACAGACGGACGGACGGAATTAACGATTACTATATACCCTCCCGCTTTTCAAGCGGGGGGTATAATTATTCTTCAGACTATAAAATTCTAAGTGAGACATGATTTGTGCAAATACTGTAGACGTCTTTAATTTCACGTGTCTAAAATTTCACGGTTTGTTAGAAAGTTACCTTTCACGGTGGTTTTAATTTCACGGAGAATTGTTTGTAAATATTCTGGTACTATGACTGTGTATAGGTAGAAATGATGTGAAATAATAATCACGATGGTTTAATGTTCGCGGAAAATTCTTAAATCGTGAACATAGTGAAATTAAAAACACCGTAATGTAATCCACTTCTACAGTATATAAAAATTGAAATATAATTTTTTTTTCAATTAACACATGTATAATTAGTTTTAATCCTATTGTACAATACTAATTTAGTTTTAATCATACACTAAAACATCAATTTGTTTTAATTAATTACACAAATTGAAAGATCTTTATCTGGACTAGCCATCAAGAACTCTTAATTACCACAATTAAGCAACTATGAGGCCATTTCATTTTGCCCAACTCCCAAGAGATAAATTAAGATAACTGCTGCATCAGGTCTAGAGATGCTCTTAGCTCCTGACAATAAACTCATTAATTTCTCTCTAATTTGACATGCAAATTTCTGCTATCAAAATTCTTCTTGACCAGTGCTTTGATAATTATGCCCATGGGACAAACTGAATTCCTCTCAAAGCATAAACATTTGTTACAGATTGCTGTAAAGTATATAATGAAAAAAAAAAGTTTTTACTTAATTTAACATCTTTTAATAAGGATGCAACTATATTTTTACATTTTTTAGGATTATGAAATTTAGAATTTAAAAGACTTAGTTTTTAAAAAAAATCACTTTAATTAAAGGTCAAAGTGACCTTGAAATAGGCCGCGACACACCTTCTACTATAGATGTATACTTTTGCCAAGTTTGAAAGCTCTAGGTCTAATAGTTTTCTAGTTATGAGCCGGACAGGATTTTTCCATATTTGGCCATAGCATCTTTATTAAAGGTCAGAGTGCCCTACTTTTTGTGCGCGACACACCGTCTACCCAAGAAGTATCAGTTGACAAAGTTTGATAATCCTAGGCCATATAGTATTCAAGTTATGAGCCGGACAGGAATTGACAGACGGACGGACGGACATGAAGCCTATAACATAATACGTCCCGTCTTTAGACTGGCGTATAAAAATTCTTGATAAAAATGTTGCTGAATTTAATTATAAACTAGTACATAATTTATTACCGAATAATCTCTTATAATCTTAGTAAATGGAATAAAGATATTGATAAATACTGTCCAGTATGTCGCAGTGAAGAGAATTCTAAGCATCTGATTTTTGATTGCATTCAAGTTAAATAAATATGAAACAAAGTCTCTGAAATCATTAGGTATAGATATTAGTTGGAGAAATATTTTTGTGGGTTTTAGTCATGGTATCAACTACAATACTTTTGTTTTCAATAATGTCTTGTCATTTAAAATATTTAAATATAAAATGAAATGTATAGAATTATGAAAAATAATATTACAAGTGAAGACATGTTAATCTTTATGAAAAATGCTCTTATGAAATTTTACTTAGTCACCAAACGACATCACATACAATTTTCACATCTGAAAATCTTTGGCAATAAACTTGTAATTATTGTATACAGGTGACCTGGCCCTCTATACATGTTGCTAAGGGGTGTGTTGGACAGTGTTTTTTATGTGTTCCCCTAGCAACATAATTTTTCTATGTGTATCTGTTTAAGTACTTTGTCAACATAAAATTTGATTATATTATACTCTATTGATTTAAATACCTGTTACTATGGGCAGCGGAAAGGGCAAAAATTACCATAATGAGAAAATAAACAATTATTTTAATTTCAATGACCATAAAAACTTAACAAATGATATACAATGCATAATCAACAGACGTTTTCGCACAACAAATGTACACTGAACACAACTTCTAAGTGCTCATCTAACATTTTTGAAGTTTTAAAGAATAAATGCAAACAATTAATAATTTCTTTAATTTCAGATTAATGATGCATATTTGAGTTGGATGTTGCGTAAATTTCATGAGTTTATCTCGTCAGAATTTTAAGAAAGGTGTCAAGGAAACGAAATACCCTCAAAATGAAAATTCACACAAAAACATATCTATATGGAGTAAGACCACCACTCGATTCAATTACTTCAATACTGTAATTACAGTTGAATGCCATGTATCCCTGAATAGGTGATTTACCCATCTGCTGCCACACCTACTGCCTAGATCTTTCCAAACCGTTGAAATTGCGTAGAAAAGGAGGGGGGTTGACATTTCTTATAAAATCCCAAATGTTTTAAATTAGATTCAGATCCGGGAATTTGACAGTGTATCATCAAACAGATGCCTTTTGCCCAATATCTTAGGGTGTCAGCACGTAAGTGTACCTCTTTCAGGATAATTCAGACTGCTTGAGCTGATATTAGACTGTCACGAGCACCGATTTCTGATCATTCTCGTACGATTGAAATTATATGTTTTCATGTTTCTAAGACTGTTTCAGGACAATTTAACACTCTTTTAACAGGGTTTGACGCAAAATTTTGGCCTCAGAAGAATATCAAGGTTACTTCCGGTTTAGTTAAAATTTGTCAAAAACTTTCAAATTGTGATAAATTAGTGATGAAAATGACACACAGCCTATAGAAAATGAGTTTAAATGAGTTTAAATACTAGTTGTTAACTTTTAAAAGTAATTCAAGTACAATTAAACACTTAATTAAAAGTGAGTAAAACATGGTGCAAAGATTTTCATTATTTCAACATTCCAACGGCTCTTCTTTCTAGCTCATTGGTCATTTTGCCAATGTTTTGAGTTTTTAAGTGAAACCATTTTTTAAAATTTGATAATGATCACAAACAGATACTAATAAAACAAAACACGTACCGCAAAGTACAGATTTATTGTTTTTAAGCTTCGTCACGGAACAATGGTTTTCATCGGTGATATTTGATTTTCTTTCAACAATTGTTGAGAAGACTCATTTGTTGTAATAATTTGAAAATATCACATCATTCTATAAAGCAGTTTTTTTTTAATAAATACATTCATTAAAGTGAACACTTAGAAGTTTTGTTGAGTGTACATTAAAGCAAAACCAACGACCACGTACGTAACAAACATGTATGAATGCAAAACCAACAATCATCTTTGCAGTACAAACGTACATAAAAACACGACAAGCGAAAAAACTTAACAAACGTGCACGCGATAAATCTAGTCTTCCCGACTGCCGGCGGTCCCGTTTTTGTGGGTTTTTTTTTTTGGGGGGGGGGGGGTCTTTTTTGTCAGTGCATAGAAATTAACTCTTCAAACTTTTAATGCATATTTCCTTTTTAAATTAATTCAATTATATTTATTAAGGAATCAGCAGCATCACCTTCCAAAAGCGTTAAATGTAGTACTCCGTTATAAATATGAAAACTAAGAGACGTAGAAAGTAAAGGTGCATGGACTCAGATTTGGAGTTAATATTTTCTGTATAATATTACGACTTATAAATTGTAATAGCATTTCACACAAAAATATATTAAAAATCTTATTTCATCTAAAAGTTATTAGAACTTAAAAGTTTTAGACGGATCCTTGCAATCTCGCAAATTTTAATTTTATTCTTAATACTAAGGAAAAGTAGCAATCTTGTTTCAATAACTTTAAGATGAAATAAAATGAACTTCAAATCCGTGTCCATGTATCTTTAAAGATATTAAAAATATTGATATTGAGAGGATATTTCTTCTCAAAAAACTGGAACACAGGGGCTTATGTAGAGAAAATAAATCAGTTAAAAAAATTAGTACTCGGAGAAAAATACACTGTGTATTTTTCTCCGAGTTACTAATTTTTTTTAACTGATTTTTTTTTTATTTATTTTTTTTGTCTACGCAAGCCCCTGTGGATGGAATTAGTATTTCAAAAAGAAATTTTAAATTCTATAAAATACATAACATCCAAATGATTTGATTTCAAATAAGATTTTTATCAAAACTTTCATAAAAATAGCTAAATCTAACATTGTACCTATTGTAAAACCATGCAAAATGAAAATATTGCATTGTTATACATTGACGTAGTGCTCATCGTTTTTGAAAGGAGAGAGTAACCAGAGAAAAAAAATTCAAACAAGCTGAAAAAAAGATTTTAAAAACTTGACAAGCAAAAACAAAAAGGAAACAAGATGTGTTTGTAAAACACTGATGCCCCCGTATGGCAACATAGCAAAGATTAAGCTTTTCTTAAATGCAAATTTCATTAATTGGTACCAAAAGTAGGGTATTCTCATTGGAAAACAATTATGAAATTTGAAAGTAAGCTAATGTTAAAGTTTTTTAATAATTACAAAAATCTCCAAGGTCAAGGTCAAAAGGTAAATGTAATTAGTATCAAATGAAAGGTCTTGCCACATAAAATACTTTTGTAAAGCATAAAAGCCCTTGCCCTAACCGTTCAGAAGGTATATTCAACGTTCAAATTCTTAAAAAGTAGGTCAAACTCCAAGGTCAAGGCCAAAGGGACAAAGTTATTGTTATCAAATGAAAGGTCTTGTCATAATAATCAAATATGAAAAGTATGAAAGCACTAGCCCTAACTCTTTAAAAGTTATGGTCAAGATTTGCTTTTTTTAAAGTAGGTAAATCTCAAAGGTCAAGGTCCAAGGGTCTAAATTCTTGGTATCCAATGAAGTGTCTTCTCACAAGAATTACATATATGAAATATGATAGCCCTATACCTTACCGTTCAAAAGTTATGGCCAAGGTTAAAGTTTTTTCACAAGTAAGGAAATCTACAAGGTCAAGGTCAAAGGGTCAAGTTTGTTGGTATCCACTGAAAGGTCTTTTAACAAACATTATATATGTGAAGTATAAATATACTGGTGTCTACTGTTCAAAAGATATGGCCAAAGTAAAATTTTCATGTAAAAGTGGGTCAAACTCCAAGGTCAGAGTCAAAAGATCACATTTGGTGGTACCCAAAGAAAGGTCTTGTCATAAGGATCAAATTTGTAAAGTATAAAAGCACTGGCCTTAACTCTTTAAAAGTTATGGTCAAGGTTTGCTTTTTTAAAGTAGGTCAATCTTAAAGGTCAAGGTCAAAAGGTCAAAGTTCTTGATATCCAATGAAGGGTCTTCTCACAAGGATTACATGTATGAAGTATGATAGCCCTATCCTTTACCGTTCAAAAGTTATTGCTAAGGTTTAAGTTTTTTCACAAGTAAGGAAATCTACAAGGTCAAGGTCAAAGGGTCAAGGTTGTTGGTATCCACTGAAAGGTCTTTTTACAAACATTATATATATGAAGTATAAATGTCCTGGATTATATTGTTCAAAAGATATGGCCAATGTAAAATTTTAAAATTTTCATGTAAAAGTGGGTCAAACTCCAGGGTTAGGGTCAAAATGTCAAATTTGATGGAACCCAAAGAAAGGTCTTATCACAAGGAATACACAAATAAAATATGAAAGTCATAGCTCCACTAAATCAAAAGTTATGGGCAAGGTTAAAGTTTTTGCGGACAAACAGACAAACAGAGAGACAGAGAGACAGAAAGACAGAGAGACAGACAGACAGACAGACAGACAGACAGACACGACAAAAACTATATGCCCCCGAAACTTCGTTTACGGGGGCATAATTAAAATGAAATAGCCCAAACTCGAAAACCTATCTTGTGTGTATGTGTGTGTGTGTGTGTGTGTGTGAGGGTGCGTGTGTGGCTCCCCCATACTGGGGACCTGCTACAGATACGCAAGTCGTAAAATGGGGACATAAAAAACATTGGGGACTTGATTTAAGTCCCCAAACTTTTTTTTCGTTGAAAACGAAAAATTGACATGTCTAAATCCTAAAAATATCAAAAAAATAACGTGTCCCAGTTACGGGGTTTTATCGGACACATGATTACACAGATATCGTGTTGATTGAAGTTGCCATCTTCACTTACACATCTCTGACGTTACACACTTCTAGATTACGCATGCGCGTGTGTAAAAAAAAGCGGAAGTCCAATTGTTTTGAAGCGGGATACAATAAACATGTGGAAAAGAAGACACAGAGGAAAACCTGGGCACAGAATCCTAGATTCTTTTGATAAGGATGATTTTTATGCTGGAAAACGGTATGTTATCTACTTCTTAGATAAAATATGGTGCGAGGAAACTTGCATCAAAGTATTGACGGGGGGAGGGGGATTGTGGCATAGGCCTATCGGGTACTCAGTTGAAATGAAAAGACAGTTATTTATGTGATTTTCTTTCTTGAAATAGTACACAATTTATGCTATTCATTTCACAATGATTTAAAATTCATCAAATGTGAGGTATATTAATCGAATGTGTTTTGTATTTCATCAGCTGTTCATGTCAACATGAAATGACCTTTACTAAGTTTTAACTGAACTAAATCCAGTCCACTTTAATTTGGGAAAATGGAAATGTAGTTTGTATGTGTGAGTTTTTTTGAGCCAATAGTGAGATCGGATTGTAACACCCCCCCCCCTTTCTTCTTGAGATCTGCAACTTTTTGTTTTTAAAGCCAAACCTAAGATCGGGTTGTACCAAACACCTCAACAACCACCTCCTTCTTCTTGTCGAGCTCAGCAACCTATTTCTGGTGTTGTTTTCTTTTAATTTTTTAAAGCAATAAGTGAGATCGGATTGTACCCCCCCCCCCACCTTTTACTTGAGAGAGAACATACAGTGTAGTTATCATATTCATCATATATTTCACTTGTCCTATAAAATATAAGCATTACTTAATACAATAATAGCCTATCTCAATTTTACTCAAAATGCACTTATTATCTACTGCTAAAGAGCAAGTAATTGAATATCAAACATATATTAATTGTTTACATGTTGTTTATATTAAAGAAACTTGGACTGAAGCATCTTTTAATTTAAAAAGCTACCACATTACTTATATGACAGTATAATTCATTAAGTGACAATTATATTTTCCACATTTTTTCTTAATTATTATCATTTTACAGCATTCTTTTTTTTTTTTTTAAATCACATTTGATGTCTCTAAGGGCCTGTACGTGTTATGGGCATTGGAATAAAAATGCCCAGAAAGAAAATATGGATAAAAATGTACGTCTTGAACAAAATTTATTAATGAATTTTTTTTTTAATTATATAATTATTATCCTTAAACATGTGAAATGATATAGAATTAAACTAGAATATAAAAATCATGCAAACTTGTGTTTATTAGATTTTTTTAATCTGGTCATTATATCCTAAAGCAGGACATTATACCCCTGTCGTTTTTATTATGTCCAATAAAAAGTTTATATATTTCATTGTGCATTTTGCCACGATTCTCAATGAAGATAACAATATTTTAAATTATTATTTCCAATAAAAATGATATTGTGTATGCACCAAAATTGACAAAAAACTATTTATTATAATCAGTCAGGACATTGTACTATAAGGGCATTATACACTTCCGGTGTAAACAGCTTATTCAGGAACTGAGGAAGCAGGTAAGGCATGGTTTGGACTGAAAAAAAAAAAAACAACGTCCTTGTTTGATTCCTTGAAACGATTCATTGTGTAATTATGTTCTGGAGACTTGAAGTCTGTACAAAGACACACTACATCAAAGTAGTTTCATGTCGACCGCTTTATACCTGTTAGACAGATCATATGGATAAGCCTTTCCGAATTCCCTCGGTTTAATTTTCATTTCACTGTTAGTGTGTTTGTTTATATACAAACAGCTTTTAAATTGAATTTTTAAGAGTTAATTATAATTGTATATCATATGATATAATCTTTTTTAAAGCAGAGTGCATCATGTATTTAATTTTTGTATCCTTTCTATCAGAAAAGTCATAGGCTATAGTATAATAAGAATCATTTGACTTGTTAAATGTATTGTGGTATATTAAGTTTATTTATGTATTCTTAAATTATTTCATTTCGATCCCGATGTAAATTATCTTGCTTATATTTGGAAACACCCACTTTTATGCGACTATCAGATCGGGGAGGAAGATGACTGGCTTTATTCTCTATAGCTACACTCTTCACATACTAGAATCATCTTTTTGTCCATCTGTTTATATTGCTTTTATAGTTCATATTTGGGTTAGACTATATTTTGGTTGGGGGTAATTATTATGTACATCGTACGTACATTATAGCAGTTTTCTGTAAGACTGTTATAAATTTGTAAAGTCGGAATGCCAATATTGACCTCATAGAACAACACCTACATGTAGTATCGCGAGTACCTCACAGATATAAATTCTTACTACCGCTCTTTGCAAGGGAAGGCTCTAAATCTCACAATTTAGATTTCTGGCATACGTATAACAATTTTTACACTAGTGACAATCGAATGATTCAAACAATTTTGATTGTATGATATCCAATATTTTAGAAATCACAAAATTTTATACAAATATTAACATTACATTTGGCGTTAGGGCTGAAACGATACACCCCCTCCACGATACAATACGTATTGCAATACTTGTGTCACAATTCAATTTTTTCAATACAATACATTTAAAAAAAGAAACAGATCATTAAGTTAAAGAAAACATGTATTTAGATTCCAAAAGATACATATAAGGTAACGATACAAAAAGAAAACACTTTTTGTGCTTCTGTCGATTAAAAAAGCGCATTGTCTGTGTCAATTCTAGCAGCAGCAACCTGCACAAAAACTTTTTCTGTCTTAATTTTCTCTCTCTTGAGTGTCAAATAAACTGACAAAATGAGGACAAAGACAGTCAATTGAAGGGTTAGCTAACCTGAATATAAAAAAGTGTATTGAATTGAAAATTGAGGTAGTGAATTGAATATTGAATTGAGGAATTATAATGAACAATATCGATATTTCGATGAATTGTTTCAGCCCTATTTGGCTTGCAATCTTTTTAGCACTTTGGGGGGAAAGAAACTTCCGCTAAGTCAAGTACAGTATGCTAAATGTCTTGCACATATGTTAATAATTAAGAACTTTATGAAATGCACTAAATCAAATCTATACGCTAACTTGCTCAAAAGTCAAATATTATATTTTTATTACACACTTAGTAATAAATACAGGTTTTTTGCATATGCGATATAGCTGACGTCACAATAGCCGTATCAGCCCTGCAGGGCTGATACGGTTATTGTGACGTCAATATCACACCCTTAATAAATTAAACCACAAAAACAGTACTTGTGATCATACACAATTTTTGTACTGTTTGGTGGGTTCATATTCTTGTAATTTTAACTTTTTGAAAATAAATTTAATCTTAATTTACAAATACATGTAATAATTATAGATTATTTTCAAATTACGGATCGAGTGCATTGAAATAGAAGTAGAAACAAACAAAATTGTATGAGACAATAGACCATGTACATGTAGTATGTTAGTTTACTGAGGCCAAAGGCGATTCAAAAGTCAGCCAATTAATTCATTGTTATTAAATGTTATTGAATTTCCAAATGTTTGACACGTTTGTTCTTGTCTCCAACAAATGTATACACTCATGATTTAAAGCATAGTGTAATAACACATTATGATTTGCATGATTAGTGTTAGCAAATCGGATGATTTTTATTAAGTGGTTACTCGCTTCATCTTCCAATCGAGTACCCGGTTACTCAGATGATTTTTGGTAAAAGCATCAATATCTATTATTTATCTTTTTCCATTCTTATCGGTATAGTAATCTGCAAATATACTGTATATGGACATTATTTTTACAATACACACATACGATATCATCAAAGATTTACTGTTTTAAAATAAAGAAAATAAGGAAGTCGACACACCGAGAAGACAAATAAATATATCATTGTCAATCACCATTTTACACTTTCCTTTTCAGCCCCCGAAATATGTCGCAATCAAGGAGAATAATTATTTACATACTCCATAATTAATAGTCAGTATGTAGAGTTTCCAGTAAATCGCTGGTTTCCGAATATTTTAAGATTAGGTGATTTAACAGATTTTGAATCAGCTGTTCTTCTGGTAAACTTCAAGCTTATTATGTCTGCGACGGCATCTCGTTAAATTATCAAATGAGGTAATTATAGCTCAGGTCTTCAAAAGATATATACCCCAAGCAATCAAAGCTATCAATTATATAAACTGTGAAAACTAATCAAAACAGTTTGATCCACTACAACCATGCACTAGATCAAGTCTAATGGTATCTAAAATTAGCGAAATGTGTAAGTTAGTATACCGGTACATTTATAAATTATTAAACATTTATTTCTATGCCTTTACTATGGAGAATTCATTTTATCCGAGTAACTGAATAGCAGTTTTACTAACTGATACTCACATCGTTCGACAGTTAGTCAGGTACTCGTTGCCAACACTAATTATGATCGTAATTTATCAGCTTTATCAAATGTTTAAAAGTGGAAAAAATATTATTAAACAATAGATACTCAACTATTTACTAAGAAAGTAGTTTAGTGCATTGGTATCTAGCATGGTAACATTTACAATGACACATGTTTTAAAACGCCCTATTTGATTGGTCAAAAAATGTTAGCAAATATATGGTTGGTCAACGTGGTCAAGAGGGAAAACCCCAAAACCTCCTGGAACTTTAATTTGAAGTGAACTCACTCTGAGGTACACCCAAAAATGCCCAAGGAAAAGGTGTCTAGTCCAACCAGAGAGCACCTTAATCCCTGATCATTTAATTTCTATGCTTATTGTATAGAAATGGGAACTCAGTAGTATTACAAACTTTTACTTTGAGAATAATATTGATAAATTTCTGTATAAAAATGCTTTTACAACATTAGCTGCAGATCTGTAGCTATCCGAAAAAATATATATTGATAGACTGGATAGCTACAGTGCCACCCATTGAAAAAACTGTATATTTATTGCGCACAAAAAAGTGCGCTCGGTTTTTTAGCTCTACTGGTCAGAGACCAGAAGAGCTTATGCGATAGTAAGGTGTCCGTCGTCCGTCTGTCTGTCTGTCTGTCCAGCTGTCTGTCTGTAAACAATTTTTCAAAACGCTACTCCTCCTACAGTTTTGATTTGATTTCAATATTACTTGGCACACAAGTAGACTTCACTAAGATACATAAAATAGTGCATTGGATTTTAATTTCGTTGAACGATGTTGCCATGGTTACTCAAAATTGAATTTTCTTTGAAATTCCTTTAACACGCTAGTCATCCTACAGTTTTGGTCTGATGGCAATGGCTTCTTTTCTCATCCTTTGTTATAAATGCAAACCAGTAGAGCTACAGTCTCGACAGAGACTTCTGGTTATTATTTCTTCCTAATTCTTACCTCAATTGCAAAAGAGGGAAGATTTTAAAAAGTTTCTGTTTCCTTTATCAATTACATTCGCAGTTGACATCTGAACGAAGCGTATTGGACCGAATTATCTTTGAAACCAAAATGGCAGTATAAATAATCGAAATGTTCGATGATTACACTATCAGGGTCAGGAGGACTATTAAAAATAATTATGACGAATGTTTCGTTGTGGAAAGAGTCAAAGAATATGTAAGGAACACACGGTTAGTTATATATTATGAGATTTCAGTTTTAGGAACATGGAGAAATAAATCGAAAACCGAGCGCACTTTTTTGTGCGCAATAAATATACAGTTTTTGAAATGGGTGGCACTGTAGCTATCCGGTCTATCAATATATATTTTTTCGGATAGCTTCAGATCTGCAGCTATTACAACATGTATTAAAGATTTGTTCCTACTTTTAAAAAAAAAAATTCCAATACATTCTGAATTAAATTTATGATTTTTTTTGTTAGAATGTTCAAGGCAACCAGAAGCTTGAGTCCATCCTGAACATAGAGACAACACAGATATTAGCAAAGCTGTAAATATTGCTAGAGGATTAGTTAATGCAACTCAGCAAGGACTAGTGATGGATATGTTCCAGGTTCCACAGCTAGGAGAATGTCAGGAAGAAAAGCCTCATCATTAAAAGTGTTACAGGTGAATTATTTAGGAATTTAAGAAATAAATAGGATAGATAAATATATACTAGGGAATTAATTTTTTGTTGGTTCATGATCACATCTATTGAGAAGCCAAAGGCAAAAGTATTGCATGCAGTAAATATTGTTTGGATGTAATCACACTTATATCATTGTATACAAATAACCTTTATCCGTATTTAGGCCATATAAAATTAAAATCTTGGTTCTCAGGCCCGCGCGCATCCGTTTTGAGGTAGCCGATTTTATTGTATTTTTGATAAAATAAAAAGTTGGTGTTGCGGAGACCAATCCGGGAAAAAAATTCCAACCTCATTTGTTTCGTAGTTTAGTATTCAAATATCACTTCCGGTAGCCATTTACAATGAGATTTTGGCTACTTTGTTTGAAAATACATTCGAGGAAATTACCTACAATGTTTACACGCTGATAAGCAATTGATAAAGCAGAAATTTTGACCAGAAATGGAAAGTATATCTGTGATTAAAAAAATTATCTTTATGTTAAAGAAAATTCGGAAATTAAAATTTAAAAAATACCTCCCTCATCTACTTTATTGCCTATAAAATGAAAAATAAAATGCCGCCCTCCCGCATCTGTTTTGGAGAAAATTGGCCTGAGAACCAGGGAATTAAATTTAGATAGCCTTATAAATATTTTGAATTTATGTCAGATAATATAAATCTAAATTCATTCCTGTGTCAAATTATATTTTCGTTTCCAATGTCTTTGTTCAAGAGACAATTACAAATAGTCAAATGAATGCACTTTATTTCTCCATTAATATACTTGTTCATTGCTAAAAAAAAAATCATGTGCAGGGCTGAACAAATATAGAGTCAAGAAGCAGAGCTTGTAGCACGTTTATTGGCGGAATCAATTCTATGTAATATAAAGAATAACTGTCATTTTCAATTTCATGACAATGATCAATCGATTGGCTTGCATAATAACTTTATGCATAAATGCCTTGGCCAAAATGCGTTTATGCAAATTATATACGCCAACCAATTGATTCTTTTCAAGAACCACAGGGCCAGGAAAGATGAAACTCATGTGAAATCATCCTCAGGTAGTTTCGATTCAAGTTTGTTTAAATCATGACCCTGGGGATAGGGTGGGGCCAAAATGGCTGATCAAAGTTTTACATAGGACTAGATAGGGAAATCTTTTAAAATTGTCTTCTCAAGTACTTCAAAGCCATGATTAGTGATATTTATGTTGAAACATCCTCAGGTAGTGTAGAATTAAATTTGTCAAACCATTCAAACCATTATAACGCCTAAGGGTAGGGTGGGGCCACATTGGTGAATCAAAGTTTACATAGAAAAATAAAGGGAGAAATCCCAAGAACAGAAAAGCTATGTTTAGTCATATTGACATGTAAGCATCCTCAGGTATTTAGGATTTAAATTTATTCAAATTATGGCCCTTTGGGGCAAGAAGGGAAACAATGGGGAATCAAATTCAAATTATTATGAAGTTATATATAGGAAGAAAATGTTTTTAAAAATCTTTTTATCAAGAACAGTAAAGTCATATGCTGTGTTTATATGAAGGCATTGTAAAGTAGGATTAATTCAAGCCCCCCCCCCTTTTCAGTAAACTTTTCCTGATCTGATTTGTGCTTTTTCCTAGCTGATTTTCTCAGTTGAGCGATGTGGCCCCTGGACCTCTTGTTTGAAATTACTGGGATCAAAGCTGTTGATTATTGCTCAAAAGTTTATCATATACATACACATTTTATTCTGGTTGAAATGTTTGTAATTTTACAATTAAGTTCCATTTTTTTCCACACTGCATTACCCATTTTAAGGCACTAAAGGAAACTGATGGCATTGTTTTTGTGTGGGTGATGAGAATAAGAGTGAGGAGGAGATTAGTTTGACAATCAGGATGTCCACACTGTCACTCCAGGTACTGTATACACACTGCATTACCCATTTTAAGCAATAAGTTTCTTAACTTGAAATTATATGCAGAAACCCAGCATGACCAGCCAGTCTACATGCATGGAAAATTTTCTTAAGACTTGATATTGAGTATTACTAGTAGAGCTTTAGTCTAAAATGCAAACAGGTTGTTCTATTCAAGGATAGGCCAGAGTGTAGTTCAGACACAAGTTATTTGCATTAATTGAACTATACCAATTTCAGAGTCATAACATTTCACAAATATGTCTTCTGAATGGAGATGGAGGAGTTAGCTGAGATTAAATTCCTGGATGTGAATTTATATAGCAAAGCTTTCAAGTACACAGACCATTCAAATAAAGAAAGTACCTATGTATCACAAATATACTAGTAAACAATCATTCTCCTGCCAGATTATATTTTAGTTGAAAAAAAATTGCTTTAACTCTGAAAGCTATTTTTATTATTATTATTTTTTTTTTGTACAGACCATACCACCAACCAAGGAAAATTATATTTTGAAAATATCATTTTAGGGAAGAAGAAGTCATTTCTGATCCTAGATCTACTGTGGAAGATTCTACATGCAAGTGACAAGAGATACAAAAAAATCCCAAGGACATCATGAGAAATGAATTTAATCAACAGACATTTTGGAAAAGATTTTCTAAAAAATTGTAATAGGACCTTAGAGAAGTGTAAAACACCAAGGAAATACATTTGTAATCTTGTTAAAAACAGAGAAAATCTTGATTAACATTCTACTTTCAATTGATATACTTTGAGAAATATGAAAAAAACTGTTTTAGAGCCACAGTAATGGAGGACATTGAATTCTTTGCAGCAGTTTTATCATTAGGCCATTCCATTTTTTTTCTGTGTTTAGTGTCTGCAGATGGATTGGTTTTGAGGTCAAGCAATTTAAGAACAAACACAAAATAAAATTGACAAATACAAATCTTTGACAAGCAATTTACTCTTCTGGGATCAGCATCTCTCTTTTTTAAAAGTGATGTGCCTAAGTTTTTTTTTTTTTGTTTCATTAAACTAGTAGTAGTAGTTTAATTTAGTTATAATATGAGGAAAATTCTTAAATGATGCTAAAGGAGTTCTAGAACTTTGCGTAAAATGTTGTTTTTTCCCCTTTTGGTTTGTGATTTTTCTTTTGGAACGAAGAAATGTTTGAAATAAAGGTTGGATGGGAAACAAAGAAAAAACTTGGAATGGCCTCATATAACCTACATGGACTAAACTTGCATAGATGAAGAGTGCTTAAGAAGCTGTGCATGATGTATGTAGGAAATGATTTTGAAGTATTAAATATTCTATGCAAAAGGAAATTTTCTCAATTTAGTTAATTTTTGCAAAAAAATGATTAAGCATCACATACATAACCTTTCTGAAAGTGAAAAAAATATTCATCCTAATTAAGTTTGATCAAGTCTTTAGTTCAAGTTATATGCAAAAATACATATTTCATTCTTTATAAACACTATGATATTGCTGTACTTTTCTTATGTGAATTGAATATAAAGAGTTGGATTTGATGCATAAATAGTCCTGTTCTTATACTAGTTCTTTGAAAATCACCCCCTGTCCCATTTTTAACATCAAAATAAAGTATGGAGTATTTCTCATTTCCTTTAACAAAGATTTTTTATAGAGTCCTGAGATTGGAAGTTAAACAAGATTTCAAAGTTCTTGAAATATTAAAAATGCAAAAAAAAAAGGAATTTTCAGGATATGAGAGAATTCAAATGGGACCTTGAGACTTGGTCAGTTAATTGGTATATATATGGAGGGCCATTTTATGGATAAAGTGAACCTAGCTCTTTTCACCATTTCAATGAATACACTGTCACAAAGTATCAAAATGATAAACTGATGCATTGGTTACCAAAACTGAGTACTTTTGATTTCTCACAATTCACAGGGCCAAAAAAAAAAGCTTTCAGTGAACCTTGCTCTTTATTACATTTATGTCTGTAAACTTTTACCATGTGCAAACGTCCTTTGTTTCTAGAAATGCCTTTATCTTCTGTAAGTCCCCAAACTTTTAACATGTGTATAAGGTCCTCAGTCTCTATAAATACCTATATCATGTGTAAGTCCCCAAACTTTTAACATGTGTATAAGGTCCTCAGTCTCTATAAATACCTGTATCATGTGTAAGTCCCCAAACTTTTAACATGTGTATAAGGTCCTCAGTCTCTATAAATACCTGTATCATGTGTAAGTCCCCAAACTTTTAACATGTGTATATAATGTGGTCCCCAAACTTTTAACAGTTTCTATAAATACCTGTATCCAAACTTTTAACATGTGTATGTGTAAGTCCCCAAACTTCCCCAAACTTTTAACATGTGTATAAGGTCCTCAGTTTCTATAAATACCTGTATCATGTGTAAGTCCCCAAACTTTTAACATGTGTATAAGGTCCTCAGTTTCTATAAATACCTGTATCATGTGTAAGTCCCCAAACTTTTAACATGTGTATAAGGTCCTCAGTCTCTATAAATACCTGTATCATGTGTAAGTCCCCAAACTTTTAACATGTGTATAAGGTCCTCAGTTTCTATAAATACCTGTATCATGTGTAAGTCCCCAAACTTTTAACATGTGTATAAGGTCCCCAGTGTCTATAAATACCTGTATCATGTGTAAGTCCCCAAACTTTTAGGTCCTCAGTCTCTATAAATACCTGTATCATGTGTAAGTCCCCAAACTTTTAACATGTGTATAAGGTCCTCAGTTTCTATAAATACCTGTATCGTGTGTAAGTCCCCAAACTTTTAACATGTGTATAAGGTCCTCAGTCTCTATAAATACCTGTATCGTGTGTAAGTCCCCAAACTTTTAACATGTGTATAAGGTCCTCAGTCTCTATAAATACCTGTATCATGTGTAAGTCCCCAAACTTTTAACATGTGTATAGGTCCTCAGTCTCTATAAATACCTGTATCATGTGTAAGTCCCCAAACTTTTAACGTGTATGAGGTCATCAGTCTCTATAAATACCTGTATCATGTGTAAGTCCCCAAACTTTTAACATGTGTATAAGGTCCTCAGTTTCTATAAATACCTGTATCATGTGTAAGTCCCCAAACTTTTAACATGTGTATAAGGTCCCCAGTTTCTATAAATACCTGTATCATGTGTAAGTCCCCAAACTTTTAACATGTGTATAAGGTCCCAGTTTCTATAAATACCTGTATCATGTGTAAGTCTCCAAACTTTTAACATGTGTATAAGGTCCTCAGTCTCTATAAATACCTGTATAAATATGTGTAAGTCCCCAAACTTTTAACATGTGTATAAGGTCCTCAGTCTATAAATACCTGTATCATGTGTAAGTCCCCAAACTTTTAACATGTGTATAAGGTCCTCAGTTTCTATAAATACCTGTATCATGTGTAAGTCCCCAAACTTTTAACATGTGTATAAGGTCATCAGTTTCTATAAATACCTGTATCATGTGTAAGTCCCCAAACTTTTAACATGTTTAAAAGGTCCTCAGTTTCTATAAATGTTCTTATCCTATGCAAGTCCCCAAACATTAGGTATGTGTATAAGGTCTCAGTTTCTATAAATATATGTATAAAGTCTTCAGTTTCTTTTATTAGCCTTATCATGTATAAGTCCCTAAAACTTTTATCGTGTGTATGAGATCCTCAATTTCTTTTTATATCTTGATCTTAAGTAAGTCCCTAATTTCTATATATATATATGTATCTTGATCTTGTCCCTAAAGTTTTACCATGTGTGTAAGGTCCTCAGTTTCTTAATTTTCAAACTGTGCAAGTCCAAAAATTATAACCGTATGTACAAGGTCTTCAAAAAACCCTTTTCTTGTTTGTTGGTACATGTTGTTTAATGTCCCTGCAAATTTTGTCCTATATTTGGCACGTACGGACATGGAGAAGTGAGGGATCTTTTCCGTGCAAACACCTGCTGCAACAAGGGAACTCGGTTTATACGGTCTCATCCGAAGGATAGGTATCCACGTCCCACAGTTGTATTCGAACCTGTGACGTAAGGATCAATTAACCCCAATTAATTGCAAATCTAGAGCAGACGCTCTAACCACTGCGCCATGCGGGCGAGACACCTTTGTCTTGTGTAAGTCCTAGCTTAAATTATACCATAATGAATATAATCCTTTTAAATAATGAAAACATAATGTAATGCGATATTAGTTAATAAAAGTGTCCTTTTATAACATGCATACATGTATTTCTTATCAAATAAGTTCAAGAGCTCTTGTATTTTAAAGGCTGATACAGAGCAGTATCGGTTACAGCTACAGTAACTTTATTTCCGACGCTCAATAATAAACAGGCACACTCAATAATAAACAGGCACATATCATAGGGGTGGGGGTTGGGGGGTTGGCCACCCCCTTTTTTTCCAGACATTTTTTTAACTATATAAATTGTTTATTGAAAGCCCCCCTCCACCACACACTTTTGGAATAGGATTATATATTTGGACAATTTTCTTTTCTTCTGTTTTTTTTTTTTTTTTGATCAAGTTTTATCGGGTAAGTTGAATTTTAAAAAAATTATTTCCCGGGCTGAATTCCCCTTTAATTTTTTCAACATAGATGCCCCCTTCCCTTTCTGCTTGTCAAGGAATATTTGCTTGGTATTGCCCCCTCCGTGAAAATATTTGTGCAGCCCCCATCCCCCCAAACGAACACACACTAAAATTGCTTCCAACCAGTCAGATTGTGGTTCTCATAATGGCTTAGCAAAGTAAAAAAAAAAAAGGGAAATTTTAGCTCACCTTTACGATGAGAGCTTGTATATCGTCGGCGTCATACAGGTTAAAGATTAAGGGTCTATAATTTAATATTTTTTTTTCATTTTTATATTTATTTAATATAATTATAGCAACGTTAACGATAAATTTTAAAAGCTACATACATGTATTTGTATACAGTTTTACTATTTCAGCACGATACTTTGAGAGAGGACTTGTAATACTTTGTGTATTATTTTAAAAGACATCATCGGGAATAATTGTCCTTTTTGTCCATGTGTCACTAAAATCACAAACACAAAAAAGGTCTGAAATGCTCTAAGTATTTTTTGTTTTTCACTTAAACTCACAATATTTATCGTGAGATTTTGGGCTATAATATTCTAATTTTAAATTTTGCTCCAGATTGCAAAACATAATAAATTGCTTTTCTGTATAATCTATCTAAAATGGATAAGGATACAATGTTTATAAGGATAACAATATAAAGTTTATAAGGATAAGGATATAAGGTTTATAAGGATAAGGTTTATAATTAAAGAGTTATGTTATATTAATAAAATATTTATTGTATTATGTAGGTCGTGGCCACAATCGCCAAATCAAAAATAAATGATTTTAAGAAGTTATATTTGTCTTCATCGTCTTTAATAATTAATTACTTTTCTGTATAATCTATCTAAAAATGTGCAAATTTGAGCAGGCGATTTTAATTCAGAATATTATAAAACTTTGATGGAGGATAGCAGTAGGTTATTGCTTTAATACTAGAACGATCTTGTACCGCCTAGTGTGCATATTACAAAAAAAGAATATTGCTTATATTTTTGATGAAGTGAATAGGTTAATTAATATACGAGAAATAATTATCAAAATCTTTTGGTTATTTTAAAGTTAAATCCATATTCAAAATGAATACGTCATCGAACAGGTTCGATGATTTGGTACATAATGGAAAACATTTTTACATTCTCTTTAATTTTGTTTAAAACGTACGATTTTTAAGTTTCACTGTCGAAATTTCAAAGAATGATCAGAATATTTCTTTTTTTTTTTTTTTAATCAAATTTATTTATCAAGCAATCATGAATAGTTTTCAGTGTCAAACACGGATAATTTTAAGTTAAAACTACTTTCATTTTTGGTGCCAAAATAAAGTATAAATACTGATTCTCAAGAGTTTCTCCAGGAACCTCGAGCGATATATCCTAGCTCGCCACTTTTGCTCTCCACTCAAACGCGAATTCCGGTTGGACTGATGTAAAACTATAGTCGAGAAAATAAATATTAATCATTACTACGTGAACAATATGAATAAATCGTCAAAACCCCAAAATAATCGCTCCACCAAAAAAAAAACCCTATATATTATAAGAGAGATGTATACTGGAGTATTTTTTTTGTGTAGCGATAATTTTGGGGTTTTGGAAATTTATTCATATTATACACGTCCATGTACATGTCTAATAAGCTCCGGGGTTTAATATCGGGGGGGGGGGTTGTCCTGTCCACAAATTCCTGTGCTTCTGCCTTGTACTGGTAAACGACAGCTATATTTATGATATTTTAAAAGTTATTTTATAAATGAGAGATAAGTAACTAAATGTAATTTTCAGATCCAATGTTTTTGCTTAAAGAATCTATTTAAATCGCTGGACAAGATTTTATTTATGTTATATTTGCTTTATGATGGAGATTATTCTTTATTTAGAGTTCATATTGACACACTGTTTGTTCCAAACATTTGATATATCCTAGCATACAGTATATAGGGGGAGGGAAACTGGTCCCTCGGTTTTTTTTTAAAACATACATCTAACTTTTACTGTAAAATGATCCTTGAAAGGTTTATTGTTCCACCTCTGTTACAGCAAAGTTCTAAGCAAGGCTATTACTGAGTATTTTGAAAAAAATCTGCCGTGAACCTACCTCTCACGTCCCAAAGGAATGGATAAAAAATGAATAATAGATTTTCAACAAAACATGGGGTGATGTTGAGAAGTAGAACCATGCCTTTTTTCACTGGCTTGATCTTCAATTACGACGTGCACTACTCAGATTATTACACTGACCGTATCGTTCAAGGACTTACCGCATGCTTTTTATAGGCGAAAACAATATTTGTGATAAGGGGGTGGGGTGGATAACTTAGTTCAGGCAGTGGGTCTAAGGAACGAAGTCCGCGGAAGCTCCTGGCTTTTTGTGTAAAACCAGGCACAAAAAAGGGGAATGGGTTACTTATGTACACTATGATATTTCACTTAGAAAAAAAAACGAACAAACAAGACCAGATTTGAAAATAGCATTTGTACATCCACAAGATTTCACAAAAACAGTCATAAAATTACCATTTATTAATTAACCATAAATTATAAAAAACCAACGCATTGCACTATTAATATTAGTCATATGTCACTTTGATACTTTGAATTTTTTTTTTTGGGGGGGGGATACGACCTCCACACCCCCTTTAATCCGCCATTACTTTTATAAATCGTAATATTATTATAAATATTTTCTACAACCTTGTTTATTAAAATACTGAATACAATAAATTACAGATATGAGTACCACTTTTGGATAAACATTACGCTGAATTATATTTTTTTGAAAAATGCGCAGATACACAAATATCTGTAGTTTACGACTAAACAATTTATCCGTGCTAAACGAGGGAGGATTTGAATGCCCTTTGATGTCTTTATTAATAAAATCAATGAAATTAAAATCAAAATAAAATTCGTTTGCTTGAACACGGAACTTGTTTAAGAGAACTTTGACTTTTTCAAAATGTTTTCATTCATATCATATAATCAGAAAATATTGTTCATCAAGATTAGTATATGCTTGAACCGATACAAATGAGGATTTTTTCCTTTTTTTAATTTATTTTTTGCTGTTTTGGTAGTAATGGCAAGTTGTAAAATTGAAGAAACTTACATATGTGCTCTACCCAACCCTTCCCCTTTGTTTGGGTTAGGACAGTCACGTGGAATGCATGTGTTTGAGAGAGAGAGAGAGAGAGAGAGAGAGAGAGAGAGAGAGAGAGAGAGAGATGTCATGTTTATGTATTTATTTTTATTAATTTGAAATTCAATATTCTGAATAATTCTGTATTGAACGTTGCATTTTACAAATCTATCCCATGTTAATGCAGCTAACGAATTTATTAACAAGTCTTATCGCTGGTAATGATTTACGTGAACCAACAATAAACGGTAACCAGTTGGATGCGGCCTTTGCCTCCAAACTGTTCATTTGAAATGGATTCGAACATGAAGGGGAACTTATCGGACGGCTGCGAACTGTAAAATGTGAAATATTTAAGATTAAAGGTGTTATTAATTAATAAGAAAACCTACTTTTTGAAATAAGATGGCATGGGCATAAAGGATGTTATCAGGCAATTAATATAAGAAAACGTGTCATCAGGTGCAAACATATTTTTGAAATGCTCTTATGGCATGGGCATGTAAAGAACATTGAAAGTAAAATAATGATCACAGTCAATAGTATGTGACCTCATTGTATTAATCAGGCATATGGTTTCTTTTAAATATATTTATGGGAAGGAAGATTTTTTTATACATATTTATTTGATTGCAATTTTCTTGATGTCATATTTTTCCAACGTAATGAAAATGATGTCAACATATTTATCTTGCATTCACAATATGGGATTGAAAAAACTTCTGCACTGGTATCTCATATTGATTTACAAATGAAGATTTTGAGGAAGATTAAGAATGCTGCTTAAAATCAAACTGTGTTTTATAATATAGTGACATATTTCATGTGTTTGAGAGAGAGAGAGAGAGAGAGAGAGATGTCATGTTTATAACTTGTTGCAGTTAAAAGATGTTAATGCAAAAATAATTGTTCATTTGAAAGGATTGAAAAAGAAAACTGCGAACTGTAAAATGTGAAACTTTTTATATTGTTTTAGATTAAAGTATTAATTAATAACAAAATATTGCAGGTAAACTTTTTGAAATGCTCTTATGGCATGGGCATAAAGAACACTGAAAGTAAAATAATGATAAGAGTCAATAGTATGTGACCTCATTGTATTAATCAGGCATATGGTTTCTTTTGAAATATATTTAAAAGGCAAGAAAACTGGTATCTCATATTTTACAAATGAAGATGCTGCTGGAAGATTAAGAATGCTGGAGGATACTGACTTATTTCCCCTAAACTTGTTGCAGTTAAAAGAAAAAATAAATAGCAAAAGAAAACGAAGTTTATTTGTTTTAGATACAGGTGACGGTATACACTGTAACAGCACAATATAGGGTAATATTTGGAAACTACATATCTACTTCCAATTTTCCATTAAATGAAGTGTAAATTAGTCACAAAGTGAATAATATACATTTATTGACTGGGTTCGGGGGCAACATGCGTTTTGTCGGACCCAAGAACCAAACTGTCTGTCCAAGGCCATTAGGCCGAAGGCAGACAGTTTGGTTCGAGGGTCCGACGCAACGCATTTTGCCTGAGAACTCTGTCAATAAATATTTTGTTAATCATTTCATTTTATTTTTTAACATACATATATTTTGTACTGTATTCCGTGATGTAACATCAGGTCCTTAACTGTTTAACACCAACGAATGAAAATAAGAGTAAGCCCTGCGCATTCTGTGACGTAAGCATTCCAACATCTCCCCGAGCGGTCCAACATCTCACTCAGCGGTCCATCATCGATGTTTTTACGTCTGCTCAGTAAAACATTAAAAATGTTTGACTTTTTTCGTATAGATTTATATAGGAATAAATTTTTAAAGGTATACCAAGTCAAGTTGTCTGTGTTTTAAATAGGGAATCCTCATTGCTCCAAAAAATCGCCTCCTTGTAACATACATTTTCTTCAAAACTAACCTTTTCGATTTTTGTTTCAAAGAGGCATATTTTCGAAAATCACAAGAATTAAATAAAAATCATTATCCGTGCAAAATGCAACATGTGTGCATAAAAATACGATTGTGACAATGGTGTCAGAACTGGTCAAGTGGTAAGGCGGTTTTACTCATTCATTCTGTTACCTGAGAATGGGTTCGAATTTCTGAATGACTGGTATACATTTTCGCCATAAAATAGAAGTATGTGTTAAATGTAATATCTCTTGAAAGAGAAAGAGAGAGAGGAAGAGATGCCAAAAGGATAATGGGTAATATCTAAAAATGCATGTATTGCAGAATTGAATTGTTAAAACAAATAAGACATATTTTTTATTTATTTAGTGGCGATGTCTTACAAAATAAAGAATCAATTTAAACATTTTTTTAATATTAATTTTGTTTTATTTCAGATCGGTTAATTATTCTGATCTGAATTGAAATGACTAAGGGGACGATCATTTGTTTCTAAGAGGGTGCCTGGCACATTTTTTCGAGTCGGATTATTTATTTTCATGTCGGTGCAGGACAGTTTATTTATTTCCAACAAGATCGAGGACAGATTACTTATTTTCTTCTTCACTGGAAAAAAATCTATTTAACCAAATAAAAAAAAAATAGATAAAAAGGAAAACAACAGTCTAAAACCTCTAATTCGTGGAGTGGGGAAGGGGGTAAGGGGGTGTAAAAGCACTGGTCTGGGACGAATTTTTTTCCGACATTTTCGAGGACAGATTTCTTTCGAAAATCACCCCCACCTCCATCACAATCAAATGGCCGTCCTTAAAATTGAAATGTCTAAATGAACTTTCTTGAATTTTGCATCAACAGTCAGTCAGCATTTGAGTTAATTAATGATAAATTGTATTTTGTGACACGGTCATTGTATCACCACAGAACTTATGAAATGACGACTTTTAACGAGACTGCTGAAATTCTTGTTTCACCAACTTTTTCGTCGATTGATAAATTACCTTGTTTTAGAAATTATTCATATGTAGATAATGTTAGAGATACAAAATCTGGTGCAGGTGACATTTAAGGTACATGTATATTGCTGCATAAGTAAGGGAAGTTGACGATTGAAAAGTTAGTCATTTCGTTTATCATAAAGCTTACAAGTTCTATACACAGAGATTCTATGTATAGAAAATACATTTTAAGTCCCCAAACTTGTACCCTGTGTATTAGGTCCTCAGTTTACATATATACCTTATCTTGTGTGTAAGAAGTCCCCAAACTTGTACCCTGTGTATTAGGTCCTCAGTTTACATATATACCTTATCTTGTGTGTAAGTCCCCAAACTTGTACCCTGTGTATTAGGTCCTCAGTTTACATATATACCTTATCTTGTGTGTAAGTCCCCAAAACTTGTACCCTGTGTATTAGGTCCTCAGTTTACATATATACCTTATCTTGTGTGTAAGTCCCCAAACTTGTACCCTGTGTATTAGGTCCTCAGTTTACATATATACCTTATTTTGTGTGTAAGAAATCCCCAAACTTAGTTCCCTGTGTATTAGGTCCTCAGTTTACATATATACCTTATCTTGTGTGTAAGTCCCCAAACTTGTACCCTGTGTATTAGGTCCTCAGTTTACATATATACCTTATCTTGTGTGTAAGTCCCCAAACTTGTACCCTGTGTATTAGGTCCTCAGTTTACATATATACCTTATCTTGTGTGTAAGTCCCCAAACTGTTCCCTGTGTATTAGGTCCTCAGTTTACATATATACTTATCTTGTGTGTAAGAAGTCCCCAAACTTAGTTCCCTGTGTATTAGGTCCTCAGTTTACATATATACCTTATCTTGTGTGTAAGTCCCCAAACTTGTTCCCTGTGTATTAGGTCCTCAGTTTACATATATACCTTATCTTGTGTGTAAGTCCCCAAACTTGTTCCCTGTGTATTAGGTCCTCAGTTTACATATATACTTATCTTGTGTGTAAGAAGTCCCCAAACTTAGTTCCCTGTGTATTAGGTCCTCAGTTTACATATATACCTTATCTTGTGTGTAAGTCCCCAAACTTGTACCCTGTGTATTAGGTCCTCAGTTTACATATATACTTATCTTGTGTGTAAGAAGTCCCCAAACTTAGTTCCCTGTGTATTAGGTCCTCAGTTTACATATATACTTATCTTGTGTGTAAAAAGTCCCCAAACTTATTCCCTGTGTATTAGGTCCTCAGTTTACATATATACTTATCTTGTGTGTAAGAAGTCCCCAAACTTGTACCCTGTGTATTAGGTCCTCAGTTTACATATATACTTATCTTGTGTGTAAGAAGTCCCCAAACTTGTACCCTGTGTATTAGGTCCTCAGTTTACATATATACCTTATCTTGTGTGTAAGTCCCCAAACTTGTACCCTGTGTATTAGGTCCTCAGTTTACATATATACTTATCTTGTGTGTAAGTCCCCAAACTTGTACCCTGTGTATTAGGTCCTCAGTTTACATATATACCTTATCTTGTGTGTAAGTCCCCAAACTTGTACCCTGTGTATTAGGTCCTCAGTTTACATATATACCTTATCTTGTGTGTAAGTCCCCTAACTTGTACCCTGTGTATTAGGTCCTCAGTTTACATATATGTGTATGTCCCAAAACTTGTACCCTGTGTATTAGGTCCTCAGTTTACATATATACCTTATCTTGTGTGTAAGAAGTCCCCAAACTTGTACCCTGTGTATTAGGTCCTCAGTTTACACATATACCTTATCTTGTGTGTAAGTCCCCAAAACTTGTACCCTGTGTATTCATGTCGATTCATGTCGAACGAAATTGCTGCGTTTGCTCTCAAGAACATCTTTTTGTAATAGTACTATTGTGGCAAGGCCGTAACTAGGCTTAAATTTTTAGTGAGGCAAGGGATCTGGAGGCAACCAGGATAATTCTCAGGGGGGATGAAACCTGTATTTTCAGGCAATGAAAGACTTTTTTTTTTTTTTTTACATTTTGAATTATATTTTTTTACATGCTTTCAACAAGATAATGAAGCACCTGGTGATATGTCGATTTACAGAAAAGGAAACAAAAGTCTAAGATCTTAATTTTGTGTAAAGATCGAAACACATAATTAATTTAAGTGCACTTTTCAGAAAACTCTTAAAATTTTAGTGAGGGATTTGCCTCAGACAGTGGTACTTACGACATATGTGGCAGAGATACTGCAGAAAAGATCGATGCAGTTCATTCCTCGGGAAAATGTGCATTGTTGACTAGTACTAAAGCGATACACGAAAAGAGAGAAAAAAAAATCTACACGCAAGTAGCAATCGATCGGAACGGATATTCATAAGCCTTTTCTAATGTCTGAAATATTGGCCTATAGATCAAAGCAGATATCTTCTTCTTCCCATTCAATACAAACCATTTAAGTATTATCCCATTCTGCATTAGGGGTGAGTGTCTATATACAGTGCTCGTTAAAATTAAAAAAATAAAAGATATTAAAAGCGCAGTTGTGATTCTACTAGAGATTGGCACTGGAAAGCTGGGTCTTAAAGCTGTTTGGGTTCTTGGCATCTACTGTTCTTCCTGGTAATGAGTTCCACAGCCGGATGGCTTAGGAGGAGAAGGAGGTCTTGTACACTTCTGTTCTGGTGTGTGGTAGCAGGAATCGTGGCCTCTGGTTCTCAGTGATGGATGTAGGTAGCTCTCCGCCGGGATGTCCAAAAGATGGTAGACTATCCTGTATAGCATGTTGTCTGGGACTCTTTCCCGACGGATCTGTAGTGACTGCCATTGGAGCTGCTGAAGTATGAATGTTACGCTGCTTCTTTTTTGGTAATCTCCAATTGCGAATCTGTCTGTCCTACGCTGTACGTACCGCCTCGATCTTCTTGATGCCCTCCTTCTTGGCCGGGGACATATTCGATGGTAGGTCGTACAAGTGTAAATATCAATGTAAATTTACATTTAATTTGCGAAGTGAAACCCCCTCCCCCTCCTTTTTAAAATCACATGTTTTCAAAGTTGTAATTAAGTAGGATGTCTTGGATTTGGTATTTAATTAGGATAAAAAAATTATGCTACATGTACCTCTCCCTGCGTAGCGAGTAGGCTAGCTTTGCAAGTGGCGGATCCAGGAATCTTGAAAGGGGGGCAACAAGTTTGGGGTCGGTGCCCAAAGCCACACACAAAAAAAGATTTATTAAATCTTATGTATATCTAGACTCAAAAGCCCCCTTCTAAATCCGCCAGTGTTTGCATACAAGATAGTAGCTTTACGTAGAGGCTAAGTAGCGGCTACGATCTTGAACGCACTCTGTCAACTGTCTTATTGCATAAAATTACGACTGTTTAAAACGAGCATTTGATGGACAGGGCTTCCCATTTCAGATTTTGTGTACAAGTTTTGTTGGAGGAAAGACAGTGACTTGATCAAAGTCTAAAATACATTTTAAGCAGTGGCATAGCGCCCTTTACGCAACAACACAAATGAATACACAGATTTTTTAAAAAAGAAAATTAAAATAATAATAGTAATAATAAAAAAACATGTCGAAAGTTCAATAACGGATTAAAATAATTAGGTTATTTTATAAAAGCTAGATTGTTTTTATCCATACGTACTAAATATAATATTTTCAGCTTCTACCTAAGATCTTTGAAACAGTGTATACTAGTATATCGTTTTAGAAACTTTTTTTAATGGAATCACTGTCTAGTTTGGAGAGTATGCCAGGGCATCAACAATAGTGGGAAACATGGGATAATTTAGCATAACGGGCTTCGCCCGTTATGCTAAAATAAACCCATGTTTCCCACTTATTGTTGATGTCTCTGGCATATTCCAAACTAGACAGTGATTCTTATATTTCCATTTCATTGTGAAATAAAATTGAAGACTTAGACATTTAAAATGTAGACTAATAGATTTAAATTACACAAGGACTTCCATGCCAATTTCCATATTCACTCGCACACTGACGTCATACACAAAGGTAGCCGCACGAGATTTACATGCATATTTTGCCTCCTTAGGGTCAGACACAGAGACAGATGCGCACGAGATTTGCATGCGTATTAGGCCTCCTTAGCTGCTGACCTATCGACCTGCCTAATTTACATTCCGGCAGAATTATCAAGAAATAATCTCCCCCAACTTTCAAACAGATATTACAGAGAAAAATGGAAATATTAGAATATCAATGACGATCGAATTTCAGATATAACTGTGTCCATTCAAAGCAAAAGCAAATAATAAACGATGCTTTTTACTAATTCCCCTAATAATCACCTAAATTAACTGCGTTGTACTAGCACTATAATTTTAAACAATGAATTTTAAAATGTAGCAGCATTTTCAATGAAAAATATTCATAAGTTTAGTGAATATACCAGTATATAGATTTTTTTTTGCATTTATGAAAAACCTACGAAAGCCCATTGAGGCCAGTTCAGAGAAAGAAATATTTTTAATGCGTTTAAACGCAATGATTTTTGCGATTAAACGCAATAATTATTGAGTTTAAACGCAATGAAAAATATTTCTTTCTCTGAACTGGCCTCAACTGGCTTCCGTAAAAACCTGTCTTAACTGTGAAATAAATTCTGTAGCAACTACTAGAACATTGAATTTTCTGTTTGTAAAATTTTGTTTGGTTTTTCTGTAGTCCATAATAAATTCTCTTTCGTCAGTAAAGGGTGTATTCACTGTGACAAAAGATTTGACCTATAGGAGAGAACAGTTTTCCGGGAAAAGTGACATTTCAAAATCAATCTTTATTTGTTGTTTTTTACCATATGTATATCTAAAATTTTCAAATTTGTAGTTTTATTTTACAATAAGCCCCCATAGTTGGCCGAACACCATTTTGTCCGTTAAAGCGTAGATTTGTGCATGAATTTTGGTCTAGGAGTCCTTCAGGGCAGACTTTCCCTTAATAAAATTATAATATTTTGAAAGGTTTGGATGTAAGAAATAATTTAAGACTTCTTCAAATTTAGACCATACATGTACAATCTAATAGTCAGTATAGCTCAGTTGATATATATGCGCTGACTTTTATACCTTGGGAACTTTCTTTTTAAAGTCGGGAGTTCGAATCCTCCTAGTTCCACTCTTTATAGCTTTAAATTTTCGCCTTTTTAAAGATAATTTTAAATTATTTTTACAGGCTTGTATATTTTCCTTCAATCATCTAGAATATCCCTTCATCGTCTCAAGCCAAGGTCCGGAGTCCGCATATAGCTCTCTCCAGAATGGGGGATCGTACATTTTGGCCGTGGTTTGAGACGATGCTATCCCTTATGCATGCCCATTATCTTGATATAAGAAACACTAAAAAAAGATCAATTCGTAACAATCCAATGTACAGTTGTCAGTCAGATGGAACAAACCTAAGAATAAGCTCACTTTCTCCGAGGACAAGAACAACTCACTCTGTGTTACTCGATACAAGTATTCTCGGCAGCATTGAGCGGCGATGAATTTCAATTGTATGTATTCCTTAGAATTTAATCACATTCATTGCTTTTATTCCATTTGTGCTACTGGTGCTTGTCTGGGTTACATGTAGTGTGTTACGTATTGCTTGAATTATTTGAGCTTAATATATTTAGAATAAGCTATACATGTATGTACTTTTGCTGTAAGTCAATGTTCTAATTTTGAAAAAGTAGGGCTACATCTATCACTATCAGTATTGTACTCCCTTGGATTTCATTTAGGCCTATGTAATTTGCTCACATTAATGGCATGTTTTTATTATATCCACGGAAATGTGTTGTAAAATAAATAGACTAGACAAAAGAATAGCATTTCATATAAACAGTAGACATTACCACAAAGTACAATGAGTAGTAAAGAAAAATATCAGTTTCTAGTACATGTATTACGTTTGGAGATAAAAAGTTCAGAATAATAATGAAAGTGAAATAAAGATTTATGAAAAACAAATTGTAACATATATGTATTCAGCCTAATGTCACAAATCGGAACGGAAATCGACAAGCTTTCTGTAAAGAAAAAAAAAAACAAGCCCGGCCGGATAGGTCAGGTCCCTATTTATATTGAACTTTTCAACGCAATTTTGCGATAATATGATAGAGTTTTCCCGCGTTTCGTAGAATAGCGGGAAAGCATTGTATGATAGAAACGTATTTTATTGGAAATGCCTGTTTATGGTAGGCGTGGCCAAAGGAAGACCAATGAGAAGGCGTTATTTTGTGAGGTGTTGGATCATTCCAAGCCAGTGCTCCGCAGAACACACACACGTGTTTTTTTATATTTATATTCAAATGAATACGTATCTATAAATAATATTAACAACAATATTGTCATATTGTTTGATTTTGCTTTATTATACATGTACATATATGGTGTTTCTGCATACCATGTACTGCTCCGAATGCATGTGCGGCATTCTCCCTTGAGGCATTATTTATACATAGCGACGTGCACACGTTTTCCATAGTTACTCGTCTATGTTTTTTTTCTGGGTGGTTTTTAATGTCTTTAATAGGGGTACAATGCATAGCATGTAACGTATAGTTACATAATGTAACCATTGCAGTTCTTCATTGATCACATACACATTTGTGTATGACTGTTTGTTATGGATTGTTAGTTAAAGAGATATATGCCGTATTAGTGTTTTATTTTAAAAGAAATAAATGTTTAGGTGGTGGCTCATCAAGTCGTAACGGTATAAGTTATATACTTTCTGCAAATAAGACTATTCCACTCCATCACTTTTAAAAGTTATGAAATATTATTATGTAAAAATTATTTTCTCTCCGAGACGGATAATAAACCGCCTCTTATTGAAATATTCATGATCACGTGGTTTCGCATGCTCACAGCAAACAATGGTCCAATCTCGTGAATGAACCGAAAAGCATAATGGTCTACTACGTTTTTACTACAAACACGTGAGTTAGGGATTGTTAATACGTGAGCACACCTCAGAGTTGGTTGCTTTTTGTACCGAGGAATAATCACGTGCAATTGTCTTTTCACTAGCAGTACAGCACGGTGAAACTCGAAACAAACGGACCTGTACAATGAAGTGGGGTAAACTTCAATCTTTATCATTGTTAATCATTTGTAGGCAAATATGAGCATGGGATTAGTAGATAATAAATGTACATAATGCATGTATTAAGCATGTAAATGCTTGGGAAAATGCATCAAGTCTTTCCGAGAGCGATTTAAAAAAAACTAGCCTTTTCGAAAAGCACATGTAGTATTTTATGTAGTAACCCATAAATGCATTAAATGCAACTCATTGAGCTGATTGGTATATTTGTCAGTCATATTGGTTCCTCACTGATCAGACGTCACAAAAATATTTTCCTCGACCTGATTATTCTCGCGATGCTTTTCCCGCGCACATGCGCAGATCCAGGATAAACGGTCAGTCCTTTATAAATATGCACGAGGATATCGTGTTCTTTTCCGGACCAGTACTTTGTTAATACCGAATAATATTTCGTCGAATTTTCAAGAATGCTTCATTTTTGATAGCTTATCATAATTCAGAAATTTTTGTTCGGTTTCAGCTGTGCAAAAATACTGCTTAACAAGGCACACATATCTTTAAGCTTACAGCTTAAGTGTTGTATTATTTGTCTATTTTGAGGCAAAGTCTGTCAAATAATGTGTGAAGAATACATGTATACTTATATAAAGCTGCTACAATAAGTAAAACATATTTGAAAAATAAGCCAACTTTACACATATGTGATTTTGAATGTTTGATATGAGGAATATCATTTAAAATTGATCACATTAAAGCAAACACGTTCTTTCATGTAGTACTAGTACTTTGCATTTCTTATTATTATTTTCACACTGCATGTGAAAAAAATATCACTTATATTCAATGGACGAAATATATTGCAAGAATTTCACTGTTGAAAATGATGTATGTATTGTCTTAATTCATGAAAACAAGAAATGCTTTGTTAAAAGAGGATTTAGTGTAGTTGTAAGTTTTGTCAAAACTCAGCATTTTTTTTTTGTTAATATTTAGTAGAACTACGATTGTATAAAGATAAAAAAAATATTTCGAGTTAATTTTCTGACGTAAAAACCTGGAAATCCATGGGCTTACAGGGCTTCGCTATAAATGGTTTATCGAGTCACTGAGATTTTTTTTATATACATATAATAAAATAATTCCATGGTCATACATGTATAGTCAGGGAAATTTTGGCTATAAGTTATAAAACTGATTCCTGGACTAAATCCGTTATTTTGCGTAAACGGGGAAGAAGGGATGTTGGCAGGTATAACAAAGTAGTGGCGCTGTGGGGCCGAAATAAATCGTAAAGGGTTAATTTAAGATGCCGTTTCCTTATGTATATATAGTGAAGCAAAGAAATGTCTTTTTAAATCCGCCACTGGGTATAACAAAGTAGTGGCGCTGTGGGGCCGTAATAAATCGTAAAGGGTAAATTTAAGATGCCATTTTCCTTATGTATATATTGTGAAGCAAAAAAATGTCTTTTGAACACATCCACCTCATTCCTTAAAAAAAACGTATACCCTACCAACAGCGCATAGAAATAGATTATTTTTACACGTTTGGGAAATGATATAACATGTTTTTTTCTTTTTTATTTTCATTTGTTATTGCTCATTAAGGAATTTCTGGATTGAAAATTTTTGGACTAAGGATAACCCTTTCCCACATTGAGAAATCCCTGAATCCGCGCCGGAATAAATAAATAAATAAACATGTCCAACCATCTTCAAAACTTAAATTTACAAATATGTCCCCATTTCTGTTCTTTGTGTATGAGGGACTGAGTAAAGGTCCCCAATTCTGTAAGCTTATGAGAAGTTGGGTCCCCTACATTTACACAGAGGTCCCCATATTGGCACTTCCGGGTCCCCATTTTCTAAATTTATGAATATATCATTCTAGCTCAAAGACTCAGTCTATTTACTTATTCCAGGATACTGACGGGGTAAAATAAGTTAAACAATACCAATTCTGCCACGAAATCGCTTAGTCCCCATTTTAAGATTTTTTGGCAGGGTCCCATCGGAGAACGACGACTTCTTAAAAATATTTACATTACATTGCATCTTTGATCAGGTACTTTTATTAAAAACATTAACTAAAAAATCTTTCAAAGCAAAGACAATTATTCATTTTTTGTTTTACGCAGAAAACCGATGATCTGGAATACACGTGCAGTATTTTTAATGGCACAAAATGTTTATGAATACATTTCACGAAAGTCAAATAACTTTATTTTTTATAAGAAATATACAAATGAACTAAATTAACAAAAATAAAAAAAAAACAGAAGTTAAATATGTTTTCCACAACCGTTGCTTAAATTATAAAAAAAAATTTACAGGACATTCCAGTTGCGACTGCTGAAAATAGGGTACTTTAAACCAATTAACTTTTCTGCAAAATCATCTGATTGCTTGAGATATGTGTACTGTACTGTAAGGGCGGGTTCGAGCACCCTCGTCCTCGATCATTGTTAAAAAAATTATTTTAGAAAGTAGAAACTTGTGTTGTAGAGTTGCATATCCCCCAATAGCCAACCCCCAACTGCTCCACAGGGAATCGTACTCTAGAGCAGAATTCCCCTCCAAGGGGAATTCACACACCAGAACCAAATTACTCCTTGAAGTTCTCTCTTTCTCAGAGCAGAATCCCCCATCCCTTGCCATATAGAGAGTAAATATAAACCACAGCCGCATTATAATGAAATAAACGACAAACAGATTTTTGAATGGTAAATGATTGTTTTTCAGGTTATGTACATTTAGGAAGTATATATTTCAAATCATCAACCAAAATATTTAGCTTTCAAAAACAACGCAAATCTCCCCAGATTAGATGTAATAACACCTCTAATGGCTTTAGCGATAGATGTATTTTTAATGTTCTTTTTGACAAGTCTGTTTAAAGATTTTTTCATAGAAAGTCCTTTATTTATGCATACTTTTTATTACTTAATATATTTTGCTTGACTCCAATGAACGGAAAAATTGTTTGAGTTCGTATCATGTGAAATCGAATAATTATTTCATGAAAAGTTAGTTATCTCCTTTAATTTTATACGTCTACTTATTTATTCTTCCATAAAAGTTACGCAGTAAAATGTGAATAATTCCCTAGAAATCTCTGCGAATGGACTAATCTCCGTGAGATAGTCAAATGATCTTATCCCTGCTTCGGAAGTTAATTCCCCGGTTATCTGTTATCTCTAGATTTTTCTTTTGTTTCGGTTCTAATATGTTAAGGGGCTAATCCTCGTGCGTTAGTCCGGAAGGTACTCCCCGGTCATTCGTAATCCTTTATTTTTTTAATTACTTTTATATCGGTATAATAACATAGTCAAAAATAAATATAATTGGTGAGTTAGCAAGATTCTAGTTCCCCTTGACTAGGACTATTTCCCGAGACACAGCCACTATTATCCGCTGGCTAATGAAACCACGCCCTCAAGCGTCGCAACAATCAACACTGCTTGATGACGGTGAAATCATGAAAAAAATATTGATTGCAGAATTCATGCGCGCAAGGTTCATTATACCTCCGCTTGATAAGTTGGAGGGTATATATAAAATCAAAGTACTGAGACAGTACTGAAAGACGGGGTCAAAATAATCTTCATGCTACAGAGATTTCACAAATGTAATTTTTTTTTACGAGTTTTAATAACAACTTTATTTTTTCATTAGCATACTAAAAACAAAACTATGAATAATATACATTCACATTTTTCATTTAATTTGATTTGAAGTAGAATTGCTCAGTCTGGAAACCTTTCTGAACTGCTCCGAATTTCATCAGGTACGAACTAATAATTTTTCCGGAAGTAAACAATGGATGATGCGTACACAGTCATAATAATACGCAGGTTAGTACTTTGTCTACTAGTGTTATTTACAGTTAATATTTTCAGTTTTAAATTATCAAAATACTGTATTAGTTGAGTAAGACAAAGGTTCATATCAATTTCTTCAGTTTGATACAAAATATTTATGTTTTGATCGAAACAATTTCTGCACTCTTTCGTACGCGTAGATTTAATTCATGTGTTATCACCACGGCTTCCGTTTTCTATTTTTAGGTCTCTGGGAGTAAACTAAAAGACGGGGTCACGTGACCCCGTCTAAAATGGCTTGCCCGTCCGTCCGTCTGTTACGCTTTGTGGTACCCATCTCTTATCTGGAACTCCTGTCATACCACTGAAGGAAATTTAATGAAACTTTCACAGAATCTTTATTACTTAAACATATATTGCCATTGTGCACCTCCTATTTTACTTTTCCATCTGACATATATTTTGGATTTTCCAGAGCAAAACATGGATACTGCCATTATATTCATATGGGAGGCGGGGGATTATTTAGTGAGCTCATTGCTCACAGTACCCCTAGTTGTAATATATTCTCATAGAAAATTAAGAATATTATAATGCATAAAGTATGAAATTAAATGCTACTTTGGAATTTTTACCCTTCGAAATCTTCGGCAACCTTGGCTACGCCTTAGTTGACAATGGTTTTCTTTGAGTGAAGCCCCGTCGGGATCCGGGTTAGAATAGGTTCTCAGTACCCCCTTGCTTGTCGTTAAAAGCGATAAACGGGGCGGTCCTTCGGATGAGACCGTACAAACCAAGGCCCCGTGTCACAGCAGGTGTGGCACGATAAAGATCCCTCCCTGCTCAAAGGCCGTAAGTGCCGAGCATAGGCCTAAATTTGCAGCCCTTCACCGGCAATGGTGACGTCTCCATATCAGTGAAATATTCTGAAGAGGGACGTTAAACAGTATCAATCAATCATCTTTGAGTGAAAATGATCTTTTAGCTGCGGGTTTGAGACCGTATAAACCGAAGTCCCGTGTCGCAGTAAGTGCTGGCACAAAAAAAGATCCCTCTTTGCTCAATGGCCCTGGTTGCCGAGTGTAGGGCAAAGTTTGAAGCTCTCCACCCGAAAGCGGTGGCGTACGTCTACATATGATTGAAAAGTTCTCCAGAGGAATCGATCAATCAATTTAATTCATGCATTTCATGCAGTATATAATAACACATTTGTTATCATGTTAAGGACAAATGATACAAACAAAAACTGATCGAATAGATGGGAATCTTTTCTTGGATCTTTTTTGGTTGTAAATGATTAAAAAAAATAGATTTAAAAAAATACATGTACTAAGAAATTTTAATTTACTTAGATGTTCAAATTTCCATCTTTCTGTAACTATCCTTAATTTTCTACAAACTTTTTTGTCACCTTAAATTCCATTAATAATTATATCTTTCTAATTTTTGAGAAATGGCTAAAATTTTATTAAGCGTAGGGGCTAAGTTATGAAAAATTCTCAAGCTGTTCTGCTGCCAATAATCTTAAGGATTACTTTATCACTACTGAATAAAAAAATCATGAATAAGGAGATACTTTTTTGACATATAAAAATAACACTTTTTAATCAGTTGCAAAACTATTCTTCAATTCCATTATCTCTTCATTATACATATTACACACACATTTTAATAACTCGAATGCGTTTATTTCTAGTTCTGTTATTCTTTACTATAAGAGATATCAACTCTAAGGAAAAATTATTTCGAGATAATTAACTCGTGTAAAAGAGTTAATTATTATACAGTTAAAGTATGTCATTAAGGGGGTTAGCAAGATTCCTAACATGTATACCAACACAAAAAAAATTATATATTAATGAGGTTTGTGGTGTTATGGATAACTGAGAATACGCTTTTGGGGGCGGGGACTAGCTCATTTTATTAAGCCAGTTCTCCTAGGGCGAAATTCTACTATAGAGCCAGTTTTCTGATGGTCGAGATTTTAAGACGGAAAGACCGATATTTTCATGTATTACACTTGATTATAACCGAAAACTAGAGGACGCATGAATGGTTGTTAAAGAATATTAGTAAGCTACATGGACTTTCGCGAATCAGTACAGAAAAGATCGTTAAAAATACAGCACAACAACAGAAAGAATTTGTTAATACTAGTAAATCTTGGAAATAAATTAAAAAAACCCATCTAAATCAAATAGGGGAACTGTGTGTATAAATTATCACAATACAATAGGGGACATTTGTGTATCAAAAACTACAACACATGTACAATAGGGGACATATTTTGTGTGTAAAAATCCACAATACAATAGGGGACAAATGTGTATAAAAAACTACAACACAATAGGGGACATTTGTGTATAAAAATACACAATACAATAGGGGACATTTGTGTATAAAAATACACAATACAATAGGGGACATTGTGGGTATAAATGATCACAATACAAAAGTGGACATTCCTGTATATACATAAGTCATTCACATTCTTTTTAGTATTTGCATGCAAATACTAAAAAAAATGTGAATGACTTATGTATATACATGTACCTTAGGCTTATCAAAATACAAGAGGGAACATGTTTATGAATTGTTCTAAAACCTCAATGGAGGAGAATTGAGTAAAATACGGAGTATATTTTAAAAGGTAGCATTTATAAAATTTAAGATACCGAAAAGATATTCTCTGATAACAATTACTTTTGATTCTTTTGTTTTGTTCGGATGAAAGCTTGAAATTGAGTTTACATTTTGTTTAGGAATTAAATACAGTTAATTTGGAACTCCCATCTACACCCCACCAAACCTCCAAAAGCATAAATCAATTTTAAAGCGAAGTAATAATTACATCGACAGTAGTGTACTTATTCTTGAAAATATATGCATGAAACAATTTGAAAAGAAACAATATATTAAGCTGTCAAGAAATCATTTACTTCCTTTAAATGACCATCCGACATTTTTGATAGAAAAACTATATATTGATGATGGACCTGTGTGCAATACTTTCAATGTTTATATAATTATGGATTTGCAAATCTCTTCTAAAACAAATTTTGAAAAAGAATCTGTAAATTGTTTTTTGAAATTTTTGTATATACTTTTGTATAAATCTTTTGAATAATGTAAAATTTTTCATAATTTGTTATCTTTCACAAACCCTGGTAATGCATGCTGATTTTTTTTCTGTAAACATCTGATGACACTATAATCTTAAATTTAAAATATCTTGAAAAATTATCAGCAGGTAAGGTACCTTGCGTATGTCCTTAAGGACCTTTTTTCATAAAATCAGTCAAATGATTAAAAAATTTTTCTTCATTATTCTTAACGCCTTCTTCCTTTCTCTCTTTCGACTGTGATCAAACGTAAGCATTGTACTACATGTATATGTCCATGCATAACAACTTCCACGTACCGACGTACCGGGGAGTGGACTGCTACTTATTCTGTGTATTATAAAATATGTTTTTTTTATATTTTTAATTTGAAAATACTAGTAGCAGATATAATGGTTGTACGAATATTTACAATGGTTACTGGTTAATTAGAGATAAAGGATCCTTTTAATTAATCAGATTTATTGTAAATACTCTAAATAAGCTAACTTTATGAATCGCACAGGTTTCATTAAGGTTTTTTCAATATCTCGTCTTCACGTGCTTCGAATTCTAAGGGATATGATCAGATCGCTGTGGCATATAGACAGCATAAATTAAGGAATCTCTGTCTAGTTAGTATAGTATGCCAGGGCATCAACAATAGTGGGAAACATGGGATAATTTGCATAACGGGCGAAGCCCATTATGCATGAATTACCCCTTGTTTCCTAGACAGTGATTCCTTATATTTCCATTTCATTGTGAAAATAAAATTGTACATTTATATGCAGACATAGATTTAAAATTACACGAGGATTCCCATCCCAATTTTCTTGCAAATTTGGTCTCTTAAGCGTTAGACTCGCAGACAGATGCGCACGAGATTTGAATGCATATTACGCCTCCTTAGCTCCTGACCTATTGACCTGCCTAACTTAGATAACAGTATAATTACCAAGGAATTAACTCCGCTAAGTTTCAAAGAGTTATCACAATGAGAAAAATTAGAAATGGAAATATTGCAGCATAACCCCTTAATTCCTTCTCTTCAACATCACAGTAAACATTTCGTTTTCATGAAACGAGGCATTTATTGATATTTTTTTAGATTCCTTCCAGTGTCTCTCCCCTTCAGAAATCTCAGATGTCGAAGCTTAAATTTTAAATTTTATTGTTGTTAATAGCCCTCCTGTGATCATCAAAAATTTCGACTATTTATACGTTCAATTTGGTTTGCAAGATAATTTGGTCCAACATACTTTGTGCAGATGTCACCAGTCCTACATTTGAACGAGAGTTTTTAAAGATATATCTTTTTTTGCAGTTGAGGTAAAAAAAATTGGAAGAATAAATTCAGAACTAAGCGCTGCTTTTGGTCCAGGCAATAAATATCCAGTTTTCACAATGAATTGGACTGTAGGTCTCCAGTCTGTCAAAATATTTTTTCGGATAACTACCGTTCTGCAGCTAGCTTTTGCCACACTACTAATGAACATTTTCGGAATCTCATACACCTGACACCGTACTACGGACTGCGGACTTTCGAACAAAAGACCGCTTTCAGGGAACGTATAGAAATACGTTTTCTGTCTTTCCTAAATTTACTGTACCTATTTTCATTATTCTGGGATTTTTTCCATGCATGTGACACAATTTAAACATGGACACAGATAAAAGAATCAACATAATTACAAGCGTAATTTGTGTTTATTGAGTAATTAAAATGTATCTATATGTATCTTAATTATATGCACAAACGTGTAGGTAATACTTTTTAGTAATGTGAATAAATCAAAGATTGTGTTGGAATCTTCAGGGGCGTAGGCTCTAGGGTATCGCAGCAAAAATTCGTATTGCGATATATCATGACTTTCCTCCAAAATATCACGATAATATCATGATATTTTTACAAGCAAATTTTTCAATGATTTCAAATGAATAATCATCATTTTTCGAATAAATATATTAGAAAAACAAAATTTCACTTTTTGGAAATTTTAAAAACCTAAAATTGGTCATGTTTGGATGGTATGATGCCGATGTTTTCACCCTTTACAACATGTTTTAGACTTTCAGTTGTTGTTACTAGAAAGATTGAATAAATAAATGAATAATTTATGGACTTTATAATATGTACCATTGTACCTAAATACCGGTCTTGTAGAGTATGTTTTCCCCCCTAAAATCTTACCCCCGGAAAACTGGCTCTAGAGTAGAATTTCCCTCCCGGAAAACTGGCTCTAGAGTAGGATTTCCCCCAGGAAAAATATATATATGGACGACAAGAACAAGGGACAGACAAAGTTGAATACCTTTTCTATGGAAAAGGAATAATGAAAGTCTAGAATCGGTGTCACGTATTTCATAAACCCTGTAAACTAGTGAATAATTTTAGTATTTTTTCAAATGATGCCGAATTCAATATCTGATTTCGTGAATAAAAAGGCCCGTAACTCTAAGGTCTTATGTAAGTATTTCAAACATTAAACTTATAGGGGGGGGGGGGGGGGGTAAATCACTTTATATCAACTTCTGTCCACAAAATTTTAAAACTTTTCTTAAAATTTAAAGCATTAAATTGAATGAAAATGAATTGGAGATATTTATAATACACTAGCACACGCACCCTAATTGAACATTTTTATAATAACAAGATTCCTTGGTAAGTTTTCGATTAATACGAATCGTTTTCTAAAATGCTTCTTTTTAGTTATTTTAGTCAACTGGTTAGATAAAAGAGGGTGCATTTTTTTAATACGTGTTTTTTTCTGTAAATAAATATCTATAAATTGATCTTAGTCTAACCCCCCCCCCTCACATACACACACCATATTCAGGTGATAGATATTCACTGTATATCTTGATACACTTCATGAGTAAATTCACTTATTTTAAGTTATTGAGACGTTTGGAAAATAAACAAAATATTTTGGATTAGATAAACAGTTATCAGTATACTGTTTATCTAAGAAATATTGTTAAGAAGGCTTAAATACTCTAACATTTTGTAGGTTTGCAAGAGGTTAATTGTATCTTAATAAAAACAATTAATAATAGTATTCTAATCGAACAGTTGAATTGCAATTATCAATTTTAAACAGAAATGCAATACGTAGAGGCATATTCGTTAAATTACGCTTTTGACATGTTCCCTCACCTGTAAAGTCCGCAGTCCGTAGTAAGTTGTCAGGTGTACGTGATTCCGAAAATGTTCATTACAAGGCACATTGTAGGAATCTCATGCATGTACATGGATATGTCTACTATCCTTAGCTATGCAAATTACAGCTTAGAAATAAAATGGTAAAAACACTGTTAGCTATAACTTTCCAACCCCAACCCCGCTCTTATCCCCCCCCCCTAAAAAAGAAATTCATGACAACGTTCAATTCTGGTGAATTGTATATTCACAGGAAATTCTTTAATTAATTATGCGAATTATGCTAAAGCATTTTTATCTAAATGAGTATTATTTTGTTACTAAATCAAGAATTATGTATAAGCTTTAAGAAAATCAACCCTACTGCAGAATTCAAACATAATATAAACAATATTATTTCAATTTATCGGCTTAAGTCTTCCACTTTTTTGCAAAGAAATACATTATGTGGACATTGAAAATAGGGTTTACGGTTTTATTGGGGATTAGCCCCATTTTTATATTAGCCCCCCCCCCCCAGTTTAATTTGCTTTCGACGCCTATGAATTTTGCTGAATGTATCGTGACTGCTTATCGTCAATCATCAAACTGCAATATTGCGTGGTTTATAACGTGCAAACTGCCCCAAGCTATGTTAGAATTATCGAATTATTCGAATAACATAAGTTTAAGTAACCTTCATTCCTTAAAAAAATTATAGGCTCGATTAAGACACTTAATTTACATGCGTAAATACTAAGTCAATCGTACATTTATAATCCAGATGTTCCAATGACATGAATGTTTGTCAGACTGGCTGATGATCATGCCCTAGTAACGTAAAATAATATATGTAAGTTTAACATTTAAAAAAAATACGGACTTATAAATAATGTTTGTTTCAGGAAAGGTCACGTGACACGTTTTTCACTATACTACCGGGGACACGTGTGTAACCCCCAAGTACGAACCTTCGCTCATTATGAAAAGTTCACACTAACACACATCTTTTAATCCTAACTAACCGGGGACATTTTTTCAACATGTTAAAAAATGGATTTTTTCGGCTTTTTGGGGTAAATAGACTTCCCTGATTTCGAATTTGGCGCTATTTTTAATCGAAGACAACCGGGGACGTCCCCGGTTGGAAGGTCGTCCCCGGTTGGAAGGTGTGTAAACAAACAAATGTCCCCGTTTGATACCCTTCACGCACACAGGGTGTGTGTGTGTGTGTGTGTGTGGAGGGGGGGGGGGTCGGTTCAACTTCCTTCAGTACCATTTTCCCCTTATATACATGTATATACTACGTACCCCTCTTTTATTTTACCTTTTTCTTAAAATTGGGAAATGTTGCTACGTGCCTGTAATATGATATGTCACTGTTATGTAAATTCTTGTAATATTTAAAGAATTGGAAAAAACAAAAACAAAATAAAAAATGAAGAAACGGCATTCAGGAGAATGAGATATTTTTTTCATTTTATGTAAATTCTTTTCTTTTATTTGAAATTTAAAGTATAAAACCCAACTCTAATCAAAGGAAAAATAAAGAGGGACCCGAGGTAGAACCACGTCCATGTTGTAGAGCCTGGGAACATAAACATGATGTGGCAAAGAGTTCTATACGAAAAAACAAGATGTGTTTGCGAAACACTGAAGCCCCCGTATGGCATCATAGCGAAGGTTAAGCTTTCTCAAATGCAGATCAAATATGTTGGTACCAATTAAGGCCTTTTTACAAGAAATGCGAAATATAAAACGCTAGCTACACCTGTTCCAGGGTTATGTCCAAGGTTAACATTTTATAATACAGGACAAACTAAATTTCAAGGTGAAAGGGTCAAGGTTGTTGGGTTCTAAAGAAAGGCTTTGTCTTTGATTACGTATGGGAAGTATGAAAGCGCTGGCCCTTACCGTTCAAAAGTTATGACCAAGGTTAAAGTTTGTAAAAGGTAGGTCAAACGCTAAGGTCAGGTTTGGGGTCAATTACTTTGAAATGTAATTAATTACTTTCAAATACATTGAGAATTTTGTCAATTACTTGCAATAATTATTACAATTACATTGATTTTTTCAAATGTAATTAATTACTTTCAATTACTTTGAAAAATGTAATTAAATACATTTCAATTACTTCGAGTTTCATTTAAAAAAATAAAGAAGATTTTTTTAAATAAGATTTTTTCCATAGCGATCAAATTCGAACTTTCATTCAGTGTTTTTGTTCTGTGGTATGATAGGGGTTCACACCTGGTCAAAATTAGACCTTTACCTTATAATGTGTGTGACACACTAGTACTGTATAAACAAATTAAACATTATGAGACAAATAATTATTGTACAAACACAAGCCCCATGCTACACCAGTATGGTGTATGGCAAGATCTTTTTTGTTACTTTCTCAAATCCATATTTTTGAGGGAAATAAATAATATCTATCACTATTCCATTCATTATTTTCTATCTTAAAATGAATAGAATACAGGTAAAATCTAAAAGGGAACGTAGTTAGTTTAATTGCCATAAAATAAATTAACTATCTAAACAATCATTGTTATATTTGCAAGTGGGAATAAGGAGAACTGAGAATTAAAAAAACATGGGAATAAATAATGTAAACCCACAGGTATAAAACTATGTATCAGTATAAGACACCTTTTTAAATAAACTTTCATTTTGATAAAAAAGTAATAAAGTAATTGAAATGTAATTGAAAAGTAATTGAAATTACATGACCTTTTTTGAAATGTATTTAAATAATGTTGGGTACCACCAAATTTGACCTTTTGACCTTGACCTCTGAGTTTCAACTACTTTTACTAAAAAATTCCATTCTACTTTGGCCATAACTTTTGAATGGTAGATACTAGGACTTTCAGATTTCACATATTTATTCTTTGTGACAAGACCTTTCAATGAATACCAACAACTTTGACCTTTTGACCTTGACCTTGGAAATTCACGTACTTATGAAAAAACTATATTCTTGACCATAATTTTTGAACGGTAAGGGCTACGGCTTTTATACTTCCCATATGTTATTCTTGTAAGAAGACCTTTCATTGGATACCAAGAACTTTGACCTTTTGACCTTGACCTTGGAGTTTTAACTACTTTTTAAAAATTATAACCTTGGTCACAACTTTTAAACGCTAAATACAAGGACTTTTATATTTCACACATGTATTCTTTGAGGCAACACCTTTCATTGGATACCAACAACTTTGACCTTTGGACCTTGACCTTGGATATTTACGTACTTCTGAAAAAACTTTAACCTTGACCATAACTTTTAAACGGTAAGGGCTTTCGTACTTCACGTATGTAATCCTTGTGAGAAGATCTTTCATTGCATGCCAAGAACTTTGACCCTTTGACCTTGACCTTGGAGTTTTAACTACTTTTTAAAAACGTTAACCTTGGTCACAACTTTTGAACGGTATAAACTAGGACTTTCATATTTTAAATATATGTATTCTTTATGGCAAGACCTTTCATGGGATACCAAAAACTTTGACCTATTGACCTTGACCCTAAAAATGATATCTTGCCCACAAAGATACCGAAAGCGGGGGACCACAATTCTTTGAATTTGCTTGTTTTAGTGGTTTTCGCATTTATAACTGATTACTAGATTTACCGCTTTTTGAAGGTGATACTGCGGACACAAACGTAAAGTTTTTATACATACATGTATCAAATTTAATATTGTTTTTAAACTTAGAAATGTGCCTGAGAAGCACAGGCACTTGTTTCATACAGTGAGCTTAGTTTTCTACTATATAATAACATAGTAGAAAACTAAGCTCACTGTATGAAACAAGTGCCTGTGCTGAGAAGTGTGAAGATCGACCGTCGGGAGCAAGGAGGGCTAGATTTATCGCTTGCACGTTTGTTAAATTTATTTCGCTTACCGTGTCTTTATGTACGTTTGTACTGCAAAGATGATTGTTGGTTTTGTATTCATACATGTTTGCTACGTACGTGGTCGTTGGTTTTGTTTTAATGTATATTTGTTGTGCGAAAACGTCTGTTGATTATGCATTGTATATCAATTGTTAAGTTTTTATGGTCATTGAAATTAAAATAATTGTTTATTTTCACATTATGGTAATTTTTGCCCTTTCCGCGCTACCCATATGTTACATCTTTCAAACATATATTATTTTGATATCGCACTTTGTCAACATACAATTTGATTATATTATACTCTATTGATTTAAAAACCTGTTACATCTTTCAAACATATATTATTTTGCAATCTAATCTAGGGAGCCCCTGGCACCCCTAGTGAGAGTTATTATAGGGGGACATCTGCGGATGTCATTGCCCCAAATCTTTGTTATCATGTTTTCATGAATAAAGTATTTAAAATTAAAAAAAAAAGAAAACTTCGATTCTCCATTGTGGCCCCACCCTACCCCCTGGGGTCATGATTTGAACAATTTAGAATCTACACTACCTAAGGATGCTTCCACATAAGTTTCAGCTTTTCTGGCCCAGTGGTTATTGAGAGGAAGATTTTCAAAGATTTTCCTATACATTTCTATGTACAACTTTGATTCCCCATTGTGGCCCCGCCCTACTCCCGGGGGTCATAATTTGAACAATTTAGAATCTACACTACCCCAGGATGCTTCCACATAAGTTTCAGCTTTTCTGGCCCAGTGGTTATTGAGAGGAAGATTTTCAAAGATTTTCCTATACATTTCTATGTACAACTTTGATTCCCCATTGTGGCCCCGCCCTACTCCCGGGGGTCATGATTTGAACAATTTAGAATCCACACTACCCCAGGATGCTTCCACATAAGTTTCAGCTTTTCTGGCCCAGTGGTTATTGAGAAGAAGATTTTCTAATATTTTTCCTACATGTATGACCCTTCGTATACTGGAATATGGCAGATCCTATGATCTGCTGTACTTGTTTTTTTCTTTCTGATAGATGTTTTTCTTAGTTTGGGAAATGAAACAAGTCAAGGGTTAAAAGATCTGGCAAATGTTGTTGGTGTGATAAAACATTAATTTTCTATTTATCCCCAAAACTCCTTTACACTTAACGACCTGTGGGTTTGGACGCTGTCATGAAGAAATTTAATGTAGTGAATTCCTCATTCTCTTTTTTCTTCCTCTCATAAACCTTTTTTTGCAAAAAAATGTTTTCTAGACACCTCCAGAAATTGAAATTCTCCCCGAATATGAATTTGAACAACATAATATTTTAAAACATAGCATATAAATCTGTTTTTGTGCTCTAGCGTGCAATTCTTTGCTATTCTTAGGCCTTTGCAGTTTCGTCAAGTGCAACTTATTGCAATTTGTTTTGAGGGTGTAAAGCAAAATGGATTCAAGTTTCATTATCTGTTTGAATTTCAAACAAACGTGGATCAGTACAATTTTTTATTTTTAAAAAAATATTGTTTAGATATTCCTATACGTTGTCGTTTTCACTCATTTTTTCAAAATATAGAGTGACCTTTGAGTATTAAACTTCTTTACTATCAAATTTTCTTTGAGACAGTGTGAACTACCCCCAAAATGATTTTTATTAATTTTGCTATACTGTAAAAGTACATTTTTCCACGTGGTATTAATTTACGCTATGAACGCGTTCACAAATTTTCCGCGGAAATTTGTCTAAGCGTACTTAATATAAATGTAAGGCATATATTAAGTGACAGTCTAAGAAATCTGCGTAATTTTCTACCCGCGGATTAAACAGAAATGGAGATTACGCGGAATTATGACCCCGCGGAAAAAAGTACGTCTACAGTATTTTTAAAGTCATAAAACATAATCAGTGATAATTTGTTGAATTTTTGCAATTTTACATTGGTTGTGGTAAGTTATTATTGCCAAGGACGGTACCCATTTTTGAGACCCATTATTTAATTTTTGTGTATTGAAATCCAACTGTTCACGTGTCTATAAAACAGACATTGGTTGCTGTAAATTTCACATATTTCAGTTAATATGTAATATATTTTTTTAAGTTTTAAGTTTAACAGCTGCTTTAATGAAGCGTGTAATTTTACTCTCAAGTTTACCGATTCTTGACCATTCATTTTTAATGCAGTGTTTGTCGAATGGCCCTTGTTTTCCAACAATGAAATAATGCGATAAAAAAGTGGTCACATAAACTGTTATCAATTCATTAAAAATTCAATAATGAGAGAAAGTCAAGCTTAATATCCTATGACTTCTATGTTGTATGTCATCGAGCTACTGACATTATTTATTGAACGTTCCTCGTATATAAATGCCACTTTCACAGATTCTTTATATAATTCTTTATTACATAATGCCATTGTGGCCTCCTATTTTACTTTTTGATCCGACACTAATTTCTCCAAGTGCAATACAGGGACTTTGTCATTATAATCCTATGGCACGTGGGGGTATCATTTAGTGAGCTCGTTGCTTACAGTACCTCTAGTTATACCCCCGCGTGAAAAGCGGGAGGGTATATAATAATGTACGTCTGTTCGTCCGTCTGTTACGCTCTATTGAGGTATCCATCTCTTATCTGCAACTCATCACATACCACTGAATGAAATTTGATGAGACTTTCACAGAATCTTTATTTATTTACATATTGTCATTATGCACCTCCTGTGTTACTTTTTTTCATCCGAAACATATTTTGGGTTGCCCATAGCGAAACATGGACACTGCCCCTATATTTATATGCGAGGCGTGGAGTATCATTTAGTGAACGCATTGCCCACAGTTCCTCTAGTTATATTTAAAATACAGGAAGTCTATGTTTATTTAAAAGTTTTTGATTGTTCGGTATAATGAACAATTCATTGCATTAATTTTCCGGAAACATGAAGATTTATTTGACAAGGCGAAGCCCTCGGAGAATATGATTTTTCTTGACTGAATAAATCTGAATAAAACTCATTTTTATGCAGTAAATGTATAATATTTAATTTGTTCAATCTGTAATTGCAATTCATGTTTAAAGAATTGTATTTGTGTTTTGCAAATCAGTGAAGAAGATATAAAACACAGACCCCTGGAAATTCCAGATGTGGAATCAAGTATAAGCATCCCCTGTTCACGATATACATGTAGTACCTGAACGATTGTTATCAGAAAAAAAATTGCGCGTTCAGTACTGCTATCCGAAAATTGTACAGTTCCTATTGGGAAAAAATGGACGAAATTGTAAGTATTTTTCTTCGTTGGCTCAACAAAATGGTCAATAATTCAATTATTAAAGTTTAGCTACTTGGTATTTCACCCTTACGGAATGCAGCATTCCTTTTAAAACTAACATGTATATTAGTATTTAAATTTTTATTGAATTAAAGGCTTGCTGATAAATCAGACGCAAACTGTCGAAAGCTTTGGACACGTTTACCTGCATGCAAGAAATATATTAAAATTGCGTCAAAATTTTTAGATATTTGATGAAAATGAATCGACGGTTCGTTGTGTATTTGTAAATATTATTGGTTATTTTTTATCATCGCCCGCTTTGATGGGTTTCTGAGTGTTTTTATTTGGATAAACTTATGTTACGACTACTATTAGACAACAGCACCAGTTACTATATTAGAAAAGGTAGAAGTTTTCAAATTTCATGGAATCGCATCCTCAAATTTACATCTGTTATGCAATTATAGTGAAGAAAACTATATTCGTCAATCAGAAATCCAAGCTTCTTCTTGATGATAGCTTCAGGGTACTTGTGAGTAAAATCAAAATGTTTTTTAACAAAATAAATTTGCAAATGACCAATGACAAGGAAAGTTTAACGAGTTGAAAATATTACCTATTATGCATGACGGAATTGTAAAAATGGCAAGATGAATTGCAATGAATTTGTCTTCAGTGCAAAGGTACAAGTCAAATTGTTTAAATACATGTTGATTTTGAATAAGAATCGATATTTTTGGTTCCTATTAGCGCATTTTTATGCAGAAAAAATGTCTAAAAATACAAGTAATCTATTTTAAGCATTTTACTCTGCATCTTTTAACAAGTGCTCCTGTGTGAAAATTAGCATATAAAAGTATCATTTCTAATGTCTAAAAATTTAAAGCAAGTGGCAAGGGAAAAAAATGTCAAAGGTTTGAAAATTTCACACAAAAACTTTTCGGACATACTCTGTTCCCCCTTAAGGGAAACTAAATTGGACACAAATCTGGATTTTCTCAGTCTTTTAAATTCCAGAAAAGATTTTTTAAAGAAATCATGCACTTGCAAGGAATAATCAATAGACTGAGCCCCCTTCTCGCAGAATCCATCACCCTCAAAGTGTGGAAGAGGCACCATCGATCATAATAATTATTCACCTAGTTTATCTTCAGATTCGTCATATACAGGGAAAGAGAAGAAGATTCTTAAAGACTTAATCCATTTTCGCCATTTGATCATAAGAGCCTGGTCCTTACACCAGAACCCTTGACCCAGGGTTCATGAAATTCACAACTCTGGAATAGGCACCCATCTTTGTCATAACTAAGTACTATATGTACATCGGTTTAATGACCAGGAGCAGGAGAAAAACGTTTTCAGCGAGTATGTTTTCAAAGTTTGTAGTATATTTTGGTATTCAGTGATGTCTAGGCTCAAGGAAAAATATAATTCTTCAGGACATTATAGGAGATATAAATAGTATTAACATATTCAATATATATGTTTGCAGGGCTATGCTATGAGATATGAAATATCATGCTCAATTGTCTAACGTAACAATGTTACAACTTTGTTACAAGAAAAAAGTAACGGACTATGATGATATCATAAGTAAAATCGGGTGTATGAAGAAATGTAGAATCACAAGTTGACGGTCACTTTTATCGTGTTCTCTTTGTGGGTTCATGAGAAATTTGTAGTAAAATCAGTATGAAATTCATTAACGTTGTGTAAAAATCTGAAATCAGACACTTTTAAAATCCCTGTATCATCAACATGTTTAGCCTGCAAGTTTTAATCTTTTACTCTAAAAGGTCGAAAGAAGCCTCCACTTTGTCACCGGTCTCTAAAAACGTAGTTGTTACAGAAATCTCTGTCTGGCCAAATGTGAATGATTCCTGTACGACCCTTCTTTTGCCTGCATACGGTGGCAACTTCAGTTCAACTTTTCCGAGTAAAGTACACTGGTCGGTAAATGTAGGATCTTCCTCTTTAGAGAAGTAAACCTTCGTAGTCAATGATTTTGAAGATCTTTCATAAGGTGCTGCTGTAACTGTTTTGACTTCACCAGTTGTTTTAACTGAGGTTCCTCTAGAAATAAGCTTTTTAACAGTTCCATGACATTTCTCTTTCCCATCTTCGTTTATGTACTTCCTTTCCTCAGGGTGCTGTTTTGGATCAAAAGTTAGATTGTGATTAACGCCATATGTGTATTTCAAAATTCTAGAAGAAATCAATTCTGGTTTATGGCCATACAGAACTGCACCCTTTACAACTGCCATGCCACATTGCTGGGGAATTATCAATATTTGCTCCTTAAAACTATTTTTCATTCTTGTTTGAAGGATAGGGCTCTCAGCATAACCACCAACAAGAAGAATCATTCTTATGTCAGGGAATTTCCGAAGGATGTCACTAATATGATTAATTATGCCATTTATCGACTTGCTGAAAAACGCATTAAATAAATCCCTTTTCATTTTTAGTTTATCTCCACTAACAGAAACTTCATCGTGTCCAAACTGTTTTTCGATGTGTTTTCCAAGATCAGTGATCTGGGATTTGGATACTTCAACAAGATTAACTGGTATTCTAATAACGATGTTCCCCACCTGTTGAAGATTAGCATCACGCTTTTTAACCTCAAAAGAACGCATAATTTCAAGAAAATCGAACATGTCTTTGATTTTTAATTGCTGTAGACTTTGTGAACCAAATGCCTTCAAAATGAACTTTTCATATTCTGTATCAACATATATCCCTCCAAACGCTCCCCCGCTAGCTCTGTGTATCTCCTTAATTTTTTCCTTGTAGACTTTTTGGTGCACACAAAAATCAGCAGTTCCACCTAAAGTAATTTAAAAATAAATTAGAGAAAAATATATTTTAAGGGGGTCGACTGGTGTTTTGTTGTGTGAAAACTACAAGCGAAACTATTCATTTTATACCATTTATAACTCACATTATCTGCAGTAAACATGCAAAGTTTGGGGACAATCTACCTTCCAGGTATTTTTAAGGGACCGTCTCAAAATACAGGTACATTTACTATAGGAATATATGGGAAAGTGCCAATTTTTCGCTCTTTAAAGCAAATTATACAAATACTACAATAGACGTTTTGCTCAAACTATAATATGATGAGTTATATCATATTTGTACATTATATGTAAGAACCTCAAAATTCTACCGCCTTGTTTCCGGAGCGGCATCTCAAAATGCCAAAAAAAAATAAAAAATAAAAAATAAAAAAAATAACGAATTTCCTTGTTTTCATAGAGTACTACAAAATATGACGCATACAAATGATTTATAAAAAAATTGAAAAAATATGACGGAGAGATTATCAAATTTATATGTTTCAAATTTCAAGATAATTTGTTTATTATTTTTTCTTTTATAACATTTTTTATTATCCCATCTTTAAGAGCGTCGCGTTATCTAACGTCAAAAACACACTATTACGACGCCATTCTAGTTGCAGTTAAAAAATCATTTTAAAACTCATTTATTTTACATTTTTGACCCGTAATTTCTTAATTTTTGTTTAGTTTTATTTATTAAGTGAAAAAATTGCTTTAAAGCAGTAAATACGCTTCATTTTTACTATGATGCGCGAAATATTGCGCAATGAAAACCACAGTCAACCCCCTGAATTACATAATGTAAAATCATAAGAGGTTAAACTTTTTAATATACTGACACGCAAAAGAAACGCAACAAGCAGTAATTTACAAATGCTTGATTTTTTATCTTATGATTTTCAAAAGCGAATAAGATAAGGCAAAATTCACTTTTCAGAACATCAGAGATTTGATAATAATGTTAAATGTTTATCTGTTTACTTTACTAAGTTAAATATGATTGTTACAAGCAAATTCAAAGAATTGTGGTCCCCCGCTTTCGGTGTCTTTGTGGGTGAGATGTTATTTTTATGACATATTGTGTGTAATACGAACATCCTATCATATGTCATTTATTTAGAAAGTAACACTGAAGTTGATTTTTTTTTGAAGGATGAAAACCCTAATCCTGACCGTTAAAAAGTTATGGCCAAAGTAAAAAGTTTTTGAAATGTAGGTCAAGATCAAAGGGTCAAAGTTGTTGATATCCAATGAAAAGTTTTCTCACAAGGATTACATATGTGAAGTATGAAAGCCCTAGCCCTTACTGTTCAAAATTTATGGTCAAGGTTAAAGTTTTTTTCATAAGTACATAAATCTTTAAGGTCAAGGTGAAAAGGTCAAAGTTGTTGATATCCAAGGAAAGGACTTGCCACAAAGAACACATATGTAAAATATAAAAGTCCTAGTATCTACCGTTCAAAAGTTGTGACCAAAGTTAAATTATTTTTAAAAAGTAGTTAAAACTCCAATGTCAAGGTCAAAGGGTAAAAGTTATTGGTATCCAATGAAAGGTCTTCTCAAAAGGATCACATATGTGAAGTACAAAAGCCCTAGTCCTCACCGTTCAAAAGTTATGGTCAAGGTTAAAGTTTTTTCATAAGTAAAGAAATCTCCAAGGTCAAGGTCAAAGGTCAAGGTTGTTGGTATCCAATGAAATGTCTTGCCACAAGTAATACATATGTGAAATATAAAAGTCCTAGTATCTACTGTTTAAAAGTTGTAACCAAGGATAAAGTTTTTAAAATGAAATTAAAACTCCAAGGTCAAGGTCAAAGGGCAAAAGTTATTGGTATCCAATGAAATGTCTTCTCACAAGGATTACATATGTGAAGTACGAAAGCCTTCGTCCTCACCGTTCAAAAGTTATGGTCAAGGTTAAAGTTAAAGTTTAATCTCCAAAATCAAGGTCAAAAGGTCAAGGTTGTTGTTATCCAATGAAAGGTTTTGCCACAAACAATACATATGTGAAATATGAAAGTCCTAGTAGCTACTATTGAAAAGTTATGGCCAAAGTAAAAGTTTGGAATTTTTGTGTAAAAGTGGGTCAAACTCCAAGGTCAAGGTCAAAAGGTCAAATTTGGTGGTACCCAAAGAAAGGTCTTGTCACAAAGAATACACATGTGAAATATGAAAGTCATAGCTCCACTAAATCAAAAGTTATGGGCAAGGTTAAAGTTTTTGTGACGGACAGACTGACGGACAGACGGACAGACAGACAGACGAATGAGATTTAATGTCCCCTCGCTTTCACGAAAGCGGGGGACAAAAACACACCCCTCCCGGGCATTCAAGTAAAACGTGCAAGGCTGCCCTAAACAACAATTGCAGCTTAATTTCTACGATACAGTAGGTTCATTAATATCGAGATCTCATCGAAGGAATTATTATTTGATATTTTTAAATGCCCGTTTTTCAGATAATTAGGTCGAATATTCTCTAACTTAGAGCAGTGCAGTCACCCTTGGACTTCCCGTACAAGGACTGTCCTTAATGCATATGATACGTAAGGCCCTGTTGAGTGAAATTTCGCATCAGCAACTCTCCATCACCTTTGCATTGAAATTTTCCAGCTAGAGCAATGGAAATACGTACATAAGCCATTTTCAAGTAACCTTAGCATTGTTTCGGGAAACGAAAGTAGAGTTTATTTTTTGAAATATTGCTGCATTACTTATGCTGAACAGTAAAAACCCTTAAAACTCCATAATATTGCCAAATGTTTTGTTAAACATGCAATTTTTTATTTCTGTTAAGCAGACTAAAACTTGACTTCCGGTTATGGTACGGAAATCGTTCAACCGTTAATTTACTAATGTCTACCAAATTGAAGATATTCATAATTTTAAGATATAAAATTCTTTACTTTACATAATTATTTCCCCCTAAAATAGGGTGTTGCGTTTTTTTTTGCGTGTCAGTATATTATCATGGTAAGAAGAGAAGTTAAAAAAAAACGTGTCCTTCACAAACGCTTAATTCATACTCTACTCTTAGCACGAAATAAGATATCCTTAAGCCATAATTTATCTTTCAAACCACAAAAATTACCATCTTCAAAAAAGTGAACTTTTAGTACTCTTAGCTTTAACTCTTGGTTTGAACCAACAAATCTCCCTCTCACCTCCTATATCTGCAATAAGATATTTTGTTCCATCCGGTGCTTCTGTAAAGCCTTCTCCTCCGGGTAGCTTTTCCACTGGCAGCTGTTTACAATAGAAAGAAGCTGCTTCGGGTTCCAAGGCAAGAATCAATCGTCGACCATCTATTCCAGCCTTAAATGATAATGACATGATGCGCTTTGATTAATATTACTGTATATAAAAATACTGATGAGTCCGCTTGGGGCAAAACCGCTAAAGATTGAAGTTTGAGTTTTTCAAACACATTGAAAACATAATCATTAGTTTGGTCATTTGCAAAACTATTTTGTTAAAAACGTTCTGATTGTATGCACAAGTACTCTGAGGTTGACATAAGAAAGATGCTTGAGTTTCTGATTGACAATATTTACGATTCTAGATATCTATATCGTATTTGGTTTTTGGAGACCACGTCTTCCAACAACATATTGAGATTCCCATGGATACCAATTGCGCCCCGTTTTTAGCAGACCTATTTTTGCGTTTAGATGAAGCGGAATTTCTGCAAAAGCTTACGCGTGAAAAAAAACCACTTGCTGGGATTTCAACTCGACATTTAATTTATCGACGACGTATTGTCAATCAACGATGGTATTTTCCATTCTTATGTTGATTCGATATATCCTGGTTAGCTTGAGATAAAAAAAACCCACAGAGTCGGACAAATCTCTTTCATATTTATATATTTTACTTCAAAAAGACGTTGATGGAATCTAACAACCAAGCTCTATAATAAACATTTTGACTTTAACTCCTTTTATTTCTATCGTCAAGTTCCCTTACTTTTGCAGCAATATACCTGCATACTTTGATATATATTCGAGTTAATTTGATACGCAAGAGCATATGAACAAATAAACAATTTCTACAACGAGGTAAATTATTGACAAACAAGTTTATGAAACAAGAAGTTCTATAGTAGGTACAATGACCTTACTAGCAAATATGATTTATCATTGAGTCAAATGCTGAGTGACGTTTTTCATATTGATTGTTAGTCCATTATTTATACACTGAATTGACGACGGATTTTTTCCCTTTTTTTCTGATCATGACAAGGAGAAAACGCCGGGTGTGACAATTCGGCAGGGGACGCTCACTCCTCCATGGCACCTAATCCCACCTCAGATGTTTTGGAGGTCCGTGTTTGCTCTGCTCCTATTTTGTTGTATTGTTTTATGGACTTTTTACTCTGAAAACTTTTCTTTATCTCCATTTGTTTTATTATGATTTCAAAGTGTGTTACATTGATAAAAACAAGTTGTATTTTACTATTTTATGTAACAAGTATCATTTGTATACAAAAATCAAAACTGGAATTTCGATGGAAAACAGTATTTTTAAAAATCTTGGTAAAAATTTCTTACATTAATAGCTGCTTCTCTCATAAACTGTTTCGCATTGTCATCCCAAATAGCCGGAACAGTGAGAACAAACCGAATATCTTCAAGGCAGATCGTTGGTATCCTATCCCTTAGTGATTGCAAAATATGGTCTTTGAAGTAATTTATAGAAAGGGAAAATATCAACATTGCCGGAAGGGCCTTGCCTGTTATATCTTCTAATATAGTTCCTCTTGATAGAGACTAAGGAAAAAGAATATAAGAAGTGATAGTGTTGTTTTTGGAGACGCTGTAAGTAAAAATTTATTTCCGTAATACACATGAAAAATAAAGGAACATAAGGAACTAAAATATCTATTATTAGTTCAATTTCAATCTTTCAAATGAAAAATTCGTAAGATATGTAAGGTTAGCTATTAGTACTTAGCTACGGCATGTGAGTAAAGTCTACTTCTATCAACTGGCTTAATTTAGAACCGACTTAAAATACTTCTTGTACCGTGTTTTCTCCTCGGTTCACACTGATAGATAAGAAACAGGTATTCCAATCTTCTACTAAACTACAACATAGAGAATTTAACACCAATTCCCTAGGATACTAGTACTTGCTATTTGTGCTTATTACTTTTATACTTTGCTCTTATCCTTTACTTCTTGATTGTTGAATCAAATTCAGCTAGCTTCTGATTTTCCCACATCCCTGCCTAATATGATTGTCTGGTCATTTTGTTATATGAAGTCTTCAGTGCGTTTTAGGTAAATGCCCATTAACCATACCACCTATATATAGCTCCTAGCACTTTTAAGCCCACGTGTGTTTTTTTCGCACAAATTTATGTCACATTCTTTTTGTAATAAAAAAAAATTAACGTTATCGAAATTCAGTACGAAGACACAGCCCTAAGTTGTATTACTTATACCCTGTCAAGGGTTATTGTACTTTGAAATTATTATTGTAAGTTTCCAAGTGGATGCTGTTGAAAGAAAAAAATCTTCTACATTTACAGTTTGAAACTTTGAAGTTTTGTAGTGAGATGGATATCTCATAAATCACAATACTAGTTTTTTAAAAATATATTTTGTTGCTTCGATACATCATATTGAATTGTAACAATGCGACGTTAATTTATGTGAAAAATCATTTCAGCTTAAAAAGTGCTCGGAGCTGTAATTTCCCATGAATTTGACATATTGCTGGTGTCCCGGCCTACCATTTGTCAGAATTTGAACACACTTAGATTTACACTACCGGAAGATACTTCTGTATTGATATGACTTATAATCGCTTAGCTGTTCATAAGAAGAATAATTCTTAGATACTAGTAGTTCCTTTATATTTCTACGAAAATAACTTGGTAACAGGGGATCATGATTTGAACAAACTCGAATCTACAATACCTGGGCATATTTTTATACTAATATGACTAATGATGCTTTATGGCTGTTCTTGAGAATAATATCTTTAAAAAAAATTTTTATACTTCTATTCCTTTCGTAAAATTGTGTAAATTTTACGGAGTAAAAGTGTATATACATGTAATTCAAATTAATGTGTTCAATTCATAGATTAAAGTGTAAAATTTTCAGATTAAAGGGGCCTGGGCACAATTTCAACTGATTTTATAAAACCAATTTTAATGTTTACAATTCCTACCTAAAGCTTCATCTATTGATTAGCAAAAATTTAAACACCATTTGTTTATAAACAAACAAAATACAGAACTTAAAGTTCATCACAAATGAATGTAAACAAGGCTCGTGCCTTGTTTTTATTTACATATAGAAAATATCATTTTATAACAAAATGAAGTTCAGCAAATCAGTAGTATCTGTCGAATCGTATTTAAATCAACTTTTATTTGAAATTATCTTCTTTGAACGAACATATACATGTATTGATCAGTACATTAACCTGTTTGAACAAAAACATGACACTAGTCTTGTTTACATAACAAAGGTTTGGAGCTCTAAATCTGTCTTGTATCTGGAAACTGGCATTCAAATTTTTGATGACCATCAGAAAGACCTTAGTTAAATATTTGAAAGAAAAGAAAAATTTTGAAATTTTAGCTGAAACTGTGTCCATGCCTCTTTAAATTGTAAAAATGAAAATAAAAAAGTGTCAAAGTGGTCTAAAATACGCTTTCGAAGAAAATTGTTATGTTTGACATATTTCTTTGATAAAAACAACTATCGGACTTTAATTTGGAGCCTTACAACTTTTTTAAAATTCACATTGTTCTGTCTTATACATCATGAAGATATATGAAAGTATTAATTTTTTTTACACATTACTTCGAACAAAACAGTTATAATATAGCATAAATGCATGGATATTTAGATACAATATAAACAGGAGCTTTTTTACATCAACATGATAAAAAATTATGAGTTATGTATCTCTTTAAGACTTACTCTCAGGCTACAGTATTGTAAAAATTGAATTTTGATCAAAATTGTAAAATTGTCCCTTTAAAAGAAATTGGACACTATCGGTCCTTTTCAAGTTGTGAATTTTTGAAAGGCATAAGCAACGTTGAAATCCATTTAAAATGTAATATTTACATTCCCAAAATCTGTGTCCGAGATAAAGTTACACATAGTATTAATTCTAATTCTATTAAATCTATTGGTTCATCGATAGACGCGGTTAAAAAATTACGTGCGGGGTAGGACAAGTAGAGACAGAGGCGGGGCTTGTAGCGTGGTTTGGCGGAATCAAGGCGGGGGGGGGGGGTATAATATAAGCATTTGTTAAAGTGAGAGTTGTAAATACCTCCACATACTTAAGTTTGATTGTGACCTTTGGGTCAATGGGTCAAAGGTCAAGGTCATTTATCAAGGTTAAATGTCGGAGTATCTGGTTTTTAAAAAAAATTCGCCGCCTCGGGAAATTTTTTTCTTCCCTTGGGGAACCATAAATTTGCTATTTCCCTCGTACCCATTCCATAATTTTATAATAATACCAAATTCAAAACTTTAGAACTTCGATTTATTATATATGGTGAAAACTTTGGAACTTTGATTTAATATAGTGAAAACTTTGGAACTTTGATTAACTATGGTGAAAACTTTGGAACTTTGATTTACTATAGTAAACTATAGAAAACTATAGTTTCTTGGTAGGGTACCTCTCGGTAGATGTTAATGCCCTTTACTTAAATTTTGAAACAGTTTCTAGTAGCCAGGTACCAATTACTGGTAAGTAGCTTGACTCGCATGTCGGACGTAACCAACTACTAGAAGCTAGCTTTACTCATATTTTTTAAAAAGTCAGTTTCAAGAGGCCATTTACTAGTAATTAGTAACTAGCTCTACTCAAATGTCGTAGGCAGTTTATCAAAAATCGGTTTTTAATTATAGCATGTATATATTCTTTATATATGATTCTTTAAATATAAATTATATAATTTTACTCTGAGTAGATGAATATATAATCAATAGCATAAAACAACATTTATATAATAGTCTTTGAGAGAATGTTAAATGAAAAATACCCTGTTTTTATGTAGAGTCATTTTGAACTGTTGAAAAAAATAATAGTCCTGATGATTTCCATCTTCAGCGAGAGTAGCATATCTGTTCTGAGCTTCGTAACCAAAACTGTCAAAGGATTGGTTCTCTTTCAAAAGAATACACGTAGGAGTTTTCAATGACGCAAGAGTAGAACCACCTGCATACCATGTCTGTGGGGAATAGAGGTCATTTGGAGAATCGCGCAAAGAAAAAGCATACCCACTATATGTCGTTCCAAAGTCTATTGCAGAAACAACGAGAAAATCTTGAGGATTTAGCGAGGTAGCCATTTTCTTAAGTCTTAATTGAAATAGATGGTGGACTTGTTGGGAATCTAAACAATTTAATAAAGAATTTAAAAAAAATAATTTCTACTAATTTTTTTTATCAGAAAATGTTGGATAGTTTTTTTTTTTTTTATCTTTTATGTTCTTTTTTGAAATAAGAAAATTTGTCCTTTCTCTATATTTTCTAAATAATGATGATAATAGTAATAATAATAAAAATCAGATACATTTTTAAATATAATATTATGTCGCTTTTAATCTGCTGTATATAGCTTTGGCACAATTAAAATGAAAGTACGTTTTCTTGGATAATTACATTTTCAAAGTTTGGGCATAAAATATGGTTTCTTTTACTTTAGACAAATTAATTGCTTCTAAGGTTTCAAATCTTTCTGACTTAAAACGAAACTTATATTTCATCGTATGTATTTATAGGACATAGTAAACGATTTAATTCTTTGAATTTAAAGTCCAATCACTTCCTAATGGACTTTTGCGAAAACACTGACTTTTACAGTTGAAGACATACTTGGACATTTAAACCTGCGTCATGTACAGAGGTACGGAATTGAAAATAAATAAGAAAACATCAATTGAGGTGAAACTTATTGTATTCGAGGCTTTGAAATAATTTATCAAACCAAAAATATATTTGATGGTAGAATAAAATTTATTTCGATACATTATTCACAAGAATTAAAGCCGCTTGGTCCGATTCTAATCGCTAAACATATATATTCGATTTTCTTCTTGAAAAATAATTGTCCATAAATTGTTTCAACTTTTATCAAATTATATCCCCAAAGTCCTTTTCTTTTAAAAGATATCAGAATTCAAAAGTTAAAAAAAAATTTAGGTCACACAAAAAATAATCCTATGTTGATCATTGTTGATATCGCGTGAAATCACCTTCGAAAAATTAAATTTATCGCTTACATGTTTATCTCATGAAGAACACACCCGAGCATTTTTTTCACATGCAACAAAGTAAATATATTACCTGTACACGGACAATATTTTAGCTCCTTTAAAAAAATTATTCAAAATATCTGATTTTCCTTTATTCTTTAAATATGCATATTAATATAAAAATTACTATGGATTATATTCAATTAATTTCTTAATTTTGAAAAGATGTATTATGACTAAGGCTTCTAATAATAGAGAAAAAAAAACTCGGGTTTGAATTATCTTCATTATTAGATATATCCGATAAACTTATTTTTTTCAAAATTGACTTCACAACAAATCTTAACTTCCGTCAGGAACTACTGTTTGTCAATAAGGTTTTTGAGCTGCGTTTTCCATGTAAGGATTGTTGTAATAAACTATTAAATCAATCTTATAATTCATTTTTATATATTATCTATGTAATGACGTACTTTTATTGAGTAAGATAATATGTGCCTGTTTCGGGTTAAGCGGCTTTAATATATCCTTTTATTTTCAATAACTTAAGAAATGAAATAAAGAAGACATATTTCGGTAGGAAAACTCGGCAGGAGTTAGTCAAGACTGGAATGGAGGGTGTTGAGGGTATGAATGTTGCTTTTTCCTTCCTAGACAACGTAATATGATCTTTGAAATAGCCCGTTATTATCGTTTTGTTGAATGTTAAGATCAAGATTTTTTTTCACAAAAGAGCTACCGTATATTTTCCAAGTTTAAAAGTAAGCCGTCAACTGTAAAAGTCAGTGTCTTCGCAAAAGTCCGATAAGGTCTGTTGTTAAATGGGTCAATGAACATTGTTGGGCACCGTGTAACTGGACTGGAGGCTTAGAGTGGAGTTTTGGAGTTACATTTTAAAGGTTAAGTTTGGAGTTTAAGATTTAAAAAAAAAGCCTAAATGAATAATGCTGCTTATGAAATTGCATTATTATAAAAGCATCCATCTCCTAGATAAATTAGCGATTCAAAGGTACTATTACCATATCAAAATTCATTAGTTTCTCACAATGGTGCAGTGGCGGATCCAGAGAGGGGTTACGGGGATTGCACCCCCCCCCTTTGGATTTTAAAAAAAAAGAGAGAAAGAAGAAAGTCCCAAATTTTTGTTGTGTTTTTACTATAGAAAATGTTCAGTGAAAGGCTAATGTCGTAATATATATAAAGAAATTCAGTTGTGCGTACAAAAAAAACCCCCCAAACCCCTATACTATGTAGGATTTCCGGGTTAGGAGATATATTTTGCTCCCACTTTTTTAAAGATACTCCACCTGGTATCCTATGAAGTTATTTAACAGTTTGCATGTGTAAAACGTACGTAATAATAGGTCTTTTTTCCTTTCAACCCCTCTTTGAAAAACCCTTCACCCCTCCCTTTGAAAAATTCCTGGATCCGCGCCTGCTGTGTATTTATTTCGAACTTTCGGCCACCTACAATAAGTATGAAAAAAGTCAGTCAGCATTTGACTTAATGATAAATTCTATTTGCTGACAAGGTCATTGCATCGACGATAGAACTCAAGAAATGAAAACTTTAAACAAGACTGCTGATATGTTTGTTTCATCAACTTGTTTGTTAATAACTTACCTTGTTAACGACACTGTCCATACATAGAACATTTTCTTACATATTGAATCAACTGAGAGCTGATTTTGCAGGTGAAAAACTGAAATTGCTGCATAAGAAGGGGAAGTTGACGATAGTAAAATAAAGTTATCACGTTTTTCATAGAGCTTGGTTGTAAGATTACTATTAATGTCTTTTTCGACTAAAATATTTAAATACGAAACATATTTATCTGGCTCTATGGTATATTTTAGCTCAAACTCACCGGGATATATCGTATCGACTTAAGAATGGGAATTACCATTGTTGATAGACAGTGCGTCGTCGATATATATATTAATGTCGAGTTAAAGGTCATAGAAAGTGTTTTTTTCTTTTCACTCATACGATTTTGCAAAAATTTCACTTCATATGAATACAAAAAAGGTCAGCTTATAACGGGCGTAATAAGTACCCATGGGAATTCTGAAAGATTATTGGAAGACATGGTCTCCAAAAACAACATAGCTATTGTCTATCAGAAACTCAAGCATCTCTTTGATATCAACTTTAGAGTACTTTTGTGTACTATCAGAATGTTTTTTTAAACAAAATAATTTTGCAAATGACCAATGACAAGGAAGTAAATTAACAAGTTCTATTTTCATTGAAAAAGTAGCTGTCAATGATATCATTAATATATTCAAGTCGGATTTGTCTGAACTTTAAAATAAAAACCAGTCTCAGAGAAATAAAATTTAAAATTCATACTGGTATTTTTACAATGGTGAATCTAAACTGGATATAATTTATCCTACAAAGCAGGAAGTATAGATGTGTTTTTGTTATAATTTGTAAAAGAATTATGGAAGGAAAAATGAATTTTGAAAATAAATGTTGAACCCAATACTTTTTCCTGAAATATCACATATTTTCTGTATTTAAACACAGGAAAGATTCATTAAATTTCAAAGGAAAATAATTAAGTATGAAACTGTGATAGTTTATGAAGAATTGAAATATTTATAAAGATAGCTAGAATCTTTGAATTCAAATACATTTTTAGATACACTTAGGAAAAAAAAATAAATTTTCAATTCTTAAAGAACTCACAACAACACATGATTATGATATTAATTATATTAATTCATTAATTATTGAAATTTATGATATTAAAAATGAAAACGCACAATGAGATTTTCATTTATAATTGATTTAAAAAAAGTTTAAATGGAAACTTCTCTGTAACATATTACTTAAAAAATTACTTGAAGCTTTTAAATAACTTTAACAAGAGGTACAGAGGCCACATAGCTCACCTGAGCAACTGGCTAGGTAAAATCAATATTAAAAAAATTAAATACGAAGGTGGATTCAGGGGAGAGGGGTATATGACAAACCTAAATCTATACTTCCTGTAGATGCTTTCAAATCAATAATTCATTATGGCATTAATTGCACTTTATAAGATGAAATTTTTATTGATATAGCCATGATATTCCATTGAGTAACTATGATTCACTTTAATGAACTTCGAATTCTCTTTTCACCTGGTTGGTCATAATTTGAACAAATTCAAATCTACATTACCTTTTTTGATGCTTTTATATTGATGATCAATCATGTTCTGTCGTTCCTGTGAAGAATTTTAATGATTTTTTCTTTGTATTCCTACGTAAGACCTCAATCACCCATTGAGGCCCCACTCTACCCCTGGGGTCATGATTTGAACAAACCTGAATCTACACTACCCTTGAACAATGAACAATTACAGCCTTGCTGTTCTGGAGAAGATGAATCTTAAAGAGTTTTTATATGTAATCATTCTTAAAACTTTGATCAAGCATTATGGTCTTACCCTTACCCCAGGTGTCATGATTTGAAAACTTGCATCTATACTACCAGAGAATGCATCAATAGTTATGACCAATCATGGCGTTGCTGTTCTTAAGAAAACTCAAAAAAGATTTTAAAAGATTTTTCCTATTTATCTCTATGTTCAACTTTGAAACCCCTATTCTGCATGACCCCACCCAACTCCGGGGGTCATGATATGAGCAAACATGAATCTACACTATCAGAGGATGCATCAATGACCAATTTGGCTTTCCCTTTCTTGAAAATTTTTTTTCCCTATGTATTCTTATTTTAAAATTTGATACCCCAATGAGGCTTCGCACTACCCCTGGGATTATAATTTGAACAAACTTGAATCTACACTATCTGAGGATGCTTCCACATGAGTTTCATGGTTCCTGGTCCAGTAGTTCTTTAAAAGATGCAATTGATTTTCCCCTAATTAATAATCATCTTCACTTGTAATAGGGCATGCCCCTTTGTTCAAAAACAAACTCGAATCCCCGTTACAAAAGGATACTCTCTGGCAAGTTTGGTTGGAATTGACTTATTGGTTTTTGAGAAAAAGATGAAATAGTGAAGTATTCTCGACTACAACAACGATAGACAAGGGACAAATTTTGATAAGAAAACCTCACTTAAGCCTTCGTCTCAGGTGAGCTAAAACAGTAGACAGTTATCATTATGAGTGGTAAAAGGAAACCATTGATGGTTCAACGTTGTTTTACTTAATGTTAAGTTATTTACTTAATGGAAAAAGACCATATTTTGTTATGACCAAGCTCAAAATTTAATCTATATTGATGAACTTTTACTATAATGATACTCTTTTTCATTGAAAGTTAAAAGGTAGAGAATGAAAGGTACAGCAAATGAAAAGTGGATGTTTTTGACTAATACTAAATCTGAGTTAAATGTGATTTTTATCAATTTAAACAGAAGATGTACATACTTCAATTATACGAACATGTGTATGTAAAGTTCTTATGTTTTATATTAGGGCTGTTCAAAAAATAATGTCCTGAGTTCTGTGACATACAACATATACTTGTCAAAATTTCTAAGTCCCAACTTTTATTATTTCAAAAAATTTCAAACCTTAATATCAATTTGCTAGTTGGTTACATATTTAAATTTGCATTTAATTTGCAATGCTTAAACCTGTTACGACCAACGACCAAAAAATGCAATTGAAACTGTAATTACTTGACGTGACCGTTCTTGTTAAGGACGTTCGATCCTGATATCCTGATATTTTGAGAGTATTTCGGTCAGGTCCTTTATTTAAAAAAAAAAGCATCATTTTTAAGTTCTAACAATAAAACTGAATTCTACAACGCAAATTGAACTATATTCAATGGTAAAATCGGTAAAATAGGAATATATATATATATATATATATATATATATATATATATATATATATATATATATATATATACTGAATCTTTCGACTAAAAATACATGTACCTATTTCTGGTACTAAACTAAGCTCTCATTTCACAGCATTATAAGACTAATCATTTTTCTGCTGGAATAATTATAGATCTATAACCTTTCCTTTTATTCATAAAACTGTTGTTTATGCAGCAAGAGATGTTGGGATTTCCCAAGCTTCATGAAAAGATTGTAGATGTTGTAACCAGCTTGTTACGTAGGCGATTACAACCCACAAACAATATGGTGAGTCATATATATTATCAGATGAAATCATTGTAATTGTTTAGGCTTTTTATATGAATAATTATTCACTGTTTTCTTTATTTTGATATTCTTGCAATGCTTGATTTCTGAGAGAGAGAGAGAGAGAGAGAGAGAGAGAGAGAGAGAGAGAGAGAGAGAGAGAGAGAGAAGGAGTACAATTAATAAAAAAAATGAAATTCTTAAATAGATATATCTTCAAGAAAGTCACATTTTGAAGACTGGATGCATCTGTGCATGTGTTTATTTCTTTTCAGGTACAAAATTTAGTTGCAATAGAGTTAGCATATATCAACAATAAGCATCCAGATTTTCATGAAGCCAACTTATTCCAAAGATCACAAGAACTGGAAATTAGTAAAAATTTAAATGAATTCCGTGTTAATAATGAATCTACAAAAGACCATAAGGTATGAAGTCCAGCCATTAAATTGGCATACGTTTTATACGTACTTTAATTGAAAAATTCTTAAAATTTCAATTTAGCCAGAAATTTTGAGCTTATGATAAACACTATGGTTTGTTTACAAAATTGCTTTCATTGACAGAATGGGAATCCGGGTAAAATTTCTAATTACTTGCGGGGTCAGGGTGACCTACATAATGATTTGTCACAGACCAGTAGCCCGGCTAGCAGTCGACCAGATTCACCCATTCACGCTGTAAAGGGAGTTAACCTTCTGTCAGATGTGGTAAGTTAGTTTTATATGATTAAACCCTGAAATATATGCACAGGAAACTCACAGTTTGAGAATACATATGCACTGCTAAATTTTATTTGCTGGTACTTTTGCATTAAATGAGACTTTATACTGTACAATTTTAATTAGGCTTGTCACTTAGAGCACAAGTGTACTGTACCAAGATTCATAATTCTGTGTATATTGGTTTTTGTTTTCGAACAGTCTTGCAAACTTAACTAGAAATAGAAATGTCTTTGAATTCATTATTTAAAACTCTACTCCTTCTATAGTTTTGGTCTGAGTAGATGTTTACACAAGTAGAGTGTACTATAATGATAGATTTTTCTTTATTATACATGGAAGTACACACAAGTAGAGCCCAAGTTTTTTCAGAAATTTTTAGTTATATAAGTGTTGCAATATTTCTAAGTAATGACAAGTGTTTAAGTTTTGAAGATGTTTCTTTTTTAAATACATGAATCGAGATCTCTTACAGCCCCAGCCTACATCAAGGAAACTCTCCCCCCGAGAACAGCGGGACTGTGATGTCATAGGTAAACATCTTATAGTGGATTTTATCTTATTGAGCCTTATATTACCAAACTGTTACAAGGATCAATTTGTCATCTTGTTTAATAGTTTGATTTCATGTTTTCTCTTTTTTTTTACTCCAGAACGATTGATCCGATCCTATTTTCTGATTGTGAAGAAGAACGTCCAGGATACGATTCCTAAGGCCATTATGCACTTTCTGGTGAACTACGTAAAGGACAATCTACAGAGCGAACTCGTTAGCTCATTGTACAAGAAGGAAGAGCTGGAGTTCCTTCTGGAGGAATCAGAACATATAGCACAGAGGCGCAAGGAGGCCAGCGAAATGTTACAGGTGGGACAGCACAGAGTTGTCTTTCTTTGCAAAACCTAAAGTAGTCAATCTGTAATCACATTGCATGCCACATATCACGTTTGAATATAAGAGATGATGAATTTACCCAATATTTTAATTAATACTTTAAGACTTTTTTAGTGGATTTTGATTCAAAAATTGGACCACTGCAAAAAATATCTGTTGCATTGCAAAGATTGATACTACATGTATCTGTAGATTTTCTTTTTTGATCAACCCTTGTATTGTGCATTTTTAAGCTAATATATATTTCATTTTTGCTTATACAACAAAGATTGTTTTCTACAGATGAATAATTCATTTCCTTCATTTCTAAATTTTCAGGCACTTCAACGAGCGAGTCAAATAATTGGCGAGATACGAGAGATTCATCTGTGGTGAGGATAATTGGACAGTGCAAACCAAAGGAAGGGTTTATATAAATCGTTACCCCGCTACACAGGAACAACACATGGACATTTATAAACATTTCAATCAATTTACATTGAAACAAAACAGACTTCTCATATACATACCCATACATGTACATTTCTTTTTTCTACAGGACACTCCGTAAAACTTTGATGTTATTTTATGGGTATATTACATCTAGGTGTGTAATAAAATTTAATTCAATTCGTAAATCAAAAATGTGTGTTAAATGAGTGCTACAACTGTTTTTTTTTCTTAGGTCATTTATAATTAGATTAAAAGTACTCAGTACATGAAACTGAGCTGATTTTGTGTAAAGAATTTAATTTTGCTCAATGAATTAATAGAGATGTTTGTTACATGTACGTTAATCTTAATTATCACATTTGTAGAAAAAAAAATGATTTAATATAGTACATGAATATTTATAAAAGAAAGGTATATTTAAATTTTTAAATCAACATATTATCACATTTAAAGTAAAACCGAAATATTTTGGTGTGCAATTAATATAAAAGTTTTCCTTTTCATTTATTAGTAATTTGGTATTTGTCAAGAGAAAAACATGCATAATAATTTAATTTTGAATACATCTACTTGTATTATGTAGTTCTGTAACATGGGTTTGGCTTTTTATTCCACCATCATTCACAAGATTAACACTAGTCATAAAAACATAATTTTAATATTATCTTTATTTTAATGCTTGAGAGACAGGTTCAAAACCAAAACTATGATGAAAGAATATGTCAAAGACATAGGGTTATATTTTGACACACATATTTTTAAAGCAATTAAATTTAAAATAGGGGTAATCCTATCATTGATTTCATGATCTTGAATTGTGGGGGAAAAACACATAAGGCTTTTATCCTCTGTAAACTTTCATGTGATATACATGTAATTGTTTATTTTTTCATGTAATTTTGATTTATATGTATGGTTTTTCAGTATTGTGCATTGATGACATATTTCACCACATCAAATAACCAATTTTGTTGATTTGTCTTTCAGTTAGTTAATTTTCTAACACCTCAACTTTGTACATATAGAATTAGACTACAGTGTTTTAGATTTCATTCCTTAATGTAGTAGTGCTATTATATACACTATTTTCTCTCTCCCTATAATAGTGCTGTAAATATTCTTTGATTCACTGCATATAGACTAGACTAAAATTGTATGTCTTGAGTAAGGTATGGAAATGTAGTTATCAATTACTGTAACTTGTGCTGCGATTCACATATAGAACTGTATAGTAGATGTCTGTCTGTCTGTCTGTGTGTTACTTACAAAGAGAGCAGTCCACACTGTAAGTTGTGCTGTGATTCACTTGTAGAAATGTATTGTAGATGTCTGTCTGTTAATTAAGTGGAGGCAATGTGTATTGGTCTGTATCATAGGGGAGTGAGGTGTATGAATGTAAATTCTATGACATTTAAACAATACCAGAAGCACAAATATTTTATCAACATGACTGTTTATTTATTTGGATTCAAATATGTTTTCCTTATTTGTTTAACTTAAAAGTTTTTTATTTTAAATTTTTCCTTACACATACAATGCTGTTCAAGAACAACTGATTGATTATTGTGCTAAGTGCATGTGGTCATATTTCCAACAATTATGAACTAAATAGTACATTATTTAAAAGAAAAAAAACATGTACTGTTGATTGTAATACTAGTACACAAAAAATTATTACTTATTTAATTTGATGTATTTTCAAAGTGCTAAATACTAGTACATAAAAAATTATTACTTATTTAATTTGATGTATTTTCAAAATGCTAAATGAGTACTAGGCTATATTCATTGAATGTCATTGTTTTGGTAAGCATGAAAATATAGTACATGTAACAATAAATGATGCAGATTAAGAATGCCATTGTGTTTGTTTTTCTTTATCAGTTGTTGCAGTGAACAAAAATTATTATATTTTACCTGAACCTCGTGTATTGATATAGATAGACGAATTATTTCGTAGTCAAATTCAGTACAAAAACAAAGGCATAACACTTGGAATGAAACAAGTCAGCTAAAATACTACCCAGTGATAAGTTATATTTGCTAACAGTTATTTTAATGACCCAAAAATTTACAAAATGCTGACCTTAAACGAGGTTTTATAAATCCCTGCAATATCAACTCGTCTTTTAACTACTTCGGTTTTTAAAGTAAAATTTATTCGGAGTATGCTCAGTCTAGATTATATCTAAGAAGACTGGAGAATAAAAACCATTTTCAAGTGATAGCAAGATATTTCTACGAAAATAAGGAAAAATGACAATTCAAAAAATGAAGACATCTCGTTTGTCAGCTATTGGAATTCCAATGGGTACCAATTGCGCCCCATTATTAGCAGACCTATTTTTGTATTCACATGAAGCAGAATTTTTGTCGATACGATTTATCCTGGTGAGCTTGAGTTAAAGATACGACAGAGTCTGACACATCTGTTTCATACTTGGATATTTTACTTGAAAAAGATGTTAATGGTAATCTAAAAACCAAGCTGTATGATAAACGCGATGACTTTAACTTTTCTATTTTCAACTTCCCCTAAATTATGCAGCAATATACCTTCATCATCTGCATACAGAGTTTACATATCTCAGCTGATTCGATACCCAAGAGCATGCTCTACGTATGAATATTTTCAACAATGAGGTAAATTATTGACAAACAAGATGAATAAACAAGAATATCAGCAGTCTCGTTTAAAGTCATCATTTCATAGGTTCTATGGTCGATACAATGACCTTGTCAGCAAATACAATTTATCATTGAGTCAAATGCTGACTGACATTTTTCATACTCATTGTTGGTCCATTATTTATACACTGAATTGACGACGGATTTTTCCTTTATTTCACAATCATGACAAAGAGCACACGGCGGGTGTGACCGGTCGGCAGGGGATGCTCACTCCTCCATGGCACCTGATCCCACCTCTGATGTTTTGGAGGTACTTGTTTGCTCTCCTCCTATTTTGTATTGTTTTGTGGACTTTGATCTGGAATACTGTTCGTTATCTCCATATGTTTCATTGTCATACAGCTTAGATGTTAGTTGGCCGGTATAATATATAGTCAATAAAACGTCTGCTCCTATTTTATATTGTTTTATGGACGTTGATATTGAATACTGTTCGTTATCTCCATATCCTTCATCTCAGGAATATTAAAAACGGGTCATCTAATAAAGAAGCACAATAAAAACCTATCGAATTTCAATTGCCAGAAAACGTCCTCTTCGAAAACTACAGAAATTTTATCAATGGGAAACTGGACAGCATCTTTACATAATTTTGTGAATAATCAGAGTGATATTTTACGAGGAAAGATCACTTGTTCCTTAGAATATTTTAGTACCCGCATCTATGGCAAGCCCTTTTACTATTTATTCGTAAAATAATTTTTTCTTTCAATTTGAGAGATATCTCTTTAGCCTATAGAGATATCTCTTTGACTAATAAAGATATCTCTTTAAACAAAAGAGATATCTCTTTTTGATGGAGAGATATCTCTTTTTGTAAGAGAGATATCTTTATAAGCTAGAGAGATATCTCTTTCAGCTAGAGAGATATCTCTTTCAGTGAGAGAGATATCTCTTAAAGTTAGAGAGATATCTCTTTAACAAGTTTAAAAGAGATATCTCTCTTAGTTAGATAGATATCTCTATAGATTTTCAAAAAGAGATATCTTTCTACGCTAAAGAGATATCTCTTTTAATGAAAGAGATATCTCTTTTCAAATCACCCTTAAAATAACATAATTAATTCTCCCGTTGAAAACGAAAGCGAAACAGGAAGTAATGTTTGTTAAGTCGTTCGTTTTTTTGATTATTGAAAAAGAAAAAGGAGAAAATGGATTGATTGATACAGGTAAACAACGTTTAATCGCTTTATTGTTTTAGTAAATTACGTACATACATTACATACAAGCTATTCCAAATGGGTAACGAGCATTTTATAGCATAAAAGTAAGTTGAAATTGTTTTCAAACTAAATTGTTCTCCAAAGATTGGTTCCATATATTGATTTCAGGCACATAGCATCGTTTTTGAAAGGGGTCGGGGTGGGGGGGCGCAACTAGAGAGATTTGTTTTTTATACTTACCAGTAAAAGATGGCCAAACTCGATAAACCTATTTCAGGAGGGGGGGGGGGGTGTTAGTGGCCAATTTTGTTCAAGACCAAATTCCTTTCACTTCCAATTTTTATAGCATAAAATACTACATTTCCATGATATCACTATACTGTTATTCTATACTGTGGTAAGAAGTGGGGGGGGAGCAACAAACCATTCAATGCACGTTCTCTATAGAAGAGGTATTGTTGCGCCCCCCCCCCCCTCTTGTTGCTACGTGCCTGGATTTAGATCAAGGGGCAGCTGAAGTCGGGATATAGAATGCAAATTTAATTAAAACAAATAGGAAATGCATGTGACCAAATTCGTCAATCACGGGAATACAGGGTCGATTAAACATAATCCTGATAGAATGTTTTTCTTTAATTTGTTAATAGTTCAGAAATAAAAATGTCCAACATTCCTTTTTTAATTTACACAGGGATGTATATACTCATTTTCAATATTAACTGTAGGACGTTAAACAACACACATGTACAATCAATTTATATTAACTGTAAAGCCTTATGACCCCCTTCCAAAATACTAGTACTCTTACAATTAAGAGACAGACACAGCTAGAACAATCAAACAGTGTCTTCCAACAGGCCCTCACTGGGTCCATAGGACATTCATCATTCTATGATGGAACATTTATCTACTTTTATCATCATATACTAGTATATTTTACAGGGATCCAGGGGGTACCGAAAAAGGGACAATGCTTCGACTGAATGTGCCATTCATTTACATGTACCAGTATAGATCTGTTACTGAGGCATATTCAATAATTCTTATACTCATGAAAAGTGTGGGAACTTCCAAGTATTGATGCTGGGGCTCATTTTAAATCAGTTAAAGGATAAATTTTTGGGCTGCACTTTTCTTTACTTCAATATTTCAAACTTACTAGTTCAGTATCAAGTTCACAAAAGCTCACATACCATGATGATAAATCAATGGACCATAATTCTAGTTAAATTTGTCATTGCTTTCTTATTAAATCATCTATTTGAAATTTGATCGATAAAATACATTTGTTAACAAGTATAATTCTCCTACTGTTTGCCTAACATTACATCCCAACGATTGAAAATATATGTTGATAGGTTCTCCACAAAAATTGCTATCTAAGCAGAATGTAACTTGTTTGCACATTTGTTTCAACGAACTACATTTTCTTAACAATCCTTCAGTATAACAAGACAAATATTGGATACGTATTTAAATACACTATAAATAAACATCAAGAACAAATTTAAGGAAGTTTAATTTTTGTATATTTGGTAGTTACATGAGTAATTAGTTGTATATATATATATATATATATATATATATATATAGGATGTACACAAGCATTTAATATCATTATTAACATTCAAGAAAGCATTCACTTAATTTCTTGTAGAAGATGCTCACTTCTAGGATGTTTCCAAGTTCTTGTTAAAAGTGTTTTATATGGCACCATTCAGCTACAAATATTTTGTCATTGGAACTGTGACATCAATCAACTGCTCATGCACTGCTAATTGGCAGAGAATTTCCTTTGGGAGAAGCAAACTGTTTCAAACATTTTACACCTGCAAGTTAGTACTTATGCAATTTTGTTTGAAGGAAGCAACAGTGTAAAGGCTAATGATTACTGAAATTACAAGCCAGATGAAGTACAAATGTACACAAATGTTGATACAAGTCATTTGAATTTTTATTTCTTTGCAGGTAGTGATGAGTGTAATGGAAGGTTTTTAGGATCTCTTCCAACATCATAGGTACAACTGGTCACTGTGCTTGCTTGGTTATATAAGCTGGCATATTGTTAAGGCAGTGACATATGTAGCTCCAAATGATGCTTGACTGTTTTTCTTCAAATTATAAGTAAACCTGGATTGATCTCTGATGCAGGAAAATTGTGCCATGTCCATTTTTTAAATTCTATCTTCCCACTGTCACAAAGTACTGAAATAAAAATGATTTGATTTTAAATATATTTTTCGGTTTTTTATATGTAACATAAAATTCTACAGAAATTAAAATATTAAAACTCCTTCAAAACAAGATTTGTTTGTGAAACACTTTGCACCTGGCGACGACATTTTTACAAATTCGAAAAATTTATTTTTAGCATATAGGTCAAGGTCACAAGGTCATTGAAATTGGTGTCATTTGAAAGAGCTTAATTAGTGGAGTATGCATATCATATATGAAGTCTTTATCTTTAATGGTTCAAAATGTATGGCAAAAGTTCAAAATGGTTTTTAAATCGATAAAGTCACAGTAAAGGTCACAAGATCATTGACCTTGGTTTCATTTGATAGAGCTTAATTAGTGGAGAAAGCATTCAAAATATGATGTCCCTATCTTTAATGAATCAAAAGTTATAGATAATGTTCAAATAAGCTATTTTAGCACATAGGTCACAGTCAAGGTCACAAATCATTGGCCTTGGTGTCTTTTGAAAGATGTTAATAAGTGGAGTATGCATATTAAATATGAAGTCTCTCTCATGGTTCAAAAGTTAAGGCAGAGGTTAAAGTTGCCAACAGACAGGACAAAAGCAATACACACCTCAGATCCGGGTATATAAAAAGACAAGAGGCCCATGGGCCATATCACTCACCTGAGTAACTTGGGTGATGCAGATCTTTACCAGGATCCCCCTCTTGCTATACCTATCATGCCCCCTTCCCTTTTTCACCCTTCCCTTTTTTATTTTAAAACTTCTACACTACCCAAGGATGCTTCCACATAAGTTTCATCTTTCCTGGCCCAGTGGTTCTTGAGAAGAAGATTTTTAAAGATTTGTTCTATATATTTCTATGTAAAACTTGGATTCCCTATTGTGGCCCCGCCCTACTCCCGGGGGTCATGATTTTAACAATTTAATATCAACACTACCCAAGGATGCTTCCAAATAGGTTTCAGCTTTCCTGGCCCAGTGGTTCTTGAGAAGAAGATTTTTAAAGATTTGTTCTATATATTTCTATGTAAAACTTGGATTCCCTATTGTGGCCCCGCCCTACCCCCGGGGGTCATGATTTTTACAATTTAATATCTACACTACCCAAGGATGCTTCCACATAAGTTTCAGCTTTCCTGGCCCAGTGGTTCTTGAGAAGAAGATTTTTAAAGATTTGTTCTATATATTTCTATGTAAAACTTGGATTCCCTATTGTGGCCCCGCCCCACCCCCGGGGGTCATGATTTTAACAATTTAATATCTACACTACCCAAGGATGCTTCCACATAAGTTTCAGCTTTCCTGGCCCAGTGATTCTTGAGAAGAAGATTTTTAAAGATTTGTTCTATATATTTCTATGTAAAACTTGGATTCCCTATTGTGGCCCCGCCCTATGCCCGGGGGTCATGATTTTAACAATTTAATATCTACACTACCCAAGGATGCTTCCACATAAGTTTCAGCTTTCCTGGCCCAATGGTTCTTGAGAAGAAGTTTTTTAAGATTTGTTCTATATATTTCTATGTAAAACTTGGATTCCCTAATGTAGCCCCGCCCTACCCTGGGGGTTATGATTTTAACAATTTAATATCTACATTACCCAAGGATGCTTCCATAAAAGTTTCAGCTTTCCTGGCCCAGTAGTTCTTGAGAAGAAGATTTTTAAAGATTTGTTCTATATATTTCTACGTAAAACTTGGATTCCCTATTGTGGCCCCGCCCTATGCCCGGGGGTCATGATTTCTACAATTTACTATCTACACTACCCAAGGATGCTTCCACATAAGTTTCAGCTTTCCTGGCCCAGTGGTTCTTGAGAAGAAGTTTTTTAAAGATTTGTTCCTATATATTTCTATGTAAAACTTGGGATACCCTATTGTGGCCCCGCCCAACCCCCGGGGGTCATGATTTTTACAATTTAATATCTACACTACCCAAGGATGCTTCCACATAAATTTCAGCTTTCCTGGCCCAGTGGTTCTTGAGAAGAAGATTTTTTAGTGACCCCACCCTATTTTTGTCTTTTCTTGATTATCTCCCCTTGTAAGGGGACTTGGCCCTTCATTTTAATAATTTAAACTCCCCTTCACCCAAGGATGCTTTGTACCAAGTTTGGTTAAAATTGGCCCATCGGTTCTTGAGAAGAAGTCGAAAATGTGAAAAGTTTACAGACGGACGGACAGACAGACAGACAGACAGACGGACAGACGGACAGACGGACGACGGACAAAATGTGATCAGAAAAGCTCACTTGAGCTTTCGGCTCAGGTGAGCTAAAAAGTGGGAAACTTTACTAGATGAGTCAACCTCAGAAAAAGAATGGAAATTCTTCTTCATAAATGCATCATTATTCACAAAAAAGACCAGTAGAAATATGTCCATAGAACATGAATGCCCCGCCAAGGGTATATCAGTAATGCAACCTGAAAATTTGAATTTGTGCAACTGTGTGAAATTTCAGAATATCTTGAAAAGTGATGCAGTTGAATTGGTTACATCAGTATGCATCAGCAATTCAGCATATGAAGTTTTAACGCTTATTGTCTTTTTGGAGAAAAGCGAGTTCTAGGTCAAAGGAAGGACCTATGTCGAAGAAGTTAATGCAGTTGAAAAGCTCTCATCATTATGTATCAGCATATGAAAATTGAAAAATAATATAAAGAATGGTTTCTTTATATTTAACTTAATCACAATTTGTTAAAAGTGAGTCCAAGGTCAAATGAAAGGTCAAAATGTTGATGCAAATGAATAGCTCTCATCATTTAGAAAGAGTGAGGTCAAAGGAAAAGTCAAGGTAAAAAATATTGATGCAATTGAATGGCTCTCATCAGTACACGTATACACTGTATCAACACATGAAGTTTGATCAAAATATCTTAAATGGTATCCTTAAAAACTGAGTTTAACACTAATTTAAGAAAAGTGAGGTCAAGGTCAAAGACAAAATACCCCCTGCTGGGTTTTTCAGAATTAAGTTTTTCGATAATAAAGATATGTATCACACATGATTTATGAACTTTTTCTTCCAGTGACCTTAGTTAAAGTTCCCCAAATGACCTTGGATCAAGGTCATGACACACCCTTGGGTCATGGGCAATCTTTGTGTGAAATGAGAACCTACCAAGTTTATCAATAAGATAGAAATGGACCGGACACAAATTATGAACTTTTTCTTCAAATGACTTTGAACTTCCCGAAATGAAACCTTGGGTCAAGGTCATGACACACCCTTGGGTCATGGGCAATCTTTGTATGGAGTAGTAGATTCTAAAGTCCCTAAGTAAGAAAGATATGGACCGGACACATTTGCACAGACAGATGGACAGCTAGACAGATGGACAAGGGGGTATAAAAAACAGATATGTTTGTTTTTACTCTGACCGACCTGTTAAAATGGCCCCTACCCATTAGCAATCATTTTTTGGGCACTTCAAAATTTTCAATTTTCCCCCGTTAAATTCCATAAATGTTTTAAAGATAAAGTATCAATTTTTTTTAGGATGCTTTTCTATTTATGTCTTTCTAGATAGTAATGAAAATATCAACAGATTTCTGAGTATAAGCATGGTTTCAAATATGACAGTTATCAATTTTTTCAATTCTGTAAGGCAAAAGAAAAAAAAAACCTATTGATACCTACCTACCAATCTTGATAAAAGTGGGTAGAACTACATCAAACAAACATTTTTAAAGATGGCCAATGTTGACTAGTATAATAGTCATCTTGTAAAAAAAATCCATACATGTATATATAATTATTATACATTTAATCTGTAAAAAAGGGTATTTTACCCTATTTTTAAAGTGAGGTAAGATGACAGTAAAGTTGAATAAAAGGGTCTATGTCTAAAACCTTGAGGTGGGGTGGGAGTAAAGCATCCCTGGACATCACAGAATTTTTTGTCATTTTTTGATATGCCATGTCTTACAAAAAATAAATTTAATATTTGTCCTAGAACTTATTTTGTTGCATCAATTTCATACCTGTATTTGATTTGTATCAATTTGTTTTGGATGTTGATAATTCAGTCAGTATAGCCTTAGAAGCTGCGACTTTGGATCTCTTAGGAACTGCATCTTTTATCTGTGTTACTGCATGGTTCTCTTGTACCTCTGCTATAAAATAAGTTTTAATGTATACAATTGTTTAATATCAATGACTTAATTCAACAGACAGATTTGTTTAACATCCCTCTCAAGAATTTTTCACTCATATGGAAACACCGGTGGAGAGCTGCAAATTTTGTCCTATGTTCCGCACTCAGGGCCATTAAGCAGGAAGGTATCTGTTTTGAGCCAATATCTACTGTGATATTGGGCCACGGTTTATACTGTATCATTCCAAGGACAAGTCTCCACATCCCATGGTGAGATTCAAACCCAAGGCGTAAGGATCAACTCCTTACTTTGCGACTCTAGAGCAGACGCTCTAACCACTGTGCTATGCGGATGAATTGGAAAAGACAGAAAATTTCAAAATCCCTAAACCATGCTCTATAAATAGGGAACATACTCTCAGTCTTTAAAGTGAGAAATATGGTCATGTTAAGAGATCTGAAGTTTGTTAAATGCAGCTTCTGTAATAAATTTTTGACCTAAAGTATAATAATAACACAAGGTATCTAACTCCAAAATTACAGGGAGTACCCCCTCCCTTAAAATCATGCTCATTTACACTTTAAGAGGAAATGCACGGGTAAACTTTTTACACCTATTTCTTCTACGATAGTTTATCTACACACCCATATAATATGGCATGCTTGTCTCTATTTTCTTGTATCTCCATAATCAGTGTCCAAACTCTGCTTGTTAGGTGGAAAGTCAAACTCAACCATAGAATGGTATGTACTAGTCTCGGGCAAAGAGCAAAATTAAAAAAATCAGTGGTTTAAAAAAATTTCCATTGTTTAAATATTGAAGTGAGTAAATAGAACTTGATTATGTCTAACTTTACCTGAAAACATTAAAATGTTTATCTGATGTAATTTTAGAAACAGATTTTTATCCAATCAAAATCTCTGTGCGGGATCAGCACAAACCGTTCCATGAGTAAGTTTTCAACTCAGCGAGCTACCTTGTGTTATAACATGTATATTGTAGGTTAAAAATTTAGTACTGAAACAAGTCCCTTTGGGCAAAAAATATGAACAGAAACTCTCATGAAATACTCAAATAGATCTAAATAGATCTTAATGCACAAAAAGATAATCCACAGACATACGAAAGGTAAAACTTTACTGAAAAATAAGTATCAAAAAAATATTTACCCAAACAATAGGGATGCAGCCACAAGATGACGTTAGTACCCATCTAACACTGACAAAACTCCTCCTCTACAATCAGCTGATAAAAACATTATCGTACTCGGATTCATGAAAATTCTGTAAACAAATTAAGGCAAAAGATGATTACAAAACTATTTCATTCGGCTGAAAATAAAACACCTAATTTTCCCTCAAAATAAACAAGAAACGGATGACACTCTGATTTGTTTACCCGTACTTCAATCAAAATTTTCCTGATGGACACTCGCACCCAAATTTTTATGACATCGTAAGTCGATAAACCATTCTATACTGGAACAGTTATTGAGAAGGCTTCATCTCCTTTATTCAGTATTGGTGCCGTAAAAGACTGCAAATTACATAAAAAGTGATTAGAAATTACATACAAAAATGACTGACATAAAATGTTGACTATATTATGTATCATTTCTGACCGAACCGAGTTTCCATACTTTTACTTTTAACAGCGATCTACTACTAAATAATAAACACAAGAAAGTAGTAATAAATCAACAAGAAATCACCAAATTATCCTTATAAATATACATACTCGAGTATAACATACAGTGACTAGATTAGTAGATTGTATAAATCTCCGAAAATGATCTGAACACAAACCACGTGCTTAGCCTTACACAAAAACCAGGTCATGTTGACAATGCAAAAATAATACTTAAAATTGCTGAAACATTTGACATTACAAGGTTTGCGTTTTAACACATGATCTCTTAGATCTTAATATTATATCAAATGAAAGTGTACTTACACTATAGGGCTACAAAGTCACAATCCAATTGCACGTGTAAAATATGGCGCTTGCCAAACTACGGGAAATAACTCTTGAAATAAACAAAACAAAAAGTTAACTCGTACATAGTTGATTCGGAGACATTACACATTCCGCTTTTAAAGTAAAACTATTTAACATTCCCCGAAAGCTTTGCGTAAACCAGAAACATGCTAAACTCAATACACAAATCCATGTCAGGCATGTGTTAGGTACCCCTGGAAGTGAGGAACCCCGCGAGTTACGTGACAAGCACTTTCAGACTCTGGACCGAGTTTTCTCAGCTTTTGAAATACTTCCGGTAAAGGGAGAAGTAATTTAAAATGGAATTTAAATAAAAATAATGAAGAGAGATATCTCTTTGCAATAAAGAGATATCTCTTTTTGCTTGAGAGATATCTCTTGAAGACACTTTTGAGAGATATCTCTTTCACTTTGAGAGATATCTCTTATGATAAACTTAGAGAGATATCTCTTTTACTCAAAGAGATATCTCTCAAAGTGAAAGAGATATCTCTCTCTCATCAAAAGATATCTCTTTTGATGAAAGAGATATCTCTTTAACGTTCAAAGATATCTCTTTTCACGAAAGAGATATCTCTCAAGGAGAAAGAGATATCTCTTAAAGTAAAAGAGATATCTCTTCAAGTATAAGAGATATCTCTCTAACGTAAAGAGATATCTCTTTCTTATAGAGATATCTCTGAAAAATAAGAGATATCTCTTTAAGTTGGGAGATATCTTTATTTTTTAAGAGATATCTCTCTAAAATGAGAGATATCTCTGTAAGTTGAAGATAAATTTTATTTTCCGAATAAATAGTAAAAGGGCTTGCCATACGCATCTGATTTACACCACTTTTTGAACATATTGTTACATAACACTCCTGATGCTTCTCCTTTACTGTTAATATTTTAGTGAGGAGTAAAGAAAGAGGCTTGGTAGATCATTTACTGGAACCCGCTACGAATTTGTTAGTAAGGATTTTTTTTATGAAGTTTCGGAATGCAATATAGATATGGTAGTTCAGATTCATTTTGGTTGTTGGCAATATTAAAAATATTCAAAACAGACTTGAACAAGTTTGAATTGAATTTATGAAAGGCATCCTCACAAGATTTTGTGCATGATTTCGAAACTCCACAGTTCCGAAAACACAAAACTTGACATTGTGAGGAAGTAGATCAGCACTCGCCCAACAATCCAAAGGTCCCCAAAATGGCAACACTTTTTATTGATAAAGTTTATTTTATTTATTAAAACATTATCTTACACTTAATTTTCTTAATCCAATATTCTTTTCGTTGTCTACCGAAAGGTGTACTCAGTCAAAGTTGTTTTCTTTTTTGCTCCAACTGTTACAGCTGTGTTAGGTCTTTGTATTTGTAATAACTGCATATTATTCATTTACACTATTGTTACTATTTTAATGGAACTATTTCTTATTGTGTAATGTTCAGCTTATTACTCTCTAATTTCCCGCCGTTATTCCACATGCTTCGGGTATGCGTATTAATTAATATCAGCTCGGGGAATAAAATGTCAGCATCCAGTGTACACATGTATGGCACGCCAAATTCACAAAAAATGAGATAATCATAGTTTCACATTCGATAAACTAGGTTTATCGGTTGTAAACTATAGTTTACGGACTGTAAACTATAGTTAACAACGTTAATCTATATTTTACATCCGTAAACCATAGTTAACGCGATAATCTATGTTTCACAACCGTAAACTATACTTAACACTGAAAACAATCATTTACGATTGCAAAACATAGATTATCTGATAAATACAGTTTTACGATTTGTAAACTATAGTTTACAAACCGTTAACAGAGGACTTATATAGGCCATGCCTGATGTCCAATCCAATTATGTTATCTGACATAATAAAATATTGATTAAATTAACTATAGTTAACGATCTGATAATATAGTTTCACGATTTGTGAAACTATGATTAACAACTCTTAACCATAGTTTACGATTGTAAACAAACGACAAAATCTATTGTTAACGCTTATTACAGACAAATAAACTTAGATTATCATTCGTAAACTATAGTTAACAACCGTTAAATATAGTTTTACAGATGAAAACTATACTTAACGAATCGTTAACTATACTTAACGATTCGTTAACTATACTTAACGATTTGTAAACTATAGTTTACTCTCGATAAACCTAGTTTATTAATTGTGAAACTAGGTTTATCTCATTTTTGTGAATTTGGCGTGCCATACACATGTGTTCTTAAATTCTCTCACAAATATCTAGGGCCTACCCAAGTATTACAGTATTTATACTGATCTTTATACATAGGGCTGAGGGTGGGTTGACCAGTCAAAAGGGGCTGCTTGTTTCTGGCCCCGCCTCTGGAATTTTCAGGGCTCCGTGTTTCATGCCCTAGCTCTTCACAGATATGCATTGTTTATAGTTCATTTTGAGGTTGACAACTGTTCGTTATCTTCTTCCTTTTACATTTAAATCCTTTGAAAACGTAAGGATAGATAGATAATTAATTTCTCATACGATTCTTTTTTCTACAGAATAACCGCAGTTGTTTTTACACACCATATATACATGCCTTTCTCACCGTTTTTTTTTTTAAATTTGTTGTCGACCTTCAAGGTTAAACGTCCTTCTAACCAAACACAATATTTTAACTTCAATATAAATTTAAAAAAAAATATTTTAAATTCCTCCTTTGAACAAATTAAATGTAATTATATTTATCTCCTCTGCTGGCACTTCCGAGAAAGCACCATGCATAGGATGTAGCTACATTGCATTTGTATTGCTTTATTGGAAACATTCTTTATCTGTACTGAGTGAAAATTAGTGCATGGTAATTAGATGGTTGATAAATCCTTACCCATTTTTATTATATTTAATTCTATGTTCTAATTTAAAATAAAACCAAACTTTACGATCCTTCTCTATTACTGCAAAGTAATGCAGAGCAATTACAGGAAAAAATAGCAATGACAATGACAATGATTTATTCTCCTAAATGTACAAACATATGCATGTACATTGTAGAGAGGGGATAGGAATAGATACAAAGACATAGAGAAAGAATAAATGCATGTATGATAAACAGTACAAAATATCAAGGTTAAGGTTCAAGTCAATTATTTCTATCTATGATTTGTTCGACAATATATTAGAATATATACAGTATTTTTTAAATACTGAACAGTTTGTTGTTGAAAACAGTTGTTTAAATTTCTTTATATTTGGTCTGCATGTGAGATAGTTTGAGAATATATTTTAACCTAACCTCTTTTATTTCTTTTTGTGTGCATTCGAAAACATAATGAAATTCTCCACCAGTCTTATAATGATCACATAAAGTACAACATCCTTTGTTTTCTTGGAGACCATTCCATCCCCCAGTTTCAATAGGGAGTTTAAAGTTGTTACATCAAAACTTACATAACAAAATTGAAAAATTTCGGCATATTAACATTAATTTTTCAGTTTTGGATATTTTGGTCAACAAGTATTGTCACATTAATCTCACAGGAAGTAGATAATTAGAATTTGATAGTCGATCTGAAAAACTTAATTACAGAGAGACATAGGTTATATCGCAACACGATTGATTTTAAAAAGTTGAACTGTGTAATAGTGAATGTTAGTGCTAAAGTAAAACACGAATAAAGCAAATAGAAATAGAGAAAATAATGGAGGGCACTTTAAGTGGATTTTAGTCTTTATTTTTATTTTGTATGAAATTTATATAAACATTTTTTTTTTTAATTTTTCCTACTTTCTCAGGGAAAAATGATTATTTTTGATTCTTAATGTCCAGGGAAAAGTTAATGACCTTGCCTCTAATATAACACGGCCAAAACTAATCTAACTGATGCCATCACGTAGTGATATTATCTTCTTGATTCTGTGAAAATTTCGTGAATTTTTTAATGCAAGAAATACATGTTTTTAAATGAAGAGAATCCTACCTTAACTTTATCAGTAAGATGAACTATGGAGATAACGAACAATGTTGTTAAATCTCAGTAAGTCCATTAAAAATACATATAAGGAGCAGAGCAACCACGTACACAAATCATAAAATTAATATATTTATAATTTGTAAATTATAAAAAAAAAATATCACAAGAATAGATATCTCTATAAAATATTAAAAATCTAAATAATTTTTTTACTGTTATCAATGTCTTGTTGTGGATTATTTTCCATTCTAACACAACTTTCAAGATAATTAAATAGGTTAATCCTACCCCTTTTCTCTGTGTTCTTTGATCAAAATACTAGTATTCAATACTGGGTATTTTGCTATGATTCATCAATTATTTATACGAGGGTTGATTTAAAAGTAATGTCACAACTTTGATAAAACTGCTATAAATCGACGTAAAGCAACAAAATTATACATGATGGAATCTTTATTTATTTCAAATCAGACCTGAAACATTCAAAGGAATATGATGTATACTTTCCAAAATATCCGATTTTAAACAATGTGCGTTTATGGTAGTCGCCGCACCTAAATATAACGTCATTTGATGGATACTCACCGTCATTATAACTTTTAAGCGTTTCACCTTCGTTTCATTAAAAAATATTTATGATTCGCAAACACTTTCACCAGTTCCACTTTTTAAAGAGAATTCAAGGTACCATTTATACACTTACTCTTTTCATATTTAAGCCCTCTGTCAAAGTTTTTGCACAGTAGCATAAGACAAACATAAAAATTCACATGTCAATCAATTCGTCTGTCGTTTTTGCTAACTTCAGACACCATTGAACGTTTCCGTCCGATCTCCTATCTTTCGGTCTTCTTGTCTTCTGCTGATCATTCAGTGACCAATCACCCGCCCCAAATGGCTGAAACCATCTATTAAGATATTTCTTATTTACATTCTTTATTCTGTAAGTCTGATAAATTACCGAAACTGTCGCTTGTGATGATTCCCATATTTTGAAGTAAAGTACATTACAACTTGTCGAGCCGTTTTTTACAAATTCGGCAATGCCTTTGTTCAATTCAACAGAGTAAAACAACAATGTATATGATCATAAATACCAATGCCCTAATTTAATTTTCAACTAAAGACTAGAAAATGACGAGAATTGTGTTTTTTAGAAAATAGGGAGATTAGGTGCTTTTTTTAAGAATCATTTTAAGTGTTCGTCTTTTTTCATGCTAAGAAAAAATACACTTTAAAACGTGACATTCCGTTGTGACGCGGCGACACCCCCTATGCTCTATATTTTAAACATCTATAAAATAAATTCAAATAAACATTATTAAATGAAAAATCCAATGTTTATTAGATTTGTATTTGTGCATCTTTTGGTATATACCTGTCGATTGGCAAAATTTACACTCTGGTTAAATTATCAAGAACTAGTTATCACAGAGAAAACAAATAAAAATGAAAATATATTTGGATAAAAGAAGCCACACAAATTCAGAAATGCTCCTATTTTTTGGAGCTATTTCAAAATAAAAAAGGAAATTCGTCCATTCTCTCTCTATATTTTTATACCATGACAATCCTGCGTAAAAATTACATGTATTATTTATAACATATTTCTAGACTGAAATTAATTGCGGTTTGAAATATTTATACAAACAGCAGAAGAGATTCTATTCCGTTATTAAAGTTATAAATTTATCCTTCTTATCCCAAATGATTGGATTTATCACAAGTGATAGTCCATTATTTATACACTGAATTGACAACGGATTTTTCCATTATTTCCGGATCACAACAAAGAGCACACAGCGGGGGGGACCGTCGGCAGGGGATGCTAAATCCTCCATGGCACCTGATCCCACCTCTCAGTGATGTTTTTGAGGTCCTTGTTTGCTCCACTTCTATTGTATTGTTTTATGGAATTTTGATCTTGCATACTGTTCGTTATCTCAATATGTTTCATCACTAAGTGTTATCTTATGATCACCAGTTTAATACTTTCAGGCTGGACATCTTTTTTGAATGACTATTGACTGATCTTAAAGTGTTTTAATCATCAGGTAGGAAATCGCTAGAGAAAAGAACACTTTCCTCCTTTCCTTCCAGTCCACTCAATTGATGATGCGGGGCAATGTTTTCTCTGGAGCGTGATATACCGTCTTCTTGGTAAGAAGGACTTTGAACAGCTTTATCCAGCATCTAATGTAATAAGAATAATACGGAAATTTATTTCATGCAATGAATCAATTGTTAGTATCGGTAATTTGTTTTTGAAAATCAATCTTACAAACTTACTTTGCTTTTCAATTGATGTCATACTTAACGAGGCCGAGTTTAATTCCAGTTTTAAACAACGATTGCATGTAGTTAACCATGAAACTCAATGTGAGGAGAAAACCGTACTCAAATTACATTGTTTTTTTTTTTTAAATTATATGTATTTTATTCGCTTTCCTATCTTTTGTTTTCTTTGTTTATATGCAGCTAAATATTAATTTATCTAATTGAAAGCTCATTTCGCCACAGCAGTGTCAGACGGTATCCCCTAATTTTAATTGACACTGCTGGGGAAAATAACACAATGATTATGTATAGAAATGTTTAAAATTGAAATCTCTCGGAATTTATCCGAATATGGCTATTTGTTAACTGATTTGATTTAGTGCACGCTTGGTCAATGACGTTTACATTATTCCTTGCCTCAGTTACATTTACATACTGTTCTTCTGCAGATCTTGGCACATAAGTCACTGCTGATGGTGAAAGCAGGGTATCAAATCTATGAAGATTAAATACGTAATTAATATAATTGAATTCATTTCAAGCAAAACCTGCTTATTACGTCTTATTAATCATTAATCAAGACACAACCGTAAAAGACGAGACCGATCATCATATGCATCAACATTATACAAGGACTGTTCAATAAATAATGTCCTGATCTCTATGACATACAACTTGAAAACAATATGACATTAAGCTTGACGTTCTCTCATGATTGAATATTTAATGAATTAACTATGTAGTTTATGTAACCACTTTTCGTCACATAGTTTCATTGTAAGAAGCTGAAGAACAGGGGCTATTCGAGACTCTGCATTAAAATGAATGGTAAGGGATGAGTTAAATAGAGTGAAATTAATCGCTTCATGAAAGCTGCTCTTAGACTCGTTGAGAATCCTAAAGAAATACCCACTGCAATACCCTAAAACCTTGAAAAAAAGCCTCGTACGTGAAGTTTATAACAATCAATATCTATTTTATAGACAAATTAGCAGGTGGATTTCAATGAACCAAAATAATATATTGGGATAAAAAATGGATACCAAAGACTTACAAGAACGTATTACAAATTATCACTGATTATATTTGATTGACCTTCAGACACATAGCCACATTGATATGCATCATTTTGGGAGTAGTTTACACTGTTTTGAAGAAACATTTGACAGTTAAAAAATGTTTAGTACATAATGGTCACCCAATACTGGAAATAATAGCGTGTAAGAATATAAAACAGTTTCTTTGAAAAAAAAATCAAGAAGTGTACGTAGTTATGCAGTGTGCTTGAAATTCAAATATACACTATTAGTGAAACTTGAATCCATTGCTTAAAACCCTTAAAACGAATTTACAATAACATGCACTTGACAAAAACAGCCAAGGTCTGTGAATACAGGGGCGTAACAACCGGGGGGGGGGGGGGGGGCCCCCCCCCCCCCCCCCCCCCCCACTTTTTTCCCCAACCTTACTTATACTATTGAAAATGTTAATTGAAAGCCTGGCTGGCCCCCCAACTGTTAGACTTTTAGTGATGTACCGAAAATGTAGTACATGTATTAGAATTGGTACTAAAAGTAGTTGACACTGAGAAAAAGTTTCCCTACCCCCCCCCCCCCCCCCCCCACGAAATAGGATTTTCGACTTAGGGCAATTTCCCCCCTTTTATTTCTTTTTTTTTTGCTTGTCAACTTTTTCAGGTAAGTAAAAAAAAATCTTTCTCTGGCTGGCACCCCCCCCCCCACTTTCAAATACGATGCTACGCCACTGGAATAGCAAAGAATTGCAAAAGCACAGAAACAGTTTTCTATGCAAATTCCTAAATATTAGTGGTTTTGTTGTTTAAATTATTATTATTCGGAATTTATTTCAGGAGAAATCTAGAAAGCATTTTTTGCAAAAAAATCGAAAGGTTTATAAGAGGATGGAACCAGAATCAGGAATTCACTGCATTAAATTTTTTCACGACAACGTCCAAACCCACACACGATGAAGAGTTAGGTAGTTTTTGTGATACACGGGAAGTTAATATATGATCACACCAACAATATTCGCTAGATCTTTTACTCTTTGACTTCATTTTCTAAACTTAAAGAAACAAGTGAAAGAAATCATAGGATCTGCCATATTCTAGTACACAAAAGACCATACTCAAAAATGTGTTCTAAAACAATCACGAATTAGAGAAAATTGTTACGGACATGTGTTTTAATCAAAGGAAAATATGCAAAGGAAGTCATTAAGGCTAAATCATTAAAACGACATTATTTATTGAACATTCCTCGTATTTATGATTTTTCATTATAATGGTTGCTGTTTGCTCAAAAATTTCTGAAACGATTGTGTGAGGACATTTGTGATAGGGTTTTAAAACAAAGGAAAAATAAATAATTATGTAGTTCTAAAGAAGATAAAATAATATTTTAAACTTGCACGTGCATTTTTCTGGAATCGTACATTATTATTCATAGAATTCAAACATTTTATATTAATAAAAAAAATAAACTACATACTCCTTTATGGAATTCCTTTTGTGATTGACAAAACGAAATACGCAAATTCCAAGAAGGCAACAAACAATGCTGCTGCTGAATGTCAGTGGAATTACAATATCAAGTCCTGATAACATAAAAAAAGTTTTTGATCGTAAAAAAACGAGACAGAATAAAGGTTTGAGCCAGAACAGCATATTTAGACTTTTCAGTCCTTGAATTAAATACATCGTTTTTGATATATACATGTAACAATCTGTAATATACACAGGAAAAATGTCCACATGTGTTAAACATATGTTTGGTTTCACATGTGTTCAACACATGTTTTATACATGTAATACATGTGTGTAAATAAACACATGTAAAATATGTGTTTCATTTATATGTAAAACATATATAATATACACATGTTATACACCTGTGAGATAATATATATGTCAAACACATGTTTTTCACCACACATGTATAACACGTATTATATATATGTAATATATGTGTGCGAAAATACAGATGAATTATACATGTTTAATTTATATAAAATATATGTGTATTCATAAACACATGTTATACACATGTTAAGTTTTATCTCATATGTGTGTGTACATTAATTCAAAAGAATTTGTAAATGTTAGTAAAATTTTACTCATGTAAAGTTTTACTTTGTTTATCCCCCCCCCCCCTTCCCTTCTAAAAAAAACTTTCACAATTTTTTTTTTCTGTAATAATGCATTTATCAGACAGCATTGATAAAGGATGAATTCATTTTCTTTTCATTTTAAATCTTTTGGGCTTGGCTTACTTCTTGAGTAAAATTAAAATAATTCCGTATTTGTCTCCGGGCCGGTTTTGTCTTTTATCGGATGAAAATGTACGTCATTTTTGACGTCACTGCTGCAGCAGACGTGCTGGGTGTATTGGAAAGGTAAGACTTAGTGATCTCCAAACAATTTTTAAAAGACTTTTAATTCATATTGTTTAAATATCATTTCATTATAGTTACAGGTGCGTATGAACTTTCTATAAACATGTAATACTCTTATCATTGTGACTTGTCATGCATTTCGTAAACCTAACGATAGTGATCTGTAAGTAATTTTGGTGAAAAATGTTTCTGACTGAATGTAAGCATGGGCACTGGAAGTTAATGTAAACATATAGTATGTGTATGTATAAAAAAGACCCTTCTTTTTTATACATATATACACATACTATATTATTTATATTAACTTCCAGTGCCCGTGAATGTAAGCGGTTAACACAGTTACATGTTAGGCTAAAGGCATTACTATTTTTTATAATTTGTATACAGGTAAGTAATTTTGGATGAATTTGTTTCTGAATGAACGTAAACATTACATGTTAGGCTATTTTTTAAAGGCATTATTGGTTTTCCTTACGAACTGATATGAAAGTGAAAGTAGAAACCTTGAAACCATTGTGACTGTCAGTTCTTTAGTGTTTATGTATGTTAAGATGACTGTCAAGTCGATTCTTTCATCAACTTAATAACAAGTGTTTGTTTTTATGGCCTATAGATGCATGCAGTAACTTGAGTTCAGTGTCACATTGCTGCGTCTAAAAAGCCCAAACTGCAAAGCTGATAAGACTGGCGATTGATCCTAAAGCTGATTTGACAGAGGATTGCATCTTCACGATATTAAAGGTAAAAATAAATACTACTTGCAATAAAAAATCAAAGTAAACATCTGTAATGACTCCTTCATGACAAAATATTTCTTGATACATTGTAATTTCTTTTTGTTCCTTTAAAATTCTACATTTGTTGTTTGCACGACTTCATAAATAATAAGTCCAACTCAATGCTACAATAATTTTATTCTATATTATAAAACAGTTTTAATCCAGTGCACTTTTAAAATATGGAAAGTATGAATAGAATTTGACGGCTTTAAAAGCTATGAAACTGGTACATGTAGTGTAAATGACTTCAGGGGGAGGGGGGGGGGGTATTGAATTTTTGAATTTCAGTTAAAAATTAATAATAACAGTTACATCCAGCTTTCAAGGTACAAGTACATGTGCATATGTGTTGATTGTTGAAAGTACATCAGCTAGCTAATCCATTGGATATTTACATCTACATGTATAAATATGTACCGGTATTCATTACCTGACATTTATTATTTTTTTCCAACACTAGAGAACATAGTTTCTGGTAAAATGTAAGATATTAATTAAGACTATTAAGAACCTACAAACATGTACTCTCTCTTTTTTTGTAGTTGTAGTTTTGTAGTTTGATTAAGTTTTTGTTATGCTTAGAAGATATCTACTGCATGAATATTTGTTTTACAGACCAATATACAGTCAGCGTCTCATAAGAATAAATCCCAAGATCCAAGACTTGCTTAAAAGCTTAATTAAGGTAACTACACACTGTTAAATCAATTTTGTTATATTCTTCCCAACAATGTTTGGGCTATCCTGGAATCACACTGTCTATTTTTGTGCCTGTCTACTTCTCTGTAGTATTTTTTGTCCAAAAATAAAATATTTGTGTCAGAATTTTCTTAATTTTTGGCAATATGAATTAGTAATACTGTTTGAACATTCCAAATTTAATTGTCAAAATCAAAAAAAAAATGCTTTTTATGACTTTATTATGAAGCATATCTTCCAACAGTGTAATTGTCTTGCAAATTACATCATAGGATTCCACAAAACACCTAGTATAGCATATATATAACATTAGTTTTATCTCTTATCATATCTCTGTTGGTGAATTGGGCATACATTTGTTTGCTGAACTTTAATATTACTTGTAGAATTGATTTTGTAATTTAAGAATTGTTTTATTTTTACTTTTGAAATTTTTGTAGAGACCATTCTGTGCCACAAAGAAATTGTTCAGGAAAGGGAGAAATGGTGGATTTGCATTTTGGGTACAGTTCAAAGAGAGTTCAAAATGGTCAAGCTCATGGAAGATCAGAGGGAGGACAACTGAAGAAAACTGAAAGATACAGAAGGAAAAAGAACATGAAAATATATGAAATAATTGTGAAATTGAGAGGATGTACACAATCTTGTCTGCATTTGACCTGTAAAGATTTAATTCCCATGCTGTATGCTGTAATATCAAATAACTTGATTTTTCATAAATTTACAATAGAGAATACATGACAAATGTTATATGTGATATTTCAATTTTGCTTTGGACACTTTCATGTCAAATCATAAAAATTATAAAGAAGTACATGGACTAATTATGTTATTCATTTGTACATGTATGCATGTTTAACTATTTAATCATTTTGTGGAAATCTTATAATTGTACTCAACTTAGAATATGTAAAATATATGTATCGACAAATGCTACTGACTTGTTTGTATACTTTCCTGTTTAGAAAGTACACTGAAAAATAATTATTTCTCTTGATGAAAATAATTTATCAAAAAAGCTGTGTAAGCATTTTAAGATATTAATTTTCAAATATTTAACTCATGAAGATAGATCATTGGAATTTAATGGATTTTCATCTAAAGCAGAAATATCTGATTTTTAAATGTGTACAAGAATGTGTTTTTCCTTGTGATAAATATTGAAAGAGAACACATGTAACTATTTCATATGACTTACATATGCTGCCCTTTTCGTATGATTCACATATGTGGACAGACATGAAAAAAGTATAAGAACTAGATGAGATCTCGTTGCGAGCAACGAGTGGGTCTTCCGTCCAATTCTTGATGAGATGAGATAAGATTTTGATTGCGATTTTCAATCTAAAATAATGATTTACAACAATCTGTAAAAAGACATTGAACATTAAAAAATCGGCCTTTTGCCCCTATCAGCCCCCAATTTTAGGACTCGGCCCTCTTTTTTCATATCATCTTAAAGATCCTAAGATTTTGAACATTTTGTGTTCAACAATTGTTCAGAAATTCTTTTTCGTTTTTGAGATATTAGAAAAAGAAATTTTTAGGGGCCAACCCTTCAACTCCTTAATGGGGACGTTTAGCAAAAAAATGAAAGGTTGCATATTGTTTAGAACATTATTTTGAACAACTTTTGTTCAATATTGCTTATCAAAATATTTCTCCCTTTCGAGATATAAAGCATCAAAGATTTAGCATTCTGGCCCCTTGTGGCCCCTAATTATGTACCATTCGACATGAAATTCATAATATATAGTTGTAGATGGTTGAGATGAACATCTTTGCTTCAGTAATGTATTACAAAATATTTACCGATAAAGAGTTATCGATTGAAGACTTTTGGCCCCTCTTGGCCCCTAATTCGAGTGCCCAGCCCCTTTTTCTGGATCTCATTTTAAAGATCTTAAGATTTTGAACATTTTGTGTTCAACAATTGTTCAGAAATTCTTTTTCGTTTTTGAGATATTAGAAAAAGAATTTTTTAGGGGCCAACCCTTCAACTCCTTAATGGGGACGTTTAGCAAAAAATGAAAGGTTGCATATTGTTTAGAACATTATTTTGAACAACTTTTGTTCAATATTGCTTATCAAAATATTTCTCCCTTTCGAGATATAAAGCATCAAAGATTTAGCATTCTGGCCCCTTGTGGCCCCTAATTATGTACCATAAAACATGGAAATCATAATATATAGTTGTAGATGGTTGAGATGAACATCTTTGCTTCAGCAATGTATTACAAAATATTAACCGATAAAGAGTTATCGATTGAAGACTGTTGGCCCCTCTTGGCCCCTAATTCGAGTGCCCAGCCCCTTTTTCTGGATCCCATCTTAAAGATCTTAAGATTTTGAACATTTTGTGTTCAACAATTGTTCAGAAATTCTTTTTCGTTTTTGAGATATTAGAAAAAGAAATTTTTAGGGGCCAACCCTTAAACTCCTTAATGGGGACGTTTAGCAAAAAATGAAAGGTTGCATATTGTTTAGAACATTATTTTGAACAACTTTTGTTCAATATTGCTTATCAAAATATTTCTCCCATTCGAGATATAAAGCATCAAAGATTTAGCATTCTGGGCCCTTGTGGCCCCTAATTATGTACCATTCGACATGGAAATCATAATATATAGTTGTAGATGGTTGAGATGAACATCTTTGCTTCAGTAATGTATTACAAAATATTAACCGATAAAGAGTTATCGATTGAAGACTTTTGGCCCCTCTTGGCCCCTAATTCGAGTGCCCAGCCCCTTTTTCGGGATCTCATTTTAAAGATCTTAAGATTTTGAACATTTTGTGTTCAACAATTGTTCAGAAATTCTTTTTCGTTTTTGAGATATTAGAAAAAGAAATTTTTAGGGGCCAACCCTTCAACTCCTTAATGGGGACGTTTAGCAAAAAATGAAAGGTTGCATATTGTTTAGAACATTATTTTGAACAACTTTTGTTCAATATTGCTTATCAAAATATTTCTCCCTTTCGAGATATAAAGCATCAAAGATTTTGCATTCTGGCCCCTTGTGGCCCCTAATTATGTACCATAAAACATGGAAATCATAATATATAGTTGTAGATGGTTGAGATGAACATCTTTGCTTCAGCAATGTATTACAAAATATTAACCGATAAAGAGTTATCGATTGAAGACTTTTGGCCCCTCTTGGCCCCTAATTCGAGTGCCCAGCCCCTTTTTCGGGATCTCTTCTTAAAGATCTTAAGATTTTGAACATTTTGTGTTCAACAATTGTTCAGAAATTCTTTTTCATTTTTGAGATATAAGAAAAAGAGATTTTTAGGGGCCAACCCTTCAACTCCTTAATGGGGACGTTTAGCAAAAAATGAAAGGTTGCATATTGTTTAGAACATTATTTTGAACAACTTTTGTTCAATATTGCTTATCAAAATATTTCTCCCTTTCGAGATATAAAGCATCAAAGATTTAGCATTCTGGGCCCTTGTGGCCCCTAATTATGTACCATTCGACATGGAAATCATAATATATAGTTGTAGATGGTTGAGATGAACATCTTTGCTTCAGTAATGTATTACAAAATATTAACCGATAAAGAGTTATCGATTGAAGACTTTTGGCCCCTCTTGGCCCCTAATTCGAGTGCCCAGCCCCTTTTTCGGGATCTCATTTTAAAGATCTTAAGATTTTGAACATTTTGTGTTCAACAATTGTTCAGAAATTCTTTTTCGTTTTTGAGATATTAGAAAAAGAAATTTTTAGGGGCCAACCCTTCAACTCCTTAATGGGGACGTTTAGCAAAAAATGACAGGTTGCATATTGTTTAGAACATTATTTTGAACAACTTTTGTTCAATATTGCTTATCAAAATATTTCTCCCTTTCGAGATATAAAGCATCAAAGATTTAGCATTCTGGCCCCTTTTGGCCCCTAATTATGTCCCATACGACATGGGAATCATAATATATAGTTGTAGATGGTTAAGATGAACATCTTTGCTTCAGTAATGTATTACAAAATATTAACCGATAAAGAGTTATCGATTGAAGACTTTTGGCCCCTCTTGGCCCCTAATTCGAGTCCCAGCCCCTTTTTCAGGATCTCATCTTAAAGATCTTAAGATTTTGAACATTTTGTGTTCAACAATTGTTCAGAAATTCTTTTTCGTTTTTGAGATATTAGAAAAAGAAATTTTTAGGGGCCAACCCTTCAACTCCTTAATGGGAACGTTTAGCAAAAAATGAAAGGTTGCATATTGTTTAGAACATTATTTTGAACAACTTTTGTTCAATATTGCTTATCAAAATATTTCTCCCTTTCGAGATATAAAGCATCAAAGATTTAGCATTCTGGCCCCTTGTGGCCCCTAATTATGTCCCATACGACATGGAAATCATAATATATAGTTGTAGATGGTTGAGATGAACATCTTTGCTTCAGTAATGTATTACAAAATATTGACTTTTAAAAAGTTATTGAATAAAAACTGTTGGCCCCTTTCAGCCCTTAATTTGATGAGTCAGCACATAATTCTTGATATCATATGAAAGATCTTGATATTTTGCACAAATGTTGTTCAGTATGTTTTAACAAAATATTTATATTTTAAAAGATATGATACAAAATGTCTCAAAAAATCACTCATAAAACGTGTCCTAAATTTTGACCCCTACCGAGCTTCCATACTAGGCACTTCCGGAAAATATCCTGACCCAGGTGCAACATGGCAACATGTCCTCTATCATCACTAAAAATTTCAGCTTTCTAGCTTGAGCCGTTTTTGAGTTCCATCACAGACAAGGAGGTCCTCCAAATTTTGATCAAAGGGCGATAACTCCCGACCGGAAGTGAATTTCCAAAAAATAATTTGCCGGAATTAACTTCAGATGACAACGCATCGACTGTGAAAATTTGAAGCAAATCGAACGAGTCATCTCCGAGAAATCGTCTGCACAAATTTTGTAAGAAGAAAAAAGAATAAAAACTAGATGAGATCTCGTTGCGAGCAACGAGTAGGTCTTCCGTTGAATTTCTCGATAAGATGAGATATGATTTTGACTGAGATATTCGTTAAAAGAGAATGTCATTAAGTTTTCCTTCATTAATTTTAAAGTTTCTGTTTTTATCACGATATTTTGAACATCTATTGTTCAATATGGCTTTTAAAAATACTCCCTCTTTTCAAAACGTAAAGAATAAAAAATATATCATTTTGGCCCTTTACAACCACTTATTACGTAAGATATGATCAAAATTTTATAATATATTGTTGCAAATCGTTAAGATAAATATCTTTGCTTCTCATAATGGATACTTATCAAAAAATATTTATCATGAAAGAGTTGAAGATGAAAGACTTTTGACCCCTCTAAGCCCCTAATTTAAGGAGTCAGCCCCATATTTTCTCGATATCAAATGAAAGGTCTTGTGATTTCAAAGACCTTTTTGTTCAACACCTATCCAGAGATTTCTTTTCCTTGTGGAGATATGCTTCATATACATATTTAGGGGTCACCCTTACAAGTCCTTAATTGGACCGTTTTACAAAAATTCAAAGTATGCATATTGTTCAAACATTTTTCTGACAATCTTTTGTTCAATATTGCTTATCAAAATATCTCCCCTTTTCGAGATATACAGTGTCAAAGATTTGACATTCTGACCCCTTATGACCCCTAATTACGTAACATATGATCAAAATTGTATCATATATTGATGCAAATCGTTAAGATAAATACTTTTGCTTCAGTAATGTATAACAAAATATTGATCATAAGAGGTTTATAGATAAAAGATTTTTGGCCCTTCTGAGCCCCTATTTTGAGGGGTCAGCCCCATTTTATTGATATCAAATGAAAGGTCTTGTGATTTTGAAGATTTTTTGTCCAACACTTATTCAGAGATTTCTATGCGTTGTGGAGACATGCTAAATGGAAATGTTTAGGGGTCACTCCTACAAGTCCTTAATGGGGCCGTTTTACAAAAATTCGAAGTATGCATATTGTTTAGAACATTATTCTGACCATCTTTTGTTCAATATTGCTGATCAAAATATCCCCCCTTATCGAGATATAAAGCGTCTAAGATTTGACATTCTGGCCCCTTGTGACCCCTAATTATGTAACATATGATCAAAATTGTATCATATAATGTTGCAAATCGTTAAGATAAATACATTTGCTTCAGTAATGTATAACAAAATATTGATCATTAGAGAGCTATAGATAAAAGACTTTTGGCCCCTCAGAGCCCCTAATTTGAGGGGTCAGCCCCTTTTTCTTGATATCAAATGAAAGGTCTTGTGATTTTGAAGTTTTTTTGTTCAACACTTATTAAAAGATTTCTATGCGTTGTGGAGATATGCTAAATGGAAATATTTAGGGGCCACTCCTACAAGTCCTTAATGGGGCCGTTTTACAAAAATTCAAAGTATGTATTTTGTTTAGAACATTATTCTGACCATCTTTTGTTCAGTATTGCTTATCAAAAAATTCCCCGTTTTTGAGATATAAAGTGTCAAAGATTTGACATTCCGGCCCCTTGTGACCCCTAATTCCGTAACATATGATCCAAATTTTATCATTTATTGTTGCAAATCGTTTAAATGAACATCTTTGCTTCTGTAATGTATAACAAAATATTGATCATTAAAGAGTTATAGAGGAAAAACTTTTGGCCCCTCTGAGCCCCTAATTTGAGAAGTCGGCCCCTTTTTCTTGATATCAAATGAAAGGTCTTGTGATTTGGAAGATTTTTTGTTCAATATTTATTCAGAGATTTCTTTTCGTTGTGGAGATATGCTGAATGGAAATATTTAGGGGCCATCCCTCCAAGTCCTTAATGGGGCCGTTTTACAAAAATTCAAAGTATGCATTTTGTTTAGAACATTATTCTGACCATCTTTTGTTCAATATTGCTTATCAAAATATTCCCCGTTTTTGAGATATAAAGTGTCAAAGATTTGACATTCTGGCCCCTTGTGACCCCTAATTACGTACCATATGACCCAGATTTTATCATGTATTGTTGCAAATTGTTAAGATAAATATCTTTGCTTCTGTAATGTATAACAAAATATTGATCATTAAAGAGTTATAGATGACAGACTTTTGGCCCCTCTGAGCCCCTAATTTGAGAAGTCGGCCCCTTTTTCTTGATATCAAATAAAAGGTCTTGTGAATTTGCACAACTTTTCTTCTATATGTTTTAACAAATTATGAACAGATAAGAAGATATGAAACAAAAGATGTCAAATTTTGTGAGATTTTTCTGAGATATTTTTCAGGCTCTACCGAGCTTCGGCGCCTTTTGCGCTACCAAGATTTGAATGCTTGCCTGCAACTCAGCAAACCTTCATTTACTTTCACTGAAAATCTTGAGTCAATATCTTAGATCGTTCCGGAGGAGTTTCCCGGACAAGGAGACCCTCTAAAAATCATAAAACTGCCCATATCTCACGACCGGAAGTGATGAGATCAAAAAACTAGAAAACCTATCAAGATCGATTGAATAGCTATTACATATGCAAATTTGGTGTATATCAGCCGAGCCATCTCTGAGAAATCGCGTGCACAAAAATCGGTTGGAAAAAAAATAATAATAACTAGATAAGATGAGATGTGATTTTGACTGAGATTATTGTTTAAAGAGAATGACATTGAGTTTTCCCTAGTTAAAGTTTCTCATTTTTATCACGATATTCTGAACATCTTTTGTTTGATAAGGCTTATGAAAATACTCCCCCTTTTCGAGATATAAAGCATAAAAAATACAGCATTTTGGTCTGGTGACCCCTAATTACGTAACATATGATAAAAATATTATCATATATTGTTGTAAATCGTTAAGATGAATACTTTTGCCTCAGTAATGTATAACAAAATATTGATCATTAGAGAGTTATAGATAAAAGAATATTGACCCCTCTGAGCCCCTAATTTGAGGGGTCAGCCCTTTTTTCTTGACATTAAATGAAAGGTCTTGTGATTTTGAAGATTTTTTGTTCAACAATTATTCAGAGATTTCTTTTTGTTGTGGAGATATGTTAAATGGAAATATTTAGGGGCCACTCCTACAAGTCCTTAATGGGGCCGTTTTACAAAAATTCAAAGTATGCATATTGTTTAGAACATTATTCTGACCATCTTTTGTTCAATATTGCTTATCAAAATATTCCCCCTTTTTGAGATATAAAGCGTCAAAGATGTGACATTCTGGCCCCTTGTGACCCCTTATTACGTAATATATTATTTAAACATCATCATATATTGTTGCAAATCGGTAAGATAAATACTTTTGCTTCAGTAATGTATAACAAAATATTGATCGTTAGAGAGTTATAGATAAAAGGCTTTTGGCCCCTATAAGCCCCTAACTTGAGGGGTCAGCCCCATTTTCTTGATATCAAATGAAAGGTCTTGTGATTTTGAAGATTTTTTGTTCAACACTTATTCAGAGATTTCTTTTCGTTGTGGAGTTATGCTCAATGAAAATATTTAGGGGCCACTCCTGCAAGTCCTTAATGGGGCCGTTTTACAAAAATTCAAAGTATGCATATTGTTTAGAACATTATTCTGACCATCTTTTGTTCAATATTGCTTATCAAAATATTCCCCCTTTTTGAGATATAAAGCGTCAAAGATGTGTCATTCTGGCCCCTTGTGACCCCTTATTACGTGATATATTATTAAAACATCATCATATATTGTTGCAAATCGGTAAGATAAATACTTTTGCTTCAGTAATGTATAACAAAATATTGATCGTTAGAGAGTTATAGATAAAAGGCTTTTGGCCCCTATAAGCCCCTAATTTGAGGGGTCAGCCCCATTTTCTTGATATCAAATGAAAGGTCTTGTGATTTTGAAGATTTTTTGTTCAACACTTATTCAGAGATTTCTTTTCGTTGTGGAGATATGCTCAATGAAAATATTTAGGGGCCACTCCTACAAGTCCTTAATGGGGCCGTTTTACAAAAATTCAAAGTATGCATATTGTTTAGAACATTATTCTGACCATCTTTTGTTCAATATTGTTTATCAAAATATTCCCCCTTTTTGAGATATAAAGCGTCAAAGATGTGACATTCTGGCCCCTTTTGACCCCTTATTACGCAAGATATGCTTAAAAGTTTATAATATATTGTTCCAATTGGTTTAAAATTTTAAAATATCGAAAAATCGAGCAGAAAAAATGATAAAATTTTTTGGTCACACGGGGGATCGAACCCGGGTCGCCCGCGTGACAATCCAACGCGCTAACCATTTAGCCATTGAGATCGCCGCTTCGCGTTTTCAAATGCAAATATCTCGAGATTGGCTTTTTCGATTTTCAAACAAATTACATATTTGGCTTCTGCAAAAGGGTCTCTATTTAATTCTAAAACAAAAATATTAAAAAAGAAAAGTTGAAAAATTGCGATTTTTAAATTCGCTTCCAGTTTCGACCGGAAGTACTGACGACGCACGGCAAGGCGATTCTGCAACGCTATAAGTCATGAACTATCATCTCCAATTAACCTTCAGTTCATATCTTAAGCAGTTTTCGCTACTAAATCAAGACAAAATTGCATTTTAAAATCAGGAAATTGTCCATATCTCACGACCGGAAGTGACGACGTCAACGAAAAAAATTTCCAATAAGGTTCAGATCAGTACCTATCATATGTGAAAGTTTCATAAGAATCGGCCCAGTAGTTTACGAGAAATCGCGTGCACAAAATCGGTAAGAAAAATAATAATAATAACTAGAGCCGAGCTCGTTGCAAAGCAACGAGAAGGTCTTCCGTCCGGTTTTGACCGGAAGTACCGGAAGTGACGTCAACAAAGAAAGCAATGAGCTCAGTAGTCTCCAGTGACTTTATAATTTCAATTTTGCATCAAAACCTTCAAAAGAAGCTATTTCTGGCTACTTCCGGTTTGACCGGAAGTGACGTCGACGGACGGAAAATTACGTTTTAAACTTCCAGTGACATTTGTAACCCCCAAACCTGTCAGAAACGGCAAAAATATTCAATTTTGGAACACTTCCGGTTTGACCGGAAGTGACGTCGCTGGACGTATTTTGACGACACCATTGGATAAAGCTTGACATTTTGAACAACTTTGCTTCTTTGATGTATTACAAATTCTCAATACTTTTTGAGATATAAAGAAAAATCGTTCGGCCCCTCTGAGCCCCTAATTTTAGGGGCTAGCCCTTTTTCCGAGATATTATTTGAAAGATCTTGGAATTCTACACTTCTTTTGTTCTATATATTTTCACAAAATATTTCCAGGTAAAAAGATATCGTAGAAAAAGTGTTAAAAATTTTGAAATTCGCGATACGACTATTTTCGGGCCATAGCGAGCGCCGACGTGCGGCACTTCCGATTAAAATGAAATACGTTATACATATCTACAGACTTTGGTCTATCATACCTGAAAGTTTCATGTTTCTATCTTGAGCCATTATTGAGAAAGTCTGCGGACAAACTGACATTTCAAAAATCATAAAATCGGCAATATCTCCAAACCGGAAGTGACGTCATCAAATCGGAAAAAAATGCATAAGGTTCAAGTAATGTAAAATAAGTCCTGAAAGTTTCATGGAAATCCATCGAGCCGTTTTCGAGAAATCGCGTGCACAAAATAGGTAAGAAAAAAAAGAATAATAAAAGTGGAAAAGAAACCTAAGAATAACAAGAAGGTCTTCCGCTGAAGACGGAAGACCTTAATAATAATAAAGGTAAAAAAGAAACCGAAGAATAATAGAAGGGTCTTCCGCTGAAGACGGAAGACCCTAATGATAATAAGTACAACAGTAATATTATACATGTATAATTCACATATAAAGTATAACATATATAAAACACATGTTTAACACATGTTTCATATGTATAAATATACAAGGTGTTTATTTTTACACATGTTAAACACACGTGAAACATGTGTTTAACATGTGTAAAAATAAACATCCTATACATGTGTGCTCCTTTTATGTGTTTTACATGTGTAAAAAATATATGTTAAACACATGTTTAACATATGTTCAACACATATGGACATTTTTCCTGTGCACAGGAAAAATGTCCATATGTGTTGAACATATGTTAAACATGTGTTTAACATATATTTTTTACATATGTAAAACACATAAAAGGAGCACACATGTATAGGATGTTTATTTTTACACATGTTAAACACATGTTTCACGTGTGTTTAACATGTGTAAAAATAAACACCTTGTATATTTATACATATGAAACATGTGTTAAACATGTGTTTTATATATGTTATACTTTATATGTGAATTATACGTGTATAATATTACTGTTGTACTTATTATCATTTTTATACTTTGTTCATGTCTGTCCACATATACGAAAAGGGCAGCATATGTAAGTCATATGAAATAGTTACATGTGTTCTCTTTCAATATTTATCACAAGGAAAAACACATTCTTGTACACATTTAAAAATCAGATATTTCTGCTTTAGATGAAAATCCATTAAATTCCAATGATCTATCTTCATGAGTTAAATATTTGAAAATTAATATCTTAAAATGCTTACACAGCTTTTTTGATAAATTATTTTCATCAAGAGAAATAATTATTTTTCAGTGTACTTTCTAAACAGGAAAGTATACAAACAAGTCAGTAGCATTTGTCGATACATATATTTTACATATTCTAAGTTGAGTACAATTATAAGATTTCCACAAAATGATTAAATAGTTAAACATGCATACATGTACAAATGAATAACATAATTAGTCCATGTACTTCTTTATAATTTTTATGATTTGACATGAAAGTGTCCAAAGCAAAATTGAAATATCACATATAACATTTGTCATGTATTCTCTATTGTAAATTTATGAAAAATCAAGTTATTTGATATTACAGCATACAGCATGGGAATTAAATCTTTACAGGTCAAATGCAGACAAGATTGTGTACATCCTCTCAATTTCACAATTATTTCATATATTTTCATGTTCTTTTTCCTTCTGTATCTTTCAGTTTTCTTCAGTTGTCCTCCCTCTGATCTTCCATGAGCTTGACCATTTTGAACTCTCTTTGAACTGTACCCAAAATGCAAATCCACCATTTCTCCCTTTCCTGAACAATTTCTTTGTGGCACAGAATGGTCTCTACAAAAATTTCAAAAGTAAAAATAAAACAATTCTTAAATTACAAAATCAATTCTACAAGTAATATTAAAGTTCAGCAAACAAATGTATGCCCAATTCACCAACAGAGATATGATAAGAGATAAAACTAATGTTATATATATGCTATACTAGGTGTTTTGTGGAATCCTATGATGTAATTTGCAAGACAATTACACTGTTGGAAGATATGCTTCATAATAAAGTCATAAAAAGCATTTTTTTTTTGATTTTGACAATTAAATTTGGAATGTTCAAACAGTATTACTAATTCATATTGCCAAAAATTAAGAAAATTCTGACACAAATATTTTATTTTTGGACAAAAAATACTACAGAGAAGTAGACAGGCACAAAAATAGACAGTGTGATTCCAGGATAGCCCAAACATTGTTGGGAAGAATATAACAAAATTGATTTAACAGTGTGTAGTTACCTTAATTAAGCTTTTAAGCAAGTCTTGGATCTTGGGATTTATTCTTATGAGACGCTGACTGTATATTGGTCTGTAAAACAAATATTCATGCAGTAGATATCTTCTAAGCATAACAAAAACTTAATCAAACTACAAAACTACAACTACAAAAAAAGAGAGAGTACATGTTTGTAGGTTCTTAATAGTCTTAATTAATATCTTACATTTTACCAGAAACTATGTTCTCTAGTGTTGGAAAAAAATAATAAATGTCAGGTAATGAATACCGGTACATATTTATACATGTAGATGTAAATATCCAATGGATTAGCTAGCTGATGTACTTTCAACAATCAACACATATGCACATGTACTTGTACCTTGAAAGCTGGATGTAACTGTTATTATTAATTTTTAACTGAAATTCAAAAATTCAATACCCCCCCCCCTCCCCCTGAAGTCATTTACACTACATGTACCAGTTTCATAGCTTTTAAAGCCGTCAAATTCTATTCATACTTTCCATATTTTAAAAGTGCACTGGATTAAAACTGTTTTATAATATAGAATAAAATTATTGTAGCATTGAGTTGGACTTATTATTTATGAAGTCGTGCAAACAACAAATGTAGAATTTTAAAGGAACAAAAAGAAATTACAATGTATCAAGAAATATTTTGTCATGAAGGAGTCATTACAGATGTTTACTTTGATTTTTTATTGCAAGTAGTATTTATTTTTACCTTTAATATCGTGAAGATGCAATCCTCTGTCAAATCAGCTTTAGGATCAATCGCCAGTCTTATCAGCTTTGCAGTTTGGGCTTTTTAGACGCAGCAATGTGACACTGAACTCAAGTTACTGCATGCATCTATAGGCCATAAAAACAAACACTTGTTATTAAGTTGATGAAAGAATCGACTTGACAGTCATCTTAACATACATAAACACTAAAGAAATGACAGTCACAATGGTTTCAAGGTTTCTACTTTCACTTTCATATCAGTTCGTAAGGAAAACCAATAATGCCTTTAAAAAATAGCCTAACATGTAATGTTTACGTTCATTCAGAAACAAATTCATCCAAAATTACTTACCTGTATACAAATTATAAAAAATAGTAATGCCTTTAGCCTAACATGTAACTGTGTTAACCGCTTACATTCACGGGCACTGGAAGTTAATATAAATAATATAGTATGTGTATATATGTATAAAAAAGAAGGGTCTTTTTTATACATACACATACTATATGTTTACATTAACTTCCAGTGCCCATGCTTACATTCAGTCAGAAACATTTTTCACCAAAATTACTTACAGATCACAATCGTTAGGTTTACGAAATGCATGACAAGTCACAATGATAAGAGTATTACATGTTTATAGAAAGTTCATACGCACCTGTAACTATAATGAAATGATATTTAAACAAAATGAATTAAAAGTCTTTTAAAAATTGTTTGGAGATCACTTAGGCCTACCTTGCCAATACACCCAGCACGTCTGCTGCAGCAGTGACGTCAAAAATGACGTACATTTTCATCCGATAAAAGACAAAACCGGCCCGGAGACAAATACGGAATTATTTTAATTTTACTCAAGAAGTAAGCCAAGCCCAAAAGATTTAAAATGAAAAGAAAATGAATTCATCCTTTATCAATGCTGTCTGATAAATGCATTATTACAGAAAAAAAAAATTGTGAAAGTTTTTTTTAGAAGGGAAGGGGGGGGGGGATAAACAAAGTAAAACTTTACATGAGTAAAATTTTACTAACATTTACAAATTCTTTTGAATTAATGTACACACACATATGAGATAAAACTTAACATGTGTATAACATGTGTTTATGAATACACATATATTTTATATAAATTAAACATGTATAATTCATCTGTATTTTCGCACACATATATTACATATATATAATACGTGTTATACATGTGTGGTGAAAAACATGTGTTTGACATATATATTATCTCACAGGTGTATAACATGTGTATATTATATATGTTTTACATATAAATGAAACACATATTTTACATGTGTTTATTTACACACATGTATTACATGTATAAAACATGTGTTGAACACATGTGAAACCAAACATATGTTTAACACATGTGGACATTTTTCCTGTGTACCATGGAGGACTTAGTTGATTTGTCACACCCGCCGTGTGCCCCTTTTCATGATTTGGAAACAATAAGCATGAAAACAGTAGTCAGCATTTGATAAATTGTACAAGGTCATTTTATCTAGCATTGAATCTGAAACGACATGATGACCTTAAACGAGACTGCTGTCAATTTTTCTAATTTATGCAGCAATAAACTTCATCATCTACATAACGGGTTTACATCTCCCAGTTGATTTGATACGCAAGAAAATGCTCTACGTATGAACATTTTGTAAACGAGAGTAGTGAATTAATTATACATGTTTCTGAAACAATGATATCAATTGTTAAGTTAAAATCATCTCGTTTGTCATAAAGCTTGGTTGTTAGATTATCATTAACGTCCTTTTCAAATAAATATCTGAATATGAAACACATGTGTCAGGCTCTGTGGTATCTTTCGTTTCAAGCTCTCCTAGATATATCATATCGACATAAGAATGGGAACAACCATTGTTAATTGACAATACGTCATCGATATATCTTAATGTCGAGTTGAAGGCCACAACAAGTGTTTTCTTCTTTTCACAAATAAGATCTTGGACAAATTCTGCTTCAAATGAATACAAAAATAGATCTTGGCAAATTTGGTACCAATGGGAATTTGCGAGAGGTGATCAAAAAGTTCGCGAACTATCTCTATATCTACAAAACCACAATTCAATTAGAAAGCAATTTGGTACACACATAGCCATACACAAGTTCTATTAATAGCATATGCTGAATAAAGTTTTGCTCCTTGTTTATGACGTCACAATCTGAAAATGACGTCGCTATGTAGGTCACTTGTGACAAAAAATGGTTGTTTCAGTCGTACTCCTTTAAAAAACGACTGTAAAATTTATTGTATATCTTAAAAATCCCTTGAAAGTAACGTTTAATAATTTGTACACAGTTTACTAAGACAAATGACTTCCTATAAATTCAATCAATGATTGGATTGATCGTTTTAGTGAAGGAAGGTCAGATGGTTAAAAATGATACTTGTTATGTTGCCCAGTGAAAGGAAGTTTAAAAGGAGGTGTGGTTTTTTTTTTATTAAGGACAGATGATGCAAACGAAAAAATGGATGCCTGGATTGGTATATATTTTTTGGAATAATTTAATTGCAAATGATGCTATTAATAAATTTCTAGAATATTAAGAAATTGTAAACTTTCTGTGATGTTCAAAAGTCTGCCCTCCTGAAACTATCCTTATTAATCTATACAAATATTTTTCACTTCAAATTCCATTTTTATGCAAATTTGAATTAAAAATTAAAAAGTACTCGGAGAAAGTTATTAATTTTACTGATTTAAACATGACCCAAGTTGTTATTTTCAAATTATTTGACAAAAGTTTGTTTGTGTCATCTGTCCTTAAGCAATTTGCTATCAAAGACGTCCAATTTACAATTTGAAAAATTGTTGAATATTTTAACAATAATATAATTATTAAATACCTAAGGTATCGTTTACTTTAGATTTAAAACATATAAGATATGATAAGAAGAAGGCATCCATTCTTTATCCACCTTAAATAAACGTCTCTTCCGAGACAGAAGATTTGGGTTTTGATGGTCGCCATGCTTATTTTGGAAAGGATATTCTCATCCACCCTTTCTGTTGCCGAGATTTGACCATTTCTGACAATTAAACTGATCTTGTTATAAAAATTATCTTACATGGAGAGAAATATAAAACTCAGGAAAATCTTTCAGCTTTCGTGACAAAACGCTAAGGAGGGGGTCACGTGACCGCCTACATCACGTGATTCGCGCATGCGCAGAACAGTGACAGATGTGCATTAAAATTGGAGAGGATTAATTTAAAATACAATTAACACTGAAACCAAATATCATTTCTGTTATGGAAGTTATTCAATTAGTTCGTGAACTTTTAGATCACCCCTCGTAAATAGACTATTGGAAAACCTGGTTTTCAAAAACTACTAAGATATTGTAAAACAGTAACTCAATCATTCTTTTGATGTAAACTTTACAGCACTTTTGTGTACAATGAGAATGTTTTTTTCTTTCAAAATGATTTTGCAAATTATGGCCAATGACAGGCTAAGTAAATTCACGAGTGCCATTTTTATTGTCAATGATATCATTAAGCCTGGACTTATTGTGGGGAATAGTTGTGTATGAAGTTGAAAAGTTTAAATGCCTTTGGTTTTTGTAAAAAAAAAACTTTAAATTTTCTAAAAGTTTCCTGAAATTATTAAGCATCACCATAGGATTTACACCACTTTATAGTCCGCACGATAAAGTTAACACTTGTGTGAGTGGAATTTAAACATTACTAATGAAAATCGGACGGCTAAGCAAAATTATACTTACCGACACATAGTATATTCTGGT